>NC_050097.1:82058094-82693094 GCF_902167145.1 Zea mays | reverse complement strand
CGCACCGTCGTCTCAGGCACGAGGGTGACGCCTAGCAGGCCTTTCGCGAGCGTGCTGGCGTCATCCACTTGCTCGGAACTGGCGTGTTGCGGGGAGACGGCGCTCGTCTTCGTCTCAAACGCGAGGTCGATGCCTGACGCCCCCCCGTTGGGGTGCCGGCGCCGTCAACTTGCTCGACAGCCGACGAGGGACCGTCTCCTGCTTGGCCTTGGTTGCCCCGCCTCCTCCTCCATCGGTGGGGGAGAGGGCGGGGTGAGCTCGAATGTGGTTCTTTGTAATACCCAAAATTGTAAATCATATGGAAAGAGAATATTTCCTTTATCTATATGTGTACCATCTCTAGTTACTATCACATGTGAATAAACACCATAAAAAGGGGATTAAATAACCAATAACACCTAAATAAATCATGCATCATGCTGAATTTTTGCTTGATTGTGCATTTATGACTAATAAAATAAATGTATTATTAACATGTTAATAGACACATGGAATTTAAATTCTATTTTGGAAAACAAAACTCCAAAGAAATGTGGAGAGGGAGGAAAAGAATCACTAAAGAGGAAAGTATATACAAAATAAATAGTATAAACAAAAGTAAGACTAGAGTGTTCAAGTGATACTTGCAATCTGAGGAGATTCTACCAAAGGATTTGAGTTTGAAAGATTTGAATTTAAATGAGAAGGGGAAAACATAAATCAGAAAAAAGAAAAGAATAGCAATGCTACCTGGGCCGGACTACCCCATTTCGGCCCATATGCCCTAACACTCCCGCGCGGCCCACTTCCCTTTTCACTCCGCCGCACGCCGTCTCCACCGTTCTCCCACTGTCGCGTGGGCCCGCTTCGTCAGCTGATGCCTCGCGCGCGTCACGGTGTTGGACGCCAACTGGCGAGCCCCACCGGTCATCCTGATCTACGCCCTCTCTGTTGCACCGACAGCATGGCCCCACCGCCTCGACCTGGATTCAACAGAAATGCCGCACCCACCGCCGTGGTTGGCGCCGGCGATCTCGCTTGGGCCGTTGCTCTCGCGGCTAGATAATGGTGGGGAACGATTCCTCAGCCGCACTCGCCATCCCACCTTTACCTACCTTCCCATACCGAGCCCAGACCAACGTCAATCGCACTCACCGTGTGCAGCTTCGTGCGCCAGCGCCCGCTACCGTCGTCGTGCGTTGCGCCGCCGTCCGAGGTCTGCAAAGCGGGTCTGGGGTGATCGCCAAACTGCGTAAGTGCTGCACGTACCTCGACAAGGACCGGACAGCCGAGGAATCCTACGTTCACGCACTTCACCGCCACAGAATCTTCCCTCGCCGCGGACCGACCTTTTCGCCGTGACGATTACCGGTGAGACACCTCCTCCATGTTCTCCTAGCCATCAATTTGGTTTTCCACACGTGCTTAATTGAACTTAGTCACCGGGGCGGTAGAATTTGGTGGAGCACCGGCGAGATGGCCGCCGTGGGCAGGGGCGCTCCCCAGCTCAGCTCTGTTGGGGGGAAGATGACCGGTCTGCCGTCGGATGGCCGCTGGACGGAGTAGATTAGAGTGCGCGTGCTGGTTGGATCCCGACGGTAGATATCGGATCGGACGGCTCTGGGCGGATCCGGGGTATTTAAATTTGCGCCGTTGATTTCCAATCTGACGCATAACAGTGCATACCGGTTCGGGCAGCTCCAAGTCTAATCTGAGCCGTCCGCACTGGATCGTGCGGCCCACAAAACAGGATACCACTTCGGCCGACGACTTTGCGAAAGAAACCCTGAGCTTTACAGAAATGAGCCCACAGTCTAGTGTCACTGTCGGCTGAGTCTAGGATAATTTACCTGCTGGCCCCTGTACTTCTCTGTATTTGAGGCCCCGTCCAGATAATTAATAAAACCAGGAAAATCATTTAGAAAATAGTTTTTAGTACATATTTAAATGCAGAAACTTATTTAATTTGTAGAAAATTCATACTAACTCCAAATTGGTCCATTCCAGTTCCTAAATTTTCATAATATTATTGTCTATCCATTTGTGTCTCTGTTTTGACACGAAAACAGGTAGAAAATTAATTTATCATTTAATCCTATTTCAAGCACATTAAATCTTAGGAAATTCATAACTTGAAATCTATAACCCCAAATTTAATGATTCCAGTTCCTGTGATCTTATTTTAATGTCTAGTTTATTACTGTATATTCTATTTGCATGTTTGATGTGATGTTAATTTATGCTATGTTATGTATGTATTGTGTTGATGCGAGTAGACGAACAAGTCACTGTGGAATCTGAGGTTCAGCAAGTAGAGACTGCTGAGCAGGAGCTCGTGGAAGGCAAGTTGTGCCCTTGATCACCTCTTTTACCCATTCATGTTCTTATTATTCATAATGATCTGCATAGGATAATTTTGCTGGGACCCAATAGGATGCCCTAGATTTTGACTATCTTTATACCTTGTTTCACCCTGGTTTTACTACTAAAGTTTTGGGTAGTTCATGCTATTGCTTTATGTGGATTTGGGTATAGAGATATTCATCACTCATTGTTATACTTGTTATTATCTGTTCATTATTTAATGTTCATGATAAGATCATTATGTTAATGGGAACATGGGGAACCACCCGGGAAAACAGTGCTACCACAAGGGTATAATGGGACGCCCTTGGCTGATTAACTAGGAAACTAGTGGAGGGCTACCTTACCCGAAAGGGGCAAGGGCAGTAGGGGAGTGGTCAGTGTAGGGAGGTCCTTGGGTTGATTTTGCTGCGATGGCGGTCAGGCAAGAACCCTGCACTGGAGCTTCCTATAAACTGTAGCGGGTAGTCTGAAGCTAGTGGAACTTTGTAAAGGCCTCGTAGTGGTACCCTGCCTCGCTTCCTTGGTAGAGGTGTATGGAGTCTGATCAACTCCGTGGCAAATGGGTAACACGACTTGTGGGTAAAGATGCGCAACCTCTGCAGAGTGTAAAACTGGTATACTAGCCGTGCTCACGGTCATGAGCGGCTCGGACACTCACATGATTAATTTATGGAACTTAAACTTAATCTGTCATTTCATTGCATTTGGGATTATTTTATTATTATTTTTACTTATTATTATAATGGTTTGGTATTTACTTACACTTAGTAATTGCTAATAAAATTTTGACCAACTTCTAAAAGCAATGCTCAGCTTCAGCCTTTATTTCATTGATCAGCCTTACAATTCATGAACTCCCACCTTTGGTGAGTTCATGTCACATTATTCCCCACAACTTGTTGAGCGATGAACGTATGTGAGCTCACTCTTGCTGTCTCACACCCCCCCACAGGAGAAGAGCAGGTGGTTCAGGAGGAGCCACAAGGCGAGGAGTTTGATCTGATCTAGGTGGCGTTTCTCAGTTGACATCTGCGCCGACGATCCTTAGTTCGTTTTATATTCATTATTTTATTTTGTAATAAGTCTTCCGCTATGTAATAAATACTCTGATGTTTTATGACATTTATCTCTATACACTCTGTTATTATATATGTTGTCTTCTTTGGCGCATGTATGAGATGCACCCGGCTTTGTTCCTTAAAACCGGGTGTGACAGAAGTGGTATCAGAGGAAATGTTGACTGTAGGACGAAACCTAGATAGAAATGGACAGACCATTACCTATTTATCTTACTCTGATTCTTCTAAACTCACCTTACTCTGATTCTCTCTATATTTATCTTGATCCTGTCTCACCTTCTACTGTTCTACTCTGATCATTCTTACCTTTTCTACTCCAAGACAAGACGGATTTCACACCTTGGAATCCCTACCCCTATGACATTTTTAAGAGATAGGAAGCCTAAGACAAAATTAAAACTATTTTCTCTATTAAAAATGTTGGTTGATTGTTCTGATGATCAATGCCTGATTTGCTTCTTTGATTGATTGAAATAGTATAGATGGACATCTTAGCATGTACCACTATAAGGTATTGTATTAGCTTTAGTAGGTGACACACTAATCTACTTAGCTAATAAATCCCCCAAAGAAACATGATTGTAATTACTGCCTTGGCTACTATTTTCTTACCATATGTATCTAACTCAGATGGTCAATACCAGGCGGGGTGGTGGAATTGATTTGCCTCCTAATCAACACACTCGAAGGATTTATAGACAACCTCAGCCACAGCCAGCAGGGATGAATCCTCCTAATCCTCCACCAGGCGGAGTTGATCCACTGGTTGCTGCTCAGATGGCGGTGATGCAGCAAATGGCGGACACTATGGCAGATATGCGTGCCCAGATGCAGCAAGAACGCCAGGAAATGCGTCAGGAAAGAGAAGATATACGCCAGGAGTTGCGCCAGGAGAGAGATGAGATACGCCAAGAAAGGAGGGCGCAACAACAGCAGCTGCAACAACAACTTCAACAACAGCAGCAACAGCAGCAAGTGCCATTGCCTCCACCACCACCACCAGTTCCACCCCGAGACAAGCATAGAGAGTTCATGAGTCATAAGCCACCTACATTTGCAAGCTCACCTGATCCACTGGACGCGGATGATTGGCTGAAGTCCGTTGAGAAGATGTTGAATATTACGCAGTGCACGGACCGGGAGAAAGTTCTTTATGCCTCAGGTCGTCTGACAGGTCCTGCTGCTGACTGGTGGGATTCTTATACTGCTGCCCACGATGCTGCTGATACTATTACTTGGGCAGAGTTCAGTACACAATTCAGGAACTACCATATTCCAGCTGGTATGATAAAGATCAAGAAGAAGGAGTTTCTGTCATTGAAGCAAGGCAACATGTCGGTCAGCGAGTACAGAGACAAATTTATTCAGCTGTCGAGATATGCTCCGGAGGAAGTTGCTGAGGATGAGAGGAAGCAGGAGCACTTTATTGAAGGACTTAATGGACCCTTGCAGTATGCACTGGTTGCACACACCTTTCCATCATTTCAGAGGCTACTGGATAAGGCTCTTGCTATTGAACACAATCGTGTTCAACTGGGTGATTTGAAGAGGAAGGCTATCTCACAAGGACAGGGTAGCAGCAGTGTTCGTCCTCGCTACAGTTCACCACAGGGTACACCGACTCGACCAGGAGGACCGCGCCCAGTTCAGCAATCACCACTGAGGACTCCACCTCCTCGACAGGCTACCCCCACTGGCACCCCGACAAAGTTTGCAGGACAGAGTCCAGGCACTACGTGTTTCAAGTGTGGGAAGACTGGTCATTATGCAAATGTCTGCCCACAGAGGATTGCTACTACTCCAGTTCAGAACAAGCAACAGACTCCTGGCAAGGGATATTCTATAGCCAGGGTGAATCAAGTCAGTGTTGATGATACTCCTGATGGTGGTGACCTCGTACTTGGTATGTTTTATGTTAATGCAGTTCCTGCAACCATATTATTTGATTCTGGTGCTACACATTCATTCATGTCTGCTCGTTATGCCAACACAAATGAAATACCACTGCTAAATATGAGAAAACCCATGATAGTAATTACACCTAAAGGGCCTGTTGAGGCGAATCAAATGACACGTAGATTGACATTAACCATTATGGGTAGAGAATTTGGAGCTACTGCTATAATATTAGAGTCAAGCAGTATAGATCTGATCCTTGGTATGTCATGGCTAAGAAAGGCAAAGGCCGTTATAGCATGTGGTAGAGGTACCGTAGAACTCACTACCACTAAAGGAGAAAGATTTCAAGTTAATATTGCAGTAACCTCCTCATCCATGCGTGCAATGTTCTTTATGCCTGAGGAGTTTGTTGGTAACAACATCCGGGTGGTTAGAGATTTTCCGGATGTCTTTCCAGAGGAGTTACCAGGGATGCCACCTGATAGAGAAGTTGAGTTTGTTATTGATCTCTTACCTGGGACCGCCCCTATTTCTAAACGGCCATATAGGATGTCCGTAGAGGAGTTGAAGGAACTTAAGAAGCAGTTAACTGAGTTGCAAGAGGCTGGGTACATTCGTCCGAGTTCCTCACCTTAGGGAGCACCAGTTTTGTTTGTACAGAAGAAGGATGGATCTCAACGGATGTGTGTGGACTATAGATCACTTAATGATGTCACTGTGAAGAACAAGTATCCACTACCCCGTATTGAGGATTTGTTTGATCAGATGAGAGGAGCCAGGGTGTTCTCGAAGATTGATCTCCGATCGGGATACCATCAGATGAGGATTAGACCATCGGATATTCCTAAGACGGCTTTCTCGACTCGATATGGATTATACGAGTTCACTGTTATGTCATTTGGGTTAACCAATGCACCAGCTTATTTCATGAATTTGATGAATAAGGTGTTTGTGGAATATTTGGACAGATTTGTCGTGGTGTTCATCGACGATATTCTTATCTATTCTAAGAATGAAAGTGATCATGAACAACATCTAGGGTTGGTGCTACAAAAGTTGCGAGATAATCAACTCTATGCCAAGTTCAGTAAATGCGAGTTTTGGATTGACAAGGTGCCATTCCTTGGACATATTATTTCTAATGGAGGAATAGCAGTGGATCCTGCTAAGGTCAAGGAGATTATGGAGTGGAGAGTGCCCACTACAGTTACTGAGATTCGGAGTTTCTTGGGACTCGCAGGATATTATCGGAGATTTATTGAAGGGTTCTCTAAAATTGCTAAGCCTATGACATCGCTTTTGGAAAAAGGAAGAGAATTTAAGTGGGATGAGAAGTGCCAAGAAAGCTTTGATCAGTTGAAGGAGAGATTGATGTCACCTCCAGTATTGATTATGCCAGATCTGCAGAAGGGATTTGACATTTACTGTGATGCATGTGGCCAAGGACTTGGATGTGTGCTTATGCAAGAAGGACATGTGATTGCCTATGCATCTCGTCAGTTGCGGAAGCATGAACTGAACTACCCCACTCATGACTTGGAACTAGCTGCCGTTGTGCATGCACTTAAGATTTGGAGACACTACATTATGGGAACTAAGTGCCAAGTATACACGGATCATAAGAGTTTGGAGTATATATTCACTCAGAAGGATCTCAACCTTAGGCAACGCCGTTGGTTGGAGCTCATCAAGGATTATGATTTGGAGATTCACTATCATCCAGGCAAGGCAAATTCGGTTGCAGATGCCTTGAGTCGGAAAGAGCATGTTCACTCCGCTTTTGTTGTTCAGCTACCTGATGAATTAGCAAAAGACTTTGAGAGACTCAACCTGGGAATTGTTACACATACGGAAGGAGTCACCATTGAATTGGAACCTACCTTGGAGCAAGAGATTCGTAAGGGTCAGGTTGGTGATGCTAAGATTCAAGAGATTAAGGATCTGATCACGGATGGTCGAGTTCCGGAATTCACGGAGGATGAGCAAGGTACTATATGGTTCAAAGATCGGATATGTGTTCCAGAGATTGATAGCCTCCGTGAGATTATATTGAAAGAAGCTCATGATTCTGATTATTCTATCCACCCTGGTAGCACTAAGATGTATCAGGATTTGAAGCAGAAGTACTGGTGGTATGGGTTGAAGAGAGATGTGGCTGCTCATGTGGCTAAGTGTGATGTGTGTCAAAGAGTTAAGGCTGAACATCAAAGACCAACTGGACTACTGCACCCATTGAAGATACCTGAGTGGAAATGGGAAGAAATTGGTATGGATTTCATTGTTGGACTACCCCGCACTCCAGCAGGATATGACTCTATTTGGGTAATTGTGGACAGATTGACCAAAGTGGCTCATTTTATACCTGTGAGGACTAATTACACGGGAGCCAAGCTAGCAGAATTGTATATGACTCGGATAGTTTGCCTACATGGAGTGCCTAAGAAGATCGTGTCTGATCGAGGATCACAGTTTACTTCTCGATTTTGGAAGAAGTTGCATGAGAGCTTGGATACAAAGTTGAATTTTAGCTCAGCCTACCATCCCCAGACTGATGGACAGACAGAGAGGACTAATCAAGTGCTGGAAGATATGTTAAGAGCTTGTGCTCTCAAGCATGGTGGCAGTTGGGAGAAGAGCTTACCCTATGCTGAGTTTTCTTATAATAATAGCTACCAGACCAGTTTGAAGATGTCACCATTCGAGGCTTTGTATGGCAGGAAATGCAGGACTCCACTGTATTGGGATCAAACTGGAGAAAGACAGTTCTTTGGGCCTGAGCTTATTCAAGAGGCAGAAGAACAAGTTCGAATGATAAGAGAAAATTTGAGAATTGCACAATCCAGGCAAAAGAGCTATGCTGATAATAGGAGAAGACTACTGGAGTTTAAGGTGGGTGATCATGTGTATCTGAAGGTGTCACCACTCCGGGGTATGAGAAGATTTAAAGTTAAAGGGAAGCTGTCCCCTCGCTTTATTGGACCTTTCTTGATTTTAAAGCGAGTGGGAGAAGTTGCATATCAACTGGAACTACCCGATCATCTGTCAGATGTACATGATGTCTTTCACGTGTCCCAACTAAAGAAGTGCCTCAGGGTACCTGAGGAGCAACTACCAATGGAGGACCTTAGTGTTCAAGATGATCTAACCTATGCTGAGTACCCTATCAAGATTCTGGACACTTTGACTCGTGTCACGAGAAATAAGGTGATAAAGATGTGCAAAGTGCAATGGAGTCACCATGAAGAAGATGAAGCAACTTGGGAGAGAGAAGAAGAGCTTCACATAGATTTTCCCCATCTATTCACTAGTCCTTCCTAAATCTCGAGGACGAGATTCTTTTTAAGGGGGGTTGGATTTGTAATACCCAAAATTGTAAATCATATGGAAAGAGAATATTTCCTTTATCTATATGTGTACCATCTCTAGTTACTATCACATGTGAATAAACACCATAAAAAGGGGATTAAATAACCAATAACACCTAAATAAATCATGCATCATGCTGAATTTTTGCTTGATTGTGCATTTATGACTAATAAAATAAATGTATTATTAACATGTTAATAGACACATGGAATTTAAATTCTATTTTGGAAAACAAAACTCCAAAGAAATGTGGAGAGGGAGGAAAAGAATCACTAAAGAGGAAAGTATATACAAAATAAATAGTATAAACAAAAGTAAGACTAGAGTGTTCAAGTGATACTTGCAATCTGAGGAGATTCTACCAAAGGATTTGAGTTTGAAAGATTTGAATTTAAATGAGAAGGGGAAAACATAAATCAGAAAAAAGAAAAGAATAGCAATGCTACCTGGGCCGGACTACCCCATTTCGGCCCATATGCCCTAACACTCCCGCGCGGCCCACTTCCCTTTTCACTCCGCCGCACGCCGTCTCCACCGTTCTCCCACTGTCGCGTGGGCCCGCTTCGTCAGCTGATGCCTCGCGCGCGTCACGGTGTTGGACGCCAACTGGCGAGCCCCACCGGTCATCCTGACCTACGCCCTCTCTGTTGCACCGACAGCATGGCCCCACCGCCTCGACCTGGATTCAACAGAAATGCCGCACCCACCGCCATGGTTGGCGCCGGCGATCTCGCTTGGGCCGTTGCTCTCGCGGCTAGATAATGGTGGGGAACGATTCCTCGGCCGCACTCGCCATCCCACCTTTACCTACCTTCCCATACCGAGCCCAGACCAACGTCAATCGCACTCGCCGTGTGCAGCTTCGTGCGCCAGCGCCAGCTACCGTCGTCGTGCGTTGCGCCGCCGTCCGAGGTCTGCAAAGCGGGTCTGGGGTGATCGCCAAACTGCGTAAGTGCTGCACGTACCTCGACAAGGACCGGACAGCCGAGGAATCCTACGTTCACGCACTTCACCGCCACAGAATCTTCCCTCGCCGCGGACCGACCTTTTCGCCGCGACGATTACCGGTGAGACACCTCCTCCATGTTCTCCTAGCCATCAATTTGGTTTTCCACACGTGCTTAATTGAACTTAGTCACCGGGGCGGTAGAATTTGGTGGATCACCGGCGAGATGGCCGCCGTGGGCAGGGGCGCTCCCCAGCTCGGCTCTGTTGGGGGGAAGATGACCGGTCTGCCGTCGGATGGCCGCTGGACGGAGTAGATTAGAGCGCGCGTGCTGGTTGGATCCCGACGGTAGATATCGGATCGGACGGCTCTGGGCGGATCCGGGGTATTTAAATCTGCGCCGTTGATTTCCAATCTGACGCATAACAGTGCATACCGGTTCGGGCAGCTCCAAGTCTAATCTGAGCCGTCCGCACTGGATCGTGCGGCCCACAAAACAGGATACCACTTCGGCCGACGACTTTGCGAAAGAAACCCTGAGCTTTACAGAAATGAGCCCACAGTCTAGTGTCACTGTCGGCTGAGTCTAGGATAATTTACCTGCTGGCCCCTGTACTTCTCTGTATTTGAGGCCCCGTCCAGATAATTAATAAAACCAGGAAAATCATTTAGAAAATAGTTTTTAGTACATATTTAAATGCAGAAACTTATTTAATTTGTAGAAAATTCATACTAACTCCAAATTGGTCCATTCCAGTTCCTAAATTTTCATAATATTATTGTCTATCCATTTGTGTCTCTGTTTTGACACGAAAACAGGTAGAAAATTAATTTATCATTTAATCCTATTTCAAGCATATTAAATCTTAGGAAATTCATAACTTGAAATCTATAACCCCAAATTTAATGATTCCAGTTCCTGTGATCTTATTTTAATGTCTAGTTTATTACTGTATATTCTATTTGCATGTTTGATGTGATGTTAATTTATGCTATGTTATGTATGTATTGTGTTGATGCGAGTAGACGAACAAGTCACTGTGGAATCTGAGGTTCAGCAAGTAGAGACTGCTGAGCAGGAGCTCGTGGAAGGCAAGTTGTGCCCTTGATCACCTCTTTTACCCATTCATGTTCTTATTATTCATAATGATCTGCATAGGATAATTTTGCTGGGACCCAATAGGATGCCCTAGATTTTGACTATCTTTATACCTTGTTTCACCCTGGTTTTACTACTAAAGTTTTGGGTAGTTCATGCTATTGCTTTATGTGGATTTGGGTATAGAGATATTCATCACTCATTGTTATACTTGTTATTATCTGTTCATTATTTAATGTTCATGATAAGATCATTATGTTAATGGGAACATGGAGAACCACCCGGGAAAACAGTGCTACCACAAGGGTATAATGGGACGCCCTTGGCTGATTAACTAGGAAACTAGTGGAGGGCTACCTTACCCGAAAGGGGCAAGGGCAGTAGGGGAGTGGTCAGTGTAGGGAGGTCCTTGGGTTGATTTTGCTGCGATGGCGGTCAGGCAAGAACCCTGCACTGGAGCTTCCTATAAACTGTAGCGGGTAGTCTGAAGCTAGTGGAACTTTGTAAAGGCCTCGTAGTGGTACCCTGCCTCGCTTCCTTGGTAGAGGTGTATGGAGTCTGATCAACTCCGTGGCAAATGGGTAACACGACTTGTGGGTAAAGATGCGCAACCTCTGCAGAGTGTAAAACTGGTATACTAGCCGTGCTCACGGTCATGAGCGGCTCAGACACTCACATGATTAATTTATGGAACTTAAACTTAATCTGTCATTTCATTGCATTTGGGATTATTTTATTATTATTTTTACTTATTATTATAATGGTTTGGTATTTACTTACACTTAGTAATTGCTAATAAAATTTTGACCAACTTCTAAAAGCAATGCTCAGCTTCAGCCTTTATTTCATTGATCAGCCTTACACTTCATGAACTCCCACCTTTGGTGAGTTCATGTCACATTATTCCCCACAACTTGTTGAGCGATGAACGTATGTGAGCTCACTCTTGCTGTCTCACACCCCCCCACAGGAGAAGAGCAGGTGGTTCAGGAGGAGCCACAAGGCGAGGAGTTTGATCTGATCTAGGTGGCGTTTCTCAGTTGACATCTGCGCCGACGATCCTTAGTTCGTTTTATATTCATTATTTTATTTTGTAATAAGTCTTCCGCTATGTAATAAATACTCTGATGTTTTATGACATTTATCTATATACACTCTGTTATTATATATGTTGTCTTCTTTGGCGCATGTATGAGATGCACCCGGCTTTGTTCCTTAAAACCGGGTGTGACATTCTTCCACCACGCGGGGAAGACGTCGTCGATTCCGCCGCCGGCGGGCGGGCTGTCGGTCGCCATTGCCGCTGTCGCACGGCGGGGGAAGGAGTATCATGTCATAGCTGCCGTCGAGGGACATGAACTCAAGACTCCCGAAACAGAGCACCGTCCCGGGCTGGAGAGGTTGCTGGAGACTGCCCATCTGGAGCTTGACGGGAAGCTGTTCGTCAACACGCAGCAGGCCCCTACCTGGCGCGCCAACTATCGGCGTTTCGAGACCGGGGGGTCCCTGGGCCGACGAGTGAAATGTCGCCGCCTGCCCCAGCCCAGATGGGTCGGCGCGAGGCCGAGCGCGAAGGGGGGAAGGAAAGGCAGCCGGAGGCGGGCGTGAGAGAGGTGGAAATCCCGCGGCCTTCGTGTTCGTCCCGCGCCCAGGTCGGGTGCGCTTGCAGTAGGGGGTTACAAGCGTCCACGCGGGAGAGGGAGCGAGCGGCCTCACGCGAGCGCCTGTCCCGTCCTCGTCCCCGCGCGGCCAACCCTCTGTAAGAGGGCCCTGGTCCTTCCTTTTATAGGCGTAAGGAGAGGATCCAGGTGTACAATGGGGGTGTAGCAGAGTGCTACGTGTCTAGCGGAGGAGAGCTAGCGCCCTAAGTACATGCCGTCGTGGCAGCCGGAGAGGTTTTGGCACCCGGTGCGTGTGGTGTCGTGGCCGTCGGAGGAGCGCTGGAGCCTGGCGGAAGGACAGCTGTCAGGGCTGTCGAGTCCTTGCTGACGTCCTCTTGCTTCCGTAAGGGGGCTGAGAGCCGCCGTCGTCATAGAGCGCGCGGGGCGCCATCATTGCCTATCTGGCAGAGCGAGCCAGATGGGACGCCGGTCTTGTTCCCCGTAGCCTGAGTCAGCTTGGGGTAGGGTAATGATGGCGCCTCCTATCGACGTGGTCGGTCCGTGCCCTAGGTTGGGCGATGTGGAGGCTCCTCCGAGGTCGAGGTTGAGTCTGTCTTCTGTGGCCGTGGTCGAGTCCGAGCCCCTGGGTCGGGCGAGGCGGAGACCGTCAGCTGAGGCCAGGGCTGAGTCTGAGCCCTAGGGTCGGGCGAAGCGGAGTTCGTCGTCTTCTGGGGCTGAGCCCAAGTCCGAGTCCTGGGTCGGGCGGAGCGGAGTTCGTCGTCTTCCAGGGCTGAGCCCGAGTCCGAGCCCTGGGTCGGGCGGAGCGGAGTTCGCCGTTTTCCGGGGCTGAGCCCGAGTCCGAGCCCTGGGTCGGGCGGAGCGGAGTTCGTCGTCTTCTGGGGCTGAGCCCAAGTCCGAGCCCTGGGTCGGGCAGAGCAGAGTTCGTCGTCTTCCGGGGCTGAGCCCGAGTCTGAGCCCTGGGTCGGGCGGAGCGGAGTTCACCGCCTTCCGGGGCTGAGCCCGAGTCCGAGCCCTGGGTCGGGCGGAGCGGAGTTCGCCGTCTTCCGGGGCTGAGCCCGAGTCCGAGCCCTGGGTCGGGCGGAGCGGAGCTTCCTATGGTGCCTGAGGTCGGGCCTGACTGCCTGTCAGCCTCACTCTGTCGAGCGGCACAGCAGTCGGAGCGGCACAGGCGGCGCTGTCCTTCTGTCAGGCCGGTCAGTGGAGCGGCGAAGTGACTGCGGTCACTTCGGCTCTGTCGACTGGAGGACGCGTGTCAGGATAAAGGTTGTTGGGGACTTGTTCTCAAATGCTATGAGTTAAGAACAAGGCAACACAGAAAATGTTAAACGATAAAGTCCTTCGCCTATTGAGGCATTATTTCCCTTGGGATATAACAATCTTCGGACGAAGGTCATGAAGGACGAACCTTCATCATCACAGTACGCATTAATGAAAGACGAAGCATATGAAACATAAAATATAGCATGAATAATCATATAACATTATTCATTTTACTTTATTATATCATCAAAGAGGAATAGAGACAATATCGAATTATAAATGTACCTTTGGCTTGGAAGGAGATGACAGTACAAACGTGACGCAAAAAGTGAATGCCAAGTCAGCGTGAACAGTACGGGGATACTGTTCACCTATTTATAGACACGGGACACAGCCCTTACAAAATTACATTCATGCCCCTTACATTTGATAATAATTCTATAGTAGTCTACCGAGGTCTGATTAGCCTTTTCATCTTTAAGTCGGTTCCACTCTTTGCCGTTACGCCGAAGCTTTCCTGCTCAACACCTTCGGCTCTGTATCAAGCTTCGTATTATTCCGGTATGCTGCAATGCCGACTTTAGTCAGAGGGTACCTGTTCACACATTGTACTACACAAATACTATTAAATCCTGTTTTTGAGGACCTTCGGACGCCGAAGGTCCCCAACAGTAGCCCCTCGCAATATTAATTTGTTTGGAGTAATAAATTTAGATTGCGATATGGACGAAGGCTTTACGCCGAAGGTCCGAAAAAACACCTTCCCTTTGCTAGAATAGCAACATTCAATGACAAGTGGGGTCTTTCAGCTTTCACAGCACCGAGCATATAAATACGGCCATACCGCAAACTCATTTTGCACGCTTTCTGGCCAACCACTCCCGCTTACTCAATTTTTAGCTCTTGTGCACTGTGATTTGCTAAGGTTTTAGCTTTGAAGCTTCGGATTTGAAAACAGTTTTTTAGCGTTTCCGAAGATGTCTGAAGCTGCTAAGAAGGCTGCTGCTGAAATGAAGCTGAGTCTTGATGAGGAGAAGAACTTGGGGTTTCTTATTGCGATGTCGAAAACCAACACAGAAAAAATCACCAAGGAGATTTTGGAAGGCCTGTCTGAAGATACTGGTGACAGTGAAAGTTATGATGTGGACAGCGGTGGCGAAGACTCCGAAGATCGTCCCTGGCGACCAAGCCATTCAGTTTATGGTAGATCAGCTATCAAAGAGAATCATCTTGTTAACATGAGAGGAAGATATTTCCGGGATCTGTCCATTGTGAGGGCCGACGAAGGGGAAAAGACTTGTCCACACCCTGAAGAGAATGAAGTCGTAGTGTTCCGAAGCTTTTTGAAGGCTGGGCTGCGATTGCCCTTGAGCAGCTTCGTCGTGGAGGTATTGAAGATTTTTGAAGTCTATCTTCACCAACTTACCCCCGAGGCAATCATAAGGCTGAACATCTTCGTATGGGCCGTGCGAAGCCAAGGTCTGAAGCCTGATGCAAAAAGTTTCTGCAATATGCACGAATTGTCATACAAGACAATACCTTGGGGTAAGGAACAGTATCACAATAACTTTGGCTGCTACAGTTTTGTTTCTCGGTCTGGGTCAAGCTGCCTCGTGCCAACTTTTCGGAAGAGGTGGCCTAGCGGCTGGATGACAGAATGGTTTTATGTAAAAAATGATCTGAAAACACGAGAAGACATCAAAGGTATAATCATGCGTCCTATTTGGCAAAGCTTCGGCCTTCGGAGGCCGAAGGTTGAAATGAATGAAGCCGCCGAAGAGTGCCAAAGAGCCTTCGGCGTTGTCTGCTCTTTTATAGGAACAAGGGACTTAGTACAAGAGCATATCGCCTTCAGGGTGTGGCCGCTCGCGGAGAAATGGGAAATGCCACAAGAAACCATTAAAGAGGCCGACGAAGGTGGACTTGTCAGGTTTAAGTACACTTTTAAATTTGGAGATAAATTTATTGAGCCAGATGATGAATGGTTGAAAAGCATTGACAATTTAAGTGATGAGCTGCTCGGGACCTACTCGAAGGCCGAAGATAATGCAATGTCAACAGCCTTCGGAGGCCGAAAAAAGAAGAGACTGAATCGGGTATTTGATGCCATCGGATTTGTCTACCCTGACTACTGCTATCCCGCCCGAAGGCAGAAGAGAAAAAACACAACCTCTGCAAAAGAAGAAGCTGCAGCTGCTCCTAGCGAGCCAGAACCGAAAAGGAAAAAGATAAAGGTTCTTACGCATCGGCCGCGTTATATTGAACCAGCTTCGGTGCCCGAGTTTACCGGAAAAACTTCTTCGGCTACCGAAGCTGAAAAACCAACCGAGTCAGCCTTGCTGCCAGAGATCACAGAAACGGCCGAAGTGCCACCAAAGATAGAATCAGAACAATCAAACATTTTGTTGTCAGAAACAAAAGAGAAAGCCGAAGCGCCATCCACAGAAAAAATTGAAGAGGTAAAAGAAGCAACTGAGGGCTCCAAAACATCAGAAGTTTTGAGTCCTACAGCCATCATTGGTACAGCAAAAAATGAAAAAGTGCCAGCCGCAGCTCCGAAGAGAAAGAGAATGGCTAATGTGCTAGATGTACTGGAAACGATCAAATCTTCGAGCACACCTCCGAAGAAGGCTGCTGTTACTGCTGAAACAACAGCTGAAATTTCTGGTTCTACAGCTCCAGAGCAAGAAATTGAAGCCGAAGCTGGGCCCTCAGAGCCCGCAAAAACCTTGGAAAGTGAGGCAGAAAAAATAACAAAGCCAACTTTTGTTGAAGAAACTGGTGTTGTTACCCCCGAAGCACCCCCCAAAATTCGTGATTATATTTTTCGTCATGCTTCGGGGAAAAAATTATCAGAAAAAGAAGAACAAGAGGCGCAGCATTATGCTCAAAAGTTGAAATATCCAAAGGGGGCGTTGATATTTAATGGCAGTGGAGAAGAAGATTTCTTGTATTGTCTCCCCGATAGCAAGGAAATTTCTGTCTGTCGGGAGATGAGCAGAAGCTTCGGATTCCCAACTTTAGAAGACGGACTTTCGGTGCTATCCAAGAACGATCTGGCTGACAGCCTAGCTTACAACAGTTTAAAGGTGCGAAAAATGGAATTCTCGTACTTTTTGTTGAGTCCAAAATTTTTCGTTTGTTTAAAACTATTGACACAGACATATTCCTACTTGCAGGGCCTGATACTCAGCAATGCCCTCAGGGCACAAAAAGATGCTGAAGACGAAGGATGTACTATAGCTCTGAGCAACCTTCGTTCCGAAGTAATTGAACTGAGGAACGAAGGTCTCGAAAAAGACAAAATATTATACTCATTGATAGATAAAATAAAGGAGGACGAAGCTGCTTCTAAAAGTCAAGCTGAAGCTCAGAAACGCGAAATTGAAGACCTTCGGAAACAACTGGCCAGAGCCAAAGAAGAACGTATACTTGAAGAAACAAAGCGTGAACTCAGCGATCAATGGGCAGATCACCTAGAAGTGACTGTTGAAGAGCTTCGTTCATCCAAAAAGAGATGCTACAACAAATCTATAGATTGTGTTAAGAAATTAAAGGCTAGCTTCGCCAAGGTCGGTGCATTCTCAAGTGAGGAAAACTTTTCGAGAGGCAATCCCGAAGGTGTTATTGAATGGATTGACCACGAAGCTGAAGCCTTCGAAGAAATTTTAAATAGCCGAGGAGATATATGTGCCTTCTCTGGCGCCAGAGGGATTGCCACCATCTTAGAGAAGAAGGGCTGCGAACATGTAAAAATTCTAGCACAGTCCGAAGCTGCCTTGTCCTTTGAAGATACAAAAGATCCTTCGGCCGAAGCTAGCATAATTGGTGGAAAGTTTTTTACCGATATTTGGGATAATGGTGGCCGAGAAATGGCCGGAGAAATTATTCGAAGAAGTGAGAAGGGCATTCACGATGCTAGAGCAGTAGCTGAAGCTGCTGACAAGAGCACAGAAGCCGAAGGTCAACTAGGTACTAAATAATAGTTTTTATCGTGTTGTGATCTTTAGACTTTAAGATCTGCTTGCGTTTTGTAATAGCAATGTAGCTGTGTCCCGTCCCTCCTCAGATCCTACTGAAGTATCTCCGGGTGCTCGGCCTAGGGGTGACGATGAAATTAAAAAGATGGCTGAAGCTATTATGGATGAAGTTGTCGATCGACTGTTGAACGAAGCTGCAGAAGTGGTACTTAGAGAGGACTAAATGCTATTGTAAAAACATTTTAAATGTAGCATGTGTAATATATTGTAGTGCTGTATGTAATATATTTGTCTTATTTTTCTTTACGATGCATGAAACTTTACATACGTACCGTTTTTGAGTCTGGCGAAAAAACACCTTCCCTTCTTTTCATGCTTCGTGAAGAAGAATTATCATTTATCACAACAATATCCGAAGTATCCCGAAAGATGTTGAAGCTTCGTAGAAACATTCCTCAAGGCTATACTTCAGAGATCAATATCGTTTCTCCTTGTGACTTGGCATGATTTACCCCTTTTTCAAAGCGTTTCCCCGAAGATTGATATCATATCTCTTTCTTATGCCACATGCAGTATGATGTATGATGCTTATGTTATGCAGAATGATGTGATGATGTTATGCTATGTAAGGTGATATTCCGAAGTTACACGCATATCTGCGCGATAAAACACAATCTTTTTGCAGACCAGCGCTAACTTTTCGCTATAAGCCTCCCTTAGGAGCTTCTTCGCCTTTTACTTCAGCGGAATCAGCGTTGACTTTTCGCTGTAAGCTCTGCATTCCCCTAGGAACGTCTTTGGAGCTTCTTCGCCTTTTACTTAGGCGGTATCAGCGTTGACTTTTCGCTGTAAGCTCTGCATTCCCCTAGGAACGTCTTTGGAGCTTCTTCGCCTTTTACTTAGGCGGTATCAGCGTTGACTTTTCGCTGTATGCTCTGCATTCCTTTTGGAACGACTTTGGAGCAGAAAGCTTACACTGCGCTCCCTTCGGAACGACTTTTTGTGACTTTCGTCAAACTTACTCTGCGTTCCTTAGAACGACTTTTTGTTGCTTCGGAGAATTTTCGATAATCTGAAAGTCCTTTTTATTACCACAAGCCCGTGAAGAAAACATATTTTTCTTGTAGAAATCAACGAAACTAATTACATGAAACCTAATCAATGTCCTTTATTACAGGAAATAAAACTGAATAAAAAAGATTGCTATTAAGGTAGGATATTTGTCAATAGATGTGCTTTGATTCTGGCACAGTGCTGTTGACCGTGCGAGCTTCGGACTGTTCTCTGAAGTCCCTTTGATGCGGAGCATATTGGCTCCCTTCTGGCTGCTGGCCTTGCTGCAACGGAGGTGGAGGTGGAGGCTGTTGCCACGAAGCTTGAGGCTGACTCGCCGAAGCAACAGAGACTGCCGGATGGTTGCCCACATATTCTGGGATGTAAGGCGAATGATACGAAGCTGTATGCATGACCTGCTTCGGCTGAGCTTGTTGTGCTGCTGCTTCAGCTATTTCCTTTTGCTTCTGAATAGTGACATGGCACATCCTGGTAGTATGGCCTTTGTTCTCACCGCAGAATAAGCAAAAGATTCTTCTCGGTTGATCACCAAATCTTCCTCCGAAGCCCCTGGCGCCCCTGCCTCTTGGAGCTGGAGGTCGGAAGGAACTTTGTTGTTGCCCTGAAACCTGTGAGGAGTATTGTGGCCTTTGTTGCTGACTTCCTTTATCATCATTCTGAGTGGAATTGTGGATTGACCTGACATGCCTCGGGTAAAACCTTCCTCCGAAGCCCCTGGTCATTTCAGAAAACCTGAAAGCTTCCTCCCTTCTTTGACGAAAATCATTGTCAGCTCGAATGTATTCGTCCATCTTCTGGAGCAGCTTTTCCAGCGTTTGTGGTGGCTTTCTGGCGAAATACTGTGCTGACGGCCCTGGCCGAAGCCCCTTGATCATAGCCTCAATGACAATCTCATTGGGCACTGTTGGCGCCTGTGCCCTCAATCGTAGAAACCTTCGG
This sequence comes from Zea mays, assembly GCF_902167145.1. NCBI lineage: Eukaryota > Viridiplantae > Streptophyta > Magnoliopsida > Poales > Poaceae > Zea > Zea mays. The sequence goes on along the minus strand of NC_050097.1, from coordinate 82,673,484 downwards.
ACATATGCCTGAAGATACTCTTCATGGTCCTGAGTGCATTGGAAGAGAGCCTGAGCTGTGACCGGCTTCGTCTGAAACCCTTGAAAGCTAGTTAACAGTAAGTCCTTCAGCTTCTGCCATGAGGTGATCGTTCCTGGTCGAAGAGAGGAATACCAGGTTTGAGCAACGCTTCTGACAGCCATAACGAAAGATTTGGCCATGACTGAAGCATTGCCACCGTACGAAGACACTGTTGCTTCGTAGCTCATCAAAAACTGCTTCGGGTCTGAGTGGCCATCAAATATGGGGAGCTGAGGCGGCTTGTAGGACGAGGGCCAAGGTGTAGCCTGCAGCTCAGCGGACAGGGGAGAAGCATCATCAAAAACAAAATTCCCATGATGGAAATTGTCATACCAGTCATCTTCGTTGGGAAAGCCCTCCTGATGAAGGTCTTGATGCTGAGGCCTTCGGTATTGCTCATCCTGAGCAAGATGACGAACTTCGTCAGAGGCTTCGTCTATCTGCCTCTGCAGTTCAGCTAGCCTGGCCATCTTCTCCTTCTTGCGTTGAACCTGCTGCTGAAGGATTTCCAGATTTTGAATCTCCTGATCCAGATCATCCTCCGGAGGTGTTGGACTGGTAGCCTTCCTCTTCTGGCTTCGTGCCTCTCTAAGAGAAAGGACGTCTTGATTGGGGTCCAGCGGCTGCAGCGTGCCAGCCCCTGGTGCTGAAGCCTTCTTCGGCGGCATGACGAAGGTGATGCTTGCCGAAGATGTTGAAAAGCTCAAGAAATGGAAGTGAGTTCACCGGAGGTGGGCGCCAATGTTGGGGACTTGTTCTCAAATGCTATGAGTTAAGAACAAGGCAACACAGAAAATGTTAAACGATAAAGTCCTTCGCCTATTGAGGCATTATTTCCCTTGGGATATAACAATCTTCGGACGAAGGTCATGAAGGACGAACCTTCATCATCACAGTACGCATTAATGAAAGACGAAGCATATGAAACATAAAAGATAGCATGAATAATCATATAACATTATTCATTTTACTTTATTATATCATCAAAGAGGAATAGAGACAATATCGAATTATAAATGTACCTTCGGCTTGGAAGGAGATGACAGTACAAACGTGACGCAAAAAGTGAATGCCAAGTCAGCGTGAACAGTACGGGGATACTGTTCACCTATTTATAGACACGGGACACAGCCCTTACAAAATTACATTCATGCCCCTTACATTTGATAATAATTCTATAGTAGTCTACCGAGGTCTGAATAGCCTTTTCATCTTTAAGTCGGTTCCACTCTTTGCCGTTACGCCGAAGCTTTCCTGCTCAACACCTTCGGCTCTGTATCAAGCTTCGTATTATTCCGGTATGCTGCAATGCCGACTTTAGTCAGAGGGTACCTGTTCACACATTGTACTACACAAATACTGTTAAATCCTGTTTTTGAGGACCTTCGGACGCCGAAGGTCCCCAACAAAGGTGTCAGGCCACCTTTGCATTAAATGCTCCTGCGATCTGATCGGTTGGCGTGGCGATTTGGTCAGGGTTGCTTCTTGGCGAAGACAGGGCCTCGGGCGAGCCGGAAGTACGTTCGTCGCTGGAGGGGGGCCTCAGGCGAGACGGAGATCCTCCGTTGTCGGCTGCCCGTGTCCGAGGCTAGGCTCGGGCGAGGCATGATCGAGTCCCTCGAATGGACCGATCCCTGACTTAATCGCACCCATCAGGCCTTTGCAGCTTTATGCTGATGGGGGTTACCAGCTGAGAATTAGGAGACTTGTGGGTACCCCTAGTTATGGTCCCCGACAATATGACACATATAAAAAAACATGAGTAATCATATGATATCATTTGGATATTTTTATTATACAATCATGAATAAACATGAACAATATTGAATTACATTTGTACCTTCGGCTTGAAAGAAGGTGAGAATCCAAGTGTGACGTGCGAGTGAATACAAGTCAGCGTGAACAATACTGGGTACTGTTCATCTATTTATAGGCACGGGACGCAGCCCGGACAAAATTACATTTGTGTCCTTGATAACTAATCATAACCAAAACACAAGTTATCATGGACTAAACGATCTTTTACTTTTTAAGTCGGTGCTGCCCTTCGTCTCAAGGCACATTGTCATGCCGAAGCTCCCTGGATTGTAGCTTAGGCTTTTACCTTCGTGATGTGTCTGCTTGCATGTCACCCTGCCGAAGGTGTTTTTGCTTGGAGGACCTTCGACGAAGAAGAAGGCCCCCAACAGTAGCCCCTTCGCGGTGCTAGATCGTTTTTTGTAACGAGCTCGATCCACGAAAAATCTCAAAGGCTTCAGAATGTCGAAGGTCTGAAAAACACATTCCCAGAGCTCGTTGCCGAGAAACGATTAAAATACTCCAATCGTCAGGTGGTCCACCGTTCAGCGGATACGAGCGATCTGGCAGTTCACCTTCCAGGCGCCGAGTGGTCTACCGTTCAGCGGGTGCGGGCTATTTGGCGATTCACATTCCAACCTACAGCACTATATAAACAGACAGGTTGGTGTAGAGTTACCACAACATTCATTGCCGTTGCACTGTTATGTTGTTAAAAAATTTAACCATAGCCGAAGCTTTTCACTGTGCTCTCAAGCGAACACTTCATCATTTAGAGTTAACTTCGTCAAAAGAGTGAGCTTCGTCAAAACTGTAAAAAAAGAAACGTCAACTTCGTAAGAACCTACAAAAAATCCACCAGATGGCCAGAGTACGTTCGACTGCAAGGGTGACTCGTGAGGGAGAAGAAACTGAGGTCGTTGAGACAACGCGAATTTCCGAAGTTATGAAACAATCAGGTCTAGTTGTGACAGAGGGAGCTACTGAGGAAGGTGCTCCTGCTGCCGAAGCCAAACATACTGTTGCTGAAGAAGAAGAAAATACTAATGAAGAGGAATATTATAGTATTTTGATCCCATGTAAACCCAGCCATCTAGATTTTGAGAAATCTACCATGTCTGAAGCTGACGTGCCCATGATGATGAAGTTGGGCTACCTTGGAGAAGCTGAAAGGAAACTTGTTCGATTTTCTAGAGAAGAAACCACCCCAGCGCCGAAGGATGATGAAGTAGTGGTTTTCAAGAGTTTTTTCAGAGTGGGATTGCGGTTTCCTCTGAACGAGATGATAGGAGAATTCTTGATTTTTTTTGAAATTTATCTTCATCAGCTGACCCCTAACGCCATTGTTAGGCTTAGTGTCTTCATCTGGGACCTCCGAAGCCAAGGGATGAGCCCAGATGCCGAAGCGTTCTGCCGAGTGCATGAATTGCACTACCATACGAAGGCCACGGCAGATGATTTACATGAAAATTTTGGTTGCTACAATTTTGCGTATCGCAAGGATTCAAAGGCTCCAGTTCTCAGTTATCGCACCAAGTGGCCAACCGACTGGAAAGGTGAATGGTTTTATGTCAAGGCTGATGAGGAGAAAAGAGGGAAACTAATGACGATGGTTAATTATGTGCCCGCTATCTCTAAACTTCAGAATGACCAGGCCCCTATGCAACATGCAGCTAGGGTCACCATGCCAACTGGCCGCAGTAGAATTCAGGGTGGTGGCTGAACAAATCAGCACCAGAGACCTGGTGCAAGAATACCTGGCCAACAGGACATCTCCAACGTCAAGTGATTGGGGCATGCCGAAGCTAAAGGGAACAAAGAAGAAACATGAACTTGTTCGATTACCTTATCATTTTAAGTTTGAGAAACAACTCAAGGAGCCTTGCCAAGAATGGCTGGAAATGATTGAAACTATGTGTAATGAAATTTTGGGGAACTATACCAAAAAAGAAGACCAATTAATGACAGCGGCCTTCGGTACCTGGCCAAAACGAAGGTTAAACCGGATAATGAACGCTCTAAAATTTGAATACCCTGATTATGAGCAACTCAACAAGGGTACCGAAGGGGCAAAAAGAAAAAGGATTGTTAGCATTCTGAGCAGATAAGCTGCCAGAATGGTGAAGGAGGATGAGAAGATTTTAAAGAAGAGAAAATCCACTCCTGAGCCAAAGGTGGTAGCTTTGAGGAAAAGAAAAGCTGCAACTCCAGAGCCGAAGGTGACCGAGGTAGAAGTGGAGACTCCTTCGACACCTCCTGCTGCCGAAGTGGCAAAAATTTTAAAGGTAATGACTGAATCTCTACCTATTAAGCGGCTAAGTCCTCTGGGACCGGAACTGACGAAGCTTTTACAGAAGAAGGATGAGCCTTCAGCTACAAAAAGGGTGGATGGGCAGAAAAAGCGAAGGATTGGCACTGTAATGGAAGCCATTGAACGAACACCACCATCGGCCCCGGCCACTGCCGAAGTTGCGGCTGCCGCCAAAGCTACCAACTTGGAGAGCACACTATCTGGAATTGATAAATTGATATTAGATATGCCTACAGAAGAAACTGTTGCGGCCTAAAGGTCATGGCCCCAGTGCCTGACAAAGGAAAGAAAATTGCCGATGCTGCTTCAGAGGAAAAAGATTTCGACCTTCGGAACCTGGTCGGGTAAGAACTGTCTGAGGCCGAAAAGAGGGAGCTACAGGAATATGGCATTTCCTGTGGCTACCAACTAGGAGCCATGCTCTTTGGTGGGATCGAAGAAGAGGCCTTAGGATGCGTTCGCGACCGCACTGGGACGAAGTTAATCGGCACTCTATCGAAGAGTGTTGGTTTTCCGAAGCTCGAAGCTGATATTAGCAGCTACCGACGACAACATATCATCGGTAGTTTGTTTTATTCCAACTTCAAGGTAAAATTCTTGTGATGAAGCGAAATTTTTCTTTTTTATTTTTGCGAAGAAGCAAATTTGCTGATGAAGATTTATCTCTACAGAGTATGTTGCTAAGCAAAGCACTGCAAATGCAGCAAGACTTCGAGGATAAAAAGAACGAAATTATAATCGAGGGTTTAGAGAACAAAATTAAAGAATACAAAGCTTCTCTTGAAAAGAAAGATTTCTTACTCCAAGCAATGGAAGGTTCCCTAGCAGAAGCGCAAGCCGAAAATACTAGATTACACGGGGAACTTCTGCAAAAATCAGAGAGCTTCGAACAAGAGAGAAAAAGCTTGCAGACAAGATACGAAGCCGAAGCTGTCGAAAATACGAAGCTGCAGCAATCTTTGAAAGAGCTTCAGAACATATGTCTGGGCTTTGGCAGCCACTGCGTACAACGATTAAAAAAGGTTTTTAACTCAGTTGGTGCCAGTGCTGAAAAGTTTACCCCTTGGACCGAAAACATATCAAGCACCTTCGAACACATTGAAGACGAAGTCGAGGTGCTTGATGAAGTAATAGCGGGGCACAGTGACTTCTGTGCGTTGCTAGCTTCTCGCGGAACTGCTGCAGCATTTCTGAAAGCTAGCTGTACACATGGGAAGATTCTCAATAGACCAACTTTCAGCCTATCTTCAACAGATTTGGTTGATATTCCTAGCAAGGCCCGAAGCATAGGGAGCAGATTTATAACACAAATTTGGGCGAAGGGTGGTCGGGATTTGGCTGGTGACGAGGCCCGAAACTTGCTTAAGCCGGTATGAAACTTATACATGTTGCTTACCTTTTCTTGTGATTACTTTTTTACCTTATACGGTTTTGTTGTGTGTAGGATGATGATGCCAAAGATTAATAATCCGAAGCAGATTCCAAAGGCCACTGAAGCTGTTTTTAGGCCTTCCTGCATAGATCTTTAGAAGCATTTGTATTATCTCTGTAAAAGACATTGTAATCGAGAATTGAACATTACTCTGTATATTTGTCATACCTTGTAATATATTTTTACCTTTTCATCCATATGTAAATTGCTTTGCTGTGGACGAAACTTGTATATTTTGAGCCGAAGGCGAAAAACACCTTCCCTTCTTTTCGTACACAACGAAGCATATCTCTGCTTCTTCGTGCTCATCGAAGCATTGTTATCAAAGCTGAAGTATCTGTTTGTTCTTTATGTTATGATGATGATGATCCTACGAATGTCTACATGAATGTATATGAATGCAATGAATGATGTAATTTAATGTGCAAATGAATGTCCCAAACACACACACGAAACCACACGCAGATTCTGCATCCCCTTAGGAACGACTTTTGAGTCTTAAGCTCTGCATCCCCTTAGGAATGACTTTTGAGCTTTTTCACCTTCTATTTCGGTGGCATTTAAGTTCTGCATCCCCTTAGCAACGACTTTTGAACTTCTTCACCTTCTATTTCGATGGTATTTGGCTCTGCATTCCCTTTGGAATGACTTTTGAGCAGAAAACTTACTCTACGCTCCCTTAGGAACGACTTTTTTGCAGTTTCATCATGCTTTTGGCTCTGCATTCCCTTAGTAACGACTTTTGAGCAGAAAACTTATGCTGCACTCCCATAGGAATGACTTTTTGCAGCTTCGTCATGCTCTGCATCCCCTTGGGGACGTCTTTTGAGCTTCTCCCTGTTTTTCTTTTTGCACTCGATGGTGCATGCTCAGATTTTACATATTACATTTTTGGGGGATTTGGCCCTTGTAGGGCTAAATAAGAATAAAAAATTACAAGCTATGGCCCCATTAAAAACCTTTCTCCCCTCTTGAAAGAAAAAGGGTGCCATAGAAAAAATGAAAAAAAGATTACATCATATTACACATAGTATCGCCGAAGCTCATCTGCATTCCAAGATCTGGGTATGTTGTTGCCGTCCATATCTTTCAATCTATAAGAATCGAGTCTTGACGAAGATACTACTAGAAAAGGACCTTCCCACTTCAGTTGCAACTTGCCCACTGTGTCTGGGTTGGCCACTCTCCGAAGCACCAGATGCCCTGGCTTGATATTTCTCAATCGAACTTTTCTGTCACGCCATTTTATTGTTTCGGCCTGATATTTATTGATGTGCTCTATAGCCTGAAGTCTGGTCCCTTCTATAGTATCTTTTGTTACTTGATAATCAGCTTCGTCTTCTGCCGAAGCTATTGTTCTTATTGACCCTGTCTTTGCTTCTTCTGTAGTTATTGCTTCGTCACCAAATAAGAGCTTGAAGGGTGTAAACCCTGTTGACCTTGACGCAGTTGTGTTGTGGCTCCACACCACTTTAATCAGCTCATCTGGCCACTTTCCTCTGGGCTGGTTGAAGATTAGCTTCATTATTCCTGTCATTATAATACCATTTGCTCTTTCTACTAGCCCATTTGATTCTAGATGCCTAACTGATGCAAAATGAATCTTCGGACCAATTCGGTCACAAAAATCTTTGAATGTTTCGGCATCAAATTGTGTACCATTGTCCACGGTTATTGCCTTCGGCACACCAAAGCGACAAACAATATTTTGCCAGAATTTTTTTTTGGACCGTGACCGAAGTTATTGTAGCTAAGGGCTTCACCTCAATCCACTTGGAAAAAATATTCTACTGCTACTATAACATACTTCAAGTTACCTTGTGCTGGTGGGAGTGGACCCAACAAATCTAAACCCAATCTTTGCAATGGCCAGGTTGGTTGTGTTAACTGAGTTAGCGACGAAGGTTGTTTCTGGTCTCTTGCACATTTTTGACAATTTTCACACTTTTGAACCAGATCTGTTGCATCCGAAGCTGCCTTCGGCCAATAAAATCCTTGCCTAAAAACCTTTCCCAGCTAAGGCCTGGACCCAATGTGAGATCCTCACAAACATGCATGTATTTCCTTCATTAGCTCTATACCTTCGGTTCTGGATAAACACTTGAGAAGTGGAGAGAAAACTCCATGTTTGTATAACGCCCCTTCTATCATGACATATGGTCTTGTCCTTGCTTCCATTCTTTTATTATAAACTTCGTCATCCGAAAGACAGTTACCTTGGAGGAAAGATATGATTTCAGTCCTCCAATCTTCACTATGTACAGGTGATATTGTGAGCATTGCTCTCTCCATAAGTTCAACCGAAGGTGCTTTTATTGTCTCAAAGAATACTTCCGAAGGTAGAGGGAGCCCCTGTGCTGCTGACTTAGCTAGTAGATCTGCATGCTCATTTCCCCTCTTGGGATATTTTTTATAGAAAAACCTTCGAAAGAGGCTCCAACCTTCGGAATGTGTCCAAATATTTTTCAAGCTTCGGATCCCTTGCCTTGCTGCTTTTGTCTACATGGCCGGAGATGACTTGGGAGTCAGTTTTAAGGATCGCCCTTCTTATTCCCATTGCCTTTAATTTCCGAAGCCCCAACAGAAGGGCTTCATACTCAGCAATGTTATTTGTACAACTAAAATCCAGTCTTGCTGCATAGCATGTTTTGACTTTAGAGGGCGCTACTAGGACAGCAGCGGCTCCTGCGCCGAAGGTTCCCCAAGAACCATCACAGAAGACTGTCCTGGCTTCGGCGTCTTTTGTTACTTCTTCCTGAGCCCCTGGCGTCCAATCAACGATGAAATCTGCTAATGCCTGGGACTCAATTGAGGACCTGTGTACATAGTCAATAGAAAATTCATTGAGCTCAGCAACCCATTTTCCGATCCTCCCAGTAGCTTCTCTATTCCTCATTATGTCTTTCAAAGGTTGCGACGAAGGAACAATTATATGATATGTTTGAAAATAATGTCAAAGCTTCCTGGAGGCCATCAACACAGCATATAACACCTTCTCCAATTCTGTATAATTTTTCTTTGATAAGCTTAGAACTTCGGAGACGAAATATACTAGCGCTTGTTTTTTGACCTGGCCATCTTGGTTCTCTTGTACAAGCGCCACACTTACTGCAGAGTGAGATGCTGCTACATATAAGAGTAATGGAGCCCCTGGCGAAGGTGGAGTTAGAGTTGTCAAGTCTATCAAGTATTGCTTTAACTCTTCGAAAGCCCTTTGCTGAGCCGGACCCATTGGAAAACTTCGGCTGACTTCAGTATTTCAAAAAATGGTAGATTCCTTTCTGATGATCTGGATATAAATCTATTTAACAATGCCAGCCTTCCTGCCAACCTTTGGGCCTCCTTCTTTGTATTTGGCGGCTCCATTCGAAGGATAGCTTCGATATTATTTGGGTTAGCTTCGATTCCGTTCGTTGATACCAGACAGCCAAGGAACTTGCCCTTCTTTACTCCAAAACACACTTTTCTGGATTTAATTTCAGACCAGTTTAACTGAAATTGGCAAATGTATCCTGCAAGTCAGCAATATGATTCTCTTGCTTCGTGCTTTTTACTATGATGTCATCAACATAAGTTAGCACATTCTTGCCTATTTGAGAGTGAAGGACCTTGGCTGTCATTCTGCTGAAGCTTCCTCCAGCATTCTTGAGCCCCTCAGGCATCCGAAGGTAGCAATAAGTGCCACTAGGAGTTATGAAGCTAGTTTTTGGCTCATCTTCCTTCTTCATCCAAATTTGATGATAGCCTGAGTAGCAGTCCAGTAGACTCATGAGCTCCGAAGAAGCTGCTGCATCTACAAGGGAGTCTATTCTTGGTAATGAGAACTCGTCCTTTGGGCATGCTTTGTTGAGATCTATGAAGTCAATACACATTCTCCATTTGCCATTAGCTTTTTTCACCATAACAGTGTTGGCTAGCCATTCTGGATATGTTACTTTTCTGATAACATCAGCACTGAGAAGTCTCTTTACTTCGTTCCGAGCACCTTCAGCTTTATCATCAAACATCTTCCGAAGTCTTTGCTTCCTTGGCCTGAAAGATGGATCCATGTAACAGCCTGAATTTGGGGGTACAAAATTTCTTTTCTAATATTCACCAAATTCAGGTGTTACCCTCTTCTTTACCTGCTTTTCTTCTCTTTTTCTAAATGATGGAGAATTATTTTATTATATATATTTATATTTATATATATGAGTTTTTGGCGTAGTAAAATAAAATCCTGGAGAAACTTTGATTGTTGCATTCATGTCGTTGCATAGTGTTTATGAATGCAAAAGTTTTTCGAATTGTATCGAATTATATTGACCATGTTTTCAGAATTTTTCGGGAACCTTCGAAACGTTTCTTCAAGTACTAAAATATGAATTTTAGTTTTTCTAATAATAATTAAATACCTAAAATTCAGTATTTACGAAAACTATAAGTTTTTTTTTGAAACTCGATAATATATATATATATTTCTCTTCCTCTCGTCGATCCGTTCTCGATCGCGTGCTCTTTTTCACGAGATCATTGAACTGCTTCTTCTCGCGAACGGCATGCTGCTCGCGTCGTCGACATAATCCTTATCTATCCCTGTCTACCCCTCCGCCTTCCACCCCGTCATCTTGGGTCCGCGAGCCAGCTCTGACCATTTTTGTCTAATTTTATCTAACCCTTTTTACCATCTGTCTGACTCAGCCTCCGTCGTACACTGTATCGCGCAACTCGTCGCGTGACCATTTTTTTTAGCTCAGCCATAACGCGGCATGCGACAAATTTTACAACCGCCTTCCACATCCTCTATTTTCTATAAATACTGCACTAGCCGTCGCAAAACCTCCTGTCTTTCCCCAGATCCAGATCGCAGGCGTGAAGGACAGCGATTACCAGGTACGCACGGATCCTTCTTCCCCTCCCTCCCCACGCGTCCTTCTCCTATCCCTCTTCCCGGCCATGGTCGCGTGCCCCTCGCAGACCCCCTGCGCGCTCGCGGCAGCAGCAGCTCGTGCGCTTGCCCCTGTGTTTCCGTTGGCCGGTGTTGCCCATGGCTGGCATGGTGGCTGGGCCTCTCCTGCGCATCCCCTAGTCCCGTCTCCGGCCGAGTCCCACTAGTGGCCAGCGCCCGCGCAGGCAAGTCCGCGGCCGAGCTTCCTGGCGCGGCGGCCAGCAACCCGGCGAGCAGCCAACCACCCTTGCCCTAGCGCGTGTCTCCCTTCTTGGCCATGGCCCCGTCGAGATCCCCTGTCGGCGCGGCCTCTGTCCGGCGAAACCCCGCCGCAGCCTAGCCCTAGCGCGCGGCTAGGAGTCCCTGGGCGCGTCCAAGTCGTCCCTGCGCCCTCGACGAGTCCCCCTGCGCGGCGGCCCGGGCAGCCCGTCCGTGTGATCTGTCCGGCCGGCTGCCTTCGCCCCTGCCCCTGTGTGCGATTCGAAGAAGCAGAACCACCGTGGAGAGAGCGCCTAGGAGAAAAAAAAGGAAAACGATACTTGGGGCCCACCTTGCATGAAGTTTCCATGCGCCCACGTTTTCCTCTAGTCGTGTGTTTGGAACAAGACCCCTGGGCCCCTCCACATGCACGGCATGCAGAAGGAAAATCATTGCATGTTTCATTAATTAGTTAATTAATGGTTCAGTTAATTAATTGGTCGCATGTTTTAGTTAATTAATTAATTAATTTATAGTTTGTCCGATGATTATTAAAATATCTATTTAGTGTCTAGTATAAACGCGATGTCTATTAGCGACTCTTGTGAGTCGTGCGCGTCGTCGCACTGTCTGCGCGCTGTTTGCACGTGTGGCGTTCGCCGTCGCTGTGTTGTTCGTGCGTATAGTTCATGCGTTATTCTCGTGTTGTCGCGCGTCGTTCGCGCGTGTCGCGCGTGCGGTTCGCACGCGTCGTCACACGTTGTTTGCGTGCGCCGCGTGTGCCACTTACTCATGTCGCTCGCCTTGTCGCGCATCGTTCGCACGTATATCGCGTGTCGGTGGCGCGGGTCGCATGACGTCTGCTCGTGATAATAAATTGTTATCGCTTACGAACACTCACGTTAATAATGTTAATCTATCGAGTCATATATTTTAGATAACTTAACGCTCGCTTGATTAATATTTATTAGATTAATATTCTAATTAGATTAAATGTGTAGTGTTGAACTTGGGTTTTTATAATAAATATTAACATGGATAATATGAATTTAAGTACTTTCTATTTATGTAACATTCGTTTAGTATAAATATGTCACCTCGTCAGTTATTCTCGTCTGTCGCGGGTGCTGTTCCGCGCGCGGTGGCGTGCTGCTTCGCACGTCATTCACGTGTTGTCTGCGCGTTGTTCGTGCGTGATGAGCTCGTGGTCGCGTGCTGGTTCGTGCGCATTCGTGCTCGTCGCACGCGCTATTTTTGTATGTCGTCAGCGTGCTATGTCGCGCGTGTCCGTGCGTCGTTTTCACGCTGTCGTGCTGTTTCACGCGTCATAAAATTCATCTCGCTTAGGATCTCTTGTTTTAATTAAATTATTTAATTAACTGACATTTGTTAGTGTAGCAGATTAATCGAACTAAACGGTGTATAATATTTATATTTGATAATGTCAAATTAAATGTTATAGTTAATATTTATTTAGTGTAAACGTGATATCTTCTCGACCGTAGCTTCGACTGTCGCGTTTTTTTCCTCGCGTGACCGTAGTAACGCGTTCCTTTTCATATTGCATGTTTTATTACATTTTATCTTGTATGGTGTAATGTTCTTATGCGTATATATATGTTTGTTTGTTTGTTCCTGTTTGTCTTCGCTTCGCATTGTGATTAGATCGGGATTTGTTTCCGCGCTCCGAGGAATCGACGATCAAGCGTCGGCGACCAAGTGATCAAGCTCTCTGAGTTCTATGAGGCTGAAGATCCTGAGTATCGGTTTGGTGAAGGCAAGTGTCCTCTGACCCATTATGTCCCATTCACTTTTAATGCACTGTCCCGCATTACTTAATTGAAACCTAAGGATTGACTAGCTTTCTATTTACCTTATCCTTGTTTACCTTTTGGGTTATCATGGTTAGCATTATGCTATTGCTTTACTTTAATCAATGAACATGATGTGAATACTTATGATACTATGATGTTATCCCGATGATGTTCCTGTGATACTTTAGGGGGCTCAGGCTGTTTCCTGAGTGCCTCTCCATAAGGACCTGTTTGGAGAGTGACAACCCGGGATAACAGTGCAACCATGAGGGTGGAATGGGGTGCCCTTAGCTAATTAATTAGAGGAACTAGAGGTGTAGTTGCTTCGCCGTCGTGCCGTCAATGGGGTCCAGGCACAGTGCTTGCTCTGCCGAGGCTGGGTGCCGAGGTTCTTTCGTTTTGCTTTTGTTAGTCACCCCTCTTCGGGGAGAGGTACTGTGTTTATCAAACTGGAGAAACCTAACGGGCGGCTATGACCTCTAGGGAATCTTTGTAAAAGCTACGTAGTGATACCCTGCCGGACCACCTAGGAAGTGATCAATGGGGAGTCATGATCCCCGGGCAAAACGGGAATCACGGCTCATGGGTAAAGTGTGCGACCTCTGCAGAGGGTAATGAAACTGATATATCAGCCGTGCTCACGGTTAAGAGCAGCCTTGGGATCCTCTTTGATTAGAGATACAGATGGTTCGAGATATAATGGTTCTTTTTATTATTTTGGTCCGATGATGATAATGAGGTTTCCTCGATGAGGAAATGGTTCACGAGTTGGTTATATGATAAAACTTGGCTTCCACTAATAGTAAATACCTGACCAACTAAAAGCAATCTGCTTTGACCTTAACCCCACATAAAGCTAGTCCACTTCAGCCAAACAGGACATTTGCTGAGTACGTTGATGTGTACTCACCCTTGCTTTCACAAAACCCCAGGTTGCCTTGGGTGCAATCTATGCTCAGGTAAAGAAGAAGGCGTCGAGGAGGATCTCCAGGAGTTCCAGGACTTCAATGAGTTCGAGGATTAGGCTAGCGACCTCCCCCAGTCAGCTGCCTGTGGTGGGTTTATTTACGTTGGCTACGTTTCTATTCTGTGTACTTTGATTATATTATGTAAATGACTCTAGTCTTTATATTATTACTTACTCTTTATTGTTATTCGAAGCATTGTGCTATGATGAGTCATTTATGTAATCGCCGTGTACGTGAATTTCTGATCCTGGCACGTACATGGTTTGCATTCGGTTTACCTTCCAAAACCGGGTGTGACATAAGTGGTATCAAAGCCGTGCTGACTGTAGGGCCGCTGACCTAGAGTAGCATTGGCCGTTTTAAGGATTTATTGATTTTCACTTCACCTCATCCTTGATTCTGCATCAAAATATTAGTCACCTCGACTAATTCTATGTTGTGCTCCTATATGCCCCTTGCCAAAAGTATTTTATTCTAGTATGATCTATACTTCTCTCAATCTGTTAGATCTGATCTCAGTCTTCTGCTTGCGACATCTTTGTAGATGCCCCCTGACCATAACCTTTTTGTCTGTTGGGATTCTTCCCTCTCTCGTCATTGAATTTCAACCCTTTAACTATATGTATTCCCTTAGTATTGACATGCTCGTACTCCTAGATTCTTCAATACTCTTGTTTCAAATACTTGCCTCTAAATTTCTATCGCTTACTTAAACATTTCAGTTTATATATCCATGACCTTCCTATCTTTTGAGACCCTTTCCTCTTATGTTGTTAAGTTGATATCTTTCGGCAATTTCTTGTCCCTTGGTATTGGTATGCTCATCTCCTTGAAATCTCTCATACTCTCATTTTTTTATGCTTACCTTTATATCCCAAGGTCGGGTTAAGATATTTTATTTGTCCTTGACCACCCTTGTTTCTTAATGATCCATGAGCGGTAATTTTATTTTGCATATCATTGCTAATCTCGTTGTCTCCTTGTAACTCCACTTGGTAATTAATTTTTTTTACTTCTACTATTTTGTTGGAACCTTACCTATCTTACCCTTGCTTGTTTTCTCCACTTTGTCAGTCTTGCCTTAACTCTGTCCATGGTTATGCTTTTCATCATTACCACCTTTACCTTTATGACCTTTACATCTTACCTTGATGTTTATCTTATACCAGGCTTTAAAATATCCTCGTTTCCATCTCAATCTGAGCATTGTACTGTACCTATTTCTCCATTGGTCGTATCCTCTTCTTTGTCACCTGCAAGTTTTTAACTCTATCCTTTGTTGTGTTTTGTTTGTCATCTCCTTTACCCTTCTCATCACTCTATCCTACCTAGTGATTACATTATGTCTATTATCTAAAATCTCTAATTTCCCATCTCAGTTCGAGAGTGGCGTTTTACTTATTCTGCCCTTGTTCGTAGCCTCATCTTTGCCATGTGCAAGTCTTGCCGTGACCCCATTCTTGGTTGTACTTGTACCGATGGCTCTTCAATGCTTTCATCTTTTCTCTCATACCCTTGTCTGTTATCGCCTTTGACCCTTGGAATATTGACGTCTTCTACCTAAACGCTTACCTTGAACTTACCCTTTAAAAGCCTCCCCTTTCTTTCGACCCGATTTGAGAGCGGAGAGTTACCTATCTCTCCCTTGATTTCTTTTCACTCCTTGTCGTATTACAAGTGTTGTCTTAATTCCATCCTTTGCTGTGTTTTTATTTGCTATCACCATCACCTTGTCATCCATCGACCATGCCTTGATACTCATATTTATTCATACTCAAAGAATCCCCTCTTCCACCTCACTTTGAGAGTGGCAATTTACGCATCTGCCCTTGGACGTACCCTCTCCTTTTCCATTTGCAGGTCCCATCTTAACTCCATCATTTATGGTACTTATATTCTTTGTCTTATGCCTATTTACCTCTTCTCCCACATCCTTGTCTGCTGTTACCTTTAAAACCCTCGTGATATCTATGCCCTTGCCTTCCTGCTTACCTTAAACCTACCCTCTGAAGCCTTCTCTTTTCCATCCCTGTTCGGGGATAATACCTCATCTATTTCATCATTGACTGCTCCCCCCTTCTTCGGCACCTTGCAAGTTCTATCTAAAGTACATCTTTTGTTGTGTATTTGTGTGTTATCACCTTAACCCTTGTCATCCCTCGATCTTTACCTTGATACTTGTCATGTACCCATATTTTAAAGTCGCTTTCCCCATTTCCTTTCAAGAGTGTTGTCTTACCCACCCGCTCTTGGTCGTTCCCCTTTCCTCTATCGCATTGCAAGTCTTAGGTTTTGCTCGATATCACCATTACCTTCCTAATATCTAGATCTTTCCATGATGCTTATCTTATGCCTACCTTTTGGAATATCATCTTCCCCATCTCGATTTCAGAATGGTGTTTTGCCTATCCTGACCTTGGTTGCATTCTCTCCCTGTCGGATACAATCCTTGCTTTAGCTCCATCTTTTATTGTACTCGTGTCCCTATCCTGCACATCATGTTCTTCTTCTCCTCATTCGACAACCTTAGAGAGTAGCTATTCCCTTTTCAAGAAAGACCACCATCTAGTTAACATTAACGTGTGGCAACGAGATGTTTGTTGATGTGTGCTCATGATGTTTGTCCTTGTGCTATGACTGATTTGCTTCTTTGAAATGAGTGTTGATGTGTTGTGGTCCTTGGTCCACAATGACATCAGTTTACTAGGTGAGTGCCATAGAGTTATGTAGTTGGGTGCTCTTCCTTTTCTCTCTTTAATCCATCTATGCTTACCTTTTCTATCTATACCCTTTCCTCTTGCACATGTCCGGTTGGCAATCTCCAACCTCTCTTAATCAGTCAAGATCAAAGTCGGCAGCATCTTCACCAAGTGCATATCAACGCTCCTGTTAAGGGGGTTAGCCGCTAACCCCAATGAAGACAAAGCGATCAACATAAACCATCAAGATCAGAGTGGTGCAGCGAAAGCATGTGTGGGTCCTACCCACAGGTCCAAGACATCCTCAAGAATTTGCATCAGTGGGACATGAACATTTGAAAGTTAAAGCAACCGGTCCACAAGTTAACCTTGCTGAGTCTAAGTCAACTCAAGGAAGCCATGAACAACCTATGAACCAACCTTGTCGTCCTTCCTAGCCTCTTCTTGAATCTCGGGGGCGAGATTCTGTTAAAGTGGTTAGATTTGTAACAGCCTGAATTTGGGGGTACAAAATTTCTTTTCTAATATTCACCAAATTCAGGTGTTACCCTCTTCTTTACCTGCTTTTCTTCTCTTTTTCTAAATGATGGAGAATTATTTTATTATATATATTTATATTTATATATATGAGTTTTTGGCGTAGTAAAATAAAATCCTGGAGAAACTTTGATTGTTGCATTCATGTCGTTGCATAGTGTTTATGAATGCAAAAGTTTTTCGAATTGTATTGAATTATATTGACCATGTTTTCAGAATTTTTCGGGAACCTTCGAAACGTTTCTTCAAGTACTAAAATATGAATTTTAGTTTTTCTAATAATAATTAAATACCTAAAATTCAGTATTTACGAAAACTATAAGTTTTTTTGAAACTCGATAATATATATATATTTCTCTTCCTCTCGTCGATCCGTTCTCGATCGCGTGCTCTTTTTCACGAGATCATTGAACTGCTTCTTCTCGCGAACGGCATGCTGCTCGCGTCGTCGACATAATCCTTATCTATCCATGTCTACCCCTCCGCCTTCCACCCCGTCATCTTGGGTCCGCGAGCCAGCTCTGACCATTTTTGTCTAATTTTATCTAACCCTTTTTACCATCTGTCTGACTCAGCCTCCGTCGTACACTGTATCGCGCAACTCGTCGCGTGACCATTTTTTTTTCGCTCAGCCATAACGCGGCATGCGACAAATTTTACAACCGCCTTCCACACCTCTATTTTCTATAAATACTGCACTAGCCGTCGCAAAACCTCCTGTCTTTCCCCAGATCCAGATCGCAGGCGTGAAGGACAGCGATTACCAGGTACGCACGGATCCTTCTTCCCCTCCCTCCCCACGCGTCCTTCTCCTATCCCTCTTCCCGGCCATGGTCGCGTGCCCCTCGCAGACCCCCTGCGCGCTCGCGGCAGCAGCAGCTCGTGCGCTTGCCCCTGTGTTTCTGTTGGCCGGTGTTGCCCATGGCTGGCATGGTGGCTGGGCCTCTCCTGCGCATCCCCTAGTCCCGTCTCCGGCCGAGTCCCACTAGTGGCCAGCGCCCGCGCAGGCAAGTCCGCGGCCGAGCTTCCTGGCGCGGCGGCCAGCAACCCGGCGAGCAGCCAACCACCCTTGCCCTAGCGCGTGTCTCCCTTCTTGGCCATGGCCCCGACGAGATCCCCTGTCGGCGCGGCCTCTGTCCGGCGAAACCCCGCCGCAGCCCAGCCCTAGCGCGCGACTGAGCCCCCCCGGTGGCGTGCTCGCGTGCCCGCACGCGGCTAGGAGTCCCTGGGCGCGTCCAAGTCGTCCCTGCGCCCTCGACGAGTCCCCCTGCGCGGCGGCCCGCAGGCAGCCCGTCCGTGTGATCTGTCCGGCCGGCTGCCTTCGCCCCTGCCCCTGTGTGCGATTCGAAGAAGCAGAACCACCGTGGAGAGAGCGCCTAGGAGAAAAAAAAGGAAAACGATACTTGGGGCCCACCTTGCATGAAGTTTCCACGCGCCCACGTTTTCCTCTAGTCGTGTGTTTGGAACAAGACCCCTGGGCCCCTCCACATGCACGGCATGCAGAAGGAAAGTCATTGCATGTTTCATTAATTAGTTAATTAATGGTTCAGTTAATTAATTGGTCGCATGTTTTAGTTAATTAATTAATTAATTTATAGTTTGTCCGATGATTATTAAAATACCTATTTAGTGTCTAGTATAAACGCGATGTCTATTAGCGACTCTTGTGAGTCGTGCGCGTCGTCGCACTGTCTGCGCGCTGTTCGCACGTGTGGCGTTCGCCGTCGCTGTGTTGTTCGTGCGTATAGTTCATGCGTTATTCTCGTGTTGTCGCGCGTCGTTCGCGCGTGTCGCGCGTGCGGTTCGCACGCGTCGTCACACGTTGTTTGCGTGCGCCACGTGTGCCACTTACTCATGTCGCTCGCCTTGTCGCGCATCGTTCGCACGTATATCGCGTGTCGGTGGCGCGGGTCGCATGACGTCTGCTCGTGATAATAAATTGTTATCGCTTACGAACACTCACGTTAATAATGTTAATCTATCGGGTCATATATTTTAGATACTTAACTTAACGCTCGCTCGATTAATATTTATTAGATTAATATTCTAATTAGATTAAATGTGTAGTGTTGAACTTGGGCTTTTATAATAAATATTAACATGGATAATATGAATTTAAGTACTTTCTATTTATGTAACATTCGTTTAGTATAAATATGTCACCTCGTCAGTTATTCTCGTCTGTCGCGGGTGCTGTTCCGCGCGCAGTGGCGTGCTGCTTCACACGTCATTCACGTGTTGTCTGCGCGTTGTTCGTGCGTGATGAGCTCGTGGTCGCGTGCTGGTTCGTGCGCATTCGCGCTCGTCGCACGCGCTATTTTTGTATGTCGTCAGCGTGCTATGTCGCGCGTGTCCGTGCGTCGTTTTCACGCTGTCGTGCTGTTTCACGCGTCATAAAATTCATCTCGCTTAGGATCTCTTGTTTTAATTAAATTATTTAATTAACTGACATTTGTTAGTGTAGCAGATTAATCGAACTAAATGGTGTATAATATTTATATTTGATAATGTCAAATTAAATGTTATAGTTAATATTTATTTAGTGTAAACGTGATATCTTCTCGACCGTAGCTTCGACTGTCGCGTTCCTTTTTCCTCGCGTGACCGTAGTAACGCGTTCCTTTTCATATTGCATGTTTTATTACATTTTATCTTGTATGGTGTAATGTTCTTATGCGTATATATATGTTTGTTTGTTTGTTCCTGTTTGTCTTCGCTTCGCATTGCGATTAGATCGCGATTTGTTTCCGCGCTCCGAGGAATCGACGATCAAGCGTCGGCGACCAAGTGATCAAGCTCTCTGAGTTCTATGAGGCTGAAGATCCTGAGTATCGGTTTGGTGAAGGCAAGTGTCCTCTGACCCATTATGTCCCATTCACTTTTAATGCACTGTCCCGCATTACTTAATTGAAACCTAAGGATTGACTAGCTTTCTATTTACCTTATCCTTGTTTACCTTTTGGGTTATCATGGTTAGCATTATGCTATTGCTTTACTTTAATCAATGAACATGATGTGAATACTTATGATACTATGATGTTATCCCGATGATGTTCCTGTGATACTTTAGGGGGCTCAGGCTGTTTCCTGAGTGCCTCTCCATAAGGACCTGTTTGGGGAGTGACAACCCGGGATAACAGTGCAACCATGAGGGTGGAATGGGGTGCCCTTAGCTAATTAATTAGAGGAACTAGAGGTGTAGTTGCTTCGCCGTCGTGCCGTCAATGGGGTCCAGGCACAGTGCTTGCTCTGCCGAGGCTGGGTGCCGAGATTCTTTCGTTTTGCTTTTGTTAGTCACCCCTCTTCGGGGAGAGGTACTTTGTTTATCAAACTAGAGAAACCTAACGGGCGGCTATGACCTCTAGGGAATCTTTGTAAAAGCTACGTAGTGATACCCTGCCGGACCACCTAGGAAGTGATCAATGGGGAGTCATGATCCCCGGGCAAAACGGGAATCACGGCTCATGGGTAAAGTGTGCGACCTCTGCAGAGGGTAATGAAACTGATATATCAGCCGTGCTCACGGTTAAGAGCAGCCTTGGGATCCTCTTTGATTAGAGATACAGATGGTTCGAGATATAATGGTTCTTTTTATTATTTTGGTCCGATGATGATAATGAGGTTTCCTCGATGAGGAAATGGTTCACGAGTTGGTTATATGATAAAACTTGGCTTCCACTAATAGTAAATACCTGACCAACTAAAAGCAATCTGCTTTGACCTTAACCCCACATAAAGCTAGTCCACTTCAACCAAACAGGACATTTGCTGAGTACGTTGATGTGTACTCACCCTTGCTTTCACAAAACCCCAGGTTGCCTTGGGTGCAATCTATGCTCAGGTAAAGAAGAAGGCGTCGAGGAGGATCTCCAGGAGTTCCAGGACTTCGATGAGTTCGAGGATTAGGCTAGCGACCTCCCCCAGTCAGCTGCCTGTGGTGGGTTTATTTACGTTGGCTACGTTTCTATTCTGTGTACTTTGATTATATTATGTAAATGACTCTAGTCTTTATATTATTACTTACTCTTTATTGTTATTCGAAGCATTGTGCTATGATGAGTCATTTATGTAATCGCCGTGTACGTGAATTTCTGATCCTGGCACGTACATGGTTTCCATTCGGTTTACCTTCCAAAACCGGGTGTGACAATCCACATTAAGTGAATGTTCGATGACATTTCTGTTGACACCACAAAGACCATTAGTTGTCCAAGAAAAGACATCTTTGTTGTTGAACAAAAACCTTATAAGAGTTTTTTCTTGCTCATCAGATAGCTGAGACCCCAGCAGTACCCTTTGATCTGCTATATCTTCACATAGGAGCATAGGCTTCAGCTGATCTGCCGAAGAAGCCTTCTCTCTTTTGTGTTTATATTATTGACAAGCTTCGGCTCCATCTATGTTGTGGATTGCCTTTGAATCTGTTCAACTACCTTCAGCCCTTCTGGCAGCTTCTTGACTTCCATGGACAACAATGGGCCCTTGTTCCCAAGGTATCTTCATGCATAAGTATGCTGGATGAAGTATTGCTTCAAAGGCATTAAGTGTTCCTCGATCAATGATTGCATTGTACGGGTACTCCATGTCGACAATGTCAAAAACAACTTGCTCAGTTCTTGTGTTGTGGACATAGCCGAAGGTAACTGACATTGTGATTTTGCCAAGTGCCACAATCTGCCGTCCGCCGAAATCACATAGAGGGTGTGTAGCATCATGAATCTTGTCCTCTGGTTCTTGCATCTACCTAAAAGCCTTTGCAAATATAATGTCCACCGCACTGTCTGTGTCAACCAGAACATTGTGGACCAGAAATCCCTTGATGACATAAGATATGACCATAGCATCATTGTGAGGATAATCTTTGAGCTGAAGATCCTCCTGGGAGAAGGTGATTGGGATGTGGGACCACTTGGACCTGACAAAGGGTCCTTGCACCACAACATGCTGCACTCTTCTCTGCGCTTCGTTCTTTTGCTTCTTGTTGGCTGGCTCTGAACTTGACCCGCCCGTGATTGGGAGCACCAGCTTCGTGACCGAAGGTGCTATAGCTTGGTTGTTGAATGAAGCCATCGTCTCAACAGTGGAATTGAGTTCACCGGAGGTGGGCGCCAATGTTGGGGACTTGTTCTCAAATGCTATGAATTAAGAACAAGGCAACACAAATGTTAATGGTTAAAGACCTTCGTCCTTCGAAGTATTATCTCCCTTAGGATATAATGATCTTCAGACGAAGGTCATGAAGGACATACCTTCATCATCTCAATATATAACAGAAGGTAGGATCATATGACACATACTAAAAAACATGAGTAATCATACGATATCATTTGGATATTTTTATTATACAATCATGAATAAACATGAACAATATTGAATTACATTTGTACCTTCAGCTTGACAGAAGGTGAGAATCCAAGTGTGACGTGCGAGTGAATACAAGTCAGCGTGAACAGTACTGGGGTACTGTTCATCTATTTATAGGCACGGGACGCAGCCCGGACAAAATTACATTTGTGTCCTTGATAACTAATCATAACCAAAACACAAGTTATCATGGACTAAATGGTCCTTTACTCTTTAAGTCGGTGCTGCCCTTTGTCTCAAGGCACATCGTCATGCCGAAGCTCCCTAGATTGTAGCTTCAGCTTATACCTTCGTGATGTGTCTGCTTGCATGTCACCGTGCCGAAGGTGTTTTTGCTTGGAGGACCTTCGGCGAAGAAGAAAGCCCCCAACAGTAAGTTTACTTTATTGTGGCTAATCTGATGATTAAGCAAGATCATATTGTGATAATTGGAACATGGAGTGACCACCCGGGAAAACAATGCTACCATGAGGGTGGTATGGGACGCCCTTGGCTAAATAACTAAAGAAGTCATATGTTGGGTGCTGGTCGTGGTCGACCGGAACGGGGGCATATGGCAAGCGCTTATAGTTCCGGCTCAGGCAGATTGGATACAGACATAGTTCCCAAAGCTTTACCCTGTAGTCTGGACTTTAAGATGGTTACGTTAGGTGTACCTTATGCAAGTGACCATTTCCAACATTTGCATAATGAGGACTCTAGGGAAAAGCCTCGTAGTGAGACCCTAGCCATTCACCTCTGAATTGAATACGAGTCTAGCTAACCCGGGCTAGAAGGGAATCGTGACTCATGGGTAAAGATGCGCCACCTCTGCAGAGTGTAAAACTGATATATCAGCCGTGCTCACGGTTTTGAGCAGCCTAGACTCCTCACATGATAATTGAACTTGAAGATGGAAATAAATCGAGATCCGATGATCTGCCAATGGTTTGCTTAAGTGGTTTCACTTAAGTGTTTTTGATATACTCTTGTATCTTTGTTTAATGGGAATACTTGGGATTCACACTTATTAGTAAGACAGGTGTTGTTAATAAAATGTTGACCAACTAAAATGCTTCCTGCTCAATCTTAGCCTCACCTTGTTAAAATTGCATTAGTTTTTCCCGCACTTGATGAGCCCCGACCATAAGTGAGCTCACCCTTGCTTAAATTTTGATCAGAAGTTTCCAGATGAAGTTATGATGCTGAGTTCTATGGATGCTAGTCTAGTGATACCCCCAGTCATCTTCCTGTGGATGGATGTCCTTGTTTCACTGTACTTTGATGAATAAAGGTTAAGACATTATGTCTGTTCAAAGTGTAATATGTTAATATAATCGTTATTTACGCTTTTATGCATTGTTCTTTTGATATATTACACTTGTGATGTCAACATATGTGTGGAAATAGATCCTGGCACACATATGCTATGTGCTCGGTTCTGCCCCTCAGAAATGGCTGTGACAGAAGTGGTATCAAAGCAATGTGACCGTAGGTCGCTAGATTAGTTAGAAATGGAAAGCCCAGTCAGTCTTTCAAAGCCTGATATATTTTCCTCCATAAAAACTTACTTTATATCAAAACTCGTCTCTTTTATCTTCAACCCTTCTTGTCTGATTCTTCGTCTATCAGAAAGTTCTAATGAGACGCATTGCAAGATGATCAAGTTAGGATTGAGGAACTTGAAGCGAAGTTTGCATGAAGAAACCCTTTTCGAGGCTATCGACGATGCCCTATTCTCTGTCTTATCCCCACTCCGCAAGAAGTTTTGCTATGGATCCTTTAGATCTATTACCAAACTTCTTGGTTAGGTTGATAGGATTGTTCTTTAGTATTAAGATTTTCGACTAGTTAGATAAGGGTGATATTATATTATAGGGGTTTTCTAATCCCTAATATTGCTATATAACCCTTGACTTCTACTCTTATTTTCTTTCTATTGTATTGCCACCCTTGTGCAATATCTACCTTGATATATATTAAATCTTTGCCTCTCTATTCTTTTCTCCTTGATAATGCTTTCTCCCTAACTCAGTTTATATCCTTGGTTGTATTATTTATCCTCACTTTAATAGTTCATGGTTATCTTATTTCACTCTTGGCCACCGACAAATATGTCTTGTCTAACTCCTTGCTATTTCTTACCTGACTCCTGACTTTATAATATATTTCTTATTCCAAACCTTGTCTCACCTTTTGTTTTGGTTGAATGAGTAGAATTGGATTGTGTTGTGCTGGTATGTTTGAATTCATTGTCTTTTGGTTTCATGTTTGATTTTCTTCTTTGAAATGATTGTTGGTGTATTGTGTGACTTTTGTCCACAATGGCATCAGTTAGCTAGGTAAAACCTTAGATAGATAGGTTTTCTCTGCTCTCTATAGTCTGTCTTTGCTCAACCCTTTCGTCCCTTCCATTCTTCCATACCCATACAGATGTTAGACCTTGGAATGTCAACTACAACTGATGTCACTAAATGAAAAAAATGTGGTGTGTTGGCAAGTCAAAACAACACTATAAATAAAACAGCTGATGAACAGACATTCAAGACACAAAAGAATGCACAACCAAACCAACAGATAAGTGACCTTGGAACATGTTGTTGTTGTGAGTACTATGGAATTCCTTGTCGCCAAATCAATACAAACGAAAGTGAAACTGCAAAACAAAAGAACCAGATTTTATTTTCTAGCATAAAAAGACAGATGTCTCCTCAAGAACAACTAATAGTAGATTCTCTCATACCTAATGCACTGTCAGTTGATGAATTGCAAAGTATTCCAAAAAGGAAACATCACAAGGATGCCTAGCCCCAAGAAGAAACACAGGAGTGTAACATTGATGGATGGACTATTACTTGCACACAATTTCAGCCTCGTGTTCGCATCAGGTCCAAGAAACAAAAAGGGAAACATGGAAAAAGTTAAGAAATAACTTCAAGAAAAGCTTGCTTTCAATGTGGAAGTGAAGGTCATTACTTTCGTAACTGTCCCGAGAAGAGTTCACTACAGATCACCTCCGAGATGAAGCTATCTCAGTCTTCAGACATAGAATATGAACAAAAATGCACAAAAACTTCTACCAACAACGTAAAGACAACTCCACCATGTAACTTATCAAGTCATGCTTGCTTTGGCTGTGGTGATACTGGCCATCTTGTTAATAGTTGTCCTAAGAAGGATGTGGAGATCAATAAGGTCCAAAAGGAAAGACAACACCCTCAAACTCATGCATCAACAAAGAATAAACAACGGAAAAAGTCCATGGGAAGGATAAGTTATGCAGTGACAGGACCATTCCGTATAATAATCTAGTAATTTTTGGAAAACTAGTCATTCACACAACTACCACCACCGTGTTATATGATCCTCGTACAACACATTCTTTTATCAGCGCCCAGTTTGCAACTAATTATGGTATCTTTAAGTGTCCCTTGAGATCAAGGATGACCATTAGTGCACCCGAAAGAAAAATGTTAGTAAACTGCATATGTCCAAATGTAAGTGTTAAAATCAATGGGATAGATTTTCTAGCTGATCTTATAGTGATAGAATCAATGGGAAAGGATGTGATTCTTGGAAAGGATTGGTTACAAAGAACTAAGGCAATAATCCAACATACTGAGAGAACCATGTGTTTGGAAACCCCATCTGGAGAAAGAATAGTAGTTGAAGACAATCGACCTCCAGCTCTGATTGGTGCATCTGACAAGGAAGAATAATATATCATTTAGCTAGAAGAAGGAGTATGTCTCACGAAGAAAAAAAATGCCAAGTTGTTGCCCCTTTGAGGAATTGTAATTGTGCTAGGTGATACATGAATAAATTTGGAAAATCTCTCGCACCTATTGTGTTTTGCCTCTCTATAAAGAGAATAAAGTATGGTGTCATCTGCTATATGCAAATAATGTGATGTTCTACTCTAGTTGCCCTAAAGTCCCGCTCAAGTCTTTCTCTCAAATTGTGCTCAGAGAAATACGGTTGGATCAGAAAGATGATTTGGATATCATGCTCTGAAATCTATAAGGTTCAAAAGATCTTTGTTAAGGAGTATAACACCTGTAAACTCTTGTAGTATGATGAAGCTAGGTGGAATCGGAAATCATCCTTAACTAATCTTATATTGGAAATCAAAATGTTGTGTTAAGCTCCTTATCTTAATGTCATGCAAGCCTTTTATGCAGTCTGGCTCACTAAGTCTTTCACCCTCTGACTAGATGATGAACCCTAATGGAAATAAAGTAAATGATGCCAACGCCAATATTCCTACCTTAACAACTATGAACGAGAAAAATGAGTCACAGAGATATTTGATAAATGGAATGAAGAACAACAAAAGGAATAGAAAAATGTTTGGATACATGATTAGTCCACCTCAACCACAAGCAAAAGCCATGAAACACATGGATACCCAAACAGAAGAATTAAGTCAGGCTCAGCTATATGAGATACAGACACCCAATCAACCCTCACCCCTGTTGGTCAAGCAAAGTTGACTCGCAAAGAACTCAAAGCAAGAGGTGCTTGCTACTACTGCAAAAATGAAGGACATATTATTCGTGAATGCCCCAAGAAGCGTCTAGACCGACTAGAGAAGAAAGCTGCCAAGCATGACCTAAGCAATAATTCAGAAGACCAACCATTTTATAAGTACGATGATGAAGGTCGCTCAATTAGTATACATTGCAGAGCAAAGAAGAAAGGAAGTTCCTTAATATTAGAAGAGTTCAATGTGAACTAAGAACCTACAAATAACCATGTATCTCCTTTGCTTTCGTGCTAGCCTTCTTAATCTCGACGACGAGATTCTTTTAAAAGGGGTAGGTTTGTAACACTATAAAAATCATCAAATAAAAATAATACAGTTAGTTTATTAATGGTATTTATGGTAATGAATTTTCTTTTAAGTGTCTGATTTTTATTTGCATTTAGAATAATTTTTTATTGCTCATAATTGATTTTGAATATTGAATAGCATTTCTTCTTAAATGAAAATCCAAATAATTAATATAATAATTACTAGTCCAAAAATAAATATTTTATTTATAAATAATTTTGGTATAATTATTATAAATTTTAGGTTTATTTAAAAATATATTTTGAATTTAGAAAAAGAAATAGAAAAAAAGAAAACTAATCAAACCCTAACCCTAACCGCCCTTGGCCCATTAGGCCCAATAAGAAACTGCCGTGTGCCCTATCCTCCCTGCCTAGCCGCCTCCGCCAGGGGGAAATTTCCCCTTTGCCCTGCCGCGCGGGCCCCCCGGCCATTCTCTCTCCTCCCCCCTCGCTGCTCTCCCCAAGCAGCGCCGCCGCCTGGCCTTCTCCACCCGTGCCACGCGCCAGGAGCCCAAGCCCCACAACCGCCGAGCAACCCAGGCGCCGACTGATGCGCAGCTGCCAAGAGGAAGCCGACCGTGCCCTGCTCATCCGGCCGGACCCGACGTCCCGCCCTGCATCCCGCGCGCCAGGACGCCAGGAACCCGATTGCTCAGCCGCACCCCTGCAGCCTGCGCACCCGACCGTGCCAGGAAGTCGAGTCGTGCAGTCCGACGTCCCGCGACCATTCACCATCGCTTCAATGGAGCCGTTACTCTCTCTCCCATCACTCCCTCTCATCAATGGGGCCTTGAACCGACCGTTTCTCCCTCTCCCTGGCTCTCTCTCCCTCTCCCTTCCTATAAAGCCGAGGCCGCGCCCATGGAGCTCTCCCTCCTACAGCCGAGCTCGCCCCCATCTCTCTCTAACTCTCCTCGCCGTTAGAGCCATCGCTGGAGCTCGTGCTCACCGTCCGTGTCCCCCAGCCGGAGTTCCGTCCGCATAGCACCTCGATCGCGCTCGTTCCCCTACTCGACCGACCACTCCCTGCTCGTCGACGTTCATCCCTGCGCATGAGCGAGAACACAAGGTTGAAGACCACCCGTTAATTTATTTTCTAGAGCATGTTTTGAATTTTGTGAATTATTGTTGTAATATTGAGATGATTTGACGATTCACGTGTATGATTTTAGAGATTGTGATGTATACGTGTAGCCGAAATCAAACCCTGCGACAATACTTTGAATATACGTATTATTTTATAATTTTAAAAATGAGTACAGTCACTATTCACTACCGCAGTGATTTTCATACTAGAAAACATTTACATATTTGATTTCGCTTTAGTGTGTAGAGCGATAATTGGTTAGTATTGATATAAGTATAATTTTAGTGATATGAGAAATTGAAATAGGTATTAAGCCACATATTTCCGGTCAAATGAAGATATAGATTTTACTATTCATAATAAATGTATTCATAAGTATAGCACTTAAATTACATAGAATTAATAAAATACTTATTTATGTCATAATAACCATGAATATATTATTAAAAGTCCCATTTAGTAATTTACGATTAATTCTTAGTATATTAATGTTAGAAGAATTATAAATAAACATTTTTTAGTTATACGTATAATTTCTATCTAAGAAAGAAAGGAGAAAACGAAAGAGTAGAATTTATAATAATGTTAAAATGACTTAACTAGGCACTCATACTTTTCTAATAAAGAAATTGATAGTTATGTTGGTAAACATAGGTTTCTTACTAAAGAATTAGATAACATGTTTCTAGTTTAAAATGACCTTTTTAATAGATATTATATTTAACAAGGTTCGTTATAGATGTTTAAGTATAGCCGTGTTAAATAGAAACTTAAAAGAATATGTAGACCATATGTTTCTTAATAAAAATAGAAGATAAATATATGTCCAATTAATAGATTATTTATATTTTCTTAATTAAAAGATAACAAGGGTCATTGCTTTTATAAACTAAAATGATAGTTTATACATAATTTCCTTTCTAATGAATTAGATCATTTGTTTCTACAATAGAATTAAAGATAATTAATAGATTAATTATCCTTTATCATAATTTATTAATCAAACCTATAGTCAATTTGTTCTTAACTAGATTTATGGCATGATTAATGATTTCATAGAATTTAGTCCATATTATATACGAATCACTTAGCTTTTCCTAAAGGAATAAAATAAAGTAATAAGAGTTCAAGTTCTTTTATAACTTAAAATGTTACTTTTATATATGGACTTCGAATATAATAATATAGGCTATAACCTACTTTTCCATAGAATAAGTGTTTAATAATAATGATCTTTTCACATCAAACCTATTTAGACTTATATCTTAGTTTATCATAAGTGAATGTTTAACAACGATTTATAAGATGTTCCATAATGCTTCTAAAATTAATAACGCGTTTTGTAGCCCATTAACCTTAGATATATAACTTATATCTTTTCTAAAAGATTAAAAAGTTTTAATATCGATATAACGTGTTTTATCATCTTATAAACCCTTAATCTTAGACATATCACATATGATGTTTTATAAAAGATTAATTTGGTAAACTTAATATTTGTAGATTTTAGTTAAGATATTTTTAAGCTCATGTCTTATTTTATAAAGTATAGATCACACACTTTTTAAAAGAATACCTTCTTATTATAACCATTACTTGCGACGTTCTTGTAAAACGAATGCTCTTTTCGTTAGGCTTTCTTTTAGCTTTACGTATGGTGAATGTTGTATGTTATTGAGTGGTGTTTGTTCTTCTTGTTTGTTTGTGTGATATTCAGTGGTTGATCTAGTAGTTAAGAATCAAGATCTATTCCTATCCGTGGAAGAAACTCAAGTTTTCAATAAGCAAGGCAAGTGGACGTCTCCCTCTGCATACTCTGTTTGATCCCAAACAATACATTTAATAAAGTTTATTCTTGGATATATATGCATAATTTGATGGGTTACCTATTTATATACACTTAACCTTTCCAACCTTACTCCTTGTTTAACCTGGGATTATGATCTAGTCAAGTAGCTATGCTATTGCTACAACTTTAAATTTATGCAGTCACTCCTATTTATGATGTTAATGTTCCAATTTATTGTGGCTAATACGACGATTAAGCAAGATCATAATTGGAACATGGAGTGACCACCCGGGAAAACAGTGCTTCCATGAGGGTGGTATGGGACGCCCTTGGCTAAATAACTAGGGAAGTCTTATGTTGGGTGCTGGTCGTGGTCGACCGGAACGGGGGCATCTGGCAAGCGCTTATAGTTCTGACTCAGGCAGATTGGATACGGGCATAGTTCCCAAAGCTTTACCCTATAGTCTGGACTATAAGATGGTTACATTAGGTGTACCTTATGCAGTTGACCATTTCCAGCATTTGCATAATGAGGACTCTAGGGAAAAGCCTCATAGTGAGACCCTAGCCATTCACCTCGGAAGTGAATACGGGTCTAGCTAACCCGGGCTAGAAGGGAATCATGACTCATGGGTAAAGATGCACCACCTCTGTAGAGTGTAAAACTGATATATCAGCCGTGCTCACGGTTATGAGCAGCCTGAACTCCTCACATGATAATTGAACTTGAAGATGGAAATAAATCGAGATCCGATGATCTGCCAATGGTTTGCTTAAGTGGTTTCACTTAAGTGTTTTTGATATACTCTTGTACCTTTGTTTAATGGGAATACTTGGGATTCACACTTATTAGTAAGACAGATGTTGTTAGTAAAATGTTGACCAACTAAAATGGTTGGCCTCGATCCCTCGCTGCGACACCAGGTAGCCAAGTATCTTTCCCTGGCAAACTCCGAAGACGCACTTCTCGGGGTTGAGACGAAGTCGTGCGTCCCGCATATTAGCGAATGTCTCTGCGAGGTCGGCCAGGTGATCTTCTTTGTTTTTGCTCGCGACAACGATGTCGTCCACGTATGTGAAAATGTTGCGGCCTACTTGGCTTTCGAGCACCCTCTTGGTGAGGCGAGAGAAGGTTGACTCGGGGTTCTTGAGTCCCTTTGGTATCCTGATGAAGCAGTACGTGCTGAAGGGTGTGATAAAGCTGGTGCTGGCCTTGTCTTCCTCTTTCATGTATATCTGGTGGTAGCCGGAGAAGCAGTCGAGGAGGGACATGACTTCGCATCCGGCTGCGCTATCGACTATTTTGTCGATCCGTGGCAGCGGGAAATTGTCCTTGGGACAGGCCTTATTGAGGCTGGTGAAGTCGATGCACATGCGCCACTTGCCGCTTTTCTTTTGTACCATGACCACGTTGGCTAGCCATGTAGGGTAAGCGAATGGTTCGATGAAGTTGGCTTCCAATAGGCGGTGGACCTCGGCTTTGGCGGCCTCGGTCTTTTCATCGGACATTTTGCGCAGTCGTTGCTTTTTTGGGCGCACCGAAGGGTCGATGCCAAGACCGTGCTCAATGTTGGTGCCGCTGACTCGGACCAGGTCGAGGGCGGACCAAGCGAAGGCGTCCTTGTTTCGGGAGAGACAGGAGATGAGTTTCTCCTCGTCTCGCGAGGTCAGGTCTTCGCTTATTACGACCGTTTGCTTGGGCGTGGCCGAGTCGAGGGGTACCGCCTTCGTTCCGTCGTTGCTCTGTAGTTGTGCCTTTACTTTTTTGTCGGCAACTAGCCGGGTTCCTTCGAAGCCTTCGCATTGTGCTGTGAGGCAGTGTATGTTCCGTTGGCCTGGAACGAAGTCTCTTTCAATATTGCGCGCAGTCTGCTGGTTACCATAAACTGTTATCACGCCTTGCGGACCCGAAATTTTCATGCAAAGGTAAAGTCCGTGAATGGCCGCTTCAAATTTATTGATGGAGCCCCGTAGGGATGAAAACAGTCGGAAATGGTATTTATTCGGTAATCAGTTTTTAGTCGTTTTTCTTTGATTGCGAATAAATAGGATATAGAATCTATAATACAAATTTGTATTCTTGTTTTTAACATTCAGCTTCTAAAGATTCATAAAAGGTAAACCTCAAATTCATCATATATTTTTTTAAATAATAGATATAAACTTCGGTATGGATTCGGAAATAAATTCGGTAATTTTTTCAACCTTTTGTGTTGTAGGGAGCAAATAATACATAAACCAATTTATGTAATATTTTATTCATATTTGTACTAATGTGCTTGATAACATAAAAAGATCAATATCAAATTTTATACATATCTATTTTAAAATATTAAATTTGTCCTAATAGTTCAAATTACCACTTTCATCCGGCCCATTATGGCGTTGTACGGATAAACCATGTCGACGATGTCGAAGGTGACTTGCTCACTCCGTGCATTGGGTGCTACGCCGAATGACAGGGGTAGTTCTATCTTGCCGACAGAAAAGGTGCCCTTGCCGCTGAAGCCATATAGGGGGTTGTCCGAAGGCTTGAGTAAGCTGTGGCTGATGCCCATGCGGTCGAAGGCGTGTAGGAAGATGATGTCAGCTTGGTTGCCGTTGTCAACCAGGACTTTGTGTAGGTCCCAGCCTGCTACGCTGCAGTTAATCACCATGGCATCGACGTGAGGTGTGCTGCGCAGATCAACGTCTCTAGCGTCGAAGGTGAGTGGCACATGTGACCACCTTGTTTATACCACTGGGCCGATGAGAGCGACGTTGTTAACGCTTTGGTAATGATCCCTCTTCTGCCGCTTCGTTTCAAAGTCGACGTTGGACCCTCCGGTGATCATGTGGATGACTCCGCGATATGGCTGCTTGGCGAAGTCTTCCTGCTTTGGTGCTTGGGGGTGATTTTGGTGGTGTGGATTTGGGTGATGCGGAGGCGGATGCGGGGGTGGAACAACTTGTACTTCCTGATGGTGCTGGTATGCGTGGTTGGGTGGATGCTGGACGTTCTCGTTGTTGTATGGTTGTTGTTGTTGGTGGTGGTGGTATGTGTGCGTGACGACTCTCTGGTTGTCGGCTGGCTGTGCTCTAGACATCCTATCTCTGGTGGCCTTCGTTTCCGGGAAATCTCTTATTGGGTGTGCGCAATCCTCGCCATGAAACAGACAGTAAAATCTACGTGGTTGTTGCGTCCGTCCCCGGCCGCACCCTCTCGTGCCATTACCACGACCCTGGGGGGGATATTCCTGACGGCGAGCGGCTTCGCCGGCGGGGTGCTGGATGGCTATATTGTGCACCTGCTGCTGACTACGGCTATCCCATCCAGAGTCTGGTTGCGAAGGCCTGGTCCAGGTTCTGCTGGACTGCGGAGGGTCCTTAGGCTTTCTCTGAGATTCGACCTTTCGCTGATGTAGCTCTTCGGATCTAGCGTACTTCTCAAATAGCTGATATAGCTCTTGGAGGTTTTCGGGTGGGTCCCTGTTGCAGTAACTGTATAGGATGCCAGTCCGAAGGCCAGTGATGGCGTAATGGATCGCGATGTGGGCGTCGACCGATGGCAGTTGTGACTTGAGAGTCAGGAACTTTCGGTAGTACTCCCGAAGGGTTTCCTTCTCTTGCTGCTTGCACAGTGATAGCTCGGCCAGGGCATCAGTATCGGGTCGGTACCCTTGGAAGTTGAGCAGGAACTTGTCCCAGAGTCCTTTCTAGGAGTCGATGGACAATGGCGGCAACTTGGTGTACCAGGTCAAGGGCGGACCCTCGAGCGCGATGATAAAAGATTTGGCCATTGTGGCGTCATCCCCTTCGAACGATTCGACGACGACTTGGTAGCTCATGATGTATTGTGCTGGGTCAGTGCTGCCGTTGTACTTGGGGTAGGTGCCTGCCCGGAAGGTTGCAGGCCAAGGTGACGCTTGGAGTTGCGGAGCCAGGGGGCTTCTCTCATCAAGGTAGTTGATCCCTAGGAAATCTGTGACATGCGGAATGAAGGGCCCGCACTGAGGTATGAATAGGTTTCCGGCTGGGACGCGCTGTTGGAGGGGCGGTTCCGGTTGCAGATCATGCTGGCCTTTGCTCTGCATGAGCACGATTTCTTGCTCGAGCTCCCGAGCTCTCTGCTCCTCGTCTTGTATCATCTGGCGCATCTTGGCCTACGCGGTGACACGTTGGCGCTTGGCCTCGAGGATGTCTTTCTGCTTTTGGAGGTTGTGGTTCTTGATGCGCAGGGCCCGCAGTTGTAGCTGTTCCTCGGCTGAGATGCCGATGACTTCGCCGTCTTCTATTGCGTCTTCGCCCTCCGGTGGAGCGAAGCCTAGAGGTGGTGCTTGCGGTAGTCCTCCGGAGCTGCAAGTGCATAGGGTGCCTTCGAGGGTGTGGGGCTCTTGATGCTGTCTTTTGCTAACAGCTTTGTCTTCGGAGGCTTCTTGGGGGGTGTTGTCCATGAGGGCCTTGCCTTTTTTCTCAGCCAGCAGCGCTGCCTTCGCTGCTTCGTCGATGGATGGGGCTGCCTTTGAACTAGCTCGCTTGGGTGCCATCGCGAGTTGTTTGTTCGTAGCACGAACAGTGGGCGCCAAATGTTGGAACTTGCTTTCCTGGGCAAGTAAATCCAACTGGAAAGTGGAGAGAATGTTTGCAAAGTTCAACGGGGAGTCGCAATAGCTCTGTTTTCACTGGCCTCTCAAGGGCACCGTACGGGGGTATTTATAGGCTCCCGAGTGATCACCGTTCTTTGGCAAGGACGTTTATGCCCTTAGGTACTCGGACTATCCCCGAAATATTCTCACAAGGGGAGGTTACAGACCGTCATTACAGAAAAGGCTATTACAGACGCGACCCGTAACATGCTTATCCGCGCGGGGCCCGTTACAGTGGGCCGAATCCCACATGGGCCTCCGGACACGATGAGGACATGGGACTAGCAGACTTCGATGGAGCCTTGCCTTCGTCTTGCAATGGAGAGGACGAAAGGCAACCGCGCCGGTCCTCGTCCGACCGGCGCCCTCGGCTTGCTTGGGCGTGGTCTTCGTTGGTGTAGTGAGGCAGCAAAGGCTTCGAGCGAAGGGTAGCGTGTTCGCCTTCGCCCCAACAATATTGCACTTGTGACGTCAACATATGTGTGGATATAGATCCTGGCACACATATGCTATGCGCTCGGTTCTGCCCCTCAGAAACGGGTGTGACAGAAAGCCATAATAGCTTGTACTGTGGCTGGCAGCCATTTCCTTTTTCTATGTCTGAGAACATGACCGCACCATCTGCTCCATTTGTTGGACTATACTACCGCTGCCTTTTTGCCTTTGCTGTTGAAAGCGTGTGTCATATGGCTGGACAGGCAAACCAGAGACGCTAGCCAAAGGCTTGAATGGCTGCTCTATTTGCATGGCCTCTGTTGGAGTCAGTCTTACACGCAGTGAAGCATACATGGCCTCCAAGGTCCCCTTCGGTGGCACACGGTAGCCAAGACACCCCCTATGTTTGCTAGGAGTTTAAAAACAACCCCATCAATATCAATCACAATAAAATATATATACTCGCACCTGACGGAGATGTAAACTCTGTCCCTACCTTTGTGCCCAGACCCATATCAGAGATGTCAAAATCGTTGACATCAAGCACCACAGTGGGCCCCACATCAGCATCCTGAGCTTTCGATGTGCCCTTCGACACTGCTTTGGTCTTCAACTTTGGAGATGCCCTCATGGCATCCTCCCCCTTCCCCGTCTCGAGCGCACATGCCTTCCTCTTATTTGACCGCCCGGTCATGTTAACCACCCCGTCTCAAGCGCACGGGCCTTCCTCTTATTTGACCGCCTAGTTATATTAACTACTCTATAGACTAGGGCAGGATACTTACCCTTCGAATCCATCATAGTTGTAATAACACTTGGGATGTTATAAGAATATAAGTATATAATTAAAGTCCTCATTGCCTTGGCAAGCGCAACATCATCACTCCCACAAGCCACGGTTGTCTCCTTCACAAACCACCACTTAGCGCTCCACGTACCATCTTGCAAAGTCAAAGTCAGTGTCACCTTCGACACCATGGGGCGAGGCAGGCCACGACACACAAGTATCCATAAGATCTGAAGCAAAGGTAGCAGACACAACCATTGCATCAACATCCTCATTCGCGGGTGGAGCGTCGCTCTTAGCATGTGATGAGAACATAACCCTCTTAGATATGACCATGTTAATGGCTCCTGCTGCGAAGGTGAAACTCTTCCACATTGTGACTACCTTCGATATATTGCGTCGTAAAGTGTGTATATATAAAGCCCACAATTTGTATAGGAAAACATAATGATAACAAAATAAATAAAAATATAATTATGTAGTGACTTGGGATTATGGAACCTTTGGAGATTATTTGGTTTCCTTTTCTTTTTGTATATTCAATTAATAGTATCAAATTAGTCAAGTAACCAATAAATAAATACAGAAATGTGCATCCCATATTGATGTTATCTTTTGTGATGCATTTTATAAAGGAATCACAACTTAATTTTGGCCTCAAATTATAAATGAAAATATAAACCAGAAAATAAGAAAGAAAACTTTAATAAAGTCATTTATTGCTTCCATAATTAAATAATAGGAGCAAGTTAAACAACTAACAATTATATAAATAAATCAAATGAACATTACATGTTAGGGTTTTGTTTGAGCTGTTATATTCATATTTAAATTAAGGGTACAAATTGTGATGCAAAAACTTGAAATGTTAAAGAAATAGAAATAAGAAAAGTGAAAGGGAAATAGGGTCAAACTTTTTCCTAAATGATTTTGGTGGTTGAAATACCCAACACAAATAATTAGACTAACTAGTTTGCTCTAGATTATATGTTCTACAGGTGCTAAAGGTTCAACACAAACCAATAAAAAGATACAAGTTAGGGTTCAAAAGAAAGGAGCAAAAGAAACCGAAGAGAACCCTGGTCTGGCGCACTGGACTGCCTGGTGTGCCACCGGACAGTGTCTGGTGCCCCAGGGACCGTACATGCTGAACTCCTCACCTTCGGGTTTCTGAGGCCGCGCTCCACTATAATTCACCGGACTGTCCGGTGTGCCAAGCGGAGCAACGGTCACCAGCGCAACGGTCGACTCCAACGTTCGATTGACAAGTGAACAGTGAGCAAACAGTTCGCGCAGAGTCAGAGCAGCGCCAGAAGGCGCACCGGACAGTGAACAGTACCTGTCCGGTGCGGCATCAGACTGTCCGGTGCCCCAAGCTGTCAGAGCTCCAACATTCGAAACCGTCAGAACCCTAACGGTTGGGTGACGTGGCTGGCGCACCGGACAGTGTCCGGTGCGCCCATCGACAGCAGCCCTCCCCAACGGCTGTTTTGGTGGTTGGGGCTATAAATACCCCCCAACCACCACCATTCAAGGCATCCAAGTTTCCAGCATATTGCATTCAATACAAGAGCTCTAGACTTCACTCCAAGACACAAACAAGAGATCAAATCCTCTCCAAAGTCCAAAACCACTCCAAACACTTAGTGACTTGTGAGAGAGAGATTTTCGTGTTCATTTGAGTTCTTGTCACTTGGATCGCTTTCTTCTTCCTCTATTCTTGTTCTCAAGCAACTTTTAATCAAAGCAAGAGACACCAAGTTGTGGTGATCCTTGTAGGGGTCTAAGTGACCCGTTTGATTAAGGAGAAAGCTCACTCGGTCTAGGTGACCATTTGAGAGAGGGAAAGGGTTGAAAGAGATCCAGTCTTTGTGACCACCTCAACGGGGACTAGGTTTGCAAGAACCGAACCTCGGTAAAACAAATCACTGTGTCACTCGCCTTATTTCTTTGTTGATTTGTTTTCGCCCTCTCTTTCGGACTCGGTTTTATTTCTAACGCTAACCCCGGCTTGTAGTTGTGCTTAAAGTTTATAAATTTCAGATTTGCCTTTTCACCCCCCGTCTAGGCGACTTTCAATTGGTATCAGAGCCCGGTGCTTCATTAGAGTCTAACCACTCAAAGTGATGTCGAGAGATCACGCCAAGAGGGAGATCATGACCGGTGGCGACAAGTCCGCAAGCTTGGGGAGAACCCATTCGAGGGAGTCCGGCCACAAGCACAAGGAGGAATCGTCTTCCTCCATCAAGTCACAACGGAGAGGTGACAAGAAGAAGAAGATGAAGAAAGTGGTCTACTACGAGACCGACTCTTCGTCACCCTCCACCTCTGGCTCCGAATCGGCGTCCGTCACTTCTAAGCGCCATGAGCACAAGAAGTATAGAAAGATGCCCCTCCGCTATCATTGCATTTCCAAACGCACTCCATTACTTTCCGTTCCCGTAGGCAAACCACCATTTATTATGGTGAGGATTATTGTATGTGGAGTGATAAAATGAGGCATCATCTAACCTCACTCCACAAAAGTATATAGGATATTGTTGAGTATGGAGCGCAGGTACCGAAGGTAGGGGACAAGGACTACGATTCGGATGAGGCCGACCAAATTTGGCACTTTAACTCCCAAGCCACAACTATACTCCTCGCCTCCTTGTGTCGAGAGGAGTATAATAAGGTACAAGGGTTAAAGACGGCCAAAGAAATTTGGGACGTCCTCAAGACGGCACACGAAGGGGACGAGGTGATCAAGATCACCAAACGGGAGACGATCGAGGGGGAGCTCGGTCGATTCATCCTCAACCAAGGAGAGGAGCCACAAGCAATGTACACTGGCTCAAGACCTTGTTCAACCAAGTGCGCAACCTCGGGAGCACCAAGTGGGACGACCATGAAATGGTCAAGGTTATTCTTAGATCACTTGTTTTTTGTAATCCCACTCAAGTTCAATTAATTCGTGGTGATCCTCGATATAAGTTAATGTCTCCCGAGAAAGTGATAGGAAAGTTTGTGAGCTTTGAGTTGATGATCAAAGGCTCCAAACAAATCGTCGAGCAAGGCGGCACCTCCACGCCTGAGGTGCAACCCGTCGCATTCAAGGCAACAGAGGAAAAGAAAGAAGAGTGTACATCAAGTAGGCTTCCCATTGATGCCTCCAAGCTCAACAAGGAGGAGATGACGCTCATCATCAAGAGCTTTCGCCAAATCCTCAAACAAAGGAAGGGGAATGACTACAAGCCCCGTTCCAAGAATGTTTGCTACAAATGTGGTAACCCCGGTCATTTTATTGCTAAATGTCCATTATCTAGTGATAGTGACAGGGGTGACGACAAGAAAGGAAAGAGGAGGGAAAATAAGAGATACTACAAGAAGAAGGGCGGCGATGCCCATGTATGTTGAGAGTGGGACTTCGACATGAGCTCCACCGACTCCTCCTCCGACGAGGACGCCGCCAACATCGCCGTCACCAAAGGTCTCCTCTTTCCCAACGTCGGCCACAAGTGTCTCATGGCAAAGGATGACAAAAAGAAGAAGGTAAAATCTAGATCCTCCACTAAATATGCGACATCTAGTGATGAGGATAGCTCTAGTGATGATGAGGATAACTTGCTTAGTCTTTTTACCAACTTAAACATGCAACAAAAAGAAAAACTAAATGAATTGATTAGTGCTATTCATGAGAAGGATGAACTTTTGGATAGCCAAGAGGAATTCCTTATTAAGGAAAACCAGAAGCATGTTAAAGTTAACAATGCCTATGCTCAGAAGATAGAAAAATGAGAAAAATTAACTAGTGAGCTTAGTATTTGCCATGACACTATTTCCAACCTTAGAACTAAGAATGTTAGTTTAATTGCTAAGGTTGAGAAATCAAATGTTTGCCATGATTCAATTGACAATCTTAGAAATGAGAATGCTATTTTACTTGCTAAGATTGATAAATTAAATGAATCAATTGCTAGCCTTAAAACTGAGAATGCAAGTCTAATTTCAAAGGCTAGAGATTTAAATGTTTGCAATGATTCTATTGGGGGCCTTCGTCTTCCGAAGGTCCTCAAAAACATGATTTAACAATGTTTCTGGAGTATATTACATGACCAGGTATCTTCGGACTTGGAGCAGAACCACAGTGTGAAGCACAAAGAATACGATGGTTAACGCAGAGCCGAAGCTATGTGCAAGGGAGCTTCGGCATGATAGTAGAAAAAGGGAACCGACTTAAAAGGGAAACGGCTATTTAGACCTCGACGGATCACTATAGAGTCATTAGCAAATGTAAAGGGCATGGGTGTAATTTTACATGGGCTGCGTCCCGTGCCTATAAATAGATGAACAGTGCTCCTGTACTGTTCACGCTGACTTGACATTTGCTTTTGCGTCACGCTTGTACTCTTGCCTTCTTTTCAAGCCGAAGGTACATTTGTAACTTAATATCATTTCTATTTTTCCATGATAATAAAATAGAAATGAATTGATAATGATACATAATTGTTCATGTTATCTTTCACATTTTATATGATTCTCTTTTTTTATCATATACTGCGATGATGAAGGTATGTCCTTCATGACCTTCGTCTGTAGATCATTATATCCTGAGAGAAATAATGTCTCGAAGGACGAAGGGCATTAACATTTAACATTCTTCGTGTTGCCTTGTTCTTAACTCATAGCATTTGAGAACAAGTCCCCAACATTGGCGCCCACCTCCGGTGAACTCTTTTCGACCACCTTCGACAAGCATTGACCTTCGTCATGCCACCGAAGAAAGTTTCAGCGCCAGGGGCTGCCGCTCTGCAGCCACTGGACCCAAATCAAGAGACCCTTTCTCTTTGAGAGGCCCGGAGCTAGAAGAGGAAGGCCACCAGTCCAACACCCCAGGAGGACGAGTTGGACCAATAAATCAGAAATATGGAGATGCTTCATCAGCAAGTGCAAAAGAAGAAGGAGAAGATGACTCGACTAGCTGACCTTCAAAGGCAGATTGACGAAGCTACTGAAGAAGTACGTCACCTTGCTCAAGGTGAGCAAGATCGAAGGCCTCAACACAGGGAGCTTCATCAAGAGGGCTTGTTCAACGACGATGGATGGTATGATGATTTTTATCATGATACCTTTACTTTTGATGATGCTTCTCCCTTGGCAGCAGAACTGTAGGCTATCCCGTGGCCCCCATCATACAAGCCACCTCAGCTTCCAATGTATGATGGGCATTCAGACCCGAAGTAGTTTTTGATGAGTTATGAAGCAACCATATCTTCATATGGAGGCAATGCAGCTGTCATGGCCAAGTCCTTCGCCATGGCAGTTAAGAATGTGGCCCAGACATGGTATTCTTCACTTTGGCCAGGAACTATCACTTCATGGCAGAAGCTCAAAGACATGCTGGTGACAAGTTTCCAGGGCTTCCAGATGAAGCCAGTCACAGCTCAGGCTCTGTTTCAATGCACGCAAGATCATGAGGAGTATCTCCAGGCATACGTCTAAAGGTTCTTGCGTCTGAGAGCACAAGCGCCTACAATGCCCAATGAAATTGTCATTGAGGCCATGATCAAGGGGCTTTGTCCAAGACCTACTGCCCAGTATTTTGCTAGAAAACCTCCACAGACTTTGGAGAAGCTGCTTCAAAAGATGGATGAATACATCCGCGCTGATAATGACTTTCGTCAAAGAAGGGAGGAAGCCTACAGGTTCTCTGAGATGACCAGGGGCTTCGGAGGGAGAATCCACCCAAGGCATGTCAGGTCAATCCACTCCACCCAGAATGATGACATAGGAAGTCAACAACAGAGGCCACAATATTCCTCGCAAGCTTCGGGGCAGCAACAAAGCTATCTTCGGCCGCCAGCTCCAAGAGGCAGAGGCACCAGGGGCTTCGGAGGAAGGTTTGGGGATCAGCCTAGAAAAATTTATTGCCTATTCTGTGGTGAGGACAAGGGCCATACTACAAGGATGTGCCATGTCACCATTCAGAAAAAGAAGGAAATAGCAGAAGCTGCAGCTCAACAGAACCAGCCGAAGCAGGTCATGCACACTGCTTCGTATCACTCACCCTACATACTAGAGTATGTGGGTAACCATCCGCAGCTTTTGTTGCTTCGGCTAGCCAGCCACAGGCATCATGGCAACAGCCTCCACCTCCGCCACCACTACAACCTGTGTATTCACGAAGCCAGCAGCCAGAAGGGAGCCAACAGACCCATCAGCAGCGTGACTTCAGGGAGGAGTCTGAAGCTCGTACAGTCAACAGTACTGTGCCAGTATCGAAGCATATCTACTGAGAGATATCCTACCCCTGAAACAGTTTTTACATTCATTGCCATTTCCTTTTTTAATAAGGAACAGTTATTGAAAACTTAGTTCTCTCGTCATTTTCCATTTCTTGTAATAGCTTCGTTCTTGCCATAGTGAAATATATCTTCTCCACAGACTCGCCGAAGCTACAAAAAGTCGTTCTAGGGAACACGGCATAAGTATCACCGAGGCTACAAAAATTCGTTCTAAGGAATGCAGCGTAAGTTGCCGAAGCTACAAAAAGTCGTTCCTAAGGGAGCGCAGTGTAAGTTTTCTGCTCAAAAGTCGTTCCAAAGGGAATGCAGAGCCAAATACCGCCGAAATATAAGGCGAAGCGCGAAAATTCAATGCGAATACCACCGAAATAGAAGGCGAAGAAGTTCAAAAGACGTTCCTAAGGGAATGCAGAACTTACAGCGAAAAGTCAACGCTGATACACCGAAAAATAAGCGGTGAAGCCGAAAAATAAACGACAAAGAGATTGTGTATTCCACTATGGGGATGTGTGTGTGTCTTCGGCACAAATATCATTTTGCATAGCATAACATCATCACATCATTTCGCATAATATAACATCATACATCATGTTGCATCAATGGCACAAGAAGGGGATACAATGTTGATCTTCGGAGAATGCTTCGAAAAAGTGAAATTGTGCTAAGGCACAAAATAAGTTTTGAAGAAATACAGCTTCATCAGCTCTGATGTGGAGGAAAAAATCTATTGTTGACGAAGCACTAATGTTTTGGCGACGCTTGGAGGATTTTTTACGAAACACTCTGATATGGAGGAAAAACCCATTGTTGACGAAGCATTAATGTTTTTGCGACGATTGGAGGATTTTTCACGAAGCATAAAAGCTCTTCTTTATGAAGCATTAAAAGAAGGGAAGGTGTTTTTTCGCCGAAGGCTCAAAAACCGTATGTACATAAAAATTTCATGCATCGCAAAGAAATGAATTACAAAACCATTTATATATTACATTCAAAACCCATGAGCACCAAATATTACAAGCATAGTCCAACAAATGTTACATTCATATTTTGGCAATGTTTTTACAAATAGCTATTCTTCTTCTTTCAAAACTTTATCTGCAGCTTTGGTCAGCAGTTGGGTAACAACTTCGTCCATAATAGTTTCGGCCATGCTAATAATTTCTGTTGATTCCTTTGCCTCTGGGTTGTCCAATGACTCGAAGGGCTCGGGGAGAGGAGATAGTTCAGCTGCGGTAGAAAACGTATATCAGTTCGAAGTCACAAAAATAAACAATAAAGTTAAAACCCATTAAGCAATACATATCCTCCTTTCGAGTTCCACAGCTTTTTCAGCTGCCTTCGTTGCTTCCCTAGCGTCATGAGTATCTTTTTCGCTCTTCTTTATTATTTCATGGGCCATCCCTCGGCCGCCATTTTCCCAGATGTCA
Organism: Zea mays; assembly: GCF_902167145.1. NCBI lineage: Eukaryota > Viridiplantae > Streptophyta > Magnoliopsida > Poales > Poaceae > Zea > Zea mays. Next base: position 82,630,128 of record NC_050097.1, on the reverse strand, counting down.
GTGAAAAATTTTCCGCCTACTAAGCTTGCTTCGGCCGAGGGGTCCTTCGTATCGTCAACCAATAAAGCAGCTTCAGCTTGGGCCAAAGTTTTCACATGTTCGCACTCTGCTTTCTCCAAAATAGCTGCAACTCCTCTCGCACCAGAGAAGGCACAGACGTCTCCGCGGTCGCTCAAAATTTCTTCAAAAGCTTCGGCTTCGTTGCTGATCCACTCAATTGGACCTTCGGGGTCGCCCCGTATGAAGTTATCTTCACTTGAATATGCACCAACGTTGGCGAAGCTAGTTTTTATCTTCTTCACACATTCCACAGATTTTTCATAACATATTTCTTTTGATGAGCGAAGTTCTGCAACTATTTTTTCCCAATAATTTTTCCAGTGGTCACTGGCATCCCGGTCAGCTTCGGTAATAGCGCATTTCAATTTAGCTTCAGCCAGTTGCTTTTGGAGGTTTTCAATCTCGTTCCTTTGGATTTCAGATTGGGTCTTGTAGTTAGCTTCATCCCCCTTTACCTTGTCTACTAATGTAAGTAGAATTTTATCTTTTTCCAAAGCTTCGTTCCTCAGCTTAATAACCTCCGTTTGAAGACTGTTATATGCGAGGCTATCTGCAAGATCGTCCTTCGTCATGGCGCAGAGGCCAACTTCAAGCTTTGGGAACCCCATACTTCTGGCCATCTCCCGGCAGACAGATAATTCTTTGTTGTCTGGGAGGCAATATAAGAAGTCATCTTCGTCTGTGCCATTGAACACTAAGGCCCCTTTCGGATACTTCAGTTCTCGGGCATAGTGTTTAGCTTCAAAAATCTCTTCTTCAGATAATCTTTTTACCGAAGCGTGTCATATAATATAATCAAGAACTTCGGAAGGCGCTTCGGGAGTAGGAGTGGCAGCTTTTTCAGGCAGAATTTGTTCTACAGCTTCTTTTTCCGCTGCCTTTTCTCCGGTTTCCAAGGATTTCTCCTTGGCGAGCTCTGAAGGCCCATCTTCGGTCTCGTCCTGGCTCTTTGTAGCTTCAGCTTCGGTCAGCTTTGTCTCAGTCTGCGCTTTTGAAGCCTCGACAGTTTCCCTGGAGTAGAGCTTGAAGTTTTTATCGTCTCCAGCACATCTAGTACACTAGCCATCCTTTTCCTCTTGGGGGTCGTTGTAAGACCTTTTTGTGCCTTCGGCACTATCACTTCTGCCGAAGGGCTTAGAACTTCTAATATTTTTGTCCCCTTGACTCCTATCTCTTCAATATTATCGGCCTTCAGCTCAGCTAATTTGGCTGAGGATGCCTTCGACATTGTAGTCGGCTCTTCAATCCTCTGCGTAAGCGCAGGTTCTTTGGCTTCAGTAGCCGAAGAGGTCTCACTGCCAAATTCACGCACTATGGCCGGTTCAATATAGCGCGGTCGGTGAGTAAGAACCTTCACCTTTTTCCTCTTCGGCGCTGGCTCGCTTGGAGCAGCTGAAGCAACATCCTTCCCAGAAGTTGCACTCTTTCTCTTCTGCCCCTGTGGCGGGTAGCGGTAGTCAGGGTACATAAATCCAATAACATCAAAAACTCTATTTAGCCTTTTCTTTTTTTGGCTCCCGAAGGCCGCAGACAGTGCGTTATCTTCAGACTTGGAGTAGGCTCCAAGTAGTTCATCGCTAGTATTTTCAACACATTTCAGCCAGTCATCGTCTGGTTCGATAAATTGGTCTCTAAACCTGAAGGTATATTTCAATCGAACCAAACCACCTTCGTTAGGGTTGCTGATGGTCTCTTTTGGAATCTCCCAGTTGTCTATCAATGGCCATATCCTGTAGGCCACGTGCTCTTGGACTAAGTCCCTTGTCCCAATAAATGTGCAGACTGTGCTGAAAGCCCTTTGGCATGCTTCGGCTACCTCATCAATCTCTACCTTCGGCTTTCGGAGGCCGAAGCGCGACCAGATGGGGCACATGATGATTTCTTTAATATCTTCTCTTGCTTTTAAATCATTCTTCATGTAAAACCACTCCTCCATCCAGGCTCCAGGCCATCTCTTCCGAAAGGTTAGTACTGGGTAGCTTGAGCCAGAATGAGCAACGAAGCTGTAGCAACCAAAATTATTATGGTACTATTCTTTACCCCAGGGTTTCGTTTCATAACACAATTCATGCATATTGCAAAAGCATTTTGCACTTGGCTCCAGACCTTGACTTCTCACAGCCCAGACGAAGATCCCCATTCTGATAATTGCTTCGGGAGTGATCTGGTGAAGGAAAATCTGATATATCTTTAAGACCTCAACCACAAATCTGCTTAAGGGGAACCGAAGTCCAGCTTTGAAGAAGCTTCGGTAGATTATGACTTCATTTTCTTCAGGAACAGGAACATTTCTGTCTCCGTTGTCAGCCCTCACAATAGATATATCTCGAAAATACCTTCCTCTCATGTTATCAAGATGACTCTGTCAGATAGTCGATTTCCCGAAGACTGCATGACTTGGTCGCTAGGGCCGATCTTCGGAGTCTTCGCCCCCACTTTCCGCATCATAACTATCGTTGTTGGGGACTTGTTCTCAAATGCTTCGGCTCGAAGGAAAGCAAGGGTACAAGCGTGACGCGAAAGCGAATGCCAAGTCAGCGTGAACAGTACAGGAATACTGTTCACCTATTTATAGGCACGGGTCACAGCCCATGCAAAATTACATCCAGGCACTTTGCTTTTGACAATAACTCTATAGTAATCTATCTAGGTCTAGATAGTCTTTTCCTCTTTAAGTCGGTTTCCTCTTTTCTGCCATCATGTCGAAGCTCCCTTGCGCACAGCTTTGGCTCTGTTCCATCCTTTGTATTCTTTTCGTGCTTCTTCATACCGTGGGTTCTAGTTCGAAGATCCCTGTCCACACATTATACTCCAGAGACATTGTTAAATCATGTTTTTGAGGACCTTCAGAAGCCGAAGGCCCCCAACAGTAGCCCCTCGCAATATTAATTTGTTAGAATGATAAATTCAGATTGCGACATGGACGAAGGCCTTAAGCCGAAGGTCCAAAAAAACACCTTCCCTTTGCTAGAATAGCAACAGTCATTGACAAGCGGGACCCTCCAGTTTTCAACGCACTAGGCATATAAATAAGAGCTCACCACGAGTTTATTTGGTACACTTTCTTGCCATCTGCTCTTGCTCACCCAATTTTTAGCCCCTACGCACCAACACTTTCTTGGCTTTGAATTTTTAAGCGTCGTATTCAAGAGTGGTTTTTCAGCACCTCCGAAGATGTCTGAAGATAAGAAAGCTGTTGCTGAAACTAAGCTGAGCCTTCTTGAGGAGAAGAATCTTGGATTTCTTGAATCAATATCAAAGACAAATACAGAAAACATTACAAGGGAAATTTTGGAAGGTTTGTCTGAAGATACTGATAATAGTGACAGTTATGATGCAGAAAGTGGGGGGAAGACTCGGAAGATCGACCCTGGCGGCCAAGCCACGCAGTTTTTGGAAAATCAACCATTAAGCAAAGCCATCTTGTCAATATGAGGGGTAGGTACTTTCGGTATTTGTCTATTGTGAGGGCTGACGAAGGAGAGAAGACCTATCCTACTCCCGAGGAAATGAAGTTGTGGTCTTCCGAAGCTTTTTCAAGGCTGGGCTTCGGTTCACTCTAAGCAGTTTCGTGGTTGAAGTTTTGAAGATATTTGAAATCTGCTTACATCAAATTACTCCCGAAGCAATCATAAGGATGGGAATTTTCATATGGGCCGTGAAGAGCCAAGGTTTGGAGCCAAATGCAAAAAGTTTCTGCAATATGCATGAGCTATTATATGAGACAAAACCCTGGGGTAAAGAACAATATCATAACAATTTTGGCTGCTATAACTTCGGTGCTCGATCTGGGTCAAGCTGCCCCGTGCCAACTTTTTGAAAGAGATGGCCTGGAGACTGGATGAGGGAATGGTTCTATGTGAAAAACGATTTGAAGGCACGAGAAGATATTAAAGATATCATCATGCGCCCCATCTGGCAGCGTTTCGGCCTTCGGAAATCGAAGGTGGATATGGATGAAGCAGCCAAAGAATGCCAGAGGGCCTTCGACGTAGTTTGTTCTTTCATCGGGACAAGAGATTTGATCCAGGAACACATAGCCTACAGAGTGTGGCCACTTGTAGAAAAGTGGGAAATGCCAAAGGAGACCTTCAGCAAACCTGATGAAGGTGGTCTAGTTAGGTTGAAATACACCTTCAGATACGAGGGTAAAGTTATTGAACCAGACGATGATTGGTTGAAATGTATTGAAGCTACAAGCGATGAACTGCTTGGGCCATATTCGAAGGCGGAAGATACTGCACTATCTGCGGCCTTCGGAGGCCAGAAGAAGAAAAGGCTCAACCGCGTTTTTGATGCTATTGGATTTGTCTATCCTGACTACCGTTACCCAATACGGGGTCAAAAAAGAAAAGGTACGGCTTCTGTGAAGGAAGTTGCTTCGGCCGCTCCTAGTGAGCCAACGCCGAAGAGAAAAAAGATGAAAGTTCTTACACACTGGCCACGCTATATTGAACCGGCCACAGTGCCTGAGTTTGTCGGTGAGACCTCTTCGACCACCGAAGCCAAGGAGCCAACTCTTCTGCAGAATATTGAAGAGCCGGCCGTAATGCCGGAGATGGAAAAAATGGAAGAACCGAGGGCTGAAGAGACAAAGACATCGGAAATTTTAAGTCCTTCAGCAAGAGTTGAGGTGCCAATGCCAATGCCGAGGGCACAAAAAGACCTTACAACTCCCAAGAGAAAAAGAATGGTTAACGTGCTAGATGTGCTGGAAACAATAAAATCTTCAAGCTCTACTTCGAAGAGAGCTGTCAAAGTTCCAAAGACACAAATTGAGGCCGAAGCTGCCAAAAGTCAAGCGGAAACTGAAACTGGGCTTTCAGAGCCTACCAAGAGGGAATTCTTGGAAATTGAAAAAGAAACGGAAAAAGAATCTGCAGAAGAAATTTTATTTGAGAAAACCGCCACACCCATTCCCGAAGCATCTTCCGAAGCTCCTAACTATGTCTCACGTCATGCTTCGGGTAAAAATCTGATCGAAAAAGAAAAACGAGAAGCTCAGTTCTATGCGCAAAAATTGAAATATCCAAAAGGGGTGCTGATATTCAACGGCAGCGGAGAAGAAGACTTCTTGTATTGTCTCCCTGATAGCAAGGAGATTTCTGTCTGTCGGGAGATGAGCAAGAGCTTCAGATTCCTGACATTAGAAGACGGGCTTTCAGTGCTGTCAAAAGACGAGCTGGCCGACAGCTTAGCATACAATAGTTTAAAGGTGAAAAAATGAGATCTTTGTATTATTTTTTTTGAAGCCAAAATTTTTCATTTGCTTAAACTTATTAGCGCATTTTTTGCAGGGCCTTATACTTAGCAATGCCCTCAGGGCACAAAAAGATGCCGAAGATGAAGGGTGTACCATAGCCTTGAGCAACCTTCGTTCCGAAGTAATTGAACTAAGGAACGAAGGTCTCGAAAAAGATAAAATATTACATTCGTTGGTGGATAAAATAAAAGAAGACGAAGCTGCTTTCAAAGCTCAAGCTGAGGCCCAGAAGCGCGAAATTGAGGATCTTCGGAAACAGCTAGCCGAAGCTAAAGAAAAATGCACAGTTGAAGAAGCTAAACGAGAAATTAGTGAACAATGGGCAAATCATTTAGAGAAAAACGTTGAAGAGCTTTGTGCATCCAAGAAAAGGTGTTATGAAAAGTCTATAGAATGTGTTAAGAAAATAAAACCAGCTTCGCCAGCGTTGGCGCGTTCTCAAGTGAAGAAAATTTCATAAGGGGCGACCCCGAGGGCTCAATTGAATGGATCAGCCACGAAGCTGAAGCTTTTGAAGAAGTTTTGAATGGCCGCGGAGTCATATGTGCCTTCTCGGGTGCTAGGGGGATTGCCACTGTTTTGGAGAGAAAAGGCTGCGATCATGTGAAATCCTTGGCACAAACCGAAGCCGACTTATCTTCTGAAGACATAAAAGACCCTTCGGCCGAAGCAAGCTTGGTTGGTGGAAAATTTTTCACCGACATCTGGGAAAATGGTGGCCGGGAGATGGCTCAAGAAATTATAAGGAAAAGTGAGAAAGTTATTCACGACGCTAGAAAAGTAGCAGAGGCCGCCGAGAAAAGTGCGGATCTCGAGAGGCGAATAGGTATTGACTACTAGTTTTTGACTTTATGTTGTAATTATATGATTTCGAACTTATTTACACTTTGTAACACAGCCGTACTATCTTCTCCCCAGAGCCCGCCGAGCCATTGGCAGACCCCAACGCAAAGGGGGACAACAAAATTAGAAAAATGGTCGAAGCTATTATGGATAAGGTTGTTGATCAATTATTAAACGAAACTGCGGAAGTGGTCTTAAGAGAAGATTAGCTGCTATTGTAAAGACATTTAGAATGTAATATTTGCTGGACAAAGTGTGTAATATTTTCATAACCTTGAATGTAATATATAAGCTGCTTGTAACTCAATTCTTTACGATGCATGAAACTTTATGTGCATACCGTTTTTGAGCCTTCGGCGAAAAAACACCTTCCCTTCTTTTCATGCTTCGTAAAGAATATCCATACTTCATAAAAACATCCAATCTTCGTAAAATCAGTAAGCAATAGATCTTTTTAGAGTTTGACGAAGGTATGCTTCTTCAATGATTATTTTTGTGCCTTGGCACTGCTTCTTCAAAACAATCTCCGAAGAACAACATTGAACCCCCTTCTTGCGTCATTGATGCAATATGATGTATGATGTTATGCTATGCAAATGATGTGATGATGTGATGTTATGTAAAATGATATTTGCCGAAGATCAACGTTTATTTTTCGCTGTAAGCCTCCCTTAGGAGCTTCTTCGCCTTCTATTTCGGCGGTATCAGAGTTTATTTTTCGCTGTAAGCCTCCCTTAGGAGCTTCTTCGCCTTTTATTTCAGCGGAATCAGCGTTTATTTTTCGCTGTAAGCTCTGCATTCCCTTTGGAACGACTTTTGAGCAGAAAACTTACGCTGCGCTCCCTTAGGAACGACTTTTTTGTATCTTCGAAGATACTTTCTGTAATCACGAGCTCTAAAGACCGAGCTTCGGCAATTTTTCTGACTCCGTAAATCTATGAAGAAGATATATTTTCACTATGGTGAAAAACGAAGCTGTTACAAAAAATCGTAAATGAGAAGAAAAACTTAAGCTTGAATGATTGTTCCTTATTAAAACAGAAAAATGAAAAACGAATGCAAGAACTGTTGCCAAGGTAGGATATCTTCTAGTAGATGTGCTTCGACTCTGGCACAGTGCTGTTTACTGTGCGAGCTTCGGACTCCTCTCTGAAGTCTCGCTGCTGATGAGTGTGCTGGCTCCCTTCTGGCTGCTGGCCTCGTTGTATTGGTGGTGGAGGTGGAGGCTGTTGCCAAGACACCTGAGGTTGGCTTGCCGAAGCAACAGAAGCTGCAGGATGGTTACCCACATACTCTGGAATGTGCGGTGAGTGATATGAAGCAGTATGCATAACTTGCTTCGGCTGGCTCTGTTGGGCTGCAGCTGCAGCTTCTGCTATCTCTTTCTGTTTCTAGATGGTGACATGGCACATCCTGGTAGTATGGCCCTTGTCCTCACCGCAGAATAAGCAATAAATTTTCCTGGGCTGATCCCCAAATCTTCCTCCGAAGCCCCTGGCGCCTCTGCCCCTTGGAGCTGGCGGCCGAAGATAGCTCTGTTGTTGCCCCGAAGCCTGAGAGGAGTATTGTGGCCACTGTTGCTGGCTTCCTCTGTCATCATTTTGAGTGGAATGGATTGATCTCACATGTCTTGGGTGGATTCTCCCTCCGAAGCCCCTGGTCATTTCGGAGAACCTGTAAGCTTCCTCTCTTCTTTGACGAAAATCATTATCAGCGCGGATTTATTCATCCATCTTTTGGAGCAACTTTTCCAGGGTCTGAGGGGGTTTCCTGGCGAAGTATTGGGCCGTAGGTCCTGGCCGAAGCCCCTTGATCATGGCCTCAATGACAATTTCATTGGGCACTATTGGCGCTTGTGCCCTCAGGCGTAAGAACCTTCGGACATACGCCTGAAGATATTCTTCGTGATCTTGGGTGCACTGGAATAAAGCTTGAGCGGTGACCGGCTTCGTTTGAAACCCTTGGAAACTGGTAATCAGCATATCCTTCAGCTTCTGCCATGATGTGATTGTTCCTGGCCGAAGAGAGGAGTACCAGGTTTGTGCAACATTCTTGACAGCTATGACGAAAGACTTCGCCATGACTGCAGTATTGCCACCATAGGAAGATATTGTTGCTTCGTAGCTCATCAGAAACTACTTCGGATTTGAGTGTCCGTCGTACATGGGGAGTTGAGGTGGCTTGTAAGATGGAGGCCAAGGTGTAGCCTGCAGTTCTGCTGACAGAGGAGAAGCATCATCAAAAGCAAAATTTCCATGATGGAAATCCTCATACCAGTCATCCTCATTGAAGAAGCCCTCTTGATGAAGCTCTCTGTGCTGAGGCCTTCGGTTCTACTCATCTTGAGCAAGATGGCGAACTTCTTCAGAGGCTTCGTCTATCTGCCTTTGCAGGTCAGCTAGCCTAGCTATCTTTTCCTTCTTCCTTTGCACCTGCTGATGGAGCATCTCCATATTCCTGATCTCTTGATCTAAGTCGTCCTCCTGAGGCGTTGGACTGGTGGCGTTCCTCTTCTGGCTTCTGGCCTCCCGAAGAGAGAGAGTCTCCTGGTTGGGGTCCAGCGGCTGCAGAGCGGCAGCCCCTGTTGTTGAAGCTTTTTTTGGCGGCATGACGAAGGTCTATGCTTGCCGAAGGTGTTCGAAACTCAAAAAGTGGAAGTGAGTTCACCGGAGGTGGGCGCCAATGTCGGGGACTTGTTCTCAAATGCTTCGGCTCGAAGGAAAGCAAGGGTACAAGCGTGACGCGAAAGCGAATGCCAAGTCAGCATGAATAGTACGGGAATACTATTCACCTATTTATAGGCACGGGCCGCAGCCCATGCAAAATTACATCCAGGCCCTTTGCTTTTGACAATAACTCTATAGTAATCTATCTGGGTCTAGATAGTCTTTTCCTCTTTAAGTCGGTTTCCTCTTTTCTGCCATCATGTCGAAGCTCCCTTGCGCACAGCTTCGGCTTTGTTCCATCCTCCGTATTCTTTCCGTGCTTCTTCATACCGTGGGTTCTAGTTCGAAGATCCCTATCCACACATTATACTCCAGAGACATTGTTAAATCATGTTTTTGAGGACCTTCGGAAGCCGAAGGCCCCCAACAGTCGCTGTCATCGGTATCTTCAGATAAGCCTTCTAGAATATCTTTTGTAATCTTTTCTGTATTTGTCTTTGCAATTGACTCAATGAATCCAGCAGTCTTTTCCTCAAGAAGCTTCTCCTCTTCGGTTAGCTTCGTTTCAGCAACTGTCTTCTTGTCTTGAGACATCTTATCTTCGGAACTGACGAAAATATGTCCTTAAATCCGAAGCTTAGAAAATTTAAGAAACTAAGCAAATGTTGGAAAGCAAGAGCTAAGAAATCAAGCAAAGCAAAGCAGGCGTACCAAATGTGCTCGGGGTGAGTTCTTATTTATACGCCCAGCGCGCTCCAAGTTGGAGGGCCCCGTCTGTCATTGACTGTTGCTATTCTAGCAAAGGGAAGGTGTTTTTTCGGACCTTCGGCTTGAGTTCTTATTTATATCGCAATCTGATTTTGTTGTTCTAACAAATTAACTTTGCGAGGGGCTACTGTTGGGGGCCTTCGTCTTTCGAAGGTCCTCAAAAACATGATTTAACAATGTTTCTGGAGTATATTACATGACCAAGTATCTTCGGACTTGGAGCAGAACCACAGTGTGAAGCACGAAGAATACGAATGTTGACGCAGAGTCGAAGCTATGCACAAGGGAGCTTCGGCATGATAGTAGAAAAAGGGAACCGACTTAAAAGGGGAAATGCTATTTAGACCTCGACGGATCACTATAGAGTCATTAGCAAATGTAAAGGGCATGGGTGTAATTTTACATGGGCTGTGTCTCGTGCCTATAAATAGATGAACAGTGCTCCTGTACTGTTCACGCTGACTTGGCATTTGCTTTTGCGTCACGCTTGTACTCTTGCCTTCTTTTCAAGCCGAAGGTACATTTGTAACTTAATATCATTTCTATTTTTCCATGATAATAAAATAGAAATGAATTGATAATGATACATAATTGTTCATGTTATCTTTCACATTTCATATGATTCTCTTTTTTTATCATATACTGCGATGATGAAGGTATGTCCTTCATGACCTTTGTCCGAAGATCATTATATCCTGAGAGAAATAATGTCTCGAAGGACGAAGGGCATTAACATTTAACATTCTTCGTGTTGCCTTGTTCTTAACTCATAGCATTTGAGAACAAGTCCCCAACAGATTCTATTTCCTATCTTAGAGATGAGAATGCTACATTACATGCTAAGATAGAGGAATTAAAATTATGCAAACCCTCTACATCTACTATTGATCATGTCACCATTTGTACTAGATGTAGAGATATTAATGTTGATGCTATCCATGATCACATTGCTATGATTAAACAACAAAATGATCATATAGCTAAACTAGATGCTAAAATTGCCGAGCACGAACTAGAAAATGAAAAATTTAAATTTGCTTGTAGCATGCTCTATAATGGGAGACGCCCTGGCATTAAGGATGGCATTGGCTTCCAACATGGAGGCAAATTCAAGCTTACTGCCCCTAAAAGATTGTCCAATTTTGTTAAGGGCAAGGCTCGCATGGCATAGGATAACGAGGGTTACATTTTATATCCTGCTGGTTATCCTGAGCATAAAATTAGGAGAATTCATGCTAAGAAGTCTTATTCTGTTTCCCATCATGCTTTTATGTACAAGAATGAGGCATCTAGCTATAGGCATTCTACTCATGTTAAAATGCATAAAAAGAAATCTCCTATTGCATCAAATGAACCCAATGTTTCATTTAAGACTTTTGATGTTGCTTATGTGCTTACTAACAAATTAGGAAAAGTAGTTGCCAAATATGTTGGGGGCAAACACAAGGGCTCCAAGACTTGTGTTTGGGTACCAAAGGTGCTTGTTTCTAATGTGAAAGGACCCAAGACCGTTTGGGTACTTAAGAACATTTCCTAAATTTGTTTTGTAAGTTTATGCATCCGGGGGCTCAAGTTGGATAATTGATAGCGGGTGCACAAACCACATGACAGGGGAGAAAAGAATGTTCTCCTCCTACGAGAAAAACAAAGATCCCCAAAGGGCTATCACATTCGGGGATGGAAATCAAGGTTTGGTCAAAGGACTTGGTAAAATTGCTATATCTCCTGACCATTCCATTTCCAATGTTTTACTTGTAGATTCATTAGATTACAATTTGCTTTCTGTTTCTCAATTGTGCAATATGGGTTACAACTATCTTTTTATGGATATAGGTGTTACTGTCTTTAGAAGAAGTGATGATTCAGTAGCATTTAAGGGAGTATTAGAGGGTCAGCTATACTTAGTTGATTTTAGTAGAGCTGAACTCGATACTTGCTTAATTGCTAAGACTAATATGGGTTGGCTCTAGCATCGCCGACTAGCCCATGTTGGGATGAAGAATCTTCACAAGCTTCTAAAGGGAGAACACATTTTGGGACTAACCAATGTTCATTTTGAGAAAGACAGGATTTGTAGTGCATGTCAAGCAGGGAAGCAAGTCGGTATCCACCATCCACACAAGAACATCATGACGACCGATAGGCCGCTTGAGCTACTCCACATGGATCTATTCGACCCGATCGCTTGCTACATTATATGCTAAGATAGAGGAATTAAAATTATGCAAACCCTCTACATCTACTATTGATCATGTCACCATTTGTACTAGATGTAGAGATATTAATGTTGATGCTATCCATGATCACATTGCTATGATTAAACAACAAAATGATCATATAGCTAAACTAGAAGCTAAAATTGCCGAGCACGAACTAGAAAATGAAAAATTTAAATTTGCTCGTAGCATGCTCTATAATGGGAGACGCCCTAGCATTAAGGATGGCATTGGCTTCCAACATGGAGGCAAATTCAAGCTTACTGCCCCTAAAAGATTGTCCAATTTTGTTAAGGGCAAGGCTCCCATGGCATAGGATAACGAGGGTTACATTTTATATCCTGCTGGTTATCCTGAGCATAAAATTGGGAGAATTCATGCTAAGAAGTCTCATTCTGTTTCCCATCATGCTTTTATGTACAAGAATGAGGCATCTAGCTATAGGCATTCTACTCATGTTAAAATGCATAAAAAGAAATCTCCTATTGCATCAAATGAACCCAATGTTTCATTTAAGACTTTTGATGCTGCTTATGTGCTTACTAACAAATTAGGAAAAGTAGTTGTCAAATATGTTGGGGGCAAACACAAGGGCTCCAAGACTTGTGTTTGGGTACCAAAGGTGCTTGTTTCTAATGTGAAAGGACCCAAGACTGTTTGGGTACTTAAGAACAAGGCCTAAATTTGTTTTGTAGGTTTATGCATCCGGGGGCTCAAGTTGGATAATTGATAGCGGGTGCACAAACCACATAACAGGGGAGAAAAGAATGTTCTCCTCCTACGAGAAAAACGAAGATCCCCAAAGGGCTATCACATTCGGGGATGGAAATCAAGGTTTGGTCAAAGGACTTGGTAAAATTGCTATATCTCCTGACCATTCCATTTCCAATGTTTTACTTGTAGATTCATTAGATTACAATTTGCTTTCTGTTTCTCAATTGTGCAATATGGGTTACAACTGTCTTTTTATGGATATAGGTGTTACTGTCTTTAGAAGAAGTGATGATTCAGTAGCATTTAAGGGAGTATTGGAGGGTCAGCTATACTTAGTTGATTTTAATAGAGCTGAACTCGATACTTGCTTAATTGCTAAGACTAATATGGGTTGGCTCTAGCATCGCCGACTAGCCCATGTTGGGATGAAGAATCTTCACAAGCTTCTAAAGGGAGAACACATTTTGGGACTAACCAATGTTCATTTTGAGAAAGACAGGATTTGTAGTGCATGTCAAGCAGGGAAGCAAGTCGGTATCCACCATCCACACAAGAACATCATGACGACCGATAGGCCGCTTGAGCTACTCCACATGGATCTATTCGACCCGATCGCTTACATAAGCATCGGCGGGAGTTTGTATTGTCTTATATTTGTGGATGATTATTCTCGCTTCACTTGGGTATTCTTTTTGCAGGAAAAATCACAAATCGAAGAGACCTTAAAAGGATTCTTGAGACGGTCTCAAAATGAGTTCGGATTAAGGATCAAGAAAATAAGAAGTGACAATGGGACGGAGTTCAAGAACTCACAAGTAGAAGACTTTCTTGAGGACGAAGGCATCAAGCATGAGTTCTCTTCTCCGTACACACCACAGCAAAATGGTGTAGTAGAGAGGAAGAATAGAACTCTACTTGACATGGCGAGGACCATGCTTGATGAGTACAAGACTCCGGACTGGTTTTGGGCTGAGGCGATTAACACCGCCTGCTACTCCATCAACCGACTCTACCTTCACCGAATCCTCAAGAAGACATCATACGAACTCCTTACCGATAAAAAGCCCAATGTTTCATATTTTAGAGTCTTTGGTAGAAAATGTTTTATTCTTGTTAAAAGAGGTAGAAATCTAAATTTGCTCCTAAGGCTGTAGAAGGCTTTTTACTTGGTTATGACTCAAATACAATGGCATATAGAGTCTTCAACAAATCCACTAGATTAGTTGAGGTTTCTTGTGACACTGTGTTTGATGAGACTAATGGCTCCCAAGTGGAGCAAGTTGATCTTGATGAGCTAGATGATGAAGAGGCTCCGTGCGTCGCGTTAAGGAACATGTCCATTGGTAATATGTGTCCTAAGGAATCCGTAGAGCCTCCACAAGCACAAGGTCAACCACCATCTTCAAATCAAGCATCTTCACCAACTCAAAATGAGGATCAAGCTCAAGACAATGAAGAAGAAGATCAAGAAGATGAGCCACCTCAAAAGGAGGACAATGGTCAAGGGGGAGATGATCATGACCAAGACAAGGAAGATGATCAACAAGAATAGGGTCAAAGACCGCCTCACCCAAGAGTCCACCAAGCGATTCAAAGAGATCACCCCGTGAACTCCATCCTCGGCGATATTCATAAGGGGGTAACAACTCGATCTCGTGTCGCTCATTTTTGCGAACATTACTCTTTTGTTTCCTCTATTGAGCCATACAGGGTAGAGGATGCACTACGAGATTCGGATTGGGTGTTGGCAATGCAAGAGGAGCTCAACAACTTCACGAGGAATGAGGTATGGCATTTAGTTCCACGTCCTAACCAAAATGTTGTAGGAACCAAATGGGTCTTCCGCAACAAGCAAGATGAGCATGGTGTGGTGACAAGGAATAAAGCCCGACTTGTAGCCAAAGGATATTCACAAGTCAAAGGTTTGGATTTCGGTGAAACCTATGCACCTGTAGCTAGGCTTGAGTCAATTCATATATTACTTGCCTATGCTACTTACCATGGATTTAAGCTTTACCAAATGGACGTGAAAAGTGCCTTCCTCAATGGACCAATCAAGGAAGAGGTCTATGTTGAGCAACCTCCTGGCTTTGAAGATAGTGAGTACCTTAATCACGTGTATAAACTCTCTAAGGCGCTTTATGGGCTCAAGCAAGCCCCAAGAGCATGGTATGAATGCCTGCGAGATTTTCTTATCACTAATGGGTTCAAAGTCGGAAAAGTCGATCCTACTCTCTTTACTAAAACTATTGCAAATGATTTGTTTGTATGCCAAATTTATGTTGATGATATCATATTTGGGTCTACTAACAAATCTACTTGTGAAGAGTTTAGTAGGATCATGATTCAAAAATTCGAGATGTCAATGATGGGGGAGTTGAAGTCTTCTTAGGATTTCAAGTGAAGCAACTCCAAGAGGGCACCTTCATCAGCCAAACCAAGTACATTCAAGATATACTTACCAATTTTTGAATAAAGGATGCCAAGCCTATCAAGACACCCATGGGAACTAATGGGCATCTCGACCTCGACACGGGAGGTAAATCCATAGATCAAAAGGTATATCGGTCGATGATAGGATCTTTACTCTATTTATGTGCATCTCGACCGGATATTATGCTTTCTGTATGCATGTGTGCACGGTTCCAAGCCGATCCTAAGGAAATTCACCTTAGGGCCATGAAAAGAATCATGAGATATTTAGTTCATACACCTAAGTTTGGTCATTGGTACCCCAAGGGATCCACCTTTGATTTAATAGGTTATTCAGATGCTGATTGGGCAGGGTGTAAAATTGATAGAAAGAGCACATCAGGGACTTGTCAGTTTCTGGGAAGATCCCTGGTGTCTTGGGCATCAAAGAAACAAAACTCAGTAGCTCTTTCTACCGCCGAAGCCGAGTATGTAGCCACAGGCCATTGTTGCGCGCAATTGCTTTAGATGAGGCAAACCCTCAGGGACTATGGCTACAAATTGAGCAAAGTCCCTCTCCTATGTGATAACGAGAGTGCAATCCGCACAGCGGATAATCCCGTTGAACACAGCCGCACTAAGCACATAGCCATTCGGTATCACTTTCTGAGGGATCACCAACAAAGGGGGGATATCGAGATAGCCTATGTTAGCACCAAAGAACAATTAGCCGATATCTTTACCAAACCATTAGATGAGAAAACCTTTACCAAACTTAGGAATGAGCTAAACATTCTTGATTCTCGGAACTTTGATTGATACTTTGCACACATAGCTCATTTATGTACCTTTGATCATATCTCTTTCAATTGCTATGACTAATATGTTTTCAAGTGTATTTTCATGATAAGTCATAGATTGAAAGAGAAATGGAGTCTTCGGCGAAGACAAGGCTTCCACTCAACTCTACCAGTATCATTTACCCTTCGCCATCACTCCACTCTCACTTTGGTATAATCTTCACTCCTACTCATTTGTACCACTGAGGAGAAAGTACAAAGGGCTCTCAAAAGACTTCGTTTTTGGAGATTAATGCCAAAGGGGGGAGAGAATATAGCCCAAAGCAAAAGGACCACATCACCACCAATTTCAAAAAGTTTTTAAAGAAGTTTTCAACTGGTATCTTATTTTTGATATGACCTCTTTCAAATTTAGTATCTAAAACCCTGTTGAACACTAAGAGGAGAATTTCATTGAGGGGGAGTTTTGTTTAAGTCAAAGGAAAAGCATTTGAAACGGGGGGAGAAAATTCAAATCTTGAAAATGCTTCTTGCAATTCTATTCATATACCTTTGACTATTTGCAAAAAGACTTTGAAAAGATTTTCCAAAAACAATTTTGCAAAAACAAAACAAGTGGTGCAAGCGTGGTCCAAAATATTAAATAAAAGAAAGCAATCCATGCATATCTAGTGAAAGTAAAAATTGGTTTAATTCCAAGAAACCTTTGCACTTGCCTTATGTAAACTAGTTCAATTCTGCTCTTATATATTTGCTTTGGTTTGTGTTGGCATCAATCACCAAAAAGGGGGAGATTGAAAGGGAAATAGGGTCAAACCTTTTTCCTAAATGATTTTGGTGGTTAAACTGCCCAACACAAATAATTGGACTAACTAGTTTGCTCTAGATTATATGTTCTACAGGTGCTAAAGGTTCAACACAAACCAATAAAAAGATACAAGTTAGGGTTCAAAAGAAAGGAGCAAAAGAAACCGAAGAGAACCCTGGTATGGCGCACAGGACTGTCCGGTGTGCCACCGGAAAGTGTCTGGTGCACTAGGGACCGTACAGGCTGAACTCCTCACCTTCGGGTTTATGAGGCCGCGCTCCGCTATAATTCACCAGACTGTCCAGTGAGGCACCGGACTATCCAGTGTGCCAAGCGGAGCAACGGTCGCCAGCGCAACGGTCGACTCCAACGTTCGACTGACAAGTGAACAGTGCACGAATAGTTCGCGCAGAGTCAGAGCAGCGCCAGAAGGCGCACGGGACAGTGAACAGTACCTGTCTGGTGCGGCACCGGACTGTCCGGTGCCCCAAGCTGTCAGAGCTCCAACGGTCGAAACCATCAGAACCCTAACGGTTGGGTGACGTGGCTGGCGCACCGGACTGTCCGGTGTGCCCATCGACAGCAGCCCTCCCCAACGGCTGTTTTGGTAGTTGGGGCTATAAATACCCCCCAACCACCACCATTCAAGGCATCCAAGTTTCCAGCATATTGCATTCAATAAAAGAGCTCTAGACTTCACTCCAAGACACAAACAAGAGATCAAATCCTCTCTAAAGTCCAAAACCACTCCAAACACTTAGTGACTTATGAGAGAGAGATTTTCGTGTTCATTTGAGTTCTTGTCGCTTGGATCGCTTTCTTCTTCCTCTATTCTTGTTCTCAAGCAACTTGTAATCAAAGCAAGAGACACCAAGTTGTGGTGATCCTTGTAGGGGTATAAGTGACCCGTTTGATTAAGGAGAAAGCTCACTCGGTCTAGTTGACCCTTTGAGAGAGGGAAAGGGTTGAAAGAGACCCGGTCTTTGTAACCACCTCAACGGGGACTAGGTTTGCAAGAACCGAACCTCGGTAAAACAAATCACCGTGTCACTCACTATTTCTTGGTTGATTTGTTTTCGCCCTCTCTTTTGGACTCGGTTTTATTTCTAACGCTAACCCCGGCTTGTAGTTGTGCTTAAAGTTTATAAATTTCAATTTGCCTATTCACCCCGCTCTAGGCGACTTTCATAAAGAAAAATAGAAATAGAATAGAAAAGAAAATGCCAGAACTGGCTTTGGGCCAAAACCACTCCCTATGGCCCAACAACCCCTGCTTCCAGCCCATGCAGACTAATGCACTTGCACTCACCGCCATGTGGGTCCTGCATGACAGCCACCTTCGCGGAACTCACTCCGTGTCCACGCGCTTGTTGCCTGACAAGCAGGGCCCAGGGGTCAGCCTTTCTCCGCTCTTCCCCAGCCAGAGCCTAGCGGGTCCCAACTATAAGTCTCTCATCCTCTAAGCACGCACCTAATGGACCACTGATGTGTGGGGACTCCTCGTCAGACCTTCTTCCCCGTCGAACCGAACGCCGCCTAGGCGCTGGGTTGTTGAGATCTTGCCTAAAATCCGGACCAGCCAGCCGAGCCATTGGGCTATAAAATCGCGTCCCCGGGTTCTTTTTTTGTCTCCATATTATCTTCGCAGACCATCAACCACCATCGTGGGTGCAAGGGAGTGGGGCTGTGCGCGCCGCTGCGGTGGGGATCCAGCCGCCATCGGGTTGCAAGCTTGTGGCGTCGTCGGGGACTCGCTAATGGGTCCAACAACTCCACCGCGCCTCCAGGATTGAGCTCAGGGTCTTCGCTGATAGTAAAAGTCCTTGGATGCACGTTGAATTGCTCGTCGTAGTTGCTTCGTCGCTGCACGCCGTGGGGAGCGTCGCTGCCGCCACCATATCCGATATGAAGTGTGCTACCAAGTTCACCAACTCGCCCGCTTCGAGTAGGATATATCGGTGTCGTGAATCACACATCGTGGCATGAGCGGTGGAGATCACCGGCGCGGTGCGCCGTGGGGGGGGGTGCGGCACCGCCGTATTGCCGTGTCAAGGAAGAAGATAGCACCGGGGCATTGATCTTGGGATCAACGGCTTCGGTTTGATGATGGGGTGGTGTGCGCGGGGCCGTTGGATCTACGTAGGACAGATGGGATTAGATCTTGTGGTGATAGTGTATTAGCCGTAGATCCCAGAGTATACGATGGAGATTGGATCCACGAAACGATTTAGCCTGGGCGATTCTAGGCGTTGGATCGCGATCGTACGGGTCCGGGGTGATCACGGGGGATTTTAAATCTGAACCGTAGAATCAGGATCCTACAGTCACCATGCCATACTGGTTCGTGTTGTCATGCGGTCTAATCTATGCCGTGCGCTGATGATCAGGCGGCCCGAACTCCCGCTACCCCTTTGGGTGCGAACTTATTCAAAAGAGCCCTCAGACTTCATTAAAATGAACCCGCCGTCCACTGATGGCGTAAGATTATTACGATTAGGTCCAAATTTTTTTAGAATAGACCCTGAGAACTTAAGAAATAACATCTGCGGTACATATGGTTCAGAAAATAATAAAAGAAAATATGGAAATTGATAAAGTGATTCCCAAATCTTATAAAATTCATAAATTACATGATTTAACTTCGATTTTATCCATTCAAATTGCGTTAGCTTCATAAAAATATTCTCTACGTAGTAGCAACATCATGTGTACCATATTCCATATAATTCTAATTAGGAAAGTGTTCAATCTTTGTTTAGTAGATTGACTTTACTAACCTAGGATTAATCTCTCTATAAATATAATCTAAGTAAAAGGTAATCCCTAATCAAGTTATAATCTAGATTAAAGTTGAGTTAGTTATTTATAGAATATTCTCTCATATGATATACACTAACCAATTTATAATATAGTTTAATATTTAAACCACGTAGATCTTCAGTAAATCATAACTCCGTAACCGTAATTCCGATTTTAGCGGTTCTTGTTCCCACGATCTCGTAGCATCGCATAGTTTATTATTACACAGTTTGTACTTATGTTTGATGTGATGTTAATTTTGCCTATACCATGTTTGGTTGTATTGCTACGTTTAGCAGCGAGGTTACGAGTCACCTGAAGATCATCCTGTTACCTGGAATCTCAAGTCCCAGGCAACTTGTGCCCTTGATCACTTCTTTTTACCCAATCATGTTCTCATTAATAATAATGATCTGCATAGGTTAATTTTGATGGGACCCAATAGGTTACCCTAGTTTGACTATCTTTATACCTTGTTTACCACTGAATTTTTTGGGTAGTACCTGCTATTGCTTTATGTGGTTTTGGGTATATCTCTATTATTCATGATCACACTTTTTATTATCAGTTTGTTATTTACTGTTCATTGTAAGATCATTATGTTAATTGGAACATGGAGAACCACCCAGGAAAACAGTGCTACCACAAGGGTGGAATGGGATGCCCTTGGCTGACTAATTAGGAAAGCTAGTGGAGGACTACATTACCCGAAAGGGGCAAGGGCAGTAGGGGAGTGGTCAGTGTATGGAGGCCCTTGGGTTGATTTTGCTGCGATGGCGATCAGGCGAGGGGTCCCTGCATTGGAGCTTTCTAGAAACTGTAGCGAGTTTTCTGAAGCTAGTGGAACTTTGTAAAGGTCTCATAGTGTTACCCTGCCTCGCCTCCTCTGTAGAGGTGTATGGGAAGTCGCGATCCCTTGGTAGATGGGTAAAATGACTTGTGGGTAAAGATGTGCAACCTCTATAGAGTGTAAAACTGGTATATCAGCCGTGCTCACGGTCATGAGCAGCTTAGACACTCACATGATTAATTTATGGAACTAAATTCAATTTGTCATATGCATTGCATCGCAGGTGTTGTTATCAAATTTTGAACTATTACTTATTTGGGTTGGTATATACTTACACTTAGCAGCTGCTAATAAATTTTTGACCAACTTTAAAAGCAATGCTCAGCTTTAACCAACCTCTTTGGTAAGCCTTACACTTCACATGAGCTCCCACCTTTGGCGAGTTCATGCACATTATTCCCCACAACTTGTTGAGCGATGAACGTATGTGAGCTCACTCTTGCTGTCTCACACCCCCACAGGTCAAGAACAGGTACCGTAGGATGGGGCGCATGGAAGATGCTGTGACAAGTTCGTGAGAGGTCTAGGTTGTCGTCTCCCAGTCAACTTTGGGTTGCTGGATCGTTGTCTCCTTATGATGTAATTATTTATTTATTTTGTATAGAACTCCTATTATATAGTAAAGATGTGACATTTGTTTCTGTACCACTATTCATCATATGTGTGAGACTTGGTCCTAGCACACCTGGTGATTATTTCGCGCTTGGGTTTTGGACCCCTAAAACCCAGGTGTGACAGTATACTTTTATTTGTAGAACTTCTTACATGGATCAAGTGATGTGTTAAGTGTACAAGGAAGGTATTGAGGAACAAAGAAGTTGATCAGGGACCAAGTAATGATATTTCCAGCATCCCCAATCAGACAACCACATCATCATATTTGACCCCATACCTGGGTGAGGAGTACACGCTAGAGTCGAGGACGACTCTATTGCAAGAAGGGGAGGATGATGAGGACATCACTGCCATTGATACAACCGCAGCGGCAACCCTTCACAAGTTATTACTAAGCAAGGACACGTGAGCGTGCACGTAAACTTAATTATCAGGTGAACTCATTGCTTCCTGTTGAAGCTAATTCTTATTTAAATGAGATACTAAAGCATGGCGATAACTTTATTATGCTTAGGTGTTTGGGAGTTGAATCATCTTGGAGTGGAGAAGGCAACAAGACAATAAAAGTTGTTGGACCCAAAGGGATTTCGTAACTGCAGCAAGCACAAGATTGAATGGAGCATAACTTTGAACTCCCAAGACCATTTAATGAAAATAAGTACTTTTTGGAAAGGTCTCTTCATCTACTTTCTAGTGGATCAAGAATCAATGAGAGATTACACACTAAACGTTCAGAAACTGCCGAGTCAACTCCTGCCCTACCCAAGTCAATTTCGTAACTGCAACATGCACCAGATTAAATTTCTACTCCCAAGGTTGTTTAATGCAAATAAGTACTTGTTCAAAAGCGCTCTTCATCTTCTTTCTAGTGGATCATGAATCAATGCGAGATACCAACAGAGGCATCCAGGAACTGATGAGAGAGTTTCGTTACTCCACCACAACTCCTTATTTATATACCTCTATTTAAGCAACTAGCATCCACCAAAGAACTTGGATTTTTGTTTGATGTAAGTTTAGACTTTGCTACTTCGTTGTAAACACATGTGTCGGCTAGACCACCCGATTACTTGAAACAGGACCCCGACTTCATTAGATCCGTGAGTGTCTGCTTGTTATCTGTTCTTGCTTGTTCTCGATTGCTTGCAGGTTCAAGGCTGTTCTTGGCACGGCAATGAGAGCACCTAGAGGGGGGGGGTGAATAGGTGATCCTGTAAAAACTTGAAACTTAATCCACAAAACTTGGTTAAGAGTTAGCACAATAAAGCCAATTGGCTAGAAAGGAGTTCTTGCGCAACACGATAACCACAAGAATATCAACACAGAGATGGCACAGTGGTTTATCCCATGGTTCGGCCAAGTCCAACACTTGCCTACTCCACGTTGTGGCGTCCCAACGGAGGGTTGCACTCAACCCCTTTCAAGCGGTCCAAAGACCCACTTGAATACCACGGTGTTTTGCTTTCACTTTACTATATCCCGCTTGCGAGGAATCTCCACAGCTTGGAGCCTCTCGCCCTTACAAAGGTGTTCACAAAGAAGCACGGAATAAGGGAGGGATGAGCAACACACACAAGACACAAAATCAGAGCAACAATACACACACAAGTCGCAACACGAGCTCTCAACACAACTCAAAGAGTGCTCTACTCAAATGGAGCTCTAGTTGCTATCACAAAGAATCGAATGCGCGGAATTGAAGTCTTGGTGCTTAGAAATGCTTAGAGAATGCTTGGTGTCCTCCTCCATGCGCCTAGGGGTCCCTTTTATAGCCCCAAGGCAGCTAGGAGCCGTTGAGAGCATTCTAGGAAGGCAATTCCTGCCTTCTGTCGCCTGGCGCACCGGACAGTCCGGTGCACCACCGGACACTGTCCGGTGTGGATTTCTTTCCTTCTTTGGTGAAGCCGACCGTTAGATATTCAGAGCCGTTGGACAGTTCGGTGAATTTTAGTCGTAAACCGCCGACGAAGTCCCGATAGCGGCCTTTTCACCAGAGCCAGCCTCGCGCACCAGACACTGTCCCGGGCACCACCGGACAGTCCGGTGCACCCAGACCGAGCAGTCTTTTGGCTGTATACAACCAACTTCTCCAAAATTGTTTCTCATGTTTCTAGCACTTAGACACAATACATTAGTCTTCAAAACAATGTACTAAGTCTAGAAACATACCTTTAATCTTGATTTGCACTTCTTGAGTCCTTGGCACAATTTAACACTTAGGCACATGTGTTGGACACTTAATCACCAAAATACTTAGAAATGGCCCAAGGACACATTTCCCTTTCAATCTCCCCCTTTTTGGTGATTTATGCTAACACAATAAAAAGCAACTAAAAGAAGTGCAACATCAATGCAAATGAAAACTAAAATTTGTTTTGATTCAAATTTGGCATATTTGGATCATTCTTTGCCACCACCTGGTTTGTTTTTGCAAATCAACCTCAATTTCCTATCTCTAAGTCAAACACACTTGTTGAGACATAAAGAGAGTTGTTCCAAGAAAAATTGATCAGAGATTTCAAAAACTCCCCCTTTTTCCCATAATCAACCATTCTCCCCACAAGAGGCCAACTTTTGACAAAAGAGACAATAAGAGATTTTTGACAAACCAAAAACTCTATTCTACTATTTTCAAAATTCTCAAGTGGTAGCTGATCCATTTGTTGCTTTGGCCTTATTTTCTCCCCCTTTGGCATTAAGCACCAAAACGGGATCAATCTTGGCCCTTTAACCCCATTGCCTCACCAAAATCTTCAACTAAGAGTAAAAAGGCAGTAAGAGTACAAAGATGAACATGGAATCAGTTACTCTTTCATCGGAGTGCAGTGGAAGTCTTGCATGGTCCAAGTCCACCTTTTTCCTTTCAAACCTCCTTTGAGACTAAATTAAGCAAACTCAAGCACACAGTTAGTCTCAAAGGGTCAAGTTGTAGCACATCTCCCCCTAAATAGGTGCATCACTTGCAAATGGACTTGTGAGGTCTGGGGAGTGCTCGTACAACTTGAGCACCATAAATAAACAACAAAATGCATGAAGGAACATGATCAAGGCATAAAACACATGTATGCTATAAATCAATCCAAGTTCCACGAATCTAAGACATTTAGCTCAGTACGCAGCCTGCAAAAGGTTGACTCATCTAGAGGCTTGGTAAAGATATCGGCTAGCTGGTTCTCGGTGCTAACATGAAACACTTCGATATCTCCCTTTTGCTGGTGGTCTCTCAAAAAGTTATGCCGGATGTCAATGTGCTTTGTGCGGCTGTGTTCAACAGGATTATCCGCCATGCGGATAGCACTCTCATTATCACATAGGAGTGGGACTTTGCTCAGATTGTAGCAAAAGTCCCTGAGGGTTTGCCTCATCCAAAGTAGTTGCACGCAACACTGTCCTGCGGCAACATACTCGGCCTCAGCGGTGGATAGGGCAACGGAAGTTTGTTTCTTAAAGCTCCACGACACCAGGGACCTTCCTAAGAATTGGCACGTCCCCGATGTACTCTTCCTATCGACCTTACATCCAGCATAGTCGGAGTCTGAATATCGAATCAAGTCAAAGGTAGACCCCTTTGGATACCAGATCTATAAGCAAGGCGTAGCGACTAAATATCTAAGAATTTGCTTCACGGCCACTAAGTGACACTCCCTTGGATTGGATTGAAATCTAGCACACATGCATACGCTAAGCATAATATCCGGTCTACTAGCACATAAATAAAGTAAGGACCCTATCATAGACTGGTATTCCTTTTGATCAACGGACTTACCTCCTTTGTTGAGGTCGGTGTGTCTGTCGGTTCCCATTGGAGTCTTTGCGGACTTGGCGTCCTTCATCCCAAACCGCTTGATCAAGTCTTGTGTGTACTTCGTTTGGGAGATGAAGGTCCCATCCTTGAGTTGCTTCACTTGGAACCCAAGGAAATAGCTTAACTCGCCCATCATCGACATCTCAAACTTTTGAGTCATCATCCTGCTAAACTCTTCACAAGACTTTTGGTTAGTAGAACCAAATATTATGTCATCGACATAAATTTGGCACACAAAAAGATCACCATCACAAGTCTTAGTGAAAAGAGTTGGATCGGCTTTCCCAACCTTGAAATCATTAGCAATTAAAAAGTCTCTAAGGCATTCATACCATGCTCTTGGGGCTTGCTTAAGTCCATAGAGCGCCTTAGAGAGCTTACACACGTGGTCGGGGTACCGTTCATCCTCGAAGCCAGGGGGTTGCTCCACGTACACCTCCTCCTTGATTGGCCCGTTGAGGAAAGCGCTCTTCACATCCATTTGGAACAACCTGAAAGAATGGTGAGTAGCTTAGGCTAACAATATGCGAATTGACTCTAGCCTAGCCACAGGAGCAAAAGTCTCCTCAAAGTCCAAACCTGCGACTTGGGCATAACCTTTTGCCACAAGTCGTGCCTTGTTCCTTGTCACCACCTCGTGCTCGTCTTGTTTGTTGCGGAACACCCACTTGGTTCCCACAACATTTTGCTTAGGACGAGGCACCAGTGTCCAAACTTCATTTCTCTTGAAGTTGTTGTGCTCTTCCTGCATGGCCAACACCCAGTCCGGATCTAGCAAGGCCTCTTCTACCCTGAAAGGCTCAATAGAAGAGACAAAAGAGTAATGCTCACAAAAATTAACTAATCTAGAGCGAGTAGTTACTCCCTTGCAAATATCACCCAAAATTTGGTTGACGGGATGATTCCTTTGAATCTTCGCTCGAACTTGAGTTGGAGGTGTCGGTTGTGCTTCTTCCTCCATTACATGATCATCTTGTGCTCCCCCTTGATCACACGCCTCCTCTTGATGAACCTATTCATCGTCTTGAGTTGGGGGATGCACCATTGTTGAGGAAGAAGGTTGATCTTGCTCCTTTTGTTCCTGTGGCCGCACATCTCCAATCGCCATGGTGCGTATTGCGGCCGTTGGAACGTCTTCTTCATCTACATCATCAAGATCAACAACTTGCTCTCTTGGAGAGCCATTAGTCTCATCAAATACAACGTCGCTAGACACTTCAACCAAACCCGATGATTTGTTGAAGACCCTATACGCCTTTGTATTTGAGTCATAACCTACCAAAAACCCTTCTACAGCTTTGGGAGCAAACTTAGAATTCCTACCTTTCTTCACTAGAATGTAACATTTGCTCCCAAATACACGAAAGTAAGACACATTGGGTTTGTTACCGGTTAGAAGCTCATATGAAGTCTTCTTGAGGAGGCGATGAAGGTAGACCCGGTTTATGGCGTGGCAAGCCGTGCTCACGGCTTCCGTCCAAAACCGTTCGGGCGTCTTGAATTCACCAAGCATCGTCCCCGCCATTGAGAGCACCTAGAGAGGGGGGTGAATAGGTGATCCTGTAAAACTTGAAACTTAACCCACAAAACTTGATTAAGTGTTAGCACAATAAAGCCAAGTGGCTTGAGAAGAGCTATTGCACAACACGATAACCACAAGAATATCAACCCAGAGATGGCACAGTGGTTTATCCCGTGGTTTGGCCAAGTCCAACACTTGCCTACTCCATGTTGTGGCGTCCCAACGGACGAGGGTTGCACTCAACCCCTTTCAAGCGGTCCAAAGACCCACTTGAATACCACGGTGTTTTGCTTTTACTTTACTATATCCCGCTTGCGAGGAATCTCCACAACTTGGAGCCTCTCGCCCTTACAAAGATGTTCACAAAGAAGCATGGAAGTAAGGATGGGATAAGGAACGCACGCAAGACACAAAAGCAGAGCAACACACGCACACAAGTCACAACACGAGCTCTCAACACAACTCAAAGAGTTCACTACTCAAATGGAGCTCTAGCTGCGATCACAAAGAATCAAATGCGAGGAATTGAAGTCTTGGTGCTTAGGAATGCTTAGAGAATGCTTGGTGTATTCCTCCATGCGCCTAGGGGTCCCTTTTATAGCCCCAAGGCAGCTAGGAGACGTTGAGAGCATTCCAGGAGGGCAATTCCTGCCTTCTGTCGCCTGGCGCACCGGACAGTCCAGTGCACCACCGGACACTGTCCGGTGCGGATTTCTTTCCTTCTTTGGTGAAGCCGACCGTTGGAGATTCAGAGCCGTTGGTGCACCGGACACTGTCCGGTGCTCCCTTCTGACCGTTGGCTCTGCCACGCGTCGCGCGCGGATTACGCAGCCGACCGTTGGCCGGGCCGACTGTTGGCTCACCGGACAGTCCGGTGATTTATAGCCGTACGCCGCCGATGAAAACCCGAAAGCAGCCAGTTGATAGACGCCAGCCTGGCGCACCGGACACTGTCCGGTGCACCCAGACTGCGCAGAGTCTTGGCTGCTCAGCCAAGTCTTTTCCAAATTTGTCTTTTCCTGTTTCTAGCACTTAGACACAATACATTAGTCTCCAAAGCAATGTACTAAGTCTTAGAAACATACCTTAACTCTTGATTTGCACTTTGTCCATCAATTGGCATAGATTAACACTTAAGCACTTGTGTTGGCACTCAATCACCAAAATACTGAGAAATGGCCCAAGGGCACATTTCCCTTTCAATCTCCCCCTTTTTGGTGATTTATGCCAACACAACAAAAAGCAACTAAAGAAGTGCAACATCAATGCAAATGAGAACACAAATTTGTTTTGATTCAAATTTGGCATATTTGGATCATTCTTTGCCACCACTTGGTTTTGTTTTTGCAAATTAAACTCAATTTCCTATCTCTAAGTCAAATACACTTGTTGATGCATAGAGAAAGATATTCCAAGAGAAATTGATCAAAGATTTCAAAAACTCCCCCTTTTTCCCATAATCAACCATTCTCCCCACAAGATGCCAACTTTTGACAAAAGAGACAATAAGAGATTTTTGACAAACCAAAAGCTCTATTCTACTATTTTCAAAATTCTCAAGTGGTAGCTGATCCATTTATTGCTTTGGCCTTATTTTCTCCCCCTTTGGCATCAAGCACCAAAACGGGATCAATCTTGGCCCTTAAACCCCATTGCCTCACCAAAATCTTCAAATAAGAGTACAAAGGCAATAAGGATATTGAGATGAACTTGGAGTAAGTTACCCTCTCATCGGAGTGCAGTGGAAGTCTTGTATGGTCCAAGTCCACCTTTTCTCTTTCAATCCACCTTTGAGACTAAATCAAGCAAACTCAAGCACACGGTTAGTCTCAAAGGGTCAAGTTGTAGCACATCTCCCCCTAAATATGTGCATCACTCACACATGGACTTTTGAGGTCCGGGGAGTGTTTGTACAACTTGAGCACCATCAATAAACAACAAAATGCATAAGGAACATGATCAAAGGCATAAACACATGTATGCTATAAATCAATCCAAGTTCCGCGAATCTAAGACATTTAGCTCACTACGCAGCCTGCAAAAGGTCGACTCATCTAGAGGCTTGGTAAAGATATCGGCTAGCTGGTTCTCGGTGCTAACATAAAACACTTCGATATCTCCCTTTTGCTGGTGGTCTCTCAAAAAGTGATGCCGGATGTCAATGTGCTTTGTGCGGCTGTGTTCAACAGGATTATCCGCCATGCGGATAGCACTCTCATTATCACATAGGAGTGGGACTTTGCTCAGAATGTAGCCAAAGTCCCTCAGGGTTTGCCTCATCCAAAGTAATTGCGCGCAACACTGTCCTGCGGCAACATACTCGGCCTCAGCGGTGGATAGGGCAACGGAGGTTTGTTTCTTAGAACTCCATGACATAAGGGACCTTCCTAAGAATTGACACGTCCCTGATGTACTCTTCCTATCGACCTTACATCCAACATAATCGGAGTCTGAATATCCAATTAAGTCAAAGGTAGACCCCTTTGGATACTAGATCCCGAAGCAAGACGTAGCGACTAAATATCTAAGAATTCGCTTCACGGCCACTAAGTGACACTCCCTTGGATCGGATTGAAATCTAGCACGCATGCACACACTAAGCATAATATCCGATCTACTAGCACATAAATAAAGCAAAGAACCTATCATGGACCAGTATGCTTTTTGATCAACGGACTTACCTCCTTTATTGAGGTCGACGTGTCCGTCAGTTCCCATCGGAGTCTTTGCGGGCTTGGTGTCCTTCATCCCGAACCGCTTTAGCAAGTCTTGCGTGTACTTCGTTTGGGAGATGAAGGTGTTGTCCTTGAGTTGCTTCACTTGGAACCCAAGGAAGTAGTTCAACTCGCCCATCATTGACATCTCGAATTTCTGAGTCATCACCATGCTAAACTCTTCACAAGACTTTTGGTTAGTAGAACCAAATATTATGTCATCGACATAAATTTGGCACACAAATAAATCACCATCACAAGTCTTAGTGAATAAAGTCGGATCGGCTTTCCCAACCTTGGAAGCGTTAGCAATTAAAAAGTCTTTAAGGCATTCATACCATGCTCTTGGGGCTTGCTTAAGTCCATAGAGCGCCTTAGAGAGCTTACATACGTGGTCGGGGTACCGTTCATCCTCGAAGCTAGGGGGTTGCTCCACGTACACCTCCTCCTTGATTGGCCCGTTGAGGAAAGCGCTCTTCACATCCATTTGGAACAACCTGAAAGAATGGTGAGCGGCATATGCTAGCAAAATACGAATGGACTCTAGCCTAGCCACAGGAGCAAAAGTCTCCTCAAAGTCCAAACCTGCGACTTGGGCATAACCTTTTGCCACAAGTCGAGCCTTGTTCCTTGTCACCACTTCGTGCTCGTCTTGTTTGTTGTGGAACACCCACTTGGTTCCCACAACATTTTGCTTGGGACGAGGCACCATCGTCCAAACTTCATTTCTTTTGAAGTTGTTGAGCTCTTCCTGCATGGCCAACACCCAGTCCGGATCTAGCAAGGCTTCTTCTACCCTGAAAGGCTCAATAGAAGAAACAAAAGAGTAATGCTCACAAAAATTAACTAATCTAGAGCGAGTGGTTACTCCCTTGCTAATGTCACCCAAAATTTGGTCGACGGGATGATTCCTTTGAATCGTCGCTCGAACTTGGGTTGGAGGTGCCGGTTGTGCTTCTTCCTCCATTATATGAACATCTTGTGCTCCCCTTGATCACATGCCTCCTCTTGATGAACCTGTTCATCGTCTTGAGTTGGGGGATGCACCATTGTTGAGGAAGAAGGTTGATCTTGCTCCTTTTGTTCCTGTGGCCGCACATCTTCAATCGCCATGGTACGTATTTCGGCCGTTGGAACGTCTTCTTCATCTACATCATCAAGATCAACAACTTGCTCTCTTGGAGAGCCATTAGTCTCATCAAATACAATGTTGCTAGAGACTTCAACCAAACCCGATGATTTGTTGAAGACCCTATACGCCTTTGTATTTGAGTCATAACCTAACAAAAACCCTTCTACAGCTTTGGGAGCAAACTTAGAATTTCTACCTTTCTTTACAAGAATATAACATTTGCTTCCAAATACACGAAAGTAGGACACATTGGGTTTGCTACCGGTTAGAAGCTCATATGAAGTCTTCTTGAGGAGGCGATGAAGGTAAACCCGGTTGATGGCGTGGCAAGCCGTGTTCACGGCTTCCGACCAAAACCTCTCGGGGGTCTTGAACTCTCCAAGCATCGTCCTTGCCATGTCAATGAGCATATTGTTCTTCCTCTCTACCACACCGTTTTGCTGTGGTGTGTAGGGAGCGGAGAACTCGTGCTTGATCCCTTCCTCGTCAAGGTACTCCTCCACTTGAAGGTTTTTGAACTCGGACCCGTTGTCGCTCCTTATCTTCTTCACCTTGAGCTCAAACTCATTTGAGCTCTTCTTAGGAAGCGCTTGAGGGTCCCTTGGGTTTCAGTCTTATCCTACAAAAAGAATACCCAAGTGAAGCGGGAAAAATCATCAACTATAACTAGACCATACTTACTTCCTCCTAAGCTTAGGTAGGCGATGGGTCCGAAGAGGTCCATATGAAGTAACTCCAAGGGTCTTGATGTAGTCATCACATTTTTGGTATGAGGAGAGCTTCCCACCTGTTTACCTGCTTGACAAGCTGCACAAGGTCTATCTTTTTCGAAAGTAACATTTGTTAGACCTATCACGTGTTCTCCCTTTAGAAGTTTGTGAAGGTTCTTCATCCCCACATGTGCTAAGCGGCGATGCCACAGCCAGCCCATGCTAGTCTTAGCAATTAAGCATGTATCTAGACTGGCCTCCTCTTTTGCAAAATCAACTAAGTAGAGTTTGCCGTCTAATACACCCTTAAAAGCTAATGAACCATCACTCCTTCTAAAGACAGACACATCTACATTTGTGACTAAGCAATTATATCCCATATTACAATGCTGACTCACAGATAATAAGTTATATCCAAGCAACTCAACTAAAAACACATTAGAGATAGAGTGCTCGGATGAAATGGCCATCTTCCCTAGTCCTTTAACCTTGCCTTGATTCCCGTCACCGAATATGATTGAGTCTTGGGAATCTTTGTTCTTGACGTAGGAGGTGAACATCTTCTTCTCCCCCGTCATGTGGTTTGTGCATCCGCTGTCGATAATCCAGCTTGATCCCCGGATGCATAAACCTGCAAGGAAAATTTAGGCTTGGGTCTTAGGTACCCAACTCTTGTTGGGTCCTACAAGGTTAGTGACAATATCCTTAGGGACCCAAATACAAGTTTTATCTCCCTTGCATTTTGCCCCTAATTTCCTAGCAATCACCTTCTTATCCTTTCTACAAATAGCAAAGGAACCATTGCAAGCATGATAAATAGTAGAAGGTTCATTAATTTTCCTAGGAACATGAACATTTCTCCTAGGCACATGATGAATGACATTTCTCCTAGCCAAATTCCTATCATGCATAATAGAAGAACTAGAAGCAATCATGGCATGAGAATCAAAAGCATTATAACTTCTATAAACATTCCTAGAATGTCTCCTATCATGATGCATGAAAGCATGGTTCTTTTGAGCACTACTAGCCATAGGGGCCTTCCCTTTCTTCTTGGCGGAGATGGAAGCCTTGTGGCTTGTTAAGTTCTTGACTTCCCTCTTGAAGCCAAGACCATCCTTAATTGAGGGATGTCTACCAATCGTGTAGGCATCCCTTGCAAATTTTAGTTTGTCAAATTCACTCTTGCTAGTCTTAAGTTGGGCATTAAGACTAGCCACTTCATCATTCAAATTAGAAATTGAAACTAGATGTTCACTACAAGCATCAACGTTAAAATCTTTACACCTATTGCAAATTGCAACATGTTCAACACAAGATGTTGATTTATTAGCTATTTCTAACTTAGCATTCAAATCATCATTTATGCCCTTTAAGCTAGAAATAGAGTCATGGCACGTAGTCAATTCACAAGCAAGCATTTCATTCCTTTTAATTTCTAAAGCAAGGGATTTTTGTGCTTCTACAAACTTTTCATGTTCTTCATACAAAAGATCCTCTTGCTTTTCTAATAACCTATTCTTATCATTCAATGCATCAATTAATTCATTAATCTTATCAACCTTAGTTCTATCTAGGCCCTTAAATAAACATGAGTAGTCTATTTCATCATCGCTAGATTCTTCATCACATAAGGAAGTGTAAGTACTAGTATTATGAGTGCTTACCTTCTTTTCCCTTGCCATGAGACAGGTGTGATGTTCGTTTGGGAAGAGGGCCGACTTGTTGAAGGCGGTGGCGGCGAGTCCTTCGTTGTCGGAGTCGGACGACGAACAATCCGAGTCCCACTCCTTTCCAAGGTGTGCCTCGCCCTTAGCCTTCTTGTAAGCCTTCTTCTTTTCCCTCTTGTTCCCTTGTTCCTGGTCACTATCATTATCGGGACAATTAGCGATAAAATGACCAATCTTACCACATTTGAAGCATGAGCGCTTCCCCTTCGTCTTGGTTTTGTTGGGATGCTCCTTGCGACCCCTTAGCACCGTCTTGAAACGCTTAATGATGAGGGCCATCTCTTCCTCATTGAGTCCCGCCGCCTCAACTTGTGCCACCTTGCTAGGTAGCGCTTCCTTGCTTCTCGTTGCTTTGAGAGCAACAGTTTGAGGCTCGTGGATTGGGCCGTTCAACGCATCGTCAACGTATCTTGCCTCCTTGATCATCATCCACCCGCTTACAAACTTTCCAAGTATCTCCTCGGGCGTCATCTTGGTGTACCTAGGATTCTCACGAATATTGTTCACAAGATGTGGATCAAGGACAGTAAAAGACCTTAGCATTAGGCAGACGATGTCGTGGTCCGTCCATCGTGTGCTTCCATAGCTCCTTATTTTGTTGACGAGGGTCTTGATCCGGTTGTACGTTTGGGTTGGCTCTTCGCCCCTAATCATTGCGAATCTCCCAAGTTCGCCCTCCACCAACTCCATCTTGGTGAGCATGGTGACGTCGTTCCCCTCATGTGATATTTTGAGGGTGTCCCAAATCTGCTTGGCGTTATCCAAGCCGCTCACCTTATGGTATTCATCCCTGCACAATGAGGCTAGAAGAACAGTAGTAGCTTGTGCATTTTTGTGAATTTGCTCATTAATGAACATGGGACTATCCGTACTATCAAAGTGCATTCCATTTTCTACTATCTCCCATATACTTGGATGGAGAGAGAACAAGTGGCTACGCATTTTGTGACTCCAAAATCCATAGTCCTCTCCATCAAAGTGGGGGGTTTACCGAGGGGAATGGAAAGCAAATGAGCATTGGAACTTTGCGGAATACGAGAATAATCAAAGGAAAAGTTTGAATTAACCGTCTTCTTTTTCTCGTAGTCATTGTCGTCGTCCTTTTGGGAAGAGGAAGATTCGTCGTTGTCGTAGTAGACTATCTCCTTGATGCGCCTTGTTTTCTTCTTCCTTCCGTCTTTTCTTTTGTGGCCCGAGCCTGAGTCAGTAGGCTTGTCATCCTTTGGATCATTGACGAAGGACTCCTTCTCCTTATCATTGACCACCATCCCCTTGCCCTTAGGATTCATCTCTTCGGGCGGTTAGTCCCTTTCTTGAAGAGAACGGCTCTGATACCAATTGAGAGCACCTAGAGGGGGGATGAATAGGTGATCCTGTAAAACTTGAAACTTAACCCACAAAACTTGATTAAGAGTTAGCACAATAAAGCCAAGTGGCTTGAGAAGAGCTATTGCACAACACGATAACCACAAGAATATCAACCCAGAGATGGCACAATGGTTTATCCCGTGGTTCGGCCAAGTCCAACACTTGCCTACTCCACGTTGTGGCGTCCCAACGGACGAGGGTTGCACTCAACCCCTTTCAAGCGGTCCAAAGACCCACTTGAATACCACGGTGTTTTGCTTTTACTTTACTATATCCCGCTTGCGAGGAATCTCCACAACTTGGAGCCTCTCGCCCTTACAAAGATGTTCACAAAGAAGCACGGAAGTAAGGATGGGATGAGCAATGCATGCAAGACACAAAAGCAGAGCAACCCACGCACACAAGTCACAACACGAGCTCTCAACACAACTCAAAGAGTTCACTACTCAAATGGACCTCTAGCTGCGATCACAAAGAATCAAATATGCGGAATTGAAGTCTTGGTGCTTAGGAATGCTTGGTGTATTCCTCCATGTGCCTAGGGGTCCCTTTTATAGCCCCAAGGCAGCTAGGAGCCGTTGAGAGCATTCCAGGAAGGCAATTCCTGCCTTCTGTCGCCTGGCGCACCGGACACTGTCCGGTGCGGATTTCTTTCCTTCTTTGGCGAAGCCGACCGTTGGAGATTCAGAGCCGTTGGCGCACCGGACACAGTCCGGTGCACACCGGACAGTCCGGTGCTCCCTTCTGACCGTTGGCTCTGCCACGCGTCGCGCGCGGATTACGCGGCCGACCGTTGGCTGGGCCGACTGTTGGCTCACCGGACAGTCCAGTGATTTATAGTCGTACGCCGCTGACGAAAACCTGAGAGGAGCCAGTTGACAGACGCCAGCCTAGCGCACCGGACACTGTCCGGTGCACCACCGGACAGTCTGGTGCACCCAGACTGCGCAGAGTCTTGGCTGCTCAGCCAAGTCTTTTCCAAATTTGTCTTTTCCTGTTTCTAGCACTTAGACACAATACATTAGTTCCAAAGCAATGTACTAAGTCTTAGAAACATACCTTTACTCTTGATTTGCACTTTGTCCATCAATTGGCATAGATTAACACTTAAGCACTTGTGTTGGCACTCAATCACCAAAATACTTAGAAATGGCCCAAGGGCACATTTCCCTTTCAGCCATGTCTAGTAGCGTCCTGTTCTTCCTCTCTACCACACCATTTTCCTGTGGTGTATAGGGAGCGGAGAACTCGTGTTTGATTCCTTCCTCCTCAAGATACTCCTCCACTTGAAGGTTCTTGAACTCGGACCCATTGTCGCTTCTTATCTTCTTCACTTTGAGCTCAAACTCGTTTTGGGCTCTCCTTAGGAAGCGCTTGAGGGTCCCTTGGGTTTCAGATTTATCCTGCAAAAAGAATACCCAAGTGAAGCGGGAAAATCATCAACTATAACCAGACCATACTTACTTCCTCTTATGCTTAGATAGGCGACGGGTCTGAAGAGGTCCATATGAAGTAACTCCAGGGGTCTTGATGTTGTCATCACATTTTTGGCATGATGAGAGCTTCCCACCTGTTTACCTGCTTGACAAGCTGCACAAGGTCTATCTTTTTCGAAAGTTACATTAGTTAGACCTATCACGTGTCTCCCTTTAGAAGCTTGTGAAGGTTCTTCATCCCCACATGTGCTAAACGGCGATGCCACAGCCAGCCCATGCTAGTCTTAGCAATTAAGCATGCATCTAGACCGGCCTCCTCTTTTGCAAAATCAACTAAATAAAGTTTGTCGTCTAGTACACCCTTAAAAGCTAATGAACCATCACTTCTTCTAAAGACAGACACATCTACATTTGTGAATAAACAGTTATATCCCATATTACAGAGTTGACTCACAGACAACAAGTTATATCCAAGCGACTCAACTAAGAACACATTAGAAATAGAGTGCTCGGATGAAATAGCAATTTTTCCTAACCCTTTCACCTTGCCTTGGTTCCCATCACCGAATATGATTGAATCTTGGGGATCCTTGTTCTTGATGTAGGAAGAGAACATCCTCTTTTCCCCCGTCATGTGGTTTGTGCATTCGCTGTCGATAATCCAGCTTGAGCCCCCGGATGCATAAACCTGCAAGGCAAATTTAGGCTTGGGTCTTAGGTACCCAACTCATGTTGTGTCCTACAAGGTTAGTTAAAATAGTCTTAGGGACCCAAATGCAAGTCTTGTCTCCCTTACATTTGGCCCCTAATTTCCTAGCAATTACCTTCTTATCCTTTCTACAAATAGCAAAGGAAGCATTGCAAGCATAATAAATTGTAGAAGGTTCATTCATTACTTTCCTAGGAACATGAACAATATTTCTTCTAGGCATATGATGAACAACATTTTTCCTAGCCAAATTTCTATCATGCATAATAGAAGAGCTAGAAGCAATCATGACATGAGAATCAAAAGCATCATAACATCTATAAACATTCCTAGAATGTCTCCTATCATGATACATGAAAGCATGGTTCTTTTGAGCACTACTAGCCATAGGGGCCTTCCCTTGCTCCTTGGCGGAGATGGAAGCCTTATGGCTTGTTAAGTTCTTGACTTCCCTCTTGAAGCCAAGACCATCCTTAATTGAGGGGTGTCTACCAATCGTGTAGGCATCCCTTGCAAATTTTAGTTTGTCAAATTCACTCTTGCTAGTCTTAAGTTGGGCATTAAGACTAGCCACTTCATCATTCAACTTAGAAATTGAAACTAGGTGTTCACTACAAGCGTCAACATTAAAATCTTTACACCTATTGCAAACTACAACATGTTCTACACAAGATGTTGATTTATTAGCTATTTCTAACTTAGCATTCAAATCATCATTTATGCTCTTTAAGCTAGAAATAGAGTCATGGCATGTAGACAATTCACAAGAAAGCATTTCATTCCTTTTAATTTCTAAAGCAAGGGATTTTTGTGCCTCTACAAACTTATCATGTTCTTCATACAAAAGATCCTCTTGCTTTTCTAATAACCTATTCTTATCATTCAATGCATCAATTAATTCATTAATCTTATCAACCTTAGTTCTATCTAGGCCCTTGAATAAACATGAATAGTCTATTTCATCATCGCTAGATTCTTCATCACTTGAGGAAGCGTAAGTACTAGTATTATGAGTGCTTACCTTCTTTTCCCTTGCCATGAGGCAGGTGTGATGCTCGTTGGGGAAGAGGGCCGACTTGTTGAAGGCGGTGGCGGCGAGTCCTTCGTTGTCGGAGTCGGACGATGAACAATCTGAGTCCCACTCCTTTCCAAGGTGTGCCTCGCCCTTAGCCTTCTTGTAAGCCTTCTTCTTTTCCCTCTTGTTCCCTTATTCCTGGTCACTATCATTATCAGGACAATTAGCGATAAAATGACCAATCTTACCACATTTGAAGCATGAGCGCTTCCCCTTCGTCTTGGTCTTGTTGGGATGCTCCTTGCGACCCCTTAGCGTCGTCTTGAAACGCTTAATGATGAGGGCCATCTCTTCCTCATTGAGTCCTGCCGCCTCAACTTGTGCCACCTTGCTAGGTAGCACTTCCTTGCTCCTCGTTGCTTTGAGAGCAACGGTTTGAGGCTCGTGGATTGGGCCGTTCAACGCATCGTCAACGTATCTTGCCTCCTTGATCATCATCCACCCGCTTACAAACTTTCCAAGTATCTCCTCGGGCGTCATCTTGGTGTACCTAGGATTCTCACGAATATTGTTCACAAGATGTGGATCAAGGACAGTAAAAGACCTTAGCATTAGGCGGACGACGTCATGGTCCGTCCATCGCGTGCTTCCATAGCTCCTTATTTTGTTGACGAGGGTCTTGAGCCGGTTGTACGTTTGGGTTGGCTCTTCGCCCCTAATCATTGCGAATCTCCCAAGTTCGCCCTCCACCAACTCCATCTTGGTGAGCATGGTGACGTCATTCCCCTCTTGTGATATTTTGAGGGTGTCCCAAATCTGCATGGCGTTATCCAAGCCGCTCACCTTATGGTATTCATCCCTGCACAATGAGGCTAGAAGAACAGTAGTAGCTTGTGCATTTTTGTGAATTTGCTCATTAATGAACATGGGACTATCCGTACTATCAAAGTGCATTCCATTTTCTACTATCTCCTATATACTTGGATGGAGAGAGAACAAGTGGCTACGCATTTTGTGAGCATTGGAACTTTGCGAAATAAGAGAATAATCAAAGTGGGGAGGTTTACCGAGGGGAATGGAAAGTAAGTGAGCATTGGAACTTTGCGGAATACGAGAATAATCAAAGGAGAAGTTTGAATTAACCGTCTTCTTTTTCTCGTAGTCGTTGTCGTCGTCCTTTTGGGAAGAGGAAGATTCGTCGCTGTCGTAGTAGACTATCTCCTTGATGCACCTTGTTTTCTTCTTCCTCTCGTCTTTTCTTTTGTGGCCTGAGCCTGAGTCACTAGGCTTGTCATCCTTTGGATCATTGACAAAGGACTCCTTCTCCTTATCATTGACCACCATCCCCTTGCCCTTAGGATCCATCTCTTCGGGCGATTAGTCCCTTTCTTGAAGAGAACGACTCTGATACCAATTGAGAGCACCTAGAGAGGGGGTGAATAGGTGATCCTGTAAAAACTTGAAACTTAATCCACAAAACTTGGTTAAGAGTTAGCACAATAAAGCCAAGTGGCTAGAAAGGAGTTCTTGCGCAACACGATAACCACAAAAATATCAACACAGAGATGGCACAGTGGTTTATCCCGTGGTTCGGCCAAGTCCAACACTTGCCTACTCCACGTTGTGGCATCCCAACGGATGAGGGTTGCACTCAACCCCTTTCAAGCGGTCCAAAGACCCACTTGAATACCACGGTGTTTTGCTTTCACTTTACTATATCCCGCTTGCGAGGAATCTCCACAACTTGGAGCCTCTCGCCCTTACAAAGGTGTTCACAAAGAAGCACGGAATAAGGGAGGGATGAGCAACGCACACAAGACACAAAATCAGAGCGACAATACGCACACAAGTCGCAACATGAGCTCTCAACACAACTCAAAGAGTGCTCTACTCAAATGGAGCTCTAGTTGCTATCACAAAGAATCGAATGCGCGGAATTGAAGTCTTGGTGCATAGGAATGCTTGGTGTCCTCCTCCATGCGCCTAGGGGTCCCTTTTATAGCCCCAAGGCAGCTAGGAGCCGTTGAGAGCATTCCAGGAAGGCAATTCCTGCCTTCTGTCGCCTGGCGCACCGTACAGTCCGGTGCACCACCGGACAGTCCGGTGCACCACCGGACACTGTCCGGTGTGGATTTCTTTCCTTCTTTGGCGAAGCCGACCATTGGATATTCAGAGCCGTTGGCGCACCGAACACTGTCCTTCTTTCCTTCTTTGGCGTCGCGCGCGGATTACGCGGCCGACCGTTGGCCCGACCGACTGTTGGCTCACCGGACAGTCCGGTGGACACCGGACAGTCCGGTGAATTTTAGCCGTACACCGCCGACGAAGTCCCGAGAGCGGCCTTTTCACCAGAGCCAGCCTGGCGCACCGGACACTGTCCGGTGCACCCAGACCAAGCAGCCTTTTGGCTGTACACAGCCAACTTCTCCAAAATTGTTTCTCCTATTTCTAGCACTTAGACACAATACATTAGTCTTCAAAACAATGTACTAAGTCTAGAAACATACCTTTAATCTTGATTTGCACTTCTTGAGTCCTTGGCACAATTTAACACTTAGGCACTTGTGTTGGACACTTAATCACCAAAATACTTAGAAATGGCCCAAGGACACATTTCCCTTTCAGGCAAGAGCGGCAACAACAGGAGTCAGTGTAACTATCGCTAAGGCGCAGACCATTATGGTTGTTGTAGTCGGATAGCACAACGTCGACCTCCACCCAAATCGTTGTTATCTGGAAATGTTGTACATGTCGCTCAAGGCACCGCACCATCTTAGTTGTGGTAGTCGGGCAGCCAACGTTGGCCTACAACAAAATTTCTAGCTCCATCATATCTCATCGAAAGATCAGGCTCTCTTCTACTCGTTGGGTTTATCAAGTGGTATCAAATTTTAGGTTGCTCGGTGAGAAATCTTGTCCTTTCTAGTTTAATTACCTACATTCCAATTTTTCCCAAAGATAAACTCAGATCTAAAAATCACCTAAAAACATTTTGAGTCTTTGCTTTGCTACTTAGTTTTTGACTTGTTGAATTTATGGTTGCTGCATTTGTGTCGAGTTGTTGGTATAATGGTTGCTTACCACTAGAGTTTCGAATTCACGCCACCTCATTTAGATCACCAGCTGCAATCAAAAACAAAAAAAGAGAAAGAAAAAGGCAAGTGCACAAAAAAGTTGCACTAATTTTTTCTAAAAAGAGAGCATGTACAAAAGAAAATAGAAGAAAAATCACAACACGAATATTGGTAGATAAAGTTTCCAAGTGCAACAAAATAAAAGACAGTTTTGTGCATTCATTTTATAGTATCATATTTCATATTGCTGTTCTGAGCTTTTGGTGATACCATTTGTGTAACGGCTCACATCTCTAGCAC
Organism: Zea mays; assembly: GCF_902167145.1. Lineage (NCBI taxonomy): Eukaryota > Viridiplantae > Streptophyta > Magnoliopsida > Poales > Poaceae > Zea > Zea mays. The sequence goes on along the minus strand of NC_050097.1, from coordinate 82,589,799 downwards.
GGTTTGGACTAGGACCAGCACAACGCCATTGTGAAACGTTTATTCAACTGGTTGTGGCTAACATGGTATTAGTATTCCTTGAAACTGTTGTTTTAGCAGTTGCCTACAAATCCACAAAAATTCTACAACACCACCTGGTTGTGCTAGCAGCCACCCTTGTTATTGTTCTTGTTGTTTGTCGGCGCCTCCAGCATCGCAAGGTATGAACTTGTACGAACTTATTTGACAAGTTTGATAGTGAGAGATTACAATAATGGTTCCTAGTAGTTTATAGGATCCAAGATATTTTTGTGTTTGTTTCTTGTTTTTACTGAACATGGCAGGTGATGTGGAGAGTGAGCCAACCGAACTTTATATTCAAGACATTATTCAACACTTGCCTTCATATGCTGGTAAATTCGATCCTCATGCATACATTGATTGGGAGCTTAAAATAGATAAGGGATTTGATAAGCATGATCTATCTCAGAAACAAAAGATTTATATTGCCCCTAATGTGTTAACAGAGCATGCATTGATGGAATGGAAACACATTTGTAGGCACAACAAAGTTTCGCAATCTTGGGAAGAATTCAAACTTTATTTTAGAGATGCATTTAGTCCTACATACTATGTTGATCACTTGCTTTCTAAATTAGGCACCTTAAAGCAGGGTGCTAGGACTGTGAAAGATTATTATCATGATTTTAAAATTTGTACCATGTTTACTAGTTTAGATGAATTCATGGGAGATGTAATGACTAGGTTGATGAATGGACTCAATTATGAAATTCAGACAATGGTCATGCATGAAGCTTATGGACACATTTCTCACTTGTTTTTGCTTGCATGTAAAGCTAAAAACGAAATTGTATTATACAATTATACATGCATTGAACATATGACCTATAGTTCCTCTTTTTCATCTGCTCTGCATGCTGATCAAGAGCACAACAAAGTGAAACTTGCTATTGTATTTTTCCGTCATCACAAGAAGAATTGATTGCAGACCCTTCATCTTCCCACTCTTTGGCATAAATGTACAACTTCTAAATTGGTCAACATGACCATCAACAACCTTCTTCTACCAGTGAAGGCAGTAATGCTTGGTAAATACCTCTGCAGATAGAGTCCCTCCATAGGTAGTTACTGCCCACACAAACTTGCTCAAAGCCCCAGAACATCAACCACCATTTGATGGCAGGGAAACCAAAGTCCTACATTAAAAATCCTCGAATACCACCATCTCATCCACAGGTCGCAGAACAGTCTCCAATCCCACAACTCTGCTAGCCCTCGTAGGGAAACAACCTAATGCCTCAACCTCTTTGATCCTTTGCAAAGAAACTTTTGACCGACCCAAGTTGTAGTTCTCTCTTTCCAGAGCACTAGAGGGGTCCACCCTTGGCTCTGGCTGCGGAGGCTCCAGTGGTGCCCATCGCTCCCGTCCTGCCGCCATCGTTCGACAAGGTCCCCGACACTCCTAAAGCACCTGCTGACCTCGTCGTTGTTAGGGTGTCGGTCTCTCTCGGATTTCCTCCACCCCTCGGGTTTCATGATGCTAGCTCCATCACCTTTGACCATCACCCTCCGTTGGATGTGTCCGCGGCGCATTCTTTAACACCTTAAATCCATCAAATAAAAATATATAACTTAGTTTATATTATTAATTTCTAATGAAAGTAAAATATTTATGTTTTCAAATAATGAAATGGTCCTTAAACAATTTCTTAATTAGATGAAATTTTAGGAAGTGATTGGTGCATTCATGACGAATAATTATATTGTTTGATTTGATGTGCGAATCCAATATCTAGATTTAATTATGTGAGATAAACATCATTCTATAAATAATAATGATTTGTTAGAATATTGTCTTTAGAATATGCATTTTATTAATAAAGTTTTTGGAATCGTCATATTTCTTTTATATTTATATATATTGTTAAAAAAAGATTTGGAAATAAAAAGAAAAAACTGGATGATTGTATAAGGCCCCATTTGGTTTGAGGGACTAAAGATTAGTCCCTCCATTTTAATCCTATTTAGTTTCTAAATTGTCAAACGGTAGGACTAAAATAGGGACTACACTGATTTAGTCACTAGTACCTCAAGATGTGGCTAAAAGGGACTAAACCATATTAATTCTATATTTGTCTCTCATTTAGTTCAATTGTACTAATAATAGGAGAATGTTAAGGTCATTTTAGTCTTCTTACAAGTATATTCTTACTAATTTTAGTTTATAGAACCAAACATGTTATAAGTCATTTAGTTAGTAGACTAAAGTTTAGTCCCTATAGTAAAGAAACCAAACATGACGCCTAAGCTTTTTCCATTTGATTCTAACCCAATAGCAGCACGGTCCCTTCCTTTTTCTCGTACTCATACAACGTGTGGACCCTTCTTCAACCTTTAGCTTCCATCGCCTCCTGCACAGCACTTCGTCGTCCGTCCGTTCGATTAGCTGTGCGTCACTGTCTCCTGCCCTCCCTCCTCGGATTATGGAGCACTACCGGCTCGCCTTCCCTTCACCACACGTCTGCGTTTTCAATTAACAGAAACCGTCACTGCCATTATTGTGCCGTTGTTTTCATGGTGGAGCATCACCGGTGCCGTTTGCTCTCCCCCTCTAGGCCTATAAGTAGCAGGGCCACAGTCTCCTATTTTCCCACTGCCGTTTGTTCGTGTGCTGTGTCGTCGAGCAGATTGCACGCTCACGGTTCTTCTTCCGCCGCCCACAATTGCTCCTTGTGGACGCGTCCCCAGAGTCCCCTCGCTCACCCTGCGACGGTAACTTTTCCCCTCTATCGCTGCTGCCGTGAGCAAGGTTGACGATGACACAAATTTTGTGTTCTATTTTCAAAAACTATGTTTAATTTAGTTTAGATCTTCTGCAGTGATTTGTTGTTTAAATTTGTATATATTTTGAAATCGAAATCATGAGAGTATTAAACGCTTAATATTGAGTGTATGTGATGAACTATTGTTTTTATTAGCTATCGCATGTGTATGTTAATTTGTTTATGTCCGTTAATTAAGTTAGTTGTTTAGAATAAAGAACAAAAGGATAGGGTAGACCACATATTTATAACAAAAATACTAGATGAATAATTCTACGGTTATCTTTGCTCAAGATGAACTATAGATTTTTAGTCACACTGTATATGTTCGTATGTGCGATTATACACAAATTATTTATTCACTAAGTCATGCCGGAGTCTCGATTAATATTAAAATAATATAGCGACTGTCCACTGTAATTTAAATAGTACAATTAAATTAGTAGTTTAATTTAGTTATGTTAATACTAAGGTTATTTGACTTCTAAATAATTTTGTAACGTCTACTATAATTTTCTTTTAGAAAGTAAGAATAAAAAAATATAACCCACGTACTATCCGGTAGGAACAATTAATTAGCTAATTAATCTAGCTCCATAGAGTTTGATTTAAGAGCTACATCTATATTATTTTACATGAATTTATATAGTATGTGTTTTCATAGTTACTTTGTCATATATATTCCTCTAGTGAATTCTCGAAACTAAATGATTAGTATTTTACCTCATAGCAAATGAGATGATCGTCGATATAGATAGACCTATATTATAGTTACAAATCAAGTTTTATTTTTAGATGTCTTCCTTTTATAAGTATGATTTGTAAAGTATATATTTTATTATTTGTTGAATGGTGTATGTTTATTTATTGGTGTATGTTTTTTTGTATGGCGACGTGCGACGTTATTAGAAGTCGATTGTGTGGCAGAGGATCCGAATTTGTTTGAGGACGACTCGCAGGACACTTTTGAGCAAGGTCCCCTCTGCATTTCTGTTTGTACCCAAATAATACATATAATAATGTTTATTTTTTTTTTGAATATTTGCATAATTTGATGAGATTTGCCTAAATAGGATTTTCTAGAAATACTAACCCTACTCCTTGATTACCTTGGGATAAATACTATGCTTAGCAATTTATTCTACTGCTAAACTTGATAATCATGATGTCACTCTTTAATGATATTATTGTTCTGAAAATGAATTTTGTGTTATGATGTTAACCCGATGGTTAAATAAGATTATTTCATATTAAATGGAACATGGAGTGATCACCCAGGATAACAGTGCAACCACGAGTGCTATCATGGCTCTGGCTTTGTTAATTAGCTTAATGTGCTTAGTACCTAGCATGCTTTCTGTTACTAACCTTGATTAGACGATAGAGATACCCCCTCGGGTACTGTAGCTTATATATCGGCAGACGAGAATATATGGGCTTTATGGGCCTTAACACCTCCTGTCAAACTCAAGGCGGAAGTGGAGGATTTGAAACATTGAGTTTGATTAGATGAAACTGATGTTGTGCCCTAGTTTGTGCATTTGTGAAGAAATCTGCAAGCTGTAACTCTAAGGGCACATATTGAAGAGCAATGGTCTTCTAATGACAATGAGATCTAGTGAATGATACATCAACACCAATGTGTTTTGTGAGTTCACGCTTCACTGGATCATGACAAATTTGTATAGCTCCAGTGTTGTCGCAGTGAAGAAGCGTAGGCGAGTCACAAGAAACGCCTAGATCTGCCAAGAGCCAATGAATCCAGATAATCTCAGCAATAGTAGTAGCCAGAGCTCAAAGTTCTGCTTCAGTACTAGATCTAGATAAAGCGGCTTGCTTCTTGGATTTCCAAGCAACAGGGGATGATCCAAGAAGAATACATTAACCAGTAGTGGAGCGACAATCTGTAGGATCACTGGCCCAGGTAGCATCAGAGTAAGCATGAAGCTGAAGTGGGGAATGTGAGTCATAAAATAGACATTGTGTGTTTGTCCCCCGTAAATATCTAAGCACACGAAGTAAGTGTCCATAATGAAATGATGTAGTAGCAGAGACAAACTTACTCAAAGATGTGAACCGCATGAGCAATATCTGGCCTGGTGACAGTAAGGTAAACTAAGCTGCCAACAAGATGTATATATCGAGATGGATCCTCCAAAGGTGTGCCATGAGTCGGACGAAGAGATAAGTGAAGATACATAGGCGTGGCAATACTGCAAGTATCACTAAGACCAAAACGATCAAGAAGGTCTTGTATGTACTTGGCCTGAAAAAGATAAATACCATTTTGAGTCTGCAAAACCTCAATGCCTAAGAAATAACTGAGTGCCCCAAGTCAGACATTTGAAATTCCTTACTCAGATACGCCTTCACATGAGCAATATGAGCAATGTGAAGGCTGTATCCAAGAAAAACACACTCAACAGATTGAGTTGTCAATTTAGTACGTTCACGAGGTGATAATAGTACATAACACATACATCCAAAAACTCGAAGGTGGTCATATCATGGAGGAGTTCCAAAAAGAACTTCACCAGGTGTTTTGCCAGAGAGTTTGGATGACAGTTGTCTATTGATGAGATAAACTGCAGTAGAAACTGCTTCACCCCAAAAATGTGAAGGGACAAAAGAAGATATCAACAAAGTGCGAGCAGTTTCTATAATGTGACGGTGTTTGAGTTTAGCCACACCGTTCTGTGCATGAGCAGCAGGGCAAGAAAGCTGAGCAAGAGTACCCTCTAAAGTCAAAAACTGGCGGAAATTATCAGATAAATATTCACCACCAGAATCAGAACGAAAGGTTTTAATATGAGTGGAAAATTGAGTGTGAATCATGCGGGCAAAGGATTTATAAATAGAAATCAGCATAGAGCGGTGTTTCATGAAATAAATCCAACTGTAGCGAGAATGATCATCAATAAAAATGACATAGTATCTATATCCACCTTTTGACACAAAAGGTGCAGGACCCTAAACATCAGAGTGAATCAAATCAAAGGGTTTGACAGAATGAGAATCACTAGTAAAATATGGAAGTTGTATTTGTTTTCCAAGATGACAACCCTTGCAATGAAAATCAGACTGAACCGAAGTATGACCTAAGCAACCTGACTTTATTAGATTAGACAATCTAGACCCACACAAATGACCTAGACGATGATGCCACTAGGCAAAAAACGGAACAGAAGCAAGGGTAGCTGAAAGCACATGCGCTGGAGATGTAACCAAGGAAGGAAGCACAAAGAGTCCAAGATGTAGAGGCGAGGAGCAGCTCTACGGCGACGGGCAGTCCCAATCACTTCCCCTGTGCGAAGGTCCTGCATAAAAAAAGATGAGTCATCAAATCCAACAAAGCAATTATGATCCGTAATTTGACCTACTGAAAGAAGGTCCATGGATAGCTCAGGAACAAAGAAAATTTTAGGTACTGTAAAGTGTGGATCAGAAGGAGAACCCTTATGAGTAATGTGGCATACAGTACCATCATATGTCTGCACTGAAGCACCATCTATGACAGGTGTAGTAGAAGCCAACTTTGACCGATCAGATGTGACATGAAAGGAGGCTCCTGAATCAAGTACCCAGGCTGACTCTGAAGTACAAGCGGTCGAAGTGGCAGCAACAGCAATTGAGCCTCTAGGAGATGGTCATAGACCACGACCACGAGCAGCACGTCGTGCACGGAAGTCAGTCAACTTCTCAGGGAACTTGACAAAGCAAAGCTCAGATCGATGATTGGTCTTGCCACAATGATCACAAGGCTTAAAAACACTCTTAAGCTTCTAGGCAGCAGCCAACACACTATGAGTATTACCACCAGTAGAAGACAGAATTTAGACGAGTCTCTTCAGCAAGTAAATCAGACAACGCCTTAGCCATTGTGAGAGTGTCAGAACCCTGAAGTAAACGAGCACGAAGAGAATCAAACTCGGCCCGAACGCCCATAACAAATCTCTAAGTGAAGAACTTCTCAATAAACTTATGAGCCAGACATGGATCAGCAGTACAAGCAGGCACCATAGATGTCAAAGCACTCATCAGGCGATCAAAGGCTGAGTAGTACTCATCAATACTCATGTCATTTTGCTCAATAACATGTGGCTGCTGCATGAGAGTGTGTAATAGAGCACCACTGTCCTGAACAAAACGCTCCTTCAAATGAGACCAGATGGCTTTAGCAGTTTTAAATTTAGACAAACTCATAATCATAGACGGTTTGACGCTGTTCACCATCATTAAGCTGCCATGGTTTGATATCAGCAGCATTGCGACGATCATCAGCAAGAACGGGTGCCGCATCAGTCAAATGGAAGAGTAATCCATGTCCCCGGGGTGCAGTCTCAACACAGAAAGCCCACTTCGAATAATTTTGACCATCGAGAGTGATATTGACCACAATAGCATTTGTTGCCATATTGAATTCAATGGAAATCAGTGATACCAAACAAACCAGAGGAGCCGCAGCTGACAGCAGCCTGACTTGGACGAATTGACGGAGGTCCTGGGCGCGAAAGCTGAGATGGAGAGCGGCTGTCGCCCTGATGCAGATAACCAAGGTCACCGCAACTCTGCCCACAATGGCAGCCACCTACGCAAAAGCAGCGACGGCAGCGACAGCGCAGATCTGAACCCCTGCCCGCAAGGATCCACGACCCTTTTCCCAGGTGGCGGTGCCGATGCAGGGCACAGGCGGACAACGTAGAAGTGGCAAGGGCGCAGATCCGGATCAGACGGACAATGCAGAAACGATGACAGCGCAGAGCAGGGCGTAGGCGGACGGCGCAGATCCGGATCAGGTGGACGGCGCAGATCTGGTGACGACGCAGAGCAGGGCGCAGGCGTAAGGCACAGATCTAGATCAGGCAGACGGCATAGATCCGATGATGGCGTAGAGCAGGGCGCAGGCGGGCGACGCATATCCGGATCAGGCGGACGACATAGATACAGCGGTGCATAGCAGGGCGCAGAACCGCGACGCTGGCCACGATGGGCGGACGGCATAGATGCGGATGAGGAAGGCTGCGACGGCGACAGAGGAGGGAAGGGGGTTGTGACTGGCCCACGACGGAGGCAGAGGAGGGAAGGGGGGCCGTGACGGCAGGCCAGAGAGCTAGCCGCGATGGCAGCATAGCGACGACGTGACGGCGCCAAAAATTTGGATCAGGGTCGGGTTTATACGTAAACCCTAACCCTAACCCGCTCTGATACCATGTTACTAACCTTGATTAGACGATAGAGATACCCCCTCAGGTACTGTAGCATAAATATAGGCAGACGAGAATATATGGATTTTATGGGCCTTAACACTTTCCTGAAATATGGGCAAGAGGGGGTCGGCAGTGGTGGCAGCTCATGTCAACATGGGGACGTAGACTTGACTAAGCTACCTCGCCCAGAGGGCCTCCACACTGACCTGGAAACCTTAGCAAGTTGTTTCGTATTAGGTGTCTTTTGTGAAAGCCTCATAGTGGATCCCTAGCCATTCACCTCGGCAGTGTTTATGGGTTCGTACAACCCAGGCTAAATGGGATACATGGCTTGTGGGTAAGTTGTACCACCTCTGCAGAGTGTAAAGACTTTGCATTATTCCTCCCACTTGCTGAGCCCCGACCATAAGTGAGCTCACCCCTTGCTAATATTTTGTTCAAAGGGTGATGAAGAAGACTTTACAGATGATGTCGACGAATACTGTTGGGAGTATTCTTCTCTGCCGAAGCGCCGAAGGTCCTCAAGACAAAGGCATCAATGGCAAAGTGATTTTGAGGACTCTCTCTCTGTCGAAGATCCTCGAGACGAAGATACTGTCTAGAAGCAACGATGGTGAATACTGAAGCTACCACTGAAGGACGACAACTTTGGCCTAAAACAATGCCGAAGATCTACACACTCTGCCCCAAGCCACTGCGCAATGTCCACCCATGGCATTTTTACGACCACACCAAAGGAACCCTCTTCTAATTTTATCAATGTCCTTCAAAGTAGCAGAAGGCAGGTCCACAGCCATAGCACTGTAAATCGGCATCCCTGTCAAAATAGATTGCGCCAGCACAGTTCTTCCTACTTTAGCCAACAAATCAGCTTTCCACCCAGGCAGTTGATTAGCTATTTTATCCACAATGGGTTGCACTTGTTCCCTTCTTAATTTATGTAACGGAAGGGGCAGACCTAGGTATTTGCATGGAAAGCTAGATATCTCACAAGGCCAAAACTGTTGAATCATCTCTAAATTGTCTTCATGACATCTGATGGGATAGACACTAGATTTTTATTATTATTATATAAACCAGAAGCCTCACCAAAAAGTTGAAGGATCTCCGAAACCATAATCATGTCCTCCGCCATAGGATTGATGAAGAGAACCACATCATCAGCATAAAGAGAAACCCGGTGTTGCAGCTGCCTAGTAGAGAGAGGTTGTAACAAACCTTCCTCATCTGCTTTAGAGAAAAGTTGACCAAACACATCCATGACAAGCAGAAACAGCATCAGAGAAAGAGGATCCCCCTGTCGCAGCCCTCTTTTATGTGAAATTAGGCTTTCCGGGTGACCATTAACTAACAGCCGAGTAGAGGAAGTGAGGAGCAGCCCTGAAATGATATCTCTCCAGATCTGCCCAAAACCTAGATTTTGCATAACCTCAATAAGGAAGGGCCAAGAGACTAAATCAAAAGCATTAGTAATATCCAGCTTGATCATCAGACAAGGATGCCTTTGTTGGTGAAGAAATTTAGTCGTTTGCTGAACCAACATGAAATTATCCTAGATAAAGCGACCCTTAATGAAGGCATTTTGGTTTGGAGAGACCAAATCGTTGAGTCATGAAGCCAAGTGAGTAGCCAATATCTTGGTGATTAGTTTTGCAAAGTTGTGAACAAGGCTAATAGGTCTAAAATCTTTGACCTGATCAGCACCATCTTTCTTTGGGGTTAGAATGATAAAAGTAGAATTCAGCTTATGGAAATTATCAAATTTTCTGGTCTAAACCGCAATCAACACAACCATAAGTTCATCTTTAATAATGGACCAACAAGTCTTATAAAATCTACTAGTAAACTCGTCCGGTCCAGGAGATTTATCAGAGGGCAAACAATTTATAGCATTGCACACTTCTTGCTCAATAATGGGGTTGTCCAACTCTAGCAAGTTTGAAAATGGAGTGCCGACAGTTTCCAGAGCCTCAAGGTTAATGGATATATTTCTGTCTTTACTAGCCCCAAGCAGATCAAGATAAAACTGATCCACTGCTGCAGCTTTGTTATTATGAGCAGTAAGGACTTGATTTCCCACAGTAAGTTTGGATATAATATTCTTCTTCTTTCTGTAACACGCAAAGGAATGGAACAGCTTAGAATTTTCATCTCCCTCCTTGAGCCAAGAAATCCTTGATCTAAAGTGAGCAATGGTATGCTTGGTTGAGGCCAAAGCTAGAGTGTGTTTCTTCAATTTATTCAACAGCCACCTCTCAAGCACAGACAAAATACGACCATCTTGCGCAACTGATGGATCAAGTCTCTAGCAAGATGCAGCTGAGTCTCAATGTGTCCCACCTTCTTGCTGCTCCATCCTTGAAGGGCTTTAGCTGTCCCTTTGAGTTTTAAATCAAAAGTGGAAAATGGCATTGGCCAACAGGAACCGAACTCCAGGCATTGTGCACCACTTCGTGAAACCCTTCAATCTTTGTCCAGAAGGATTCAAAATGAAAACGCCTTTTAACGCCTTTGCTATCTTTGAGACCCAATAATAAAGGACAGTGATTAGAATCTTCAGAAGCCGCACTTTGCAACAGTGCGCTAGGAAACAGTTCCTCCCAATCAATAGAGCACAACAGTTTATCAAGCTTGACAAGAGTAGGCTGATTCTGCTGATTAGACCAAGTAAACTTGCGCCCATGGAGTGGAATTTCTTTAAGAGCGAGATCATCTACCAATTTTTTGAATCGACCCATCATAGCCCGATTAATATGCGAGTTGTTCTTATCCTCGGCTTGTAATATGAGATTGAAATCCCCAGAATTCATCCAAGGACCCTGACAAGCTGCTCTAATTTGTCCCAGCTCTTGCAGAAATTCAATCTTGGCTTCATTAGATTGAGGTCCATACACACAAGTAAGCCACCAATGGTGTCCCTCCACTGAACAAAACTGCACAGAAATACTAAGAATGTCTATCCTGGTAGCTCCAGTGATCTCCAAATGTCGTCTCCAAGCAATAAGGATTCCACCCCTCGCACCAATAGAAGGTAGGGCCAACGAACCGGTAAAATCAGATCCCAACATAGAGAGGAGAGTAAGCAGAGAAGGTTGCACCATCTTAGTTTCTTGAAGACAGATTATATCCGCACCATAACAATTGAGGAGCTCACAGACAGAATTCTGTCGAGCCAGAGAGTTGAGACCTCTAACATTCTACTCTCTTTATGTCTTTATTGCATTGTCTTTTGATATATTACACTTGTGACGTCAACATATGTGTGTAAAATGGATCCTGACACATATGCTATGCATTCGGTTTTGCCCCCAAAACCGGCTGTGACACATTACACTCTCGTCGTTGTCGTCACTGTTGCCCGTTCGGCCATGGTCGTTGCTCAGGCACGTGAGCGAGTTGCGGCTCTTTCCTGGGAGCAGGAGCATGCTTCTATGACCGCTCTCGCTCGCCAGCTCGAAGAGGACGAGCTCCTTGGAGGCCCACCGTTCGAGACTGCCCCCGTTGAGATCGCTCTTCACTACGAGACTTTAGTGGTCGCAACCCTTCACGCCTTGGTGGCCGGTGTTCAGAACATCCGGTCCCTGGCGCATGTTGTTGTCAACACCAACTCCTACGCTCGCTACCGGGATTTGGTCCTCTTCACCCTATAGTGCTACGACCTTGACGACCATGTTCTCAATGACCGCCCGCGCCTGGCCTCTCTTGGATCCAGATGGATGGTGTCGTCCTATCCTGGATCCTAGGGACTCTCCCGTCGAGCTGTAGGACATCATCTGTGAGTGTAGAGGTACGGCTTTCCAGGCTTGGCTCGCTATTGAGGCCTAGTTCCTTGATAACCGGGAGACTTGCGCCCTCCACCTCGACGTCGCCTTCCACGTCTTCATCCTAGGGGATCTCTCAGTCACTGATTTCTGTCACCAACTTAGAAGATGGCAAGCGACCTACGTGTCCTCAACAAGCCGATCAGTGACCGCACACTTGTTCTAAACCTCCTTCGGGGGCTCAACGAGCGCTACTCCCGCTTGTGGTCGCTGATCATGCAAACTCGTCTGTTCCCTACCTTCCAGCAGGTGCGGATCGATATGCCCTTGGAGATGACCGTTGGTGTCGTGGGTCACCCCCTGGAGATCACCGTTGGTGTCGTGGGTCACCCTCTTGCGACATCGACTCTATACAGCTCCACCCACTCTCGTCCACCACCACCTACACCTGCCCCAACGACGCCTCCTCCGAATTTCGGCTTAGGGGTGATCGACGCTGCCGGGGGTCATGGAAGTATGGCTAGTGGCCATGGTGGTGGTGGGGGTGATTGGGGTGGCCGTAGCGCCCCCTAGTCATCCATCTACAACCCATGGACCAATCAGATCAACATGTGGTCTAGCCTATCTCCGGATGCTCCGTCGCTATGACCGTCATCGTCCCCGTCATCCCTCTTCACTCTCGGCGGCACCGGCCCCTTTGGTGGATCCTCCCTTCCCAGCTCCACCTTGTCACACCCGATTTTGGAAGGTAAACGGAATGCGAACCATGTACGTGCCAGGATCAAAATTCACGTACACCACGATTACATAATTGGACATCATCACACAATGCTCGAATTAAATAACGGAAAGGTACTTAATTACATCAAGATGTCTGAGACATCCACAGAGTCTAATACATATCCATAGTGTTCAACATTAACATCAAAGTGCGGAGTAACAAAACGTAGAAGATAAGCCTACACAAGCAGCTGACTGGGGCTTTGCCACTAAAGTAAACTAGAACTCGTCGTAGTCCTGGAACTCCTCAAAGTCCTCCATGTTGCCAGCGTCACCTCCTAAGCACTGAGACAGTGGGGACAACCTGGGGTGGGGTGGTTTGTAAAGCAAGGGTGAGTACACATCAACGTACTCAGCAAATGTCTCGTTTGGCTAAAGTGGACTAGCTGTATGTGGAGTTAAGGTTAAGCAGTTGGTCAAGTTTTATTACTATAAGTATAGCCAAATTTTAGTAATAACACAGTTATTACCCAGAGGCACTCCCTCCAAGAGGAAATACCAGAGATCAGATTTATAACCATCATTGCTAATCATCATCATAAAAGTAACCAAAGTTCTTCTAATCGAAGAGGATCCCAAGGCTGCTCATAACCGTGAGCACGACTGATATACCAGTTTCTAACACTCTGTAGAGGTTGCACACTTTACCCACAAGCCGTGATTCTCATTCTGCCTGGGGTTCTAGCCTCCCCATTAATCACTACCAAGGTGACCTAGCAGGGTCTCACTACGTAGCCTTTACAAAGATTTCCCAGAGGTCATAGTCGCCCGTTAGGTTTCTCCAGTTTGATAAACATACTACATCTCCCTAGAGGAAGGGTGACTAACAAAACCAAATCAAAGAACCTCTGCAACCAGTCTCGACAGAGCAAGTACTGTGCCCGAACCCCATTAACGGCCCTACGGCGAAACCAACTACTCCTCTGGTTCCTCTAATTAATCAGCTAAGGGCGTCCCATTCCACCCTTATGGTTGCACTGTTATCCCGGGTTGTCACTCCCCAAAACAGGTCCTTACGGAGAGGTACTCAGGAAACAGTCTGAGTCCCCTAAAGTAATCACAAGAACCTCATCAGGATAACATAATTGTATCATAAAATATCACATCATGTTCATTGATTAAGTTAAAGCAATAGCATAAGCTAACCATGATTAACCCAAAAGGTAAACAAGGGTAAGGTAAATACAGACTAGTCAATCCTTAAGTTTCAGTAATGTAATGTGAGACAGTGATTATAAAGTAAAGTAGGACATGATAGGTCTGAGGACACTTGCCTTCACCAGGTTGTTGCTCAGAGGGATCTTCGGCAACACACTCAGGAACCACGAGCTGCTCGTTGTCTAAATGAAGCGAGCATACATTCAATACATTTGGAAAGTACAAATGAACATCACATCAAACATGTACAAACATTGGAATCACAACTCAAAAGAGGTAATACTAAATAAAGGAGAATAAGATCAAGTTATAAAATGGACTAATCTTAATTGGGGATTAATTACTCTTTAAGTGTTGGAACATAGCTCAAAAGGGTTAAGTAATAATTATGCCAAGAAAAGATTAAATTATAAGATGAACTACTCTCATTTAGGAATGTGATTATCCTTTAAGTGTTATCCATAATTACGTACCTAATTCTATTTATGTCATTAAGACCTAAAGGTTAAACCAAAAATGAATTCATGTAATGCATGTCACTAATCTCACAAGATTAAATATATTTTAACTCCTAGGGCTTTCATTTTATTTATTTTATTAAATAAATAAACTAACATATACATTAATCCTATATTCTAAGTGTAAAATTAAAGTATACATATTACAGTTGGTCATATTTTATTTGAACAAGGAATAATCTTGTGAACATTTTGCAATTTGAACCACTAATTTTGGAGTTCATATGAAAAATATGAAATAAACAAGTTTTGAAGTTTGAAATATGAAATTAGGGCTAAATCTTTGATTAAATAAAAGTCTAGGGGGTTATTCTAAAGAAACCAGGGACCTATGCGCTAAAACAGAGGACAGCGGGTTGATTTCCTAAAACCAGGGGGCTCTTAAGCAAAACTCACACGCGAAGGGGTACAGGGTAATCTTGGCCATCGGATCAGAGATCAGCGATCTAGATTAGATCACGCTAGCGCGGGCACGAGGACGCGACTGACAAGCGGGGCCAGGGCACCAGCGGGCTGACTAGCCGGGCCCAGAGGCAGAGACGCGGGGAAGAGGGAACAGAGGGAGGCGGTCAGATCTAGATCGGAGGCTGGGATTAGATCCGCTCGGGTTAGCTCTAAACTGTCCGATCTCGGACAAACGACCGGGATCTAACGGCCAGGGGCAGGTGTGGGCGCGGTGGCGGAGCTCGGTCCCGCGGCGAGAACTCGCCGGAGACGAAGGGGCTGGCCACGGTGGTGCTCCCGGGGCTTGGGGACTGGCCTGAGCGCAATTAGTGCGATCTGGCGGGTTCAGACATGGGCCTCACGCCGGCGCGGGAGCACAAGAGGGCACTACACACGGCAGGTTGCTCACCTCGATCAGAAGCGCTGGCGTCACGAAGCAACGGCGGAGGCGCAAGGGCTCGACGGGGCGACGGTGGCGGGACTCCGGCTGCGCTCATCCATTGGCAACTGCTCTTCTGGTATTCGCAAGCATTTCTTCAACTGAGACACATGGAACACATCATGCACTATGGACAGGTTCTCTGGTAAGCTGAGTTGATAAGCCACTTCTCCACGTCTGGCTTGAATCTGATATGGCCCGATATAGCGAGGTGCTAACTTGCCTTTGACTCCAAACCTTTTGGTTTCTCTGATGGGTGACACTTTCAAGTAGACATAGTCTCCCACTTCAAAACTGAGTTCCCTTCTTCTGGTGTCAGCATAGCTTCACTGTCAGGACCGTGCTGCCTTTAAATTCTCTCGGACCATTTTGATGTTCCCTTCGGCTTCAAGCAAAATATCTGGACCGAACACCTATCTTTCACCAGGTTGGTCCCAATGCAATGGAGTTCTGCAATTCCTCCCATAAAGTGCTTCGAATGGTGACATCTTCAGACTGTCTTGATAACTGTTGTTGTAAGAGAATTCTACATACGGTAGCCTCTTGTCCCAACCTGACTTGTCTTGCAAAGCACAAGCTCTCAACATATCCTCAAGAATCTGGTTGGTTCTCTCAGTCTGACCATCTGTCTGTGGGTGATAAGCTGAACTGAATTTCAAGTGAGTACCCAAAGCTTCATGCAACTGCTGCAAAAAATGAGAGGTAAACTGGGTGCCTCTATCTGATACTATCTTCTTTGGAATACCATGCAAGCACACAATCCGAGACATGTATAACTCTGCCAACACCGCACTGTTATAGGTGGTCTTGACTAGTATGAAATGGGCCGCCTTTGTTAAACGGTCCACTATTACCCAGATGGAGTCATAACCAGCTCGAGTGCGGGGCAGACCGACTATAAAGTCCATCCCAATCTCATCCCATTTCCACTGCGGAATCTGCAACGACTGCAACAAACCTGCGGGCCTCTCATGTTCTGCCTTGATCCTCTGACAATTGTCGCATCTGGCCACATACTGTGCTATCTCTCTTTTCATACTGTACCACCAGAATCTCTTCTTTAGGTCTTGGTACATTTTCTCGCTACTAGGGTGTATAGAGTACGCTGTCTCATGAGCTTCCTTGAGAATTAGTTCCCGGATCGATTTGATGTCGGGAACACACAGCCTATCCTTGAACCATACCACTCCTTCTGCATCTTCACGGAAATCTGGACCTTTCCCATCTATGATTAGCTGCCGGATCTCATTGATCTTCTCATCATCCTTCTGACCTTTCCTGACGTCTTGCTCCAGAGTGGGTTCCAGCTCAATTGTCACTCCTTGAGTGTTGTTCAGAAATCCGAGACTCAATCTGTCGAATTCCTTTGCTAGCTCGAACGGCATCGGGTGAGCGGCCAACATATTGACTTAACTCTTCCTGCTAAGAGCATCTGCAACTACATTTGCTTTGCCTGCGTGATAATGGATCTCCAGCTCATAGTCTTGATCAATTCTAGCCATCTTCGCTGCCTCATGTTTAACTCTGACTGAGTGAATATGTACTTGAGGCTCTTGTGGTCCGTGTAGATATCACACTTCTGCCCATAAAGATAATGTCTCCAGGTCTTCAATGCATGAACCACTGCTGCTAGCTCCAAATCATGAGTGGGTAATTCTTCTCATGAAATTTCAATTGTCGGGACGAGTATGCCACTACTTTCCCTTCCTGCATTAACACACATCCCAGTCCGGTGTACGAAGCATCACAATATACCGAGAATGGCTTGTGAACATATGGCAGAACCAACACCGGTGTTGTTGTCAACTTCTGCTTCAACATTTCAAATGATTCTTGGCATGCTGGGGTCCACTTGAACTCAACCTTCTTTGCTAGCAAGGCTGTCATTGGTCTGTCAATATTGGAGAAACCTTAAATGAAATGCCGATAGTAACCGGCCATTCCAATAAAACTCTTGATTCCTCAGACATCTTTTGGTGCTTTCTAGTCCAAAATCGCTGCTACCTTCTTTGGATCTACAGCTAGTCCATCTCGATTTATAATATGACCCAAGAATAGAACTTCGCTTATCCAGAACTCACACTTGCTAATCTTGGCATACAACTGGCAATCTCGTAGCCTCTAAAGTACCTTCCTCAAATGTTCCTCATGCTCTTGCTCATTCTGGGAATATAAGAGAATGTCATCAATGAACACCACTACGAACTTTTCAAGGTAGTCCATGAACACACTGTTCATCAAATACATGAAGTAAGCTGGCGCATTAGTCAATCCGAATGACATAATCATGAAAACTCATATAGTCCATACTTAGTGATGAATGTTGTCTTCGGTATGTCTGCGGGTCGGATTCTAAGCTGATGGTAACCTGACCTCAGATCTATCTTTGAGAACACACTGGCTCCTCTCTACTGATCAAATAGCTCCTCGATTCAGGGCAAGGGGTACTTGTTCTTGACAGTGACTTCATTCAAAGCTCTGTAATCAATGCACATCCTCTTCGTGCCATCCTTCTTCTCCACAAATAGTACTGGGGCGGTCCAAGGTGAGGTACTTGGTCTGATGTAGCCTTTCTCCAACAACTCATCAATTTGCCTCTTGAGTTCCACCAACTCTGGTCCGGACACTCGATAAGCTCTCTTAGGGGCGGTGCCTGAGATAAGCTCTATGGAAAATTCAACTTTCCTTTCAGGTGGCATGTCTGGTAACCCCTCAGGAAATACATCGGGGAATTCTGACACAATCCTAATTGCCTTAATCGGATTGGACTCTGAGAGCAACTAGAGGGGGGGTGAATAGGTGATCCTGTAAATCTTAAAATTATAGCCACAAAACTTTGATTAAGTGTTAGCACAGTTAATGCCAAGTGGCTAGAGCGAAGATCTTGCACAATATGATAATCACAAGAAGATCAACACAGAGAGGACACGGTGATTTATCCCGTGGTTCGGCCAAGTACAAAACTTGCCTACTCCACGTTGTGGCGTCCCAACGGACGAGAGTTGCACTCAACTCCTCTCAAGTGATCCAATGATCAACTTGAATACCACAGTGTTATGCTTTTCTTCTCAATATCCCGTTTGCGAGGAATCTCCACAACTTGGAGCCTCTCGCCCTTACACTTGAGATTCACAAAGAAATACGGAGTAAAGGAGGGAATGAGCAACGCACACAAGACTTCAAAAGATCAGAGCAACACGCACACAAGCAGCAGTAAGAGCTCGCAACACAACTCAAAGAGTACACAACTCCACAAGAGCTCTATATGCTATCACAATGAATCGAATGCGCTAGATAAATGTCTTGGTGCTTAGAAAGGTTGTAGGAATGCTTGGTGTACTCCTCCATGCGCCTAGGGGTCCCTTTTATAGCCCCAAGGCAGCTGGGAGCCGTTGAGAACAAATCTGGAAGGCCATCCTTGCCTTCTGTCGTCGGGAGCACCGGACAGTCCGGTGCACACCGGACACTGTCCGGTGCCCGATTTCTTTCCTTAACAGGCGCAGCCGACCGTTGCCGACCTTTGCAGATCTGGCGCACCGGACAGTCCGGTGCACACCGGACAGTCCGGTGCACACCGGACAGTCCGGTGCCTCCTTCCGACCGTTGGCCAGACCACGTGTCGCGCAGATTCCGCGGCCGACCGTTGGCTCGGCCGACCGTTGGCTCACCGGACAGTCCGGTGCACACCGGACAGTCCGGTGAATTTTAGCCGTACGCCGTCGGCAAATTCCCGAGAGCGGCGTCTTCAGGTCGAGGCAGCCTGGCGCACCGGACACTGTCCGGTGCACCACCGGACAGTCCGGTGCCCCAGACCGAAACAGCCTATTGGCTGTACACAGCCAACATTCTCCTTTTCTTCTTCTCTCTGTTTCTAACACTTAGACAAATATATTGGTACACAAAACCAATGTACTAAGGCTTAGAAACATACCTTTTACTTGTGATTTGCACTTTGTTCATCCATGGCCATAGATTCACATTTAAGCACTTGTGTTGGCACTTAATCACCAAAATACTTAGAAATGGCCCAAAGGCACATTTCCCTTTGAATCTCCCCCTTTTTGGTGATTTATGCCAACACAACATAAAGCAACTAGAACAAGTGCAAAATCACTTCAAATAGAACTCAAATCTATTTTGATTCATTTTTGGCATATATGGATCATCCTTTGCCACTACTTGGTTTGTTTTTGCAAATCAAACTCAAATCTCTATCTCTAAGTCAAACACACATGTTGAAGCATAAAGAGAGTCATTCCAGAAGAGATTGATCAAAGATTTCAAAAACTCCCCCTATTTCCCATAATCATTACTTCTCCCCACAAGAAACCAACTTTTGACAAAAGAGACAATAAGAGAGTTTTGACAAAACAAAAAGCTCTATTTCACTATTTTCAAAATTTCTCAAGTGGTAGCTGATCCATTTATTGCTTTGGCCTTTATTTTCTCCCCCTTTGGCATCAAGCACCAAAACGGAATCAACTTTGGCCCTTTAACCCCATTGCCTCACCAAAAATCTCCAATTAAGAGCAAATGGCAATAAGAGTTCATTAGATGGACTTGGAATAAGTTACCCTCTCATCGGAGTGCAGTGGAAGTCTTTCATGGTCCAAGTCCACCTTTTCCCTTTCAATCCTCCTTCGAGACTCCTTTGTTGAGGTCGGTGTGTCCGTCGGTTCCCATCGGAGTCTTTGCGTCCTTCATCCCAAACCGCTTCAGCAGGTCTTGCGTGTACTTCGTTTGAGAGATGAAGGTGCCGTCCTTGAGTTGCTTCACTTGGAACCCAAGGAAGTAGTTCAACTCGCCCATCATTGACATCTCGAATTTCTGCGTCATCACCCTGCTAAACTCTTCACAAGACTTTTGGTTAGTGGAACCAAATATTATGTCATCGACATAAATTTGGCACACAAACAAATCACCATCACATGTCTTTGTAAAAAGAGTTGGATCGGCTTTCCCAACCTTGAAAGCATTAACAATTAGAAAGTCTCTAAGGCATTCATACCATGCTCTTGGGGCTTGCTTAAGTCCATAGAGCGCCTTAGAGAGCTTACACACATGGTCGGGGTACAGTTCATCCTCGAAGCCAGGGGGTTGCTCCACGTACACCTCCTCCTTGATTGGCCCGTTGAGGAAAGCGCTCTTCACATCCATTTGGTACAACCTGAAAGAATGATGAGCGGCATATGCTAGCAAGATACGAATTGATTCTAGCCTAGCCACAGGAGCAAAAGTCTCCTCAAAGTCCAAACCTGCGACTTGGGCATAACCTTTTGCCACAAGTCGAGCCTTGTTCCTTGTCACCACTCCGTGCTCGTCCTGTTTGTTGCGGAACACCCACTTGGTTCCCACAACATTTTGCTTCGGACGAGGCACCAGTGTCCAAACTTCATTCCTCTTGAAGTTATTGAGCTCCTCTTGCATGGCCAACACCCAGTCCGGATCTAGCAAGGCCTCCTCTACCCTGAAAGGCTCAATAGAAGAGACAAAGGAGTAATGCTCACAAAAATTAACTAATCGAGACCGAGTAGTTACTCCCTTGCTAATGTCACCCAGAATTTGGTCGACGGGATGATCCCTTTGAATCATCGCTCGAACTTGGGTTGGAGGTGCCGATTGCGCTTCTTCCTCCATCACATGATCATCTTGTGCTCCCCCTTGATCACACTTCTCTTGTTGATGAACCTGTTCATCGTCTTGAGTTGGGGGATGCACCATTGTTGAGGAAGAAGGTTGATCTTGTTCATCTTGTTCCTGTGGCCGAACTTCTCCAATCGCCATGGTTCGTATAGCGGCCGTCGGAACATCTTCTTCATCTACATCATCACAATCAACAACTTGCTCTCTTGGAGAGCCATTAGTCTCATCAAATACAACGTTGCTAGAGACTTCAACCAAACCCGATGATTTGTTGAAGACTCTATACGCCTTTGTATTTGAGTCATAACCTAACAAAAACCCTTCTACAGCTTTGGGAGCAAATTTAGAATTTCTACCCTTCTTCACTAGAATGTAGCACTTGCTCCCAAATACACGAAAGTAGGATACATTGGGTTTGTTACCGGTTAGTAGCTCATACGACGTCTTCTTGAGGAGGCGATGAAGGTAGACCCTGTTGATGGCGTGGCAAGCCGTGTTCACGGCTTCCGTCCAAAAGTACTCGGGGGTCTTGAACTCTCCTAGCATCGTCCTCGCCATGTCGATGAGCGTCTTGTTCTTCCTCTCTACCACACCATTTTGCTGTGGTGTGTAGGGAGCGGAGAACTCGTGCTTGATCCCTTCCTTTTCAAGGAACTCCTCCACTTGAAGGTTCTTGAACTCGGACCCATTGTCGCTCCTTATCTTCTTTACTTTGAGCTCAAACTCATTTTGAGCTCTCCTGAGGAAGCGCTTGAGGGTCCCTTGGGTTTCAGACTTATCCTGCAAAAAGAACACCCAAGTGAAGCGGGAAAAGTCATCAACAATAACTAGACCATACTTACTTCCTCCTATGCTCAGATAGGCGACGGGTCCGAAGAGATCCATATGCAGCAACTCCAGGGGTCTTGAAGTGGTCATCACATTCTTGCTGTGATGCGCTCCTCCCACTTGTTTACCTGCTTGACAAGCTGCACAAGGTCTATCCTTTTCGAATTTCACGTTAGTCAAACCTATCACGTGTTCTCCCTTTAGAAGCTTGTGAAGGTTCTTCATCCCCACATGTGCTAAGCGGCGATGCCACAGCCAGCCCATGCTAGTCTTAGCTATTAAGCATGCATCTAGACCGGCCTCTTCTTTTGCAAAATCAACTAAATAAAGTTTGCCGTCTAATACACCCTTAAAAGCTAGTGAACCATCACTTCTTCTAAAGACAGACACATCTACATTTGTAAAAAGACAATTATATCCCATATTGCATAATTGACTTACAGATAATAAATTATATCCCAAAGACTCAACTAAAAACACATTAGAAATTGAGTGCTCATTAGAAATTGCAATTTTACCTAACCCTTTTACCTTGCCTTGATTCCCATCACCGAATATGATTGAATCTTGGGAATCCTTATTCTTGACGTAGGAGGTGAACATCTTCTTCTCCCCCGTCATATGGTTTGTGCATCCGCTGTCGATAATCCAGCTTGAACCCCCGGATGCATAAACCTGCAAGGCAAATTTAGGCTTGGGACTTAGGTACCCAACTCATGTTGGGTCCTACAAGGTTAGTGCAAATATCCTTAGGGACCCAAATGCAAGTTTTGTCTCCCTTGCATTTTGCCCCTAACTTCCTAGCAACAATTTTCTTATTCTTTCTACAAATAGCAAAGGAAGCATTTAAAGCACAATAAATTGTAGAAGGTTCATTCACTACTTTCCTAGGAGCATTATGAACAACATTTCTTCTAAATACATTTCTACCATGCATAACATGAGAACTAGAAGCAGTCATAGCATAAGAGTCATAAGCATGTGAATCAAAAACATCATGACCTCTAAAAGCATTTCTAGAATATCTCCTATCATAGTACATGAAAGCATGATTCTTCTTAACACTATTTGCCATAGGAGCCTTCCCTTTCTCCTTGGTGGAGATGGGAGTCTTATGGCTTGTTAAGTTCTTGGCTTCCCTTTTGAAGCCAAGCCCATCCTTAATTGAGGGGTGTCTACCAATAGTGTAGGCATCCCTTGCAAATTTTAGTTTTTCAAATTCACTCTTGCTAGTCTTAAGTTGGGCATTAAGACTAGCTAATTCATCATTCAATTTTGAAATGGAAACTAAGTGTTCACTACAAGCATTAATATCAACATCCTTACACCTAGTGCAAATTTCAACATGTTCAACACAAGAGTTGGATTTATTTGCTTCTACTAGTTTAGCATTTAAGTCATCATTAACACTCTTTAAAGTAGCAATGGTTTTATGACAAGAAGATAGTTCACTAGAAAGCACTTCATTTCTTTTAACTTCTAAAGCATAAGATTTTTGTGCTTCTACAAATTTGTCATGCTCTTCATACAAAAGGTTCTCTTGTTTTTCTAAGAGTCTATCTTTTTCATTCAAGGCATCAATCAATTCATTAATTTTATCTACTTTAGTTCTATCCAATCCCTTGAACAAACTAGAGTAATCTATTTCATCATCACTAGACTCATCATCACTGGAAGAATCATAAGTGACATTGTTTTGATTGCATACCTTCTTCTCCCTTGCCATAAGGCATGTGTGACGCTCGTTGGGGAAGAGGGATGACTTGTTGAAGGCAGTGGCGGCAAGTCCTTCATTGTCGGAGTCGGAGGAGGAGCAATCCGAATCCCACTCCTTTCCGATATGTGCCTCGCCCTTGGCCTTCTTGTAATGCTTCTTCTTTTCCCTTTTGCTCCCGTGTTCCTGGTCACTATCATTGTCGGGATAGTTAGCAATAAAATGACCAAGCTTACCGCATTTGAAGCATGATCGTTTTCCCTTGGTCTTAGTCTTGCTTGGCTGTCCCTTGCGACCTTTTAGTGCCGTCTTGAATCTTTTGATGATGAGAGCCATCTCTTCATCATTAAGACCGGCCGCCTCAATTTGCGCCACCTTGCTGGGCAGCGCCTCCTTGCTCCTTGTTGCCTTGAGAGCAATGGGTTGAGGCTCATGGATTGGGCCATTCAACGCGTCGTCCACGTACCTCGCCTCCTTGATCATCATCCGCCCGCTTACAAATTTTCCAAGAATTTCCTCGGGCGACATCTTGATGTACCTAGGATTTTCACGAATATTGTTCACCAAGTGAGGATCAAGAACGGTAAATGACCTTAGCATTAGGCGGACGACGTCGTGATCCGTCCATCGCGTGCTTCCGTAGCTCCTTATTTTGTTGATAAGGATCTTGAGCCGGTTGTATGTTTGTGTCGGCTCCTCGCCCCTTATCATCGCGAATCGTCCGAGCTCGCCCTCCACCAACTCCATCTTGGTGAGTAAGGTGACATCATTCCCCTCATGAGAGATCTTGAGGGTGTCCCAAATCTGCTTGGCATTGTCCAAGCCGCTCACCTTGTGATACTCGTCCCTGCACAAAGAGGCTAGCAACACAGTAGTAGCTTGTGCATTTTTATGAATCTGTTCATTAATAAACGAAGGACTATCCGAGCTATCAAACTTCATTCCACTTTCCACAATCTCCCAAATGCTTGGATGGAGAGAAAATAGGTGAGTACGCATTTTGTGACTCCAAAATCCGTAGTCCTCTCCATCAAAGTGAGGAGGCTTGCCAAGTGGAATGGGGAGCAAATGAGCATTTGAACTATGCGGAATGCGCGAATAATCAAAAGAAAAGTTTGAGTTAACCGTCTTTTGTTTGTCATAGTCGTTGTCGTTGTCCTTTTGGGAAGAGGAAGATTCGTCGCTGTCGTCGTAGTAGACGATCTCCTTGATGCGCCTTGTCTTCTTCTTCTTCCCTTCCTTCCGTCTATGGCCCGAGCCGGAGTCGTTAGGCTTGTCTTCTTTGGGCTCGTTGACGAAGGACTCCTTCTCCTTATCGTTGATCACGATTCCCTTCCCCTTAGGATCCATCTCTTCGGGCGGTTAGTCCCTTTCTTGAAGAGAACCCCTCTGATACCAATTGAGAGCACCTAGAGGGGGGGGGGGGGGTGAATAGGTGATCCTGTAAATCTTAAAATTATAGCCACAAAACTTTGATTAAGTGTTAGCACAGTTAATGCCAAGTGGCTAGAGCGAAGATCTTGCACAATATGATAATCACAAGAAGATCAACACAGAGAGGACACGGTGATTTATCCCGTGGTTCGGCCAAGTACAAAACTTGCCTACTCCACGTTGTGGCGTCCCAACGGACGAGAGTTGCACTCAACTCCTCTCAAGTGATCCAATGATCAACTTGAATACCACAGTGTTATGCTTTTCTTCTCAATATCCCGTTTGCGAGGAATCTCCACAACTTGGAGCCTCTCGCCCTTACACTTGAGATTCACAAAGAAATACGGAGTAAAGGAGGGAATGAGCAACGCACACAAGACTTCAAAAGATCAGAGCAACACGCACACAAGCAGCAGTAAGAGCTCGCAACACAACTCAAAGAGTACACAACTCCACAAGAGCTCTATATGCTATCACAATGAATCGAATGCGCTAGATCAATGTCTTGGTGCTTAGAAAGGTTGTAGGAATGCTTGGTGTACTCCTCCATGCGCCTAGGGGTCCCTTTTATAGCCCCAAGGCAGCTGGGAGCCGTTGAGAACAAATCTGGAAGGCCATCCTTGCCTTCTGTCGTCGGGCGCACCGGACAGTCCGGTGCACACCGGACACTGTCCGGTGCCCGATTTCTTTCCTTAACAGGCGCAGCCGACCGTTGCCGACCTTTGCAGATCTGGCGCACCGGACAGTCCGGTGCACACCGGACAGTCCGGTGCCTCCTTCCGACCGTTGGCCAGACCACGTGTCGCGCGCAGATTCCGCGGCCGACCGTTGGCTCGGCCGACCGTTGGCTCACCGGACAGTCCGGTGCACACCGGACAGTCCGGTGAATTTTAGCCGTACGCCGTCGGCAAATTCCCGAGAGCGGCGTCTTCAGGTCGAGGCAGCCTGGCGCACCGGACACTGTCCGGTGCACCACCGGACAGTCCGGTGCCCCAGACCGAAACAGCCTATTGGCTGTACACAGCCAACATTCTCCTTTTCTTCTTCTCTCTGTTTCTAACACTTAGACAAATATATTGGTACACAAAACCAATGTACTAAGGCTTAGAAACATACCTTTTACTTGTGATTTGCACTTTGTTCATCCATGGCCATAGATTCACATTTAAGCACTTGTGTTGGCACTTAATCACCAAAATACTTAGAAATGGCCCAAAGGCACATTTCCCTTTCAGACTCCTTGTCATCTACTGATAAATGGTGACAAGCTCCTTCTTCTAGTTCAGGTAAATACAGTTTAGTTACTACTTCCTTTATGGATGGGGACACAAACCTAACTGTTCTCTTATCACAACTGATAGTGGCTTGATTTCTGTGTAGCCAATTCATCCCTAGGATGACATCTAACCCTTGAGTTTCCATTACTACTAGGCTAGCGGGGAAGCCTGTCCCCCTTATTTCAATCCTTAGATTTTGACAAATCCTATCGGACTGAACTTTTCCCCCAACTGAATTAACTCTTAAAGGCGGGATCATTGGTTCTATGGGGATGTTATGTGATTCTACCCAAGATGTAGAAACAAAAGAATGTGTGGCTCTAGTATCAAATAGTACTTTTGCTGGGTTGGATTCGACTGGAAACAACCTACCGCCACGTCCTGAGCATCCTGGATTGCTTCAGCCTCCAGGTGGTTCACCTTTTCGCAATTGTAGGCCTGACCACGGACTCCTGGTGCTTGCTGTGGCGCTCTTTGTCTTGCTAGGGCATTGACTACTTGCGGCTGCTGAGCTGCTTTCTTGGGACAGTTCTTCGCCTAGTGATCTGTTCTCCACAGTAGAAGCATGCACGACCTCCTATTTGTGCTAGGGCTACTTGGCCATTCTGGGTGTTTGATGGGGCAGGAAGTGATAGTAGACGCGGCCCGATCTTCCGTGAGATACGATAACTTGATTGAGTGGAGATCTCGACGTTGATGATCTAAGGCTCCGAGCGAACGGTTCCTCACAATCACTACACCACGGCTCCGTTGGTTATCACCCGTAACACATGAATGATCTTGCCACGAAGGCTTATCCCTGCAAGCGCAATCAAGAACACAAGCAAGAACAGGAAAGAAACGCAACCAAAATTGTATTGATTACGGGATGGGGTCTCACAAACCGAT
Organism: Zea mays; assembly: GCF_902167145.1. NCBI lineage: Eukaryota > Viridiplantae > Streptophyta > Magnoliopsida > Poales > Poaceae > Zea > Zea mays. Next base: position 82,562,886 of record NC_050097.1, on the reverse strand, counting down.
GACAGCGATACTGTTCGATGACAGAATTGATCTAAGAAAAACCCAAACCTAAATGTGGTGGCGGCTGCTGAATAAATAGAGTATTAGGGCGTTTGTGACCCCTGGACTCGCCCCTAATGGGCTCCGACGCGATACACGGCCCAACGACCCAACAGACGGTGTCGCAGCACCAAAACAGAATCTGAACGCTGACTTGTTTCAACGATTCCCGTTTACTCCGGATGAATTTTAGGGTGGAACGAGTTGGGTTGGTTAAATAATCTTGTTATATTTCCAACCATATCCAGTCCGTTGCAATCGGAGTCCGAATGCATCTTGGGCGTCCATTTTAGTGCAGATTGGTCCTAGAACCCGAGATGGAGTCGCAGCCGACTCGGACTTGATCTCCTTCGTCCTTGGTGGTCCTCTCCAAGGTACCTAATCATCAAAACATCCATGGCCCTGTCACACCCGGGTTTTAGGGGTCCAAAGCCCGGGCGCGAACATAATCACCAGGTGTGCTGGGACCAAGTCTCACACATATGATGAATCATGGCACAGGATCGAATGTCACAACTTTACTATATAATAGGAGTTCTGTACAAAATAAATGAATAATTACATTATAAGGAGACAACGGTCCAGCAACCCCAAAGTTGACTGGGAGACGACGGCCTAGACCTCTCACGAACACATCGCAGCATCCTCCATGCGCCTCATCCTGCGGTACCTGTTCTTGACCTGTGGGGGGGTGTGAGACAGCAAGAGTGAGCTCACATACGTTCATCGCTCAACAAGTTGTGGGGAATAATGTGCATGAACTCGCCAAAGGTGGGAGCTCACGTGAAGTGTAAGGCTTACCAAAGAGGATGGTTAGAGCTGAGCATTGCTTTTAAAGTTGGTCAAAATTTTATTAGCAATTACTAAGTACAAGTAAATACCAACCCAATTAAGTAGTAGAACAAAAGTAATAACATCACCTGTGATGCAATGCATATTACAAATTGAATTTAAGTTCCATAAATTAATCATGTGAGGGTCCGAGCTGCTCATGACCATGAGCACGGCTAGTATACCAGTTTTACACTCTGCAGAGGTTGCGCATCTTTACCCACAAGTCATGTTACCCATCTGCCAAGGGATCGCGACTTCCCACACACCTCTACCGAGGAGGCGAGGCAGGGTAACACTACGAGGCCTTTACAAAGTTCCACTAGCTTCAGAAAACCCGCTACAGTTTATAGGAAGCTCCAATGCAGGAATCCCTTGCATGACCGCCATCGCAGCAAAATCATCCCGAGGGCCTCCCTACACTGACCACTCCCCTACTGCCCTTGCCCCTTTCGGGTAAGGTAGTCCTCCACTAGCTTTCCTAATTAATCAGCCAAGGGCGTCCCATTATACCCTTGTGGTAGCACTGTTTTGCCGGGTGGTCGCTCCATGTTCCAATTAACATAATGATCTTATCATGAACGATAAATAACAACGGATAACAAAAGTATAATCATGAGTAATGTATCTTCATACCCAAAACCACATAAAGCACTAGCAAGTACTACCCAAAAGTTCAGTGGTAAACAAGGTATAAAGATAATCAAACTAGGGTAACCTATTGGGTCCCATCAAAATTGACCTATGCAGATCATTATGATTAATTAGAACATGAGTGGGTAAAAGAAGTGATCAAGGGCACAACTTGCCTGGGACTTGTGATTCCAGGTACCAGGATGATCTTCAGATTCTCGTGACCTCACTGCTAGTCGTAGCAATACAAACAAACAGTGTATAGGAAAAATTAACATCACACCAAACATAAGTCTAAACTGCATAATAATAATCTATGCATCGCTACGAGATCGTAGGAACGAGAACCACTAAATTCGGAGCTACGATTATTAAGTTATGAATTTCCGAAATTATTTAGTGCTTAGAATAGATTAATCCTAATGAATAATTTCAATCCAAGTTTCATGGCTAAACAGTGTTATTAGTTGATAGACAATATTAATACAAAATTATTGTAACTGGAATGGGTCAATTTGGAGTTAGAATGAATTAAATATGAATTAAACAAGTTTATGGATTTATTTTTATACTAAAACCTATTTTCTTTATTAAATTCTGAATTTCCTAGGGGTTCTGGACTGGGCACAATATTTCTTAAAAGACCAGGGCTTAAATCACAATTTCCCTAAGACTCAGTATTCCCACAGTATGGACTGCGGGTTAGTTTGGATAAAGATCGGGGTCTCATATGTAAATCTGCCTCGGCTGAAGGGGTACCATATGATCCAAGCCACTCGATCCCAAACCAAAGGCTCAGACTAGATCGCGCAAAGAGGTATTCGCTTTCAGATCGGGACCGCTCATCTGGGAATCAGCGACACTGGTTTAATGCGGCAAAGGGGATGCTATCAACTAATCCTAGCCGCTGGCGATCGATCCAACGGCAAGGCGCTTATCTTCTTCCTCAGTCCGAGCTGGGCGACGCTTTGCCCCATCCGCGGCGGCGCCCTGACCGAGCCCCGGACCACTAGTGCACGGAACCCAATTACGGTGACGGCCCGAGCACTGACCGATCCACATTCGTATACCAAAGAAACGAAAAAAGTGATAACTCAGGAAAAGCACTCACCGACGACAAGCCTGCTATGGCGCCGACCACAGCATACGGTCTTCGCGGCGTGGCGGTGTCATAGCCGGTATTTAGGACTCCCTGTACAACCCTGAATAGCGGCACATGCACGACATTGATCACGACGACGACTTATCTCTCTCTCTCTTTCCGAGGTGCAGACTCCTCGTTTCTCCTCGCGTCGGCTCTTAGTGCTCGTACAGGAAAAACGTGATGGCCATGGTTTGGATATATATAGTCCAAAGGGGGAAGAGATGACGGCTGGCGAAGATAGATACGTGAGGATCCGGTGATCAAGGTTATGTTTGTTATGATCTGCTGCCAAGGAAATCAACTACCAGAGTCCGACGATCACGCAAGGGAGAAGCTTCTGGAACGTCCGATCGTGGGCCCTGTACGTCGGTCTCAGAAAACACCGGGTTGTTTCCATGCAGGCCTGCATGGCTACCGTTCCTGAGCAAGGGACCCCGACGGCCGCATCACAGGAGAAAAAAAACAATGATATCATCACCGGCGAGAAGAATAAGATAAGGAAGAAAAAAAAATTGTAGGAGGACGTGGGAAGCATTGGCTGTGGCATCACGTGCCGACCAGGTAAGCTTCTACCCATTTTTTTATTCTTTTTCTTATTTCTATTTTCATTTCTAATTTCAGTTTCCAGATTTTACTTCAAAATTCAAATCCCTTTTTAATCTAAGTTGGTATTTCCACTTCAATCCAAACGCACAACCAAAATTCCCAACATAAAATTTAAGGTTTCATTTTATTTTATTTATTGTTTCATTCATGTATATAAATACTTCTAATTATATATATATATATATATAAATAATCCACTTCAATAAATGAAAATCTTTCTATTTACTTAAATTCAAACTCTAAAGCCAATATTCAAATCTAAACTTGAACCATCAAAATTTTAATATTACCATCCATTTATCTGAAATGAATGAATTCAAAATTAGGAAAATCCTTCTTAGATTGACATTTTAATTCACATATTTTGAAGAATTCTTCTAAATCCCAAAATAGAATTTTGGGGTGTTACAGGCCCCAAGCGTAAGCTCTGAAACACAATTGACTAGGGTAGAACGTACCTGGAGATTTAGCTGTCGTGCACGAGATCGTGTTATCGGTCCATTCATTGTATGTATAGAAGTGATGTCCTCATCATCCTTCTCCTCTTGAATTGGAGTCGTCCTCGACTCGATCTCATCTTCATCACCCATATATGGCTTCAAATCTGAAATTGTTAAAGGTGGAACTAACCCGAAAATCTGGAGGCAACTCAGGTGGTAATCCAGGGGGTATCTCAGAGGGAAACACATCCATATACTCTTGCAAAAGGTTAGCAATAGCCGGTGGCAAAGCAATAGACGTATCATCAATGGAATAGAAAACATTTTTGCACACTAAGGCATAGCAAAGTCCAACAGAGGCATGTAACTCATCAAGATCAGATTTAGTGGCTAGCAAAGTAGGAGTTTTTAACTTAATAGGTTGCTGATTTTCAGAGTTCAAAACACCTTTTTGCTTAGCATTAATATTTTTCTCATGTTCTAAGTGTACCATTTCAGTGGGAGTCATAGGAAGCAACACAATTTTCTTTGTCTTATGCATAAAAGTATATTTATTAGATCTACCATGGTGAATAGCATCAGTATCAAACTCCCAAGGATGTCCCAGTAAAAGAGAGCAAGCATCCATACTCACCACATCGAAATTAGCAAAGTCATGGTAAGAGCCAATAGAAAAATGCACCCTTGCTGTTTTTGTTACCTTGAACTTACCGCTGTTGTTAAACCATTGAATGTGATAAGGGTGGGGATGCTCTCGTGTTGTCAAGCCAAGCTTCTTGACCAACTCAACGTTCACCAAGTTGTTGCAGCTACCACCGTCAATGATGGTATGTACACGGCAGTCCTTGACGATGAGGAACATGTTGAGGAGGTTGTGGCGCTGTCTGTTGTTGTTGTCACTAGCCGTGGCACTCAAAGCTCGTTGCACAATCAAGGCCTTATAGGTCTTGGTCGCTGTTGTACCAAGAACCTCTTCATCACCATCATAACTCTCTGCAATGTTAGCTCCAACAATATCTTCATCTTCAACATCAGAAGCACTAACATACCCACCATCACCAGTAGCAATGTATGCCCGTTTGCTAGAGCAATCTCGCTGAATATGGCCAAGTCCCTGGCAGCGGTGGCACTTGATGTCGGAGGAGCGGCCTATGGAAGAGGTGGTCGTAGCAGGTTTTGCTGCAACACCCGAAGGCACCAAGGACTTGTTGTTGTCGTGTCCCTGTGATGCCGAAGGTGCGGTGCTGCGTGTGCCGCTAGTGGAGGAAGATGTGGACGTCCGTACGCCCAAAGAGGATGACGCCTTGGCTGGGGCCGGTGGTTGGTGTGGCGCGAAAGTGCTGCTCCTCCGTTGTTGATGACCCTGCAATTCTTTTTCTGCCAACATAGAAAGATAGAACAAGTGTTGTATAGAATGGTATTCTTTATAATCAACAATATCCTGAATCTCCCACCTCAATCCCCCATAAAACCTAACCATTTGATCCACCAGATCCTCAACTACCACACATCGTAGCATACCTTTCTGAAGCTCTTGGTAGTATTCCTGTACCGACATGTCTCCCTGATCTAAGCGTTGCAATTTTTTCGAAGATCACGTCTATAAGAAGGGGGGACAAAGCGAGCTCGCATCTCCTCTTTTAACGCATTCCATGTTTGTGGTGCAGCACGTGTGTTAACAAGTTCATTCCACCAAATGATAGCAAAATCTCTAAATTCACTAGTGGCTTGTCTAACCCTATGCTGCTCAGGAACAAGATGGGAATTAAATTTTTGTTCTACCGTCATCTCCCAGTCTAAGTAAGCTTCAGCATCATAAGAACCCATGAACGGTGGAATAGAGAACTTAATTTTAGCAAATGGATCATGGTCTGGTTGAGGATTATGATGACGACGTCTACCATTACCTCCCATACCTTGTCGATTATGTGCGAAGCGTTGTGGCAGCGGTGCATAAACATCGTTGTCATCGTTGTCGTCATCCACAGGAGAGTGAGATGGGGCTGGAGTTGTTGGTTGGGGACGAGCCTCCAGTACGTCCATGCGTGTAACAAGTTTATCAACTCATCGATCAAGCTGCTCATAGGATGTCGCCGCATAGTCCTGGTATTTTAAGCTTCAGTCATCGCGTGCATCATCTCCTTCAATTCCAGCTGAGAGACACACTCATCGTCGTTAAGCTTAGGCCCCTTGTCCATTTGATTCATTGGTCCTATCATTGTTAGCACAAAACAGAGACAAAAAGGCAACAAACAATGTGAACCCTACAACTATCTCTCAGGGTGGTGGTGGTGGTGGTGGAATACAAATTATGAAGCGTCTTACCCCGCTCTTACAACGTTCTTACCAGCACTGCAGGTGGCAAACAGTGACCGGTGTGACTGTCCAACGAGCGTGGGTGTGATTGCAAAGGAGTACCTGTTCTGCTCGAGAGAAAGCTGGAGTTCTGGGAAGGCTGACTAAATATATATATGTGGCACACAAGTCAGTAACAGATAGCAATGCTGAATAAGTGTTCCAAGTACTCGTCCTAGTTGCTGGCCTAGAAAATGTAATAGAACAGTTGGACCAAGGCACAAGAAAGGAGGTACAAGTATATGGGTGTAGCAAGAAAACAGGCTTGGGGCAAAATAATCACAGAGGTGCACAGAACACTAGCGTTTCTGGTTATGAGCTACCCTTCTTTTTTTGCGATTTTCTTTTTTTTCAAATATTTTTTTTATATTATTCTATTTTGCAGCAGCACATAAGAAGATAACACACCAAGTTTCAGATTTTTTTGTGCAATGACGTGTCCTCTGGAATTTCTGCAAGTTTGCCCTAAAATCGGAATAAATGTTTGAAAAATGAAAAGTCCTATTTCCTAGCCGAATTTGGGAATTTTAAAAACAGCAAATCCGGAAAGAATCAGATGCAAAATTTAATTCTGTACGATTTGAAAAAAAATGGGCCCGATTCGAGTTCCGAGGCGAAAGTTATGGCCGTTTTAAGTTTGGACTCTGAATCAGAGTTTCTAGCGAGGTGTTGGAAGAGTGGGGGGTTCGGTTTTGTGGATAGAGTCGGTTTTAGAGATATGATCTATTTGGTAGATAGGGTCGGTTGTTGAGATATGATTTATTTTGTGGATAGGGTCGGTTTTAGAGATATGATTTGTTTTGTGGATATGGTCGGTTTAGATACATGATCTGTTTGGAGATAGGATCGGTTTTAGAGATAGGATCTGTTTTATGAATAGGGTCGGTTGTAGAGATAGGATCTGTTTTGTGGATAGGGTCGATTGTGTAGGATGGAAGCGGATGGACACAATCAAACTGGACCAAAACAAATCTAATCCAGCAACCAAACTCAACTAGAACACGAACTCAGAACTACGGACTCTAAAACTGAATTGTGCAGAGGCTAAGGCCATGGTTTTAGGTCGGAATAAATTGATCGTAATTTTTTTTGGCTTTTTGTAGACTATGGAACGAAACAAAACTAATATAAAGGTAGAATTATACCTCACGGGCAACCTAGAAATTTGATAACAATTGATAGTAGACACGGCCCGATCTTCCGTGAGATACGATAACTTGATTGAGTGGAGATCTCGACGTTGATGATCCAAGGCTCCGAGCGAACGATTCCTCGTAATCACTACACCATGACTCCGTTGGTTATCACCCGTAACACACGAATGACCTCGCCACGAAGGCTTATCCCTGCAAGCGCAATCAAGAACACAAGCAAGAACAGGAAAGAAACACAACCAAATTTGTATTGATTACGGGATGGGGTCTCACAAACCGATGACAGCGATACTGTTCGATGACAGAATTGATCTAAGCAAAACCCAAACCTAAATGTGGCGGCAGCTGCTGAATAAATAGAGTATTAGGGCGTTCGTGACCCCTGGACTCGCCCCTAATGGGCTCTGACGCGATACACGGCCCAACGGCCCAACAGACGGTGTCGCAGCACCAAAACAGAATCTGAATGCTGATTTGTTTCGACGATTCCCGTTGACTCCGGATGAATTTTAGGGTGGAACCAGTTGGGTTGGTTAGATAATCTTGTTATATTTCCAACCATATCCAGTCTGTTGCAATCGGAGTCCGGATGCATCTTGGGCGTCCATTTTAGTGCAGACTGGTCCTAGAACCCGAGATGGAGTCGCAGCCGACGAAGACTTGATCTCCTTCTTGTTGTGGACGCCCTTGCTGCTCCTCCTCAACACCTTTACCTTTCCCAAGTCCTTGCTGGTCCTCTCCAAGGTACCTAATCATCAAAACATCAATGGCCCCAAGCGTAAGCTCTGAAACACAATTGACTAGGGTAGAACGTACCTGGAGATTTAGCTGTCGTGCACGAGATCGTGTTATCAGTCCATTCATTGTATGTATAGAAGTGATGTCCTCATCAGGAAGGCGAGCTGCCTGGTTGTTCTGATGTTGGAACTGATTTCCTCCAGGTTGGGTGTTCTGACGGTTCTGCTGTTGCTGCTGCTGAGGAAACTGCCTCTGGTACTGGTGCTGGTGCTGGCACTGATGCTGGTGCTGGTGACTTTGCTTGAATTGCTATGGTGAGTTGCCTGAGTAGCAGGGACGACTGCTACTCCTGGCCTGAGGTCGACCAATCTTGCGCTTTCTATCCTCCATCTCCCGATGCTTCCTTTCAGTCATGATTGCTCTTTCTATCAAATGCTGGAAGGTGGGGAAAGTGTGGTTCATTAGCTGGTAATGGAGGGGATCAACCAATCCTCTTAGAAAGCGGTACTACCTCTTTACATTCATGTTGACGTCTTCTAGGGCGTAGCGTGACAACTGTAGAAATTCATCCATGTACTCACTGACGGACAGGGGACCTTGCTTCAGGGCGAGAAACTCCTTCTTCCTCACTATCATCAGTCCCTCGGGCACATGGTAGCGATGGAAGTTATCCCTGAACTCCTCCTAAGTAATGGCTTCAGGGTTGGCATGGGTGGCGAGGTAAGACTCCCACCAAGACTGGGCTGCTCCCCTCAGCTGTCGGGGACCATACAACACCTTCTCCCGATCGTTACACTGGGCAGTGTGCAACTCACGCTCCACGGTACGCAACCAATATTCCGCGTCCATGGGATCAGCAGAGTGGGCAAAGACAGGGGGATGGCCCCTCATGAACTCTGCCCGCTTGTCTCTAGGCACTTGTGGCATTTGAACTTGCACTAGAGGCTAAGGTGGTGGTGGCTACTGCTGCACTTGTTGCATCGCTGCTAAAGTTTGACCAATTGCCTGAACTGCCTAAGTTTGCATCATGAACTTCTTCTCGATGGTCATCGGGGGGTGGCGGTGGCAAATGCTGCTATGGGGCTGCCTCCTCCTAGGGTGCCTGCTGTTCTGTCTGAGCACGCCTCGCACCTCTGCGCCTGTTCTTAGACATCTATAGAGACCACACACATATGTCAAATCTAACTCTGCAGTCTTTCAGCATAAGAAAAGATATACGGAAATCTTCACAGCATTGAACAAATGACCATCTTCACTGACAGCTTCTCAGATGAAGAGGAAAGTGGAAACACATGGATTACCCAACTAAATAACTGACTTTATTAATAACTACACCAAGTTGTAGGGGATACCCACAACTTGATGACAATCATTACAAAGATCCAACTTCATTACATGTCCATCATAACAAGCATCCAACATAAGATAAACAAACTAACTCTAACTAAGACTAACTAGACTATGACACTGAATTAAACATTATTACAGACTCCAACTCCATCGATCTATGGATCTAAATCTATGCGGGTCCTGCAGTCTGGGGTACCATAGTCGAAGCGACCATGGGACGGTGAACGGTAAGGGTGTTGAATCCCTACAGGGGCGGGAGAACCACCATCAAGATAGTGGCGTGCTGTGCATTCAGCACGCAATTCCGCAACCTCCGCCCGAACCTTGCCCAACTCGTCAAGGGCGTGGTCCAACTCTATGTTGAGCACGATGGCCAGGTTGACCATGCTGCTCAGCCTGGGATTGCCCTCACCTACTGGCGAGACAATCACACCTTCAACACTGCCGGTCGAATGGCGAGGGTAGTACTTCAGTTCAAGGCCGTCAGCTACCCCGCTGAACAACGAGCAATACCGAGAAAGTGCCCATCGTGCTGCATCTTGCATGGCCGCTCGGCACTGTCCCTCTCAGTGATAGAATAGTGCTCTAAGAAGGCCTCTGCACCCCGGAGATCATCATCCGGATGGCGCACCAAGCAAGTAGCCTCCCACTGGTCCAGGTATAACCCGCGACGATGCTGGTAGACTACACAACGGTACTCGATGGACCAAGTGTGTCGGTCGAAGGCCCGACACAACAGGGTATCGAGAGCGTCGTGGAAGTGACACCCGCGAGCGGCGTCATGAGTGATGGGTATAGCGATCCACCCCTCCGGCTCCGGCTCCTTCGAGCACTCCGTGCCGTGGCTCAAACTACCACCGGCGTCGTCGCCGTATCCGTCTCCGTCAGGGTCTCTTCCAGCAGCCGGGATGCCCTGTGGTGGTGCAGGGGGCATCTCTGGCTGAGGTGCAGGGGAAGGCGGCCTCTTAGACTCCACCTCCCGCTGAGGCGAGGGGGAAGAGTCCTGCTGCTCTTGCTCCTCGTGCAGGCGACGATCCAATCTCTCCAGGTGACTAGACTGACCTGACACCGTACGATGCAGTGGACGCTCCGCCAGGTGAGAATGCAAAAGGGGATCACAGACTTACATGCAGTGCACCTGATACGGGTCATCTACAAAAGACATCGTAAGCACAAGAGTAAGAGTAGAACTATGAGACCAGAAAGTAAACAGAGAGAAGTGAGACAAAACTTTTTGAGATTAGTAAATAACATAGAGTTGGTCAAGATGACCAACTTTTGAGTAGACACTAAGGTCAAGGTAAGAGTAGGGGTCTATAGTCCTTAGGGCGACCATTCTAGTCTAGCTTAACGGTCCTACAGTCAGCAAGGCTTTGATACCACTTATATCACACCCAGTTTTGGAAGGTAAACCGAATGCGAACCATGTACGTGCCAGGATCAGAACTCACGTACACCACAATTACATAATTGGACATCATCACACAATGTTCGAATCAAATAACAGAAAGGTACTTAATTACATCAAGATGTCTGAGACATCCACAGAGTCTAATACATATCCATAGTGTTCAACATTAACGTCAAAGTGCGAAGTAACAAAACATAGAAGATAAGCCTACACAGGCAGTTGACTGGGGGTTTGCCACTAAAGTAAAATAGAACTCGTCGTAGTCCTGGAACTCCTCAAAGTCCTCCATGTTGCCAGCTTCACCTCCTGAGCACTGATTACAGTGGGGACAACCTGGGGTGGGGTGGTTTGTAAAGCAAGGGTGAGTACACATCAACGTACTCAGCAAATGTCCCGTTTGGCTAAAGCGGACTAGTTGTATGTGGAGTTAAGGTTAATCAGTTGCTTTTAGTTAGTCAAGTTTTTTTACTATAAGTATAGCCAAATTTTAGTAATAACCCAGTTATTACCTAGAGGCACTCCCTCCAAGAGGAAATACCAGAGATCATATTTATAACTATCATTGCGAATCATCATCATAAAAGTAATCAAAGTTCTTCTAATCGAAGAGGATCCCAAGGCTGCTCATAACCATGAGCACGACTGATATACCAGTTTCTAACACTCTGTAGAGGTTGCACACTTTACCCACAAGCCGTGATTCCCATTCTGCTCGGGGTTCTAGCCTCCCCATTGATCACTACCAAGGTGACCTAGCAGGGTCTCACTACGTAGCCTTTACAAAGATTTCCCAGAGGTCATAGTTGCCCGTTAGGTTTCTCCAGTTTGATAAACACAGTACATCTCCCCAGAGGAAGGGTGACTAACAAAACCAAATCAAAGAACCTCTGCAACCAATCTCGGTAGAGTAAGTACTGTGCCAGAACCCCATTGATGGCCCTACAGCAAAGCCAACTACTCCTCTGGTTCCTCTAATTAATCAGCTAAGGGCATCCCATTCCACCCTCATGGTTGCACTGTTATCCCGGGTTGTCACTCCCCAAACAGGTCCTTACGGAGAGTACTCAGGAAATAGCCTCAGTCCCCTAAAGTAATCACAAGAACCTCATCGGGATAACATAATCGTATCATAAAAGATCACATCATGTTCATTGATTAAGTTAAAGCAATATCATAAGCTAACCATGATTAACCCAAAAGGTAAACAAGGGTAAGGTAAATACAGACTAGCCAATCCTTAAGTTTCAGTAATGTAATGCAAGACAGTGAATTATAAAGTAAAGTAGGACATGATAGGTCTGAGGACACTTGCCTTCACCAGGTTGTTGCTCAGAGGGATCTTTGGCAACACACTCAGGAACCACGAGCTGCTCGTTGTCTAAATGAAGCGAGCATACATTCAATACATTTGGAAAGTAAAAATGAACATCACATCAAACATGTACAAACATTGGAATCACAACTCATAAGAGGTAATACTAAATAAAGGAGAATAAGATCAAGTTATAAAATGGACTAATCTTATTGGGGATTATTTACTCTCTAAGTGTTGGAATATAGCTCAAAAGGGTTAAGTAATAATTATGCCAAGAAAAGATTAAATTATAAGATGAACTACTCTCATTTAGGAATTTGATTATCCTTTAAGTGTTATCCATAATTACATACCTAATTCTATTTATGTCATTAAGACCTAAAGGTTAAACCAAAAATGAATTCATGTACTGCATGTTACTAATCTCACAAGATTAAATATATTTTTACTCCTAGGGCTTTCATTTTATTTATTTTATTAAATAAATAAACTAACATATACATTAATCCTATATCCTAAGTGTAAAATTAAAGTATACATATTACAGTTGGTCATATTTTATTTGAATAGAGAATAATCTTGTGAACATTTTGCAATTTGAACCTCTAAATTTGGAGTTCATATGAAAAAGATATGAAATAAACAAGTTTTGAAGTTTGAAATATGAAATTAGGGCTAAATCTGTGATTAAATAAAGGTCCAGGGGGCTATTCTAAAGAAACCAGGGACCTATCGCTAAAACAGAGGACGGCGGGTTGATTTCCTATAACCAAGGGGGCTCTTAAGCAAAACTCACAGGCGAAGGGGTAAGGGGTAATCTCGGCCATCGAATCAGAGATCAGCGGCCCATATTAGATCGCGCAGGTGCGGGCACGAGGACGCGACTGACAAGCGGGGCCAGGGCGTCAGCGGGCCAGGGCAGGCTGACCAGCCGGGCCCAGAGGCAGAGACACGGGGAAGGGGGAAGAGAGGGAGGCGGTCAGATCTAGATCGGAGGGCTGTTATTAGATCCACTCGGATTAGCCCTAAACTGTCCGATCTCGAACAAACGACCGGGATCTAACGGCCAGGGGCAGGCGTGGGCGCGGTGGCGGAGCTCGGTCCCGTGGCGAGAACTCGCCAGAGACGAGGGGGCTGGCCACGGTGGGGCTCCTGGGGCTTGGGGACTGGCCTAGGTGCAATCAGGGCGATCTGGCGGGTTCAAACATGGGCCTCACACCGGCGCGGGAGCACCAGAGGGCACTGCACACGTCGAGGCGGGCTAACGGCGGCACGGGGCAACTCTGTAACACCCCTGGTGTTACTACCACTAAAACTTGAGCATAACATCATGAGCATCAGCATATCATGTGATTGTTACACTTAGAATGCATTCACTAGGCAAAAATTTCAAACAAGTTGTATTAATGTGACTCGTCATGGGTAAAAACCCTAGAGTAGGGTACTTAACCCTAAACTAGGCTTAAAAGAGTAAACAAAGCCTAAATAAGAGAAAACTTCAAAAGTTATTAGTAATTATCATAAAATATCACCATTAATGGACTTAAGTGGCATCAAAACCCTAGAAGTACCAAAAACCCTATATAGACCCCTGGAAAACCCTGGACTGAAACCCTAGGGGGTTATATGCAAATGTTGCCCACTTTTGGACCTAAGTGCAAAAATCATGGAAATAGGGTATCTCATGTCATATGGTTCACATGTTTGAAGATTTACAAGTCAAAAGATGTGAATTGGGCTTATTTGCAAAAAGCCATTCAATTCTCCTTATAAGACTAAGTCTGAAAACAGTTGGATAGAGTTGAATTTAGAGCTTTGTAGACCTAGAATTACAAAGAATTTGCCTAGGGTCAATATAGAAAAGTTGTAGAGCCATCAAAGGAGAACAAGTTTGATTAAGTAACTGAGCACTGGTGCTGAATTGAAATTGAAGAAAAATGAGCCCAAAGTTGGGCTGTCAGTCAACCTGAAGTCTGAATTCTGATTATCAGTGACATAGGATGAACTTTGGGAGCCCTTTCGAAGATAATCCAGTGAGTGTTTGAGTCTGACCACCATAACAAGATTGTAGCTGGTATGAAAGACTGCAAGTTTGTTACTGAGAGATTAGCAAGTTCTCATGCAGAAATTGGAGTTATGGGTCCTGCAAGTTGGTCGGACAGAGGCTCTGAATTGGAGTTCTCATGGTACAGTGAACTGAGGAAGATCTTCAGATACATCGCCCCTCACCGTCGGTGAACGTCGTGTCGTGATTCGCATCGTCACTACGATTCGTGCCCTCTGGTATGGAGATAATCACGACCGCGTAAAGATCTTGGCGCTAGATAAACTCGGACCCGATCGACGGGGAGTTCGCCGCACCCACTTGGATTGCGGTCGGCTGAATTGGTCCTCGCCGGCGCTGGCCGCTTACCGACCATGCGCCACGTGCCCGGGCGTCTTACCACATCGCAGTAGGTCGTGTTAAGCATATCCGGTGATCGCCGGTGAGTCCGCCACGGTGAAAGCCACTAATCGATTGCGCTAGTGCCCCTCCTCCTCTCCGACCACCGCGCGTCTCCATCAAATTCACCGGCCACCGTTCAAGCACACTATAAATTGCACACACCCTCGGCTCCGCTAAGTAGTCAAGCACCTAATCCAGCAACTCGTGCCTCAAATCATCCACTAGAGCGCGCCAATTTCAAAGTTCCCCCAAATCGGTTTCCGCCACCGTGAAAGCGTCCTCGCCGTGGCTAGCTTGTTCCAGGTCTGTTCGTGCTCCCTGGTCTCCTGTTTTAGCATCCTTAGGTTCTCCTAATGCTCCTCGACTAGTTCGATTGAGCTAGACTGCCCTAGATCACCGGGAACACGTTTGTTCATCTGTTGTCTGTGCTGTCTCCGTGGACTGGACGATTTAGAGCTCCACTAGTGAAATTAATTGAGGGGAAACGCTTGATAGGTGTTGAATTATGTCTTAGCCAAACTAGAACACCAATCTTTAAGTATCATGGCCGGTATGAGCTCGCCGGAGCTCGGTTCTCCGCCGTGCGACGTCGGGGACCTCAGGTCGTAAAGAATTAGAACCTTGGGGGTCTCTGTGTAAATGTTAGTGACCCATGATAATAGTGCGCGGGGTCTTTGCTAGATTTTCAAACCTCCGTGGGCTTCGGTGCAAAACCGCCGCGCGGGCGCGTCTGCCTTAGCTGGGCCGGTTCGGGCCAGATTCAGCCCAATACTTTAGCATCTTTCTTTTTTCTTTTTCTGCCAGGGCTAGAGAATTCCTAGAAAATTGTAGAAAAATGCTAAAAATACAAGACCAGTTTTCCTAAGTTCCTAATTTTCCATAGTATTTAATAAAAATAGTTTTATAATATTTATTCCAAATAGGGAATGGTGGGGAATTTAAAATAGCCAAAACCCATACTTCTGGAATTTTAGAAATTAATTAATAATCCCAAAAATCACCAAACTTTTTAGATAATATTTAAATGATATTGAGAATCCTTGGGTAAAGTTTGGCAAGATTTGGACCATGTTTGGTACCTAGAGCCCAAAACCCTAGACCCCTGCCCTATGAACTTCACTATAGTCTCCAAAAACCCTAGTTTCCTGGAGATCCGTGAAGGAAAATTATATTCAAGACCTAAGATAATATACTTTTATTATCTTCGCATTTTAATTAGCATTCATGATTATGTATGGCTATATATAGAAAATGAAGAAGAGATAGAAGTTGAAGAAGCCAAGACTCCACCACCACCTGAAGAACCACAGGCAGGAAACTTCTTTTATTTTGACATCTGTGGAGCAGAGCCTGACTCACCTATAAAACAAGGCAAGCCCCGATGCATTTGCCACCTCCTTGCTATTTTAAAATCTTTCTCACTTACTTGATGCATTAGGTGGTAGGAGTTGTGTGCTAAACCAGTTGCTGCATTTCCTTCCTTGAGGATTTGATTACTTTTCCTTAAATCCCCTATTTTACAAAAAGGATTTTTCTTATGCTTAGCTTTGCTTTAGAAGAACAAAATGTTTTGTTTTGATAAAAGATGATGCTTCAAGTGGGTGGGGTGTTTTCAAAAATAAAACTTGATGGTGGATCCATCATGGGCATGATGGGTTCAACATCGAAAAAGATGTACCTCTGTCAGGTACCAAACTTTGGGTTTGAAATGATAAAGCTGAGACCGGGCGGGTGACTTGCACGAGAAGAGAGTCTCGGTGTATTGTCTCCGTCTGAGTCGATTAAGGACCGTCTCGATGTAGGCTTGATGATCAAGGACCTTTTAACTGGTCACATGCCTCATCAGGGGTAAGCTTTGCCTCGGGCAGACTAATACCAGAATAAGATGAGTGGAGAGATGGCGAGAGTAGCGTGTACCCTCCATGGCAAGAGGTTGGACGGTGGTGTATCTGTGCTCTCGGTTGGCTTGAACCTGATCTTGTCTTAAGAACCCCGGTGGCGAGTTGACATATGCAAGGGTTAAGTGCTACATATGTCGTGTGTTTGGAGATCCTCAGCTGAGTATTAATCAATTCGGATCGTCGTTACTTCTCGGACATGAAGACTTGGTCACTGACCTACACGTAGCATTCCAGTGAATAAGAAGGGTTGATAAGAAATTGGTTAGTATAGGTCAAGTGCTTGAACTAGGGTAGAAAGAATTCTAGAACTCAGGTAATGACTTAACTAGCTAATAAAACTCGACTTTTAAGGATCCACTATTAGTAAGCATTTATGCAAATAGAGTCTTTGATTATTAATAAGCCACACCTTGACTCCCTTAAAGCCATCATATCCTTGAGAGTCTTTTATTTTGACGGGTAAGACTTGCGAAAGTACACTTCATACTCAGGGCTTTGTCCCATGTTGTTTTAGGTGAGGAAGCAGCAAATTTTTGTTGCTTTTGTTCCAAGGTTATGCCCAAAGAAGAAAGCCAAGATTGAAGCCTCGGGAGGAAGTGTCCTCCTTTAAAACTTTTTACTGTTTATCGGGAGGGGTTTTTGCCTCCCAAGTTATGTAATAATATTACTCCATCACTCTTATATTTGCTCTGGTCTGTAATAATACTACTCTTTCTTACTTTAAAATAAAGTAAGTTATTGTAACTGCTTCCGCATTCTCGTTTCTCCGATGTGTTGTAATATCTGCGTGACAGGTGAAACGCTCTTGGGCAAGGTAAAGATTACAGATACCTAACTTGTCAAGTGATTAGGGGCACCTGCAAGGTTGTCTGAGGTCCGTTGGACAAGGACAAATGTAGGTGGGCCTAATAACTTGGAAGGTTCCGTCACAGCTGGTATCGGAGCGAAGCCCATCTCTGCAGATGTTATGAGGCATTTTCAAAAATAATTTTCAAAGACTTATCTAAGAAAATTTCTTTTCTTCTTATCTAACTACCTTCTGAAGTACTTATTTTAAAGACCAGATAGTAGAGTGCAATGTATAGAAGGTTGTGAATCAACTAAGGTTGATTCTGTAATTATGCATGCATCATGATAAAAGCTATACTAATAAGATTTTCCCCCTTATGGAGATATGCAGCCGCGCACAAGGAAAACCACACGCAAGTCCACCGGACAGATTTGTGTGCCTCGCCATCAGCTAGCTCCAAGGCATGAGGATAGTAGCAGCGACAACAATGATCCCATCGGAGATCTGGTCAGCGCATAAATGAGTTAAGAACTGACATCCGGGATCTGCAAGACGAGCTTGCCGAACGAGATTTGGCACTCGACTGGGCCGTCAACTCACGTTCCATTGCTTGGGACCGAGAGGCCAAAGCTCGAGCCCGTGTGGAGGAGCTTAGCACAGCCGTGGATAACTTGCAGGTGTACTGCAATACATTGCATGAGGAAGTTCTTGTATTGTATTCGTGACTGCACCCTGACGTACCTGCCGACCCTATCAGAATGGGAGCTGGACCTTCTGGAACAGCAGGTGAAGCATTTGGCGAGGAACTGGATCTTTTCAAGCCCCCTCCTTCAATGAACCTAGCTGATGAATGGACTCCTACACCCGACAACAAAGATGCTAAGGACAATAAGTACTAGTAGTAGTATAATTTAGAAGTAGTGTTAATGTAGAATAGGTAATGTAGTCATGTTGTACTACGAGTTTGTAACATTACCTCTTATGTAATGTAAAATGATGGTATGTATCGGCATGTGATATTTTCCAAATATTTCTTTGCTTGAAATGCCATCCTGAACTCGTTCACATGACATCGCAGGAACATCCCGTGGCCAAGATGATGCACCTAATCCGCCGCGGTTCCACCCACGCTAACCGAGGCTATCGCCGCCTTGGTCACCGCGACCGCTGACAACACCCGCTTC
The DNA here is from genome assembly GCF_902167145.1 of Zea mays. Classification (NCBI taxonomy): domain Eukaryota; kingdom Viridiplantae; phylum Streptophyta; class Magnoliopsida; order Poales; family Poaceae; genus Zea; species Zea mays. The sequence goes on along the minus strand of NC_050097.1, from coordinate 82,544,549 downwards.
CTTCGCAAAATGGCGGGACAGCAATTGTAACAACAAGGCGGGAGAGCTTATCCGCAAGGACCCCGCGAAACTTCATATTTGCATTTCTCGGAAACACGTTCCCCACTATTCATCAAGGCTGAAAATCCCCTTGAAGCTGACGAATGGATTCGGGTTATTGAGCAGAAGTTTGGACTCCTCCGATGCACAGAAACTCAGAAGCCATTTTTTGCGACGCAGCAGTTAAGAGGCCCTGCCAGCACCTGGTGGGGAAATTATGTGGCCATTCAGCCTGCCGGCCATCAAGTCACCTGGGACGAATTTAAATTGGCATTTCGGGAGCACTACATTCCAGAAGGAGTGCTCCATATGAAGCAAGAAGAATTCATGAAGCTTAAGCAAGGTGCACAGTATCTCAACAAGTTCAATCATTTGTCCCAGTACGCTATTGACCAGGTCAACACTGACCTGAAAAAGAAGAATTGTTTTATGAGGGGCCTTAATGACCGGCTACAACGAAAGATGGCCACCTGCCTCAACCTCTCCTACACCAGGGCTGTCAGCACATCGCTGGCAGTTGAAGCCAAGTATGCAGGCCCAGGCAAGTCAAAGGGCTATGGAGTTGACAGGTCCAACCAGGGGCCTAAAAATCGACAAAGGTTGGTGATCCGACCTTTTAATCAAAACCGATCTTCACCTCGTCCACCCTCCTACCCCTTTAAACAGCCTGTATTCCTCTGCCCTGCCACTACCCCCACTTCAACAACTCAGCCGAGTGCCACTGGTGCTCATTTCCCTGCACTCCCGAGCTCATAAACTGGTTGCTTCAATTGTGGGAAGTCTGGACACTTCATTAAAGACTGCCCATATCCGAAGAGGAACAACTCCAATAATCAGCAGAACCCGGGAAGTTCCAGCCAAGGCATGGGAAACACGGCAAATAATGCAGCACGCAAGAATATGAAGAAAACTGGGCGAATCTATTATACACAAGTGGCCACGACACCGGAGGGAGAGCCAGTCATGATGGGCACGTTTCTCGTGGCCAATCACCCTGCAGTCATTCTCTTTGATTCTGGTGCTTCACATACATTCATAAGCAAGAAGTTTGTGGAGAAATATTGCATTCCATGCATTGAATCAAGGGAAGGGTTCATTATTCATTCGCCTGGGGGACAAATATCCACTAAAGAAATGGCTTTCCATGTGCCCGTAACATTGGCTGAACGGGACTTTCCCACAAATATGATTGTTCTGAAAGGCCAAGATATAGATGTAATTCTGGGCATGAATTGGTTAGCCCAGCATAAAGCTATCCTCAACACTGATTTGAGAACCATCAGGTTGAGCTATGGCCAGGAAGAGGTTCTCTTGTCCATCCATGTAGCTGTTCCAGCTAAACCATTGGGCAGAATTTATGAAGCCATCATACCGGAGATCCAAGATATTCCGGTAGTATGTGAATTCCCGGACGTCTTTTCGGAAGATCTGCCTGGATTGCCTCCAAAGAGAGATGTAGAATTTGTGATTGAATTGAAGCCCGGTACGGCTCCTATTTCTAGAAGGTCGTACGGAATGCCTCTGAATGAGTTGGCAGAGCTTAAGACACAATTACAAGATCTACTAGAAAAAGGATTCATCCGACCAAGCTCGTCGCCATGGGGTTGTCCAGCCATCTTTGTCAAGAAGGATCAAACGCTTCGGATGTGCGTGGATTACAGACCCCTTAATGAGGTCACAATCAAGAATAAGTACCCTCTTCCCCGGATTGATATCTTATTTGATCAGCTTACCGGAGCTCGGGTATTTTTCAAAATTGACCTCAGGTCGGGTTACCATCAGATCCGTATCCGACCCGAAGATATACCCAAGACCGCATTTACTACGCGGTATGGATTATTCGAATATCTGGTTATGTCTTTCAGATTAACAAATGCTCCTGCCCACTTCACATATCTGATGAACTCGGTATTCATGCCCGAGTTGGATAAATTCGTGGTGGTATTCATTGATGATATTTTGATATATTCCAAGAATGAAGAGGAGCATGCTCGGCATTTGCGGATCGTGTTAACGCGCTTAAGGGAGCATCAGTTATATGCTAAATTCAGTAAATGCGCATTTTGGCTGGAGGAGATCCAATTTTTGGGACACGTATTGTCTGCCAAGGGGATTGCGGTTGATCCTAGCAAAGTCAAGGATATTTTGGAGTGGAAACCACCAACCACTGTACATCAAGTCCGAAGTTTCCTTGGACTGGCTGGTTATCACCGCCGATTTATTCCATATTTTTCCAAGCTTGTGAAGCCAATCACAAGTTTATTGAAGAATGATACCAAATTTAATTGGTCTTCAAGATGCAATGAAGCCTTCAAGCAGCTGAAAGTGTTATTAACCACTGCTCCGGTATTAGCTCAATCGGACATTGAAAAGCCATTTGATGTGTATTGTGACGCATCAGGCAGTGGTTTAGGTTGTGTCTTGATGTAAGAAGGTCGAGTTGTAGCATACGCCTCAAGACAGTTGCGCCAGCATGAGGAACATTATCCAACTCATGACCTGGAATTAGCTGTTGTGGTTCATGCCCTAAAAAGATGGCGTCAGTATCTGCTGGGGAATATCTGTCATATCTATATAGATCATAAAAGCTTGAAGTACATCTTTACCCAGTCAGAGCTAAATATGAGGCAGAGGAGATGGCTTGAGCTGATTAAGGATTATGAATTGGAAATTCACTATCACCCGGGCAAGGCCAATGTAGTGGCAAATGCACTAAGTCGTAAGGCTTCCTGTCATTGTCTTACAATGAAGACTTCTGACATTACATTATGCCAAGAAATGGAGAAGTTGAACCTGAGAATGATTCAACATGGAACTTCAAATCACTTGAAGCTTGAATCACTTCTTATGCAAAGAATAATTGATGCACAAAGAAAAGATGAGGGTATGAAACACCTTCATGAGAAAATGGAGGCCGGTAAAGCCAACTGCTTCAGAAAAGATGATCAAGGCGTGGTATGGTTTAACAACCGCATAGTTGTGCCCAGGAATGATGAGATCTGCCAACAAATTTTAGATGAAGCACATCTTAGTTGCTATTCTATTCATCCCGGAAGCACTAAAATGTATCATGATCTAAAGCAGCATTATTGGTGGACGAAGATGAAGATTGAAATTGCACGCTATGTGATGAGATGCGACACTTGCAGATGTGTCAAAGCCATACACATGAAAACTGCTGGTCCATTGCAATCGTTACCTATCCCAACTTGGAAATGGGAGGATATAAGCATAGACTTTATTGTGGGATTGCCTAGGACAGCAAAAAGATATGATTCTATAAGGGTTATAATAGATCGTCTTACGAAAATCGCTCATTTTCTGCCAGTCAAGACATATTACCCGGTCATCACTTATGCCCAGATATATATTGCTCGCATCCTCAGTTTGCACGGTGTTCCGAAGACAATAGTGTCGGATCGTGGACCTCAATTTGTATCCAAATTCTGGGAAGAACTTCATAAATCCTTGGTTACTAAGTTGCTCCACAGTTCGGCCTATCATCCTCAAACTAGTGGGCAAACTGAGAGAGTAAATCAAATACTTGAAGATATGTTGCGAGCATGTGTTCTGGAATTCCCACAGAAATGGGATGACTGTTTACCATTAGCGGAGTTCTCATACAATAACAACTATCAAGAAAGCATCAAAATGGCACCCTTTGGAGCTTCATATGGACGATGGTGTCGTACTCCGTTAAACTGGTCTGAACCAGGTGAAAGATGTTTCTTCAGGCCTGATATGGTAAAGGAAACAAAAGAAAAGGTTCGACGGATGATACATAATTTAAAGAAAGCCCAAGCTCGACAGAAGAGTTATGCAGACAAACGACGCAAGCCCTTATACTTTCAAGTTGAAGATTATGTCTACCTGAAAGTCTCACCAATGAAGGGTGTATCTCGTTTCGGGGTAAAAGGTAAGCTTGCACCCCGGTACATTGGTCCTTTTCCTATCCTTGAAAGATATGGATCAGTGGCATACTGACTCCAATTACCCAAAACATTGTCTGTAGTGCACAATGTGTTCCACGTATCTCAATTGAAGAAGTGTCTCCGGATTCCAAATCGAACTGTTGAAGTAACGAATGTTGCCTTAGAGCCAGATTTGACGTACTCAGAACATCCGGTTCGGGTCTTGGATCAAAAGGACAGAGTTACCCGAAGGAGAACTCTCAAGTTTTATAAGATACAATGGAACCGACACACGGAAGATGAAGCTACTTGGGGAACTCAAGACTTATTAGACAAGAATTTCCTAGGCTTTTTAGCTTCATGTAAATTGTAGGATATGTATACTTGTTGTAATACAGGAATGAACCCCATACCACCCCTGCCTTGTACCAAAAATAAGGAAATAAAGTTATGACACATTTCCTTTTCCATTACTTGCCCTAGGACTTTTAAATCTCGAGACGAGATTCTTTTATGGGGGGAAGGATGTAACACCCCTAGTGTTACTGCCACTAAAACTTGAGCATAACATCATGAGCATCAGCATATCATGTGATTGTTACACTTAGAATGCATTCACTAGGCAAAAATTTCAAACAAGTTGTATTAATGTGACTGGTCATGGGTAAAAACCCTAGAGTAGGGTACTTAACCCTAAACTGGGCTTAAAAGAGTAAACAAAGCCTAAATAAGAGAAAACTTCAAAACTTATTAGTAATGATCATAAAATATCACCATTAATGGACTTAAGTGGCACCCAAACCCTAGAAGTACCAAAAACCTTAAATAGACCCCTGGAAAACCCTGGACTGAAACCCTAGGGGGTTATATGCAAATGTTGCCCACTTTTGGACCTAAGTGCAAAAATCATGGAAATAGGGTATATCATGTCATATGGTTCACATGTTTGAAGATTTACGAGTCAAAAGATGTTGAATTGGGCTTATTTGCAAAAAGCCATTCAATTCTCCTTATAAGACTAAGTCTGAAAACAGTTGGACAGAGTTGACTTTAGAGCTTTGTAGACCTAGAAATACAAAGACGTTGCCTAGGGTCAATATAGCAAAGTTATAGAGCCATCATAGGAGAACAAGTTTGAGCCTGAAGTCTGAATTCTGATTATCAGTGACATAGGATGAACTTTGGGAGCCCTTTCGAAGATAATCCAGTGAGTGTTTGAGTCTGACCACCATAGCAAGATTGTAGCTGGTATGAAGGACTACAAGTTTGTTACTGAGAGATTAGCAAGTTCTCCTGCAGAAATTGGAGTTATGGGTCCTGCAAGTTGGTCGGACAAAGGCTCTGAATTGGAGTTCTCATGGTACAATGAACTAAGGAAGATCTTCACATACATCGCCCCTCGCCGCCGGTGACCGTCACGCTGTGATTCGCGTCGTCACTATGATTCGTGCCCTCTGGTATGGAGATAATCATGGCCTCATAAAGATCTTGGCGCCAGATAAACTCGGACCCGATCGACGGGGAGTTCGCCGCACCCACTTGGATCACGGTCGGCCGAATTGGTCCTCGCCGGCGCCGATCGCTTACCGATCATGCGCCATGTGCCCGGGCGTCTTACCACATCGCAGTAGGTCGCGTTAAGCATATCCGGTGATCGCCGGTGAGTCCGCCATGGTGAAAGCCACTAATCGATTGCGCTAGTGCCCCTCCTCCTCTCCGACCGCCGCGCGTCTCCATCAAATTCACCGACCAGCGCTCAAGCACGCTATAAATTGCACACACCCTCGGCTCCGCTAAGTATTCAAGCACCAAATCCAGCAACTCGTGCCTCAAATCATCCACTAGAGCGCGCCAATTTCAAAGTTCCCCAAAATCGGTTTCCGCCACCGTGAAAGCGTCCTCGCCGTGGCTAGCTTGTTCCAGGTCTGTTCGTGCTCCCTGCTCTCCTGTTTCAGCATCCTTAGGTTCTACTGATGCTCCTCGACAAGTTCGATTGAGCTAGACTGCCCTAGATCACCGGGAACACGTTTGTTCATCTGTTGTCTGCGCTATCTCTGTGGACTGGACGATTTAGAGCTCCACTAGTGAAATTGATTGAGGGGAAACACTTGATAGGTGTTGAATTACGTCTCAGCCAAACTAGAACACCAGTCTTTAAGTATCGTGGCCGTTATGAGCTCGCTGAAGCTCGGTTCTCCACCGTGCGACGTCGGGGACCTCGGGTCGTAAAGAATTAGAACCTTGGGGGTCTCTGTGTAAATGTCAGTGACCCATGATAATAGTGTGCGGGGTCTTTGCAAGATTTTCAAGCCGCCGTGGGCTTTGGTGCAAAACCGACGCGCGGGCGCGTCTGCCTTAGCTGGGCTGGTTCGGGCCAGATTCAGCCCAATACTGTAGCATCTTTCTTTTTTTCTTTTTCTGCCAGGACTAGAGAATTCCTAGAAAATTGAAGAAAAATGCTAAAAATACAAGACCAATTTTCCTAGGTTCCTAATTTTCCATAGTATTTAATAAAAATAGTTTATAATTTTTATTCCAAATAAGAAATTGTGGGAAATTTAAAATAGCCAAAAGCCATAATTCTGGAATTTTAGAAATTAATTAATAATCCAAAAAATCACCAAACTTTTTGGATAAGATTTAAATGATATTTAGAAGCCTTGGGTAAAGTTTGGCAAGATTTGGACCATGTTTGCTACCTAGAGCCCAAAACCCTAGACCCCTACCCTATGATCTTCACTATAGACTCCAAAAACCATAGTTTCCCGGAGACCCGTGAAGGAAAATTATATTCAAGACCTAAGATAATATACTTTTATTATCTTTGCATTTTCATGAGCATTACATGAGCATTCATGATTATGTATGGCTATATATAGAAAACGAAGAAGAGATAGAAGTTGAAGAAGCCAGGACTCCACCACCACCTGAAGAACCTCAGGTAGGAAACTGCTTTTATTTTGACATCTGTGGAGCAGAGACTGACTCACCTATAAAACAAGGCAAGCCCCGGTGCATTTGCCACCTCCTTGCTATTTTAAAATCTTTCTCACTTACTTGATGCATTAGGTGATAGGAGTTGTGTGCTAAACCAGTTGCTGCATTTCCTTCCTTGAGGATTTGATTACTTTTCCTTAAATCCCCTTTTTTACAAAAAGGATTTTCTTATTCTTAGCTTTGCTTTAAAAGAATAAAATGTTTTGTTTTGATAAAAGATGATGCTTCAAGTGGGTGGGTGTTTTCAAAAATAAAACTTGATGGTGGATCCATCATGGCCATGATGGGTTCAACATCGGAAAAGATGTACCTCTGTCAGGTACCAAACTTTGGGTTTAAAATGATAAAGCTGAGACCGGGCGGGTGACTTGCACGAGAAGAGAGTCTCGGTGTAGTGTCTCCGTCTGAGTCGATTAAGGACCATCTCGATGTAGGCTTGATGATCGAGGACTTTTAAACTGGCCACATGCCTCATCAGGGGTAAGCTTTGCCTCGGGCAGACTAATACTAGAATAAGATAACACGCAATGGGAGTGGAGAGATGGCGAGAGTAGCGTGTACCCTCCGTGGCAAGAGGCTGGACGGTGGTGTATCTGTGCTCTCGATTGGCGTGAACCTGATCTGGTCTTAAGAACCCCGGTGGCGAGTTGACATATGCAATGTTTTAGTGCTACATATGTCGTGTGATTGGAGATCCTCATCTGAGTATTAATCGATTCGGATCGCTGTTACTTTTCGGACATGAAGACTTGGTCATTGACCTACACGTAGCATTCCAGTGAATAAGAAGGGTTGATAAGAAATTGGCTAGTATAGGTCAAGTGCTTGAACTAGGGTAGAAAGAACTCTAGAACTCAGGTAATGACTTAACTAGCTAATAAAACTGGACTTTTAAGGATCCACTATTTGTAAGCATTTCTGCAAACAGAGTCTTTGATTATTAATAAGCCACACCTTGACTCCCTTAAAGCCAGCATATCCTTGAGAGTCTTTTATTTTGACGGGTAAGACTTGCGAAAGTACACTTCGTACTCAGGGCTTTCTCCCATGTTGTTTTAGGTGAGGAAGCAGCAAATTTTTGTTGCTTTTGTTCCAAGGTGATGCCCAAAGAAGAAAGCCAAGACTGAAGCCTCGGGAGGAAGTGTCCTCCTTTAAAACTTTTTACTGTTTATCGGGAGGGGTTTTTGCCTCCCAAGTTATGTAATAATATTACTCCAGCACTCTTATATTTGCTCTGGTCTGTAATAATACTACTCTTTCTTACTTTAAAATAAAGTAAGTTATTGTAACTGCTTCCGCATTCTCGTTCCTCCAATGTGTTGTAATATCTGTGTGACGGGTGAAACGCTCTTGGGCAAGGTAAAGATTACAGATACCGAATTTGTCAAGTGATTAGGGGCACCTGCAGGGTTGTCTGAGGTCCGTTGGACAAGGACAACTGTAGGTGGGCCTAATAACTTGGGAGGTTCCGTCACAAACTCCGGCGAACAATCACACGCTAAACAGGGCAGCAATGACCAAATTAAGGGCACGGGCAGGTTGCTCACCTCGAGCAGAAGTGCTGGCGTCGCGAAGCAACGGCGGAGGCGCAAGGGCTCGATGGGGCGACGGTGGCGGGACTCCGACTGCGCGAAGGTTGCTCCGGTGAGCGCGGACCGGACAACATAGAGAGGGAGAGGGCGCACCGAAGGGTGTCTCGAGCAGATGATAGTAAGGCGAAGCTCACCGTGGCACTAGACGGGACACGGGCGCGACGGCGGCCACAGAACAGGCAATGGTCAACGGCAGGTGGTGGTGGAGCTCCCTGCACGTGTGGGCAGAGCGAGAGAGAGGGCGAGAGGGTTGGGTAGAGGGCGCAAATGAGAGAGGAGAGGTGGGCGAGCAGGGCGAGAGGCTCAAAAGGGACGTGGGGGCCCGGACGTGGCCAGAGAACGCGCGGTCGTGGGCGCATCCACGGTGGGGAGATCATGGGCGCGAGGTTGAGGATGAGCTGACAGGTAGGGACGGTGGGACAGAGATAGAGTGGGCGCGGGGGGGGGGGGGAGAGAACAGCGTCGACAGCTCTGGCCCACGGGGCAGCGAGAGAGAGGGGGAGAGAGGGCGCGCTGGAGAGACAGACTGATAGGCGAGGTCCACCTGTCAGCGCGGGGGCGCGCGCGAGCTGGGCTAAGTGGGCCGACTTGGGCTAAAATTGGTTTTCCTTTTTCCAGGGATTTTCTATTTTCTTTTCTATTTATTTTCTCTAGGGTTTTCAATTCAAATTCAAATCAAGTTTCAAATTCAAACCAAATCAAATATATGCAACAATTCAAAGAATATTTAGACTCAATATGATGCAACATTCCATGACTCATAGGTTTTGGGCAAAATAAAATAAATAATCCTTCACTAATACCACTAAATCTAATTAAAAGAAAAAGAGAGGGAGAAAACTAGAGAGAGTGAAGCTAGAGTGAGATAGAGAAGAGTAACACCTGAATTTGGATGATCATAAGAAAGAAATTTTATACCCCCAAATTCAGGGTGTTACACACCTGTTCCACAACAGACACCATGTTGCTGCTGAAGCCGAAGCCATTTCTGACAGAGCTATAAAAAAGGCTGAAGATGATGAGATCTTAAAGATCTGCGAACTAATTTATGACAAAGCTATGTGAAGTGAGCCAGGAAATTGATTTGTGAGAAAACAATGCTATTTCATTGTAATAGTTCGAAACTTAAAACTCCTTCCGAAGTTTCTTCGGCTATTTTGTAATATATTTGCATTTACATTTCTCTTGTTATTCCTTTTTTTGAGATGTGTGAAATTTTCAATCATGAGTTTTTGAGCAGAAGGCGAAAAACACCTTCCCTTCTTTTCACATATTTTAAAAGAAAATATGTGCATATTTTTTGGATGTAACAGCTTTATATCCCCTTAGGGATGACTTCGGCATTTTTCCCATCATTACTTCGAATAAAACAAAGTGTAGCTCTGCATTCCCTTGGGAATGACTTCGGAGTTTTTTCACCATTACTTAGGTGAAATAAAATATAGCTCTGCATCCCCTTAGAAACGTCTTCAGAGCTTTTTTCACCATTACTTAGGTGAAATAAAAAATAGCTCTGCATCCACTTAGGAATGACTTCAGAGCTTTTTCACCATTACTTAGGTAACGTTGTATCTCCTTCTATGTTGATGATGTTGTTTTGTTCATGCGGCCCTCTCATCAGGATATCTCAGCAATTATCAGCATTTTAGACATCTTTGGTCATGCTACAGGGCTAAAAACGAACATCTCCAAAAGTTCCGTTACACCCATTCAATGTGGAGCGAATGAGCTGACCACCATTTCTGCCTTATTACCATGTGCTACAAAAAAATTCCCTGCACTTACTTGGGGATTCCTCTATCAATTCGTAAGCTTGCTAACTCTGATCTCGTGCCGCTTGTTGATAAAGTTGCTGATAAACTTCCAGGATGGAAAGCCAATCTTTTCAGCCGGGCTAGTCGTCTTGTCATGGTTAAGACAGTGTTGTCTTCTGTCCCTATCTATCTTATGCTTGCATTAGAACTCCCTAAATGGGTTTTTAAGGCAATCGATAAGAGGAGACGTTGCTTTCTTTGGAAGGGGCAAGGTGACGCATATGGAGGTAACTGCCTTGTGTCCTGGGAAGCTGTCCAGCAGCCTCTCAAGTATGGTGGTCTGGCTATTCTCAACCGGGAGATGTTTGGATGGGCCTTACGTGCCAGGTGGCTTTGGTTACAGAAGACTGACGCATCAAGGCCATGGGCTGGTCTCCCTATCCGAGTGCACCGTAATGCAAAGTCCCTCGTTGATGTGGCTACTACCTCAGTGGTAGGCAGTGGTGAATCTGTGAAGTTCTGGTCTGATCGTTGGCTCCTTGGTAAAACTGTGGCTGAACACTATCCAACCCTGATCCAAATGATTTCTAGAAGGGCTTTAAAGCGAAGAACAGTAGCCGATGGGCTCACAAATCGTCAATGGGTGTCAGATATTCGGGGAGGATTGTGTTAACGGTCCTAGTGGAGTATCTGCAACTATGGAACTTGGTTGATGGGGTAGTTTTGCAACCTACATCGCAGACCAACACATCTAGCGCCTCTCTGCTCATGGTACTTATTGTAGCAAATCGGCCTATGATGCTCTCTTTGTTGGATCTATCCCTTTTGGCCCTTGGCGACGTGTCAGGAAGACTTGGGCCCCCTTAAGATACAAATTCTTTGTATGGTTGGCAATCAAAAACAGGGTTTGGACAGCTGATAGACTGGCAAAAAGAGGTCTGCCCCATCCAGTTGCTTGCCCTCTGTATGATCAAGTCGAGGAAACCATCCAGCATATTCTTGTCTCCTACGTGTTCGCTCGGCAAATATGGACGTCCATACTACACAATTTAGGCCTCCTAGCCATTATACTTCAGCCTAGATGCACTCGTTTCTCAAATTGGTGGTGCCAAAGTATCAAGAAAGTGGAGAAGAGTCTAAGAAAAGGTCTTAATTCCTTGATCATTTTGGTTGCTTGGGAGATTTGGAAGCACCGTAATGCTTGTGTTTTTAGGGGGGTTGTGCCCTGCACCCAGCGAGTCTAGAGTGCTGTGATTGAGGAGGGCAGCGTTTGGTGCTTGGCTGGTGCATTAGCTCTGCAGGACCTCCTCCTGCACCAGCTCCCTACGGGACCCTAGCAGTTTGCCTGCTGGTGGTCGTTTTGGTCGGGTTGTTGCTATGTGTGCGTGGCACGTTGTGTTAATGTCAGGGGGGTCTCGGCCTAGGGGCCTTTTGTTTTAGGGGTTGACAAGTCTTGTCTCTCCTATGTTTTTTTATTCTTAATATAATGACACACAGCTCTCCCGCGTTTGTTGAAAAAAAACATAGCTCTGCATTCCCTTAGTAACATCTTCGGAGCTTTTTAATCATTACTTAGGTGAAATAAAACATAGCTATGCATTCCCTTAGTAACATCTTCGGAGCTTTTTCACCATTACTTAGGTGAACTAAAACATAGCTCTACATTCCCTTAGGAATGTCTTTGGAGCCTTTTCACCATTACTTAGGTGAAATAAAATATAGCTCTACATTCCCTTAGGAACGTCTTCAGAGCTTTTTCACCCTTACTTAGGTGAAATAAAACATAGCTCTGCATTCCCTTAAGAATGTCTTTGGAGTTTTTTCACCATTACTTAGGTGAAATAAAGCATAGCTCTACATTACTCACACTGTTGGGCTCGAAGATATTGTATCATTATTGTATTGACTTGTAAAATGAGGAAAAACTTGAGAAACTAAATGCGAAGATACAAAAATGATTTGCTAATAGCTTCGGGGTCACTTACCCTGCCCTTGGGGTACTCAGTATATGTGCTTCGTCTCTGGACCCTGCTATTGACGGTACAGTTTTCAGATCCCTCCCTTTGTTGCAGGTCTTGTCTTGGGAATTTGGGTTGATTAGCGGGAACTTGATCATTGGTAGGTGGTCCTAGGACGAAGGAGGCAGTTGGTGACCATGTACTCATCACTGAGTTGCTTGAGGCATTTGAGGCCGAAGGTAGACTTGGCCTTGGTTCCTGTGACTGAGTTTGGACATATTGTGGGATGTAGGGTGAACAGTATGAAGATGTATTGAACACCTCTTTCAGCTGTGAAGGTTGAGTAGCTGACGAAGCAAGCTCTTTCTGCTTGTTAATGGTGTTATGGCATGTCCTTGTAGTGTGGCCTTTGTCCTCACCACAAAACAAACAGAATGGCTTCCTTGGAGGCGCACCAAATCTGCCACTAAAGCTTCATCCTCCTCTTCCTCTCGAAGCAGGTGGTCGAAATGTGCTTTGTGAAGATTGCTGCTCAGAGCTTGCCTGTTGTCCTGATTGACCCTATGACTGGATCACCTTTTCCTCAACCGGTGATGGGTTATAGATGCTTTGAACATGACTTGGATGGAACCTTCCTCCGAAGCCCTGGCGGCTTTGGTGTATCTGTGGAACTTTTCCCTTCTTTGATGGAAATCATTATCAGCCCTTATGTATTCGTCCATTTTCTGCAATAACTTTTCAAGGGAATGAGGAGGCTTCCATGCAAAGTACTAGGCGGTTGGTCCTAGCTTGAGCCCTTTGACCATAGCTTCGATGACGATGTCATCCTGAAGGGCCGGAGCCTAAGCCCGAAGCCTGAGGAACCTTCGGACAAATGACTGATGGTGTCCATTTGGCTCCTGTCTACACTGAAAAAGGGCTTGCGCAGTGACAGGCTTGGATTGAAAGCCTTGGAAGCTGGTAAGGAGCATCTCTTTAAGTTTCGGCCATGAGTTAACAGTTCTTGGTCGAAGCGACGAGTACCAAGTTTGGGCGACACTTCGGACCACCATAATGAAGGACTTTGCCATGGCTGCTGAGTTTCCACCATATGATGATATGGTGGCTTCGTAGCTCATGAGGAACTGCTTCGGGTCTGTCTGGCCATCATAGATAGATAGTGTAGGAGGCTTGTATAGTGGTGGCCATGGTGTAGCTTGCAGCTCTGGTGTTAGTGGGGAAGCTTCATCATAGTGGAAGTCTTAGGCATTGTACACTTCGTGACGAAGATTGTCATAATTTCTCCAATAGTAATCTCGATCCCTCAAATTGTTTAGATTTTCATGCGCCTCAATATTGCGCATTTCTTCGGTTGCTTCATCAATTTTTCTTTGGAGTTCTGAAAGACGAAGCATCTTCTCCCTGCGCTTCTCCACTTGCTGGTGAATGACTTTAAGGTTGTTGATTTTCTCATTTAGCTCTTCTTCACGAGAGGGCGAGCTGATGGCCATCTTCTGGTTCCTTGCCTCTCTGATGAGAGCTTCATTCCCTTGATTGGGATCGATAGGTGCAAGGATGGAGCTGGTTGTCGCTGCTTTCTTCAACGGCATGGTGTATGTTAATGTGGTCGTGAAATAACTGGAGGTGGGCGCCAATATTGATCACTTGTTTTCAATTGCTATATGGAATCAAAAACAAAGTGTTTTTAATTGCTATATGGAATCAAAAACAAGGTAACACAAAGGGTATGTTTGGTTAGCGGGTTTACTTGGGATGCATATTTGAGGTCGGTAGGGGGGTGTCCATCGCGCGTTGGACACAGATGCGTCCAACGGCCGCTCCACCATCCGATTAGTTTGCTAATGACCCTTCGATTAAAACTGATGCGTCCAACGGCCGCTCCACCATCCGATTAGTTTGCTAATGACCCTTCGATTAAAACAGAAACGTGGCTCCCATCTGTCCAAACGAGCCACCAGAGAGAGGCACGTACACAGGCCTCCTAGCCGCCGCGGCTTGAACTAAACGAGTCGTACGAGCCGACATCTGTAGCCGGAACAGGTGATAAAAATCAACGATTAATCTTGACTAGTAATTTGTGCGTGTGTGGCACGCATAGGAAACACCTACATGAAGCAGATAAATTTTGGCCACCCCCGCGTCGAGAAGAGGTATTTCTTTTCCCAGGGTATATAATACACACATTAAATTTATTATATTATATTATCTAATATTTTAACCTATCAAAATAATTACTAAAAATTATAATTTATTTTAGGCTAAGTTATGACAGTAGCTACTAACCAATAAAATATAAACCAAAAACTCATTTTATATATAAATAAATAAAAAATTGTGTTAAGGGGTAAATTGAACCAACTTAAACATACGGAGGGATAAACTGAACTTGAAAAATAGTTTAGTGAGTTATATGAACATTGTTCATAGACGATAAGAGTAATTTAGAGTTTTTCCTTCTTTGTTTTAATGAATGCTCGGAAAAGAGAATTAGCATATGCTAATATATATCGTGAAGCTCAAAGGTGAAATTTAATTTAAACAAAAGTACTACAGTATATGCCGTGGTTGTTGCGGTGGACATGTGTGTGTAACAATTTGTTGGCACTTGTCACTAAGTAGTGTTTGGTTGACGAGCCAAGTAGAACGGAGCTGTTCCATCCCTGATTCTAGGAACGGAGCGGCTCTGTTCTGTATTTGGTAATCTGGAACGGAGCGGCTCTGTTCTGTGTTTGGTTAGAGAGTGAACGGAACGGAGCGTGACTGTGCGAGCGGGCTGAGAACAGAGCGGCTCCGTCTGGTTGATTTTTTGGAGCGGGATAGTTCCGGATCTGAGAAGAATATTTCCTAATTGGAACCATTCCGTTCTAATTACTTTGTAACCAAACAACAACAAAACTGAAACAGAACGACTTCATTCTACTTACCTCTTCAACCAAACACTACCAGCGGAGGACTCACCGCTCTGAACCCCCTTGGGCCTGTTGCTCAAGTTCAAGTCGTTGTCGTGAATCGTGTCTGGTCCACACCGGTCATCTCATCCTCGTCCGAGACGCGGAGCAACTCCATTCTAACGCTCACACATGCGGCGATCACCAGGATCATCACCACGTTCGCTGCCAGCAGCCTCCTGCCGCCACCCCATAAACAGGTCGTGTGGGCGCTGCAGCTAGAGATGGCAATTCTATCCGCGGGCACGGGTATCTGTGGGTTTCGTACCCGATGGTTATGGATATGGGTAAGGATACAGACAACACTTCTCACCCACGGGTAATTGACGGATATAAAACTTCGCCCGCAGGTATTACCCATTACCCGCTTAATTTACTAGCCCATCAAAATATCCCCATGCCACCGGCCCAAAGGCCACAGCCTAGTCACCCACTCGCCCTCGATTTCTCAATCCCTCGGTCCTCATTTTATCCTAAAACATTGTGTTGTAATAATTAATTATCTTAAGAGTTTGAGACTTATGGCTGTGGATGATCGATCATGTTTGTGGACTTTGAAATTTGAACTATGTTCCTTGCCATTATATTACGTCTGTCAAGTTGTTGATGTTCTTGGTGAAATGAACATGACCACATACTCATATGGTATTTTCTGACGGGTAACGGGTTGCCCGATATCCGCGTATATCCTGCGGGTACAGGCACGGGTCGAAAATTTTACCCGTAAGCTCTCGCGGGCACGGGTAAGCACTAGATGCGCGGATATGTTGGCGAGCGGGTAAATGACTTACTCGTACTTTACACGATCCGCTGTCATCCCTAGCGGCTGCTCCACGTATTTGCGAACAGCCCCATGAAGCCGCACCCACAGTGCAGTTTTGGGCCTCCAGTGAGTCGCACCCGAAGTACAGTTTTGGGCCTCCAGCGGGTCGTCAATCGAAGCCTCGCAGCCAGCTCGTTGAGCCTGAGATCATAGTCGTTGGAAGTGTATCGTGCTGTTGAGATCGGATAGGCTGACTCGCACCCGAAGTACAGTTTTGGGCCTCCAGCGGGTCGTCAATCGAAGCCTCGCAGCCAGCTCGTTGAGCCTGAGATCATAGTCGTTGGAAGTGTATCGTGCTGTTGAGATCGGATAGGCTGACGTGGGCGCATCTAGGTTTATATATATATATATTCATATATATATATATATATATATATATATATATATATATAACGGGAGCCCTAGGCTTCCAATAGTTAAATGAAGCCCAGGCCGATCACTCCTGCAAACTGGTTCAACCCAGCGCGCCCAACCAGGCTGTCGGGTGCGCCACCTGCCCCATGTCTGTTAGCGCAAAAAAATGAATGCATGCATGAGTCAAACACGATCCAATGCATGCGCATAAATTTAGGAAAGATATGCGTGGCGGTTTCTATTTTTAAATGCTTTATTTTCTCCATAAATTTAGGATCGTTGCAATAGCCATGCAGCTAGACGCGTAAGGACCATTTTATGATATATACTGAGATTAAATATACGACACTGTGTAGATAATTATGCAATTCGGTATACTGCGTAAAAATCTTTTACCAGCTGCATGCACACAAATTTATGATGGAAAAAATATGCAATGAAAGGAAATAAATTGAATGCATAGAAACAAAAAATCGTATTTAATGTTTAATTTGCTTCATAAATATAGGATCCCTCCAACAACCATGCAGCTAAACACATTAGAACTAGTTTATGATATATACTTATACTAATTATACTACACGATGTAAGTATTTATGCAATTCGGTACACTGCGTAAAAAAATCTAGCATGTTGTTCATTGGTGGACGCATCTACAGGTTGGAGTGTAAAAACCTTAAATTTTGATCATAAAATCTCTCAATTATAAGAGTAAATACCTAGCCAATGTGAGAGGTTGATAGCTCTAGTAGGTTGTTATTACGATCCTATTTTTATGGCAGATCCGAAAAACATGGCAGCCGCATGTATGCGGTTTCTATTTTTATACAGATCCAAAAATTATGGCAAAATGCATGCATGAGTCAAACACGTTCCTTGCATGCGCGTAAATTTAGGAAAGATATGTGTGGCGGTTTCTATTTTAAATGGTTTATTTCCTACATAAATTTAGGATCGCTGCAACAGCCATGCAGCTAGACTCGTAATTATTATTTTATGATATTTAGTGATACTAAATATGCTACACTGTGTAGATAATTATGCAATTGGGTATATTGCGTAAAAATCTGTTACCAGCTGCATGCACACGAATTTATGATGAAAAGAATATACAATGAAAGAAAATGAATTGCATGCATAGAAACAAAAAATCGCATTTAATGTTTTATTTCCGTCATAAATATAGGATCCCTTCAACAGTCATGCAGCTAAACGCATTAGAACTAGTTTATGATATATACTGATACAAATTATACTACATGGTGTAGGTATTTATGCAATTCGTTACAGTGCGTAAAAAATCTGGCATGTTGTTCACTGGTGGACGCATCTCCGGGTGGAGCGTAAAACCTTAAGTTTTCACAATAAAATCCCTCAATTATAAGCGTAAACACCGAGTCAATGTGAGATGTTGATAGCTCTAGTAGGTTGTTATTACGATCCTATTTTTATGACAGATCTGAAAAACATGGCAGTCGCATGCATGTAGTTTCTATTTTTATACAGATCCAAAAATTATGGCAAAATTGTGGGAGTTTTCATTGCATGCGCACAAATTACGAACAACATAAATTAAGGAATTGTCTTTCCAATGTGCAATTGTGCATGTAAAAAATATGCGTGCAACAAACTGATATACGAACTCCGTGTTTAAGCATAAAATCGTACAATTTTTAGCATAAATCTCTACTACTATTAAGGCTGCAAGAGTAGTCGGCCATTCCCGTGTTCTGCCACCATTCCCATGTCTGTCATTCCCATTCTGCCACCGTTCTCATTCCCATGTCTGTCATTCCCATTCTTTATTCTGTCTTTCTCATTCCCTCCTCCCGCAAAGCTCATTCCCATTCTCATTCCCCCGTACAGCCCACGTCTAGCTAAAATTAAAAAAAACACATGTCCTCAAGGGGACTTGAACCCGTGACCTCTTAAGCAAAGGCCAAGTGTAGCTACCACTACACCACATATGTGTTTATGTCTACATCTATGACAGGAAACACATCTACTACATCTCTCACCAAGCTCACTTGCTACCCTTGCACAATGCGTAGTAGTAGATAAGTATCACCGAGATTCTTGAATTAGATTTTTGGATGGAGGTAATATTATTTAAAGAAGAGCTTTGCATGCAATTTCTTTTGTTTGAATAATGTATTATACTTAAATTCCTTTTTTTGCATACGTGACATTTT
The DNA here is from genome assembly GCF_902167145.1 of Zea mays. Taxonomy (NCBI): domain Eukaryota; kingdom Viridiplantae; phylum Streptophyta; class Magnoliopsida; order Poales; family Poaceae; genus Zea; species Zea mays. Next base: position 82,525,981 of record NC_050097.1, on the reverse strand, counting down.
TCTCCGTAATATTTTTTCCATAGATCAGACTTCTGAGTCATTTTCATAAACCAAAGCCAAGCATGAATCCATGTTTCTTACTTGAAACCCCGAACAAACACCATGAGCAGGACGCACTCACGTTGGCATCGCTCATCGATGACGAGAAGAATCTTAGCGACTGTCAGTTCGAGCTCTAGAAGCAGTCCTACGTGGTCGCATGCGCCGCTTTGTACGACAAGCTCCCGCGAAGCCACCACTTGGACGCGGTCCAGAGCAGCTGCACCGCACTGTCCATCGTTAAGCAGGGAGGCCTCATGGTTGTCGCCAACATCGACGACTCTCGGGTTGTTCTGGACACCGCATCCGACGACGACGCCATCACGTCGTCTAGCTCATCGTCCACCTGAAGCCCAACCTACCACGTAAGTCGCTACTGACCGGACATGAATTCTTGTGCGCTGGGACGATGGACGTTGTTGACGTTGTGTGAGTGTCCTCGAACATGATGTATGTAGTGGAGTAGCGCATCTGGTGGTGCAATGGCCAGGGGTACTACCTCGCTGATGAGCCCGGGGTACACTTCGTTTGGCAGCCCAACCAAGAGTCATCGGTACTCGTCATGTCGTGCGCGTTTGACGACTACTATATCGAGGATTGTGGCATCATCTTAGCATCGGAGGTGACGCAGAGGAGGATCGACAACAGTGACCAGTTTGTCATCCTCGCCACCGTCAGGGTAGCTTTTGTGCCGACCTGCCTTTAATTCTCTTCGCAAACACACACATTTACCTTTTTGTTTAAGCAAGAGCGTATGGTGGTGCGTGTCTGATGACTAACGATGTACGAGGAAATTTCTTCTAGCATATGTGGAACGTGCTCTCCAATGATAAGACCATACAAATCATGGCATATATCGAAGTCTGCATGATACTGATGGTTGCAATGTAGTGGTGAAACAACTAGATTGAAATAACAAAATTTATGTATGACTAGGATCACAAATTGATTATGAAACATTTTCTCATAACAATATAACACACATTTTATATATAAGTTATCGTTGTATACTGGTATTATATATTACCGTTGCAACGCACGGGCACTCAGCTAGTAATATATATGATAGGCATAAAACACAATAATCGAAAAGAAAACACGAATCGAAGGAGGTAGTCGCCGGAGGACGTCGTCGACGACATAAGCACAGATGTATGTCGTCATTGGAGCCGCCCGAACTGCGCCGGATCAGAGGATGTCATGCGCGATTATCGTTGCGCGCACCTCGCACCTTCCGTGACGCCGCTCGAACCTCACGCCTCGTGTGTCGCCGTCGCTACTCGCACATCGAGGGGCGCCGCTTGCTCGCCGGACGTGGAAGTGCCGCCGCCTCGGGGCCCCGGGAACGCCGCCGCTTGCTCGCACATGGGCACTGTCGTCGCTCGCCCTCTAGATCGGGGAGCCGCTGCCGTCGACCTGGGAACCACCGCCTCTACTCCGGATCGAGGAACCGCCGCCACCGCACGTCGAGGTCGGGGAGCCGCGGCCACCACAGCCACTGGCCGGGGGTCCACCGCTGCGCGCGCTATCGGGCAACCGCCGTCGTCGCACGCGCCGTCGCTAATGAATCTGGATGGGGCGTGAAAACTGAACCCTAGCACTCCGGATTTTCTTTTATAGACGTGTGGACCTTGTCCGGCTCGACCGGATTGCACTGTCTGGCCTGGGCTTCCTTTGGTTATTGGAAGCCCAGGGCTCCTAATATACAATATATATATATATATATAGAAATATACTCGTGCGTTGCAATGGCATAAATTATTAGATAAAATATTAGTATACAACGATTATATAAAAACAGATAACACATACAAATTTTTTGCCAACAACCAACCAAGTGCCTCTTGAAGGTAGATGTCATGGCATCGTCCATCTCCTGTATTGCGTTGTGGTGGTGTCCCTGTTAGGTTCTCCAAGAAGTGGCACATGAGACCCAGTATTCAGCGGAAGCTCTAAATGAAAGCTGAATTGGAAGCTAGTTAACTGACTACATAGCACAATTTAAGCAAGAAGAGACTCACACAATTTGTTTATGCCAGATCAAAGATCTTGACCCTACATGAGTAGAGTATACGTCCAAAACATTAAATCTTCATGCACTAGTCCAAAGCTGATCTGGTTTGTTAATCCAAAATAAAGTTTTAGGAACTAATAACAAAACATATGGCACACAAGCATCAGTTAAGAATAGAAGAAACGAAACTTGAGCATAGAGCAGGGGACATGAACAGGTAACTCCTTCGAGAAAAAAAAACAATTTAGAACATAAATTTGTGCATCTAAAAGAATTTCACAACAACTTTGGCTTGCAAATAAAGAATATTAAAAAATATATGAATTTCGTATCAATGTGATGACTGCAGGTTGCGTAGAGCTTGTGATGACTGTGGGTTGCAGAACTGCTGCGGTTGTTGCCTTGTTAGACGGGAGCACATGTTGCTTTTTCGGTGCGGCATGCGCCGAGATATGATGGGAGCGTGGCATGCATAGGGAGGGATGACCGGATATGTCTTGATCTGAAGGGACGACGGGTTTATTTTGGATGATTGTAAGGGATGTTTTTATAAAATGTTGACACAGGACGACCGTCGAAACTGGTGCATTATAATAGTACTAGTCGGTTGCCCGTGCGTCGCGACGGCTTACAACAATACCCATGTAAACTATCCACCAAAAAAATTTCAAGGTTTTTTTATTAATTGTCTTCGCTCTCTTTATAATATTTTTTGATTTGGTTAACTGATGTTATTGTTTACTCTATCCAATATGTTTTGGTACAACACGACCAATGAAGTGAGCGATTGGAAGAGAGTTCACAACGACTGACTAAACGAATAGAGATTATAAAATAACATAATTCCACCATACAGAGACCAAATAAGAGAAAGTTTATGAGCTCAAGTTTTTAAAATAAGTTACATGAATTCAAACTTATAAAAAAGATATATCAAAATATGGAGTGATTGCTACAGTCAGGATGTGCTCCATATAAATTATGCTATTTCGTAGCAATTACTAACGTTTAAAACCAAAAAATAACCTTTCATTTTACTGCTAGTGTGACAAATCATTGTTGCTCCATCCAATTCAGCAACCTCAAACACCATTGAATCCATTGCGCCAATGTAGTCTCAGAAACGACCTGATGTTTGCAAGAGCCAAGAACGTTGTGCTGTGCTTTGGCTATAGCCTCGACCGTAGTGCTGGCCCGACTCGACACGATTATATTTTTTATTTTACAAAAAATATATATACATATATACAATTTATATTCAATATTAAAAACATCTTAGCATGATGTTCTACTGGTTAGATAGCTTCATCCAGTGTCTCCCGTCCTTCTTCCATCAGGGCATGGGTTTGAACCCCACCTCATACACCATTTTTTAACATTTTACAGTGGTTTAATCAAATGGCCCGACGGGCTAACGGGCTAACGGGCACAGTCGGCATGACGTGCCTAGACCAGAGTTGTGACCCGCGGGCGTATGGCTTGTGCCAGGACGTCGTTTGGCCATCTATAGTCGTGCATCGGGTTAATTTGAAATAGTTGTGAGGGGTTATTTGTAAAAAATTAACACGGGACGACCGTTGAAACTGGTGCTTTAAATATAATATAGATATAGATATAGATATAGAATAGAATTGCAGTGCACAACGAGTGATACAAAAAAATGTTATTTCTGTAGAAGTTAAATTTCGTTTTCATCTAATATGTACATGAATATATGATGGTTAATGCATATTAGAAATTCATTCTTCATCCTTCGTCTCTACACTCTATCAAAATCATCATTTTGTTTTCAGCCGAATTGCATATAACCAAACTGTACAGTGCTTAAATCTGAAATAAATAAAGAAATTAAAACTAGATCATGGAACATACATGGTTCGTAAGTCGTCGCCTAACCGTCCGGTCGGTCAGCAGCACCTGGGCGTCGACCTCTACTTACCAGAATTGGTATGGCATCCGCCTAGCTGAGTATGGCGTCGCCTAGGCGTGCTAGCCAACGTTGCGATGCCTAGGCGCTGGAAGGCGACGCCATGGGAGCACGCGCAAAACAGCACAAAGCCGGAAACACGCGCCACGCATTTCCCGCCCGCCAGCGCACGTAACAGGAAACAGCACGCGCCGCGTGGGAAAAGCATAGGACGGCGCCCGCGGGCGTCTGGCCTGTGCCGGGACGCCGTTTGGCTATCTATAGACGTGCATCGGGTTAATTTGAAATAGTTGTGAGGGGTTATTTGTAAAAAAAATAACACGGGACGACCGTTGAAATTGGTGCTTTAAGTATAATATAGATATATATATATAGATATAGAATAGAATTGCAGTGCACAACGAGTGATACAAAAAAATGTTATTTCTGTAGAAGTTAAATTTCGTTTTCATCTAATATGTACATGAATATATGATGGTTAACACATATTAGAAATTCATTCTTCATCCTTAGTCTCTACACTCTATCAAAATCATCATTTTGTTTTCAGCCGGATTGCATATAACCAAACTGTACGGTGCTTAAATCTGAAATAAAGAAAGAAATTTAAACTAGATCATGGAACATACATCGTTCGTAAGTCGTCGCCTAACCATCCGGTCGGTCAGCAGCACCTGGGCGTCGACCTCTACTTACCAGAATTGGTATGGCATCCGCCTAGCTGAGTATGGTGTCGCCTAGGCGTGCTAGCCAACGTTGCGACGCCTAGGCACTGGAAGGCGACGCCATGGGAGCGCGCGCGAAACAGCATGAAGCCGGGAACACGCGCTACGCATTTCCCGCCCGCTAGCGCACGTAACAGGAAACAGCACGCGCCGCGTGGGAAAAGCATAGGACGGCGGGAGAAGAAACATGAGTAAGAGAAGAGAGGGCTTGGGCGCTTAGCGACGGTGGACGTAGTTCTCTTCCGGAGTTCCGGTGGTGGGCGGCCGTGTCGCACTGTGATAGTCGCCTAGAGGGGGGTAAATAGACGAAACCTGAAATTTATAAACTTAAACACGCACTAAGGTTGGGGTTAGCGTTAAAATTAAATTTGAGTGCGGAAGATTGTTTCTCTTGCTATGAGTTGCTCAATTAATGCGGATGACGTTTGGGAGCAAACTCAAATCAATATTAGCAAGGAAACTTTAGAGATAGGAAAGAGGGCAAACAAATCAAGCGAAGATCAATGCAAGTGAACACGGTGATTTGTTTTACCGAGGTTCGGTTCCAAAGAACCTATTCCCCGTTGAGTAGGCCACAAAGGTTGGGTCTATTTCAACCCTTTCCCTCTCTCAAACATTCACTTAGACCGGATTAGCCTCCTCCTTAATCAATTGGGTCACTAAGACCCCGCAAGGACCACCACACACTTAGGTGTCTCTTGCTAGCTTTACAAAGCACTTATGAGAATAAGAATAGAAGAGGAGAAAGCAATCCAAGCAACAAGAGCAACAAAAGAACACAAATAATCCTCTCATAAGTCTCTAAGCACTAGAGTTGATTTTGGGAGCTTGGAGTGGATTGAATGCTTTGAATGTGTCTTGGAGTGTTTGGCTTTGCTCTTGCAATGAATGTGATGTTCAGAATACTTGGATGCCATTGAAGGAGGTGGTTGGGGGGGTATTTATAGCCTCCAACCACTTCCTAGCCGTTGGTTGTTTTTACTGGCGATGGGCACACCAGACAGTCCGGTGGCGCACCGGACAACTAGTGTTCACTGTCCGGTATGCGCCACGTCAGCATGCCCGTTGGGGTTTGGAGCGGTCGACCATTGGAACCCTTTGTCCTGTAGCTGCACTGGACAGTCCGGTGCCACACCGGACATGTCCGGTGTGTTCTGACTTCTGACTTGCATTCTTCCCTTTTTGCAGTCGACTGCTGACGCCAGGTTACTGTTGCTCCGTTGGCTCACCGGACATGTCCGGTGCACACCGGACAGTCCGGTGAATTATAGTGGAGCGCGCCCTGTAAAAACCCGAGAGTGGCATGTTCGCTTGGTACTCGGCCTGGTGCACCGGACACTGTCCGGTGCGCCACTTGGCAGCACACTCTCAAGTCTTGCTCCAAATATTGTTGAGTCCCCAACTTAATTTCTTTCTTGGTTTGTGTTAAACCTTATGCACCTGAGATAAATGATGACTAGACAAACTAGTTAGTCCACATGGTTTGTGATGAATATCAAACACCAAAATTGTTTATAGGAAATGATTAAGCCCATTTCCCTTTCACACTGACCCTGCTCCCTCGATCCCTCCCCTGCTCGTTTGTAACACCCTGAATTTAGAGGTATAAAATTTCTTTCTAAATATCTACCAAATTCAGGTGTTATCTATTGTCTCTCTCTTTCTTTTGGTTAGGATTAAGCTAATTAGGTGAGGGAGTAATTATTTATTTTTTTAAACTATGTGAGTCATGAAATCTTGCACCATGATGAGCCTAAATTATCCTTTTGTTTGATGCTCATGTTTGAAATGGTTTGAATTTGATTTGAAAACCCTAGAGAATATAAAATAGAAAAGCCATTAGAAATTCCAAGAAAATAGAAACCCACATTTCAGCCAAAACAGCCCAACTCGGCCCATCTAAGCCCCGCACGTGCGCCCGCCTCCCTCTGACAGGTGGTCCCCGCCTGTCGGCGCTAGCCCGCGCACTCTCCTCTCTCCCTCTCGCTATCCAGTGGAACCGAGCTGTCGGTGCCAACTCCCCTCGCGCGTGTGTTCCCCTCTCTCTGCCCCGCGGGCCCTGCTCGTCAGCCCAGCCACCCGTTCGCTCGCTCGGTCTCGCTGACCTATGGGTCCCGTCTGTCAGAACCGTCCCCCCGAACCGCCCGTGCCCTCCGCCGTGGATGCGCCCACGACCGTGCATTTTCCGGCCGCGCCCCCACGTGCCTAAGCCTTTTATGGAGCCCACCCACACTCACTCACCCTTCCCCGCTCAGTTGCACACACAGCCGAGCACCCTCACCCTCTCTCTCGCTCTGCGAGCGCGCCCAGGAAGCTCCGTCGCACGTTCTGCGACCGCCGTTAAGTCTCTGTCGCGCCCGCTGCCTCGTTGAGTTCCGCTTCTTTGCCAACAGCGTGGGAATCCTCCGGTTTGCCCCCAACCCCCTCTGGTTAGCCCATTCCGCGCTCACCGGCGTCATCCCCGTGCAGCCGAAGCCCCGCCGCCGTCGACGCGAGGCATCCCCGCGTCTCCGTCGTTGCTCAAACACTCTTGAGTCTCCACTCGAGGTGACAACCCTCCCATGCCCTTATTTCCCCAGTTACTGCTCTAGTGTCTGTGTAATTGCTTGCCAGAGCGAGTCTACTCCGCCGTTGAGCCGCTCCGCCGCGGTCTGCGCCCTCTGGTGCCGCTGCGCCGGTGTCGTGCCCATGGCTGAGTCCGTCGTGTCGCCCCGATCCCGCCTAAGCCCTTTCCCAGTGCCCCAGACCCTCGTCATGGCCATGCGCTCGCCTCCGACGAAACTTTGCCGCAGAGTCGGGCGGCGCCGCCATGAACCAGTCAGCAACCCAGCCCAAGCTCTCCATCAGATCTCAGGCGTCCATCTGGGATCTAATGGCCTGGCTATTATTTAACCCGACCCGACCTTAACCATCCGATTCAGATCTAGCCGCTCGGATCCGCCACCTCACCCATACCCTATAACTAGGCCCGGCTAGTCAGTCCTGGCTCAGGTCGGTGATGCCCCCTGGCCTGCCTGTTAGGGCTCGCCGCACATCTGAGCGTGCGCTCGTCCGCGGGATCTGAACTCGGCCGTTGATTTACGATCTGATGGTTGAGCAGGCCGGATACCCCTTCGTTTGTAATTTTGTTAAAGAAACCCCAGATTTTTAGTAATCAACACGTTGTCCCTCTGTTTCGCGCGCAGGCCCTGTAATCTTGCAGACAGACCCCTGACCTTTTAATTAATCACAAATTTGGACTTAGTTTTGTATTTTAAACTTCAAAACTTGTTTATTTCATATCTTTTTCATATGAACTCCAAATTGAATGATTCAAATTGCAAAATGTTCATAGGCCTATTGTCTCTCCAAATAAATTATGATCATTCATTTTTGTGCACTTCAACTTTATGCCTAAACTATAGGTTAGTGTATGTAATAAATTGCTTATGAAATAAGAAAATAAAAAGGAAAAACCCTAATGGGACTTAGGTATTTAATTTTGTGAGATTAATAATATGTCATGTATGAATTTGTCCCTGGTATAGTTTTGTGTCTCACTAAAATTAGCAGAACTAAATCATGTAATCCATAGTATTTAGGGAATCACTAATCTCTAAATGTACTAATCCACCCTAGCACCTAGGTTTACCTTTTTGGGTTATACTGCTTTGTCAAACTTGTGTTCACTTGATTGCATTTGTTTGCTGTATTGTTCTTTGTCTCTATCCAAATGTATTGAATGCATGATTGCTCTATTTAGACAATTAGCAGCTCGTGGTTCTTGAGTGTGTTGCCGAAGATCTTCTAGAGCAACAACCTGGTGATGGCAAGTGTCCTCTGACCTATTATGTCCTATTTACTTCATAATTTAACGTCCCAAATTATTTTATTGAAACCTAAGGATTGACTAGTCTGTATTTACCGTTTCCTTGTTTACCTTTTAGGTTATCATGGTTAGCTTTATGCTATTTCTTTAACTTAATCAACGTACACGATGTGAATATTAATGATACGATGATGTTATCCCGATGATGATCTTGTGATATTCTAGGGGACTCAAGCTGTTTCCTGAGTACCTCTCCATAAGGACCTATTCGTTGAGTGACCACCCGGGATAACAATACAACCATGAGGGTGGAATGTGACACCCTTAGCTGATTAATTAGAGGAACTTGAGGTGTAGTTGGCTTCGTCGTAGGGCCGTCAATGGGGTCCGGACGCGGTACTTACTCTGCCAAGGCTGGTTGCAGAGGTTCTTTGATTTGGTTTTGTTAGTCACCCTTCCTGTGGGGAGAAGTACTATGTTTATCAAACTAGAGAAACCTAGCAAGCGATTATGACCTCCGGGGAATCTTTGTAAAGGCTACATAGTGAGACCCTGCTAGGTCACCTTGGTAGTGATTAATGGAGAGTCATCATCTCCTGGCAGAATGAGAATCACAACTTGTGGGTAAAGTGTGCAAGCTCTGCACAGTGTTAGAAACTGGTATATCAGTTGTGCTCACTGTTAAGAGTGGCCTTGGGATCCTTTTTTATTAGAAGAACTTTGGAAACTCTTATGACGATGTTTAATGATAATGGTTATAATTATGATCTCTATCTCTAGTATTTCCTCCTGGAGGGAGTACGTGTGGGGGACAGATATCCCCCGGGTCCACTAGAAGGCGAAAACTCTGCTTGGGGCCACAAGCCAGTCGCCCCGCAAGGTCGCCACGTCGTGGGCCGAGCAAAGACTATAGTGGAAATGGGCCGACCCAAGAAGGCAGTGGGCTCACGTCCAGATTATTCGCGGATTGGGTGTGATCCCATGGAAGTTGTTCGTTTTTCCCGCGCCCGATGTCCTCAAACGCCGGGGATAGCTCGGAACGGAGCCGCCGGGTTTTCCTCGGGAGCAAAGTATGTTCCCTATTATCTAGGAGATAAGCTGGAAGAATGTGATCAGCATGTGCGTAAGGAGTGCCCTACGGTCGTGTATATAAAGCCTAGAGGGAACCCATCATTTTCATCTCATTAGCACCTCTCCACTCGGGAGATACCACTTGTAAACACTCCACACATACCAAGCCACACAAGTACAATTTGGCTCTATACAAACGGTAGGCTTTTTACATCCCAGGCGGTTCGGATAGAAAACCGCATGGGATGTCCCAGGCTATTCGGACCGCCTGTGATGTATTAGTATCACAAGCGGTCCGAAATACAAACCGCTTGTGGTGCTCGATTTGTTTCACAAACAGTCCGTAATGAAAAAACCGCATGTGATGCACGATTCGTATCACAAGCGGTTCTCAATTAGAACCGATTGTGATTTGATTACCATATTAATATTTTAATTTTTAATAAAAAATGCAAATACAATTTAAATGAATTTTAATAGCACACATAGATAACTAGAGAGATTTTAAATTAATTGGCAACCACAATGCATAGTCGATCATACATGCTAACAAATACAATTTGATTCATACAATTTTTCATGAACTACCATTTTTCCGCATGTATGGCTTTAAGTTCTTATCAATTTTCTTTTCCACACGCTTGATTCTCTCTGGACCGTTAAAGACGAACATCTCTTCATACTTATTGTATTCCTCATCTCCGTCTCCCACATTCTCAACTCCAACAATTTTTTGCTTTCCAGAAATAACTACATGCATCTTCTCATCTACTGGATCGAGTACATAGAACACTTGTGCAACACATTCGGCGAGAACCCATGGGTCATCTTTATATTCTACTTTCTTTAAGTCTACCAGTGTGAGTCCGTAGTTATCCACTATCACCCCCACGGGATGTTGTACCCATTGGCACTTAAATAAGGGTATTTTCATGCTTGGGCCATAATCAAGTTCCCATATTTCCTCTATGAATCCAAAATATGTGGTCTTCTGTCCCTGTAGGTCAAAAGCATCGATACGAACACCGCTATTTTGTGCAACACTTTTCATGTCTTTTGATTTAGTGTAGAATGTGTACCCATTGATGTCATATGCTTGCCATGATGTCACAAAACACGATGGCCTAGAAGCCAAATTCTTCATTGTTTTCTCTTCCAAAGAGTCTCCGAATGGGATGTTTTTGTCCATTAACCATTCGCTGAAACGATGCTTGTGCTCCCTCATGATCCAGTCCTCTGTGCGGTTCTGATTTTCTTTACGAAGCTGATCCAGGTGTTCCTCTATGTAAGGCTCTGCTATCGCGAGATGTTGTAGTACACTACCATGAGCATAATGTACTAGCTTGTAATCATCAACGTGAAAAGTTTTCTTGCCCATTCTCCCTCTCCCACATAGTTTACCCTCATGTTTAGGTATAGGCACACCTGTCTCTGATGTAATCTATACAACTCTCAATCACTTCTTCTGTAGTGTATCCCTCCATGATTGAACCCTCTGGGTGAGCACGATTTCGTACATAACCTTTTAATACTCCCAGGTATCGCTCCAACTGAAACATATGATGTAAATATAGTGGCCCTAATATTTTTATCTGATCCACGAGATGTATGATTAGGTGTACTTGCATATCAAAAAATGATGGAGGAAAACACATTTCAAGCTTGCACATAGTCTCAATGATGTATGCCTTCAAATAGTCCAAGTCTTCTAAAGCTATTACTTTTTGTGACATCGCATTGAAAAAGTAACACAAACGTGTGATGACAACTTTGACATGCTCTGTTTCGAGGGCTCTTACCGCAATTGGGAGGAACACCGTCATCATCACATGGCAGTCATGAGAGTTGTAGCCAAATAGAGACAAGTCCTTCATCTTGACTAGTTTGCTGATATTGGATCAGAAACCTATGGGCACTTTGACCCCACACAAACATTTGCAAATTTTTGTTCTCTCCTCAACTGACAAGTTGTAGCTAGCTTGAGGAGGTAAGGCTTCCCTTTGCCACTATCCACTAGATGAAGTTCCGATCTGATTTGAAGATCTACTAGGTCATTGCGTGATGTAAGTCCGTCCTTTGTCTTACTCGGCATGCCCATCAAGGTTCCAATGATGCTATCAAAAACATTCTTTGTTACATGCATCAAATCAATGCTGTGGCAAATTTCCATATCCTTCTAGTATGGGAGGTACTTGAAAAAAATTGATTGCTTCTTGAAAGTTGTGTAAGTTGAAGGGTCAGTTCTCTTTGTCTTTTATCCTTTGTTTTTTCCCTTTCCGAATACAACATGAATGTTCTTTACAATTTCAAAAACAAGTTTCCCACTATAAGGCTTTGGTGCACCTTCACTTTCCAGTTCATTGTTAAATTCCTCTTTCATCTTTCGGTACTTATGCTGCTTCATCAAGAACCGTCTGTGTCCCATGAACACCAACTTCTTGGATGATTTAAGGTACAATGAAGCAGTTCCATCGACGCACACTACACAACCATTCTTTCCTTTAGTCTTTTGCCCTGATAGTGTGGTGCCACCGGGAGAATCATGGATGGTAACAAATATAATTGCTCTTAAGTTGAAATACTCATGGCAATACTCATCCCATATTCGAACTCCTTCATTCCAGAGCTTTGTCATATCTTCCATAAGAGGTTCTAGGAACACATCAATATCAACACCAGCTGATTTCGGACCTTGAATAAGAATAGTGAACATAATGTACTTTCTTTTGTGACACAGCCATGACGGAAGGTTGTACATCGTTAAATTCATGGGCCAGGTGCTATGTACACTTCTTTTTTCACTAAATGGATTCATTCCGTCTGTACCCAAAGCAAATCTTACATTTCTGGTTTCTTTGGCAGACTCAGGATACATAAGATCGAAATTTTTCCATTGTGATGCATCAGCAGGGTGTCGAATCTGTTTGTTATTCTTCTTGCGATTTTCAGCATGCCAACGCATAAGCTCAGCCTCCCTAGGATTTGAGAACAAACGTTTCAAGCGATCAATTACTAGAAGATACCACATCACCAAAGCTAGGATCTTTGACTTCTTTTTCCCATCCATGTCATCAAAAGTGTCATCGTCACTTTCAGGTCCAATAGTGGATTTCTTGTTTTTATTTTTCTTCGGGAATTTTTTTACACAGTCTTGATTGTATCTCTTCTTGTATCGACTGACATTGCAAACTGGGTATCTTGCTGCGTTCTCAAAATCGCCACGATACCGAATACAATGGTTTGGACATGCATGATTTTTTTGCACACCCAGAGCTATGGGAGATATAAGCTTCTTCGCTTTATAAGTGCTTGTTGGTAGTTTGTTGGGTTTTGGTAGTAATTGGGACAGAAAATTCAAAAGATCTGTGAAGCTAGTATCAGACCATCCGGCGCTAGCCTTCAACTTAATAAGTTCTAGAACTGTACGCAGTGTAGTAAACTCTTTGTCACAACCCTTTGATTCATCATCTAAAGGTTCTTTTCAGGCACTTTCCAGTCCCTCCATTTTAGATAGCCTTTCTGTGATCCCACAGAACTCAACATTTCTGGTTCCATATGGCGCAACATCTCTTCGCAATCAAATTCTTCAAAATCTTGATTGGCATCCACATAATCCACTTTACCATCAACTTTATCTAAAATTCCGACAGCTCTCTCGTCATTACCAGACACTTCACACGGATCCAACTCACCATGTTCTGACCATATCGTGTAATTGTTTTTAAACCCTCTTTTTAGCAGATGTGATTGGATTACTCCTGTATCTCTCCAAGCTATCTTATTATCACAATCGATGCACAGACATAATATCTCCTTACTCTTTCGCAAATTCGCGTGCTTGTTGGCCAATTCAATAAAGCTTCTCAAATTTCGAATGTACGACGGATGTGGTCTTATCACATTGTACATCCAACCTCGGTCCATTACCTATCCCTATATTGATTAATGTCAATAAAATCATTAATTAATTGAATTTATCCATAAAACATGAAACGAATTGATGTGCATGAAAATAAAACAACATTGCAGCAATAGGTACCTTGAGGTGGGACAACTGTTTCTAAAGAATCTTTAAATTAGATCAACTACAAGTCCAAATCTTGGAATTCCTAAGCTTTTCTTCAAATTCGGTCTATATTACAAAATTGAGGCAAAAAATCGCATCAAAATGAGAAAGAAAACAAACGGAGATCATATATATGCATAAACTTTTGAAATCAATCGATAAACTAAAAAACAAAACCTTCTCCCCGTAGATCTCAAAAAATACCCGCCGCCGCTACAGTGCTGTGACTGTTCTGGGAGATAGGGTTCTGGAACCCGTGGGCTAGTCCTTTTATACTGTACAAACATCGAAGGCGGATTTTTAGAAAAACCGCTTGTGATATATAACATCACATGCGCTTTTTATTCTGACCGCCTGTGAAGTTAATCTATCACAGGCGATCGGAATAAAAAACTGCATGTGATGTTAATCTATCACAGACGGTCTGAATAAAAAACCGCCTGTGATTGTTTACAATATAAAACGCTTGCTAGTTCCGGCAGGAACCCTAACACCCGGCTGAGATGACACAGTTGCGCCACCAGGCTGATCGACTGTGCTCCCTGAGCTGCGCCGGCCACGCCGTCCCTGAGCCCGAGGCCGAGCGCCACCGTCCCCGAGCCCGAGCATCGAGCGCCTCCGTCCCCGAGCCCGAGCTAAGCGCCGCCCTGTCCCTTTCCCCGAGCTGAGCGCCGCCTCCCCGAACCCGAGCGTATGTTGTGATCTTCAGTTTCATGCTAGTATGCTTTTACTAGTTGTCATAATCTTCTCTTAATATCTTTGGATGATATCTTTACCGCTAGGAAATTTTGTACAATCTTTACCCTAGGAAATTTTGTTCATGGCTCTTGTTCAGTTTCAACTGTAACAACAATCCTCGCATTGGAACCGGTCGAGGAATATCCCTCACCCTCGTATTTGAAAAGAAGTGAATCAAATACAATAATAGGGACCTACCCTAGATTGGTGTTGTTGTTGACAGTAGTTGCTGTTGAACTTTGATTTGCTGCTCTCCCAGTAGGATTAGAAAGGAACCACACATTCTCATTGGAGCATAATTCAGTCTGTTAGTTAAACATGATAAAGAGACACAATCTTCATAGGTTCTACACTTCTGATTTCATGACATGCTAGACTAAAAGTGACAGATGATACAATCTTCATGGGTAGCAGCTTTAAAGTCAAGTTACAACTTAAACACAGAAGATATCAATACAACTAGTTTTGCGGGTTTCAAGCACTCTGAGCAATTGAACTATGCAATTTATAATGCAGTTCTGTTAACAGCTTTCTACTGTAGAAAGATACATGATGATCTCAGAGTATATATGCTGCTTGTAATGGAAACCGAGACAATAGAATAGTGAATGAATAATGATGTCTTGAATTCACTATTCATTTTGTAGAGTATGACCTTAAACAGCTTAATTAATGAACCGAGCCTAGTTCAGTTGGTGGGTGCTGTGGGCAGACACCCCCACCTGGTTTCCTAGGTTAGTATGAGTTTATAAAGCTTTACTAGCCACAAACAATGTGAAGACTTAACAAATAATATTCTACAAGAAAAAATGAGATGTGCAAGTACTTTGAATTCTCCTCCTGTGCTGTTGTTTCATTCTGAATTTGGGTCGTTGGATTTGATCCAGACTGTCATTGATCAAATATCTCAATCACACGGCAAATTCAACATACTTGCTTCATAACATTAGACGATAGTGGATATCGCATCAAACTCCATGATGGTTAGATTCTAACATTTTGGGAATTAAAATGATAAGTGCCAACTTAATAATGGCCCTTGATGTGATGTTGCATCAAACTCCATGATGAGTAGATTCTAAAATAATCATAGTGGATTGCACCTTGCTTTTCTTTTTGACAAACTAATAATATTCATTCAGAGTTCTTACTTTTCAACATGTGATGAAAATATTGTGTTCTGATACCCTCTGTGTTTCTGTTGCAAGTTCTTCTTTTTTCTGCTCTTCTTTGGCATATATAGGAGTAGTAGTAGTAGGGTGGATTATATATGTTGGTGCTGTGTGAACTGTGGTGGCCAGTGAAGTGTGAATTGTTTTTTTCCTTTTGTGCCCATAAGTTCAGAGATTGAGAAATTATGACCATGTAATTTGGTGAACCATGACACTTTAGGTGTTAGTATCCTTCGAATGAAGAATTTTGTGTCCCTCCATCGATGTCAGTTGTTTGATCTTGTCATGGATAGTTGATGCAACTACTAGATGTGTATGGGACACTAAGACCCCTTCCTTGGTAGAAAATCTCCATAGTGATTGGGGCAACAAGTCTATTTTTAGTGTTTTTTGACTACCTATCTTTGTTTGATAATCATTGGGGCAAATGTGCTTATGGCCCTCATACCCTAGAACACTACCTTAACTTAGGCTATGTACCCACCCCTAGGGGTTTTGTATTAGGGCCCATGGACCAAAAGGACTCAACTCTTGAGACACTAGGGCCCCAAAACACTTAAGTTACTAGAACACAAAAACATGTTCTCTTGGCACTCATGGGGTACTTCACGGGACACCATGAGGCAAGGTGGCTCTTGAAAGGATATAAATGATGTCAAGGTCAAATCCAAATGATATTATTTCTTTGGCATTTTGGATAAGGCCACATACATCATGGAAGTACATCATGGAACCCCCTTATCGAGCACTGAGTACCGACCAGCCCGACTAATCGCGACTAATCACGATTAGTCGAACAATCTGAAAACAATGCTTTAGGATATATGTATATCCTCGATCGACCCCTATATTGATGGAACCAGCTGTGCACTCGGTACCTACTAGGATGGATGTGTTCTGCATCGGTGCGTCTAACAAAGTTAATGAAGACGCGGCCAAACTTGAATGGCAGACAACGAGCAGCTCTGGTGAAGGCAGCGGGGAGAAGCTCATTGCTTAACCACAGGCAGAGATTAAAAGAGGGAGACATGTCAATTACACTAAGAAGTCTTCCGTCCTCTACACAACTAGAATGTATACAATTTGACCGTATGTGCATATAATTGTTGTTTATAGCATATTATCGAATCTCTGTTTGGTAGGAACTACTGTTCAATTTGAAACCAAAATGGATCAAGTGGAGCCAGCGAGGAGCGGTGTAGGCAGCAAAATTTGCAACATTGTAATATCCCAATTTTGGAATGATTCATACTCGAATCCCACGGTCCCAAATAGACAATTTCGAAGTATGGGAAGAAGATGGAATGATTCATACTCGAGAATCATTACGTCTTAAAATCAATATCCCGATATACAAGAAGGAGGATGTTCCTCCTAAATTTGTGAATGGGAGGCCGTTCTTGACGACGGTGCAACTTTCTAAGTTGTCGACTCCGAAGATTAGAATGCATGAGTGGTACATGGTGGCTAGCAACAAATACAAACTTGAGGACTTCACATTTGTTGTGCCAGAAGATGCATTTTGTAGCAAAGATAATATAGATCATGTGCGGCATTTATTCTTTGACGATCTGTGGTCGTTGTACCACCGACAAAGGATGGAAACCAACTACTTAACCCTCTTTTGCTTGTAAGTACCTCTAAACTTTCATATTTGTTAGTTTTGTACACGCACACATAAACGAGAGTCTAACGATTAACACTTTTTACACGTAGGATGCAATACATGGATGATAAGAAGAAACAACTTAAGACAGGGTTTCTTGACCCGTTGATGATATCCCAAGCTCGCTACAAAGAAGTTGTTCAGAGACATGGAGAAGAATACAAAGACTTGGATGATGATGAATTTGAGAAAGCCGTCAAACAGAATCAGAGAAAGAAAATGAAGGTAATGGAGGCATACATTGGAGGAGCCATGTATAATCATGTACAACATGGCAAGGACTTAATAATAGGTCCGCACCACTTTAAGTAAGTTCTCGACATGGTTTTGAACTACAAATTATGGCAATCATGATCTTAACATGTGTTTTCGTCTATGTCTATATAGTGACCACTACATTTGTATCATGATCTTTCCAAAGCTTGGTAAAGTCGTGGTCTTCGACTCACTGAGAATGGAAAAGGATGTGTATAATGACTTCTTGAAGATTTTAGAGAAGTATGATTATTATTGCACACTTGTACTTATTACAACTTAACAAATGTATTCTTAATCTCACAATGCTATTCTTATATGGAGTGCATACCGTTTTTATTGGAAAGATCTTGGCGGCGAACATCCAGAGGACAAGCCTAATTTGTCAATATCATTATTTCCATATGGTGACAAACAACTTCTGGGTACTGTCCTGTGCGGTTATTATGTATGCGAATGGTGTCGTGTCACCTTCCATTACATGGTCAATCGTGAGGATGTAAGTTCACTATCATTGTCTATGTTGCAATTTTTATGTTATATTGTTGCTCATCACATTACTCTTAGCACTACTTGCTTTTTGCTTTCATTGCAGGTTCCTAAATCCAAGATCAATGCTGAATGGTTAGAAAGAGATATGGTTTCCGTCGGTGTGGCTAAGGTTGTAAAAGACTTGCTTTACTTTATGCGCCGTGAAGTTCTTCATCAACAAGGGCTATTCTACAATACAAATGGAAATTTGCAACACTTCCCAGAACTAAGTTTGTACATGATATCACATAGTGTTTAGATCTTTAGTTTGGAACTTGAGATGTTCAGTTGTATATGGAACTTGAGATGTTGAGTTGTTGAGTTGTATATGGAACTTGATATGTGTATCATTGTGGTTTGGTGCTAATACTAGTACTTTTATCGTTCTGTGAATGTGTTTTGTGATGTGTATGAGTCTGATGTATGAATCTGGATTCTGTATATTGATTTGTTATGAATATCATTTGTATATTAATTCTATATATGAATCTGGAATCTGTATATTGAAATACAGTCGGACCTATATTTAAAACCGCCTGTGGTATGTGTCTAACACAAGCGGCTAGGATTAGAAACCGCCTGTGATGTGTGTCTAACACAAGCGGCTAGGATTAGAAACCGCCTGTGATGTGTGTCTATCATAGGCGGTTCCTTTAGATAGAACCGCCGGTGATGTGTGTCTATCACAAGCGGTTTTTGATTGACCGTTTGTGATGTGTTTTACATCACAGGCGGTGCACCACAAGCGGTTCCTGGAACCGCCTGTGTAGAGGCTAACTGGACCGCCTGTATAGAGGTTTACTGTAGTAGTGCCACCCTAGGAAGTAGGCTATTATGCTCCTCAAAGCGGCCCAAACCTGCAGAAAATCGCCCGACTCTCTTTCTCGTGCCTCTCGCGCGAACCATCGAGTTACAATCGACAACACCGTCCTACCCAAAAGCACCATGAGGGTATCCCCAGGTGTGCAGTCGGACACTAAACACCGACAGCTGGCGTGCCAGGTAGGGGGCATGTCGTTGATCAAAGCTAACTCCATGGCCATCATCTTCTAGAACAAGATCAGTCTCAGCCCAGGAGCTATGTTCTGCTTCGGAACCATCTCGTGCATAGAGGACATAGAGAGAACTCTGCACCGCATAGCAGATCCACCCGAGAAGAGACCCTCCTCGGGAATCCTGAGAGAAGCCGGAACGAGTCTACGAGCCGCGCCCCTACTCACAGCTCGAGGGAAGATGGTCACTCGCAGTCCAGGGCTCAAAAGCCCACGGAAGATGGAGGGCCAGTCAGTCAGGGCCTCTCCGACCCAAAGAACTCAGTTTTCCACCTCGCCCACTATGGACACGGAACACCCGGAGGAAGGAAGTGAATATCCCATGCCAGGGAAGGAAAACACACTGAGCCATCCTCTCGGTACCTCCGCCCTCAAAGGAGGATGGGAAGAAGAACACCATCATACCTGCTCCTTTCTACCCTGACGTCCTCTTCATTCAGAGGAGATTAGAGTCATCACGCATCGCCAACGATGAGCCTACCATGCAGGGGGGAGGAATCTCCCTAGCGTGATGCCCGGCGACGGAGAAACAGACGCCGGAATGTGCGGCGACATCACGAAGCCGGAGAACAGGACCCGACGCAACCCGTATCTTGGAACGAAGCCTCAGAAGTGGGAGAAACTCCTAATAAACGAGTACATCGAGAAATATGCAACCGTCGCGATCGCCGACAGGCTCAACGGCGAGAGCAAGAACTAGCTGGACAAGATGCTAGACTCCGGCGAGAGAACCCTCTTCTCGCTCGAAATGTGTACCCCGACTTCGCCCGAGCATTGAACACGCTGAGTGAAGTTGGAGGAGTGTTGGCGCAGATAGCCGATGGACTTTCACAAACCCCAGACACGGAGGGCTACCGGTGGCTGCTTACTCAAGCGGCCAATCATCTTCTACCCCTCGCTCATCCTGCGAACGACCTGCGTCACGCCATCAACAACCGACGAGACGCGTGAAGCACCATCAGCGCTTCACACGACCAACGACATGAGAATGAAACAAGGCATCGGGAGGAATACGATCGAGATCATGGTGTACCGGCGTGCAGTCGTGCAACACGAATCGAGTCGGCAGCAGCTTCAACCAACAGTCCATTTCGGGGACGATCGAGACAACCTAATACCGACTTGAGGCACAGAGGATTCACACCTCAAAAGAAGACCTAAAACATGTGTAGAAGTCCAAGACTCAAGAACAAAAGAAGACCAAAAGAAGTAGCAAAGAAATCCATTAAGAGGGCAGTTAGCAGGCGCTCTGCTGGCGCACCGAATAGTGAATAGTACCTGTCCGATGTGCATCGAACTGTCTGGTGAGGCACCGGGCAGTCTGCGCAGAGAGGCCGCAACCAGAGGCTCTCGGGGTTATAGCACTGGACTATCTGGGCAACAGTCAGATCCAACGGTCGACTGCTACAGACCCCAACGGTCGACTGACGTGGCTAGGACACCGGACTGTCTGGTGTGCCCGACAACATAATAGTGAGCTTTCTGTATAATAGCTAGCATTTTGGGGGAGGTTATAAATACCCCCACCAACCGACTATTTGAATGTGTGGGAGCCCAAGCAACATACCAACACATGTTATAGACATTTCCAAGTGCTCAAACACCAAAATGCTTAATAGAATCACTTGATGATTAGCGTAGGTGCTTTGCGAAGTGCTTAGGTTAGTTAGATCGCTTATGTGCTTGCTCTAGGTTGTTCCTAGTAAGTTGAGTGAGTTTAGAGAAACCCACAAAACCCCTCAACTCTTGTGTGAGCCAATGTAATATTGTACCGAGTGGGGAGAGAGTCTTACGAGACCGTGACAACTGAGTTTGTGTCACGGTTGCCACCGTGTACCAGAGGGAACGAGGCCCATGACATTTCGACCGGAAGCTCGATAGTGGAGACGGCGGGGAGCATCCGAGAGGAGCCGTAAGTGGAGTACCACTTGCGCGTGGAGAAGGCTCATGCCTCTCTACGGAGTTACTCGATCGAGGTGTTTGGCCCTTGCGTGGACTACCCTTTGCGTAGGGGCACCAACGAGGATTAGTCAGAACCTTGCATAGTTTTGGATACCTCGGTAAAAATATTGGCTGTTGGGGGCCTTCGTCTTTCGAAGGTCCTCAAAAACATGGTTAATCATTGGTTATCAGCATATTTGTCAAGCATTGCAGGAGCTTTGGGACCAGACTATCTTTGGTATAGAACGATGAAGGGGTAACTAAGGTAGCTTCGTCATAACAACACAGGAAGATGATGCAAGGAGAAGATGTCATCCTAGACGCTGAAGGCAAAATACAATGTTGTCCTTGTGCTATTTGTAAACCATGTGTGTAATCTCTGAGGGCATAAATTTAATATCGTACGAATCGGTACTGAAAGTCGCCTAGAGGGGGGGGTGAATAGGCAAATATGAAATTTACAAACTTAAGGCACAACTACAAGCCGGGGTTAGCGTTAGAAATATAACTAAGTCTGAAAGAGAGGGCAAAAACAAATCACAAGCAAATAAAGCGGATGACACGGTGATTTGTTTTACCGAGGTTCGGTTCTTGCAAACCTACTCCCCGTTGAGGTGGTCACAAAGACCGGGTCTCTTTCCACCCTTTCCCTCTCTCAAACGATCACTTAGACTGAGTGAGCTTCTCTTCTCAATCAATTGGGACACTGTTCACGCACTGTTCACTTTTGCAGACGACCGTTGGTGCTATTAGCTGTTGCTGCGCATGGCACACCGGACAGTCCGGTGCTACACCGGACAGTCCGGTGAATTATAGCAGAGTGGCTCCCCAAATTCCCGAAGCTGAGCAGTTCAGAGTGGATTTCCCTGGTGCACCGGACACTGTCCGGTGGTGCACCGGACAGTCCAGTGCGCCAGACCAGGGCAGCCTTCGGTTGGTTTTGCTCCTTTTCATTTGAACCCTTTCTTGGACTTTTTATTGGTTATTGTTGAACCTTTGGCACCTGTAGAACTTATAATCTAGAGCAAACTAGTTAGTCCAATTATTTGTGTTGGGCAATTCAACCACCAAAATCATTTAGGAAAAGGTTTGACCCTATTTCCCATTCAGGTACGATTCCCTATAAATAGGTGAACAGTGCCCTGCATAAAGCACCTTTTTTGGAGGGCCAAATGATTGTTGTGTGTAATCTTCTCTTTACCTCCCTTCGCTCTGAGTCATTTTCTAGAGTCAAAGGTATGTTTATAAATTTAATATACGAAGGAGAAGTATGATATTGATATATCTGTGATGAGTTGTCATGTTTAAACTTCTTAATATCTTTTACACATTGATTTATTCACTTGTAATAATAAATCCTAATTCGTTCAGTAAAATCTTAACCTTCGTCTCCGAAGAAGTTAACCCGAAGGGATAACTGCTTGATGATGAAGGTTGACTATCTTTTCTAATATTGTGTTGCCTTGTTTTTTATTGTGCATAGCAATTGAGAACAAGTGCCCAACATTGGCGCCACCTTCGGTGAACTCAACGACCACCTTTCTCATGCCGCCGAAGAAGACAATGGTGCTAGGGGTTGTTCTTGCTCCCCTGGACACCAATCAAGACGGAATCCTTCTAAGGGAGGCCCAAAGCAAGAAGAGGAAGGCCACTAGTCCAACTCTACAAGATGAAGAGCTAGACTAAGAGATCAGCAACCTGGAGGCCATACATCAAAAGGTTAAAAAGAGAAGGGAGAAGATGCTTCGGCTGTCGGAGCTGCAAAAGAAGATTGACGAAGCAACCAAGGAAATGCGACAAATCACACAAGATACCGAGCAAGGGCATAAACCACAACAAAGAGACCTTCGTTAGGAGGGTCCCATCCACGATGATATGTGGTATGATGATTTTCACCATGACAACATTGCTTTTGATGATGCTTCTCCCCTAGCCACAGAGTTGCAGGTTGTGCCATGATCTCCTTCGTACAAGCTACCCTAGCTACCCATGTACGATGGCCACTCAGATCCGAAGCAATTTCTAATGAGCTACAAAGCAACCATATCATCCTATGGTGGTAATACAACTGTCATGGCAAAATCCATCGTCATGGCGGTCAGGAGTGTTGCTCAAACCTGGTATTCCTCTCTCAGGCCAGGAACAATTACGTCTTGGCAAAAGTTGAAGGACATGTTGATCAGCAGGTTTCAAGGATTTCAAATGAAGCCAGTAACTGCTTAGGCCTTATTCCAGTGCACATAAGACCATGGGGAATATTTGCAGGCATATGTCCGAAGGTTCTTATGCCTCAGAGCCCAGACACCAACGGTGCCAAATGAAATTGTTATTGAGGAAACGATCAAGGGATTTCGCCCAGGTCCAACGACATAGTATTTTGCCAGGAAACCTCCTCAAACCCTGGAGAAGCTTCTCCAAAAAATGGTTGAGTATATCAGAGCTGACAATTATTTTTGACAAAGAAGGGAGGAATCCTACAGGTACTCTGAGATGACTAGGGGCTTTGGGGGAAGGCTCCATCCAAGGCATGTCAGAACAATCCACAACCCCAGTCAAAGCGAAAACAAAAACAATCGTAATAAAGGGCAGCAGCGCAGCTCCCAGTTAACAGGGGCGCAACAGAGCTCCTTTAGACCTCCAACCCCAAGAGGTAGAGGAGGACGAGGCTTCGGAGGGAGAAACAACTCCCAACCAAGAAGATTATTCTGCCTGTTCTGCGGAGAGGACAAGGGACATACAACAAGGACTTGCCAAGTTATGATACAAAAACAGAAGGAAATAGCTGAGGCCGAAGCACAACAAAACCAACCGAAGTAAGTTCTTCACACTGCTTTGTGCTACTCTCCATACATCCGAGAGTATGTGTGTAACCAACAGCCATTTCCACAACCTACAGCTTCGGTTGCTTCGGCAAGTCACTCTCCACCTAGGTGGACCTTACCTCAACCACCTGCATCAGTTCCAACTTCATCTCACAGTCAGTAGCCTCAGGGGAAATATCAAATTCAGCAGCAGCGTGATGCAAGAGAAGAATCCGAAGCTCGAACAGTCAACAACATTGTTATAGAATCCAGGCATATTTACTGAAGCAACAAAGGGGCTAGAACAAGAATTTGATGTACATCTATTGTAATTTCTATTTCTTTTGCTTTACATTTTGCCTTAAAACCAATATGAGAAGGTGCAATCTTCGAAACTTTGTAATAAATCTGAGGTTACACCATCGAGTGTAACAAAAATGCCGAATAAGCTCCAAAGTCGTTCCTAAGGGGATGCAGAGCTAAAATACCACCTAGTAAAGGTGATGAAGCTCCAAAGTCATTCCTAAGGGGATGCAGAGCTAAAATACACCTAGTAAAGGTGAACAAGTTCCAAAGTCATTCCTAGGGTGATGCAGATCTAAAATACCACCTAGTAAAGGTGAAGAGACTCCAAAGTTGTTTCTAAGGGGATGTAGAGTCTTATTATAATATGTTTTCTATTATTACCTTAACTCAAGCATCTTTTGCATCATATCATTGCATCATTATGCATCATACCATCATACATCATTTGCATCATCAATGAAGAGAAAAGAAGGGGAATTGCTCCTTCATATACAAATGTGGCTTAGCTACGAAGCTAAATTCGTGTTTTTGATAAATTATGGACTAAAAATAGGACAAAGGGGAAAATGCTACATCTTCAACAGTCATCATCACGAACAGGACAAAGAAGGGGCCAATGTTTTCACTCTGGCAACGATATTCTATATGAGTTTACAAGACCTTCATCTGAAAAGGGCTTTTCTTTATGAAGAGTGAAAAGAAGGAAAGGTGTTT
This sequence comes from Zea mays, assembly GCF_902167145.1. NCBI lineage: Eukaryota > Viridiplantae > Streptophyta > Magnoliopsida > Poales > Poaceae > Zea > Zea mays. The sequence continues at coordinate 82,501,155 of NC_050097.1, read as the reverse complement.
TTTCGTCTTTGGCTCAAAAAATGGTACGTACGTTAATTTCACGCTACACAAAGAAATATACTACATAATGCAATTGACGCAACATACGATCGTATTTACACAGAGCAAAACACAAGATTTCGAATGTTTTTACATGATTACTAAACACAAAACTGAAAAAGTCTTCACAATAGCTTAATTGTCTTCTTTCAGAACCTTCTCAGCAGCTTAGTCTAACAAAGTATTAACAACTTCATCAATCGTCGTGTTCACCACCTTGAATTCATCAAATATTCCTCTTAATGATGGATCAGCTTTGGGATCATACTGTTCTAAGGGTGGAGAAAGTTCCACTGCACAAAGATTTCGTTCTGTCAAGAATGAGGCTAATTAATTATGATGTCAAAGCTCAACAGAAACATATACATATACGTCTTTCTCGCTCCATAGCTTCTTCAGCTCTCTTTGCCTCTTCTGAAGCACGATGGGTCTCTTCTTCGCTCTGTCGGATGGCTTCATCTGTTATCTCCCTTCCACCGTTAACCTAGACCTCAAAGTAAAATTTCCCACCAAGGGAAATAGCTTCAGTTCATCTGCCGAAACTGTAAATTATGGCTGAATTATAGTCTTCGCATGTTCACAGGAGGCTTTTTCAAGCAATGATATGGCCCCACGGGCACCCACACAGGCACAAAATTCTCCTCTACCAGTGAGGGCTTCATCAAGTCAGTTTGGCTTTTCTTCAACTTTTCAATTAAAGAAAGAAGAATTTTGTCTTTTTTGACAGCTTGGTGCCGAAGGTCAATGACTTCGGATCGCATATTTTTGAAGGCTATCCAGGTGCTTTCATCTTCGGCATCTTTCTGCGCTTTTAAAGCCTTGCTAAGGATAAGACCCTAATTAAAATAATCATAAAAATAGGTAATAATAATAAGTACTACAGAAAAACATTCTCCAAAATTATAATTCTAAAAGAAAAAGTTAAAATATGGAAACCTTCAAGCTGTTGTAAGCCAGACAATCCGCAAGTTGATCCTTCGGCATTGTAGATAAACCAAGTTCAAGTTTCGGATAACCTATGTTATCCATCATTTCCTGGCAAACATCAATCTCTTTGTTGTCCGGCAGGCAGTATAGGTAATCATCTTCATCATTTCCTCCATAAACCAGAGATCCTTGAGGATACTTTAGGTCCTTTGCATAATATTGCACTTCAACAGTTTGTTCTTTGCCCAACTTTTTCTCCGAAGCATGACGAATAATGTATCCAAGATCTTAAAGACACGGCGCTTCGGGTATTGGCAGTGCTATTCTTTCTAGCAGTCTTTCAAAATTCTGTTCTGATGGTTTGGATTCCAAAGGTCCTGCCTTACCTAAATCAAGAGAAGCAGCCTCGTCAGTAGTTTTTTCCAATTCATCAGTTTTGTCTTTGAAAATATTTGTGGGAGCAGATGTTGCAATCTTTGAAGGTCTCAGAACAACATCTAGCACATTGGCCATTCTTCTCCCTTTTTTTAGGAGTTCCTGCTAGAGGGGACGCTATCCTCGACAGCTCTTGCACCATCGGAGGATTTTGTAACTTCGGCTGTTGTTCCACCTTAGAGCTCTCTGCTTTTATTGTTTCCAAATGAATATTGGGTGCTTCGGCCACTACAACAGCTTCCTCGATTCCTTCCATCACCTGTTCCAAAATTCCAAAAGTAACATTAGATCAGAAGTGCTCAGATTCAAATCAGAGAAAATGAAAACCATTACCTTCGGAGTAGAAGTAGCCTCTCCAACTGCTTCGGCAGTTCCTGCTTCTTAAGCTTCAGCACCAGATAGTGCAGGCAGTTCTGCAGCCCTTTTGAGTAGTATGACTTCGGGCAGTGGGTTAGAACTTTTACCTTCTTTTGCTTCAGCGCGGTGGAGGAAGGCATTGCTGCAGTTTTCCTTTTCATTCCTTTTTATCATGCAGGAAAGCAGTAGTCAGGATAGACAAACCTAATGACATCAAACACTCTATTCAATCTTCTTTTCCCCCGGGCACCGAAGGCAGTATTCATAGCTTCGTCTAAAGCCTTGGTGTATATCCCCAACAATTTATCACTAGTCGGTTCAATGGCTTCTAGCCAGTCATCATTTGGTTAACCAAATTGATCCCTATAGCGGTAAGTATATTTCAAATACACAAGGCCACCTTCGCATGAGCTGGTGTTAGTTTCCTTCGGCATTTCCCACTTGTTAGCAAGAGGCCATACCTTGAAGGCTATATGTTCTTGAACCAAATCTCTGAAGCCGATGTAGCTGCATACGATGTTGAAGGCTACTTGGCATGCTTGAGCTTTTTCAGTATTCACGATCGTAGGCCTTCACGATCCAAACGTTGCTTCATCTGAAAGTTCCCTATGCCCGAGAACATGATTTGGATGTCACCTAGAGGGGAGGTGAATAGGCGAATAATAATTATCACTTTAAAACTAGAAATTCTTACTCTACTCAAAGGCTGGATCGCAGTGGAATGAAAGACCCTTCGAGTAGGTTGCAGTGGAATTGAAGTTCTTGTCTTAAAATACCCTACACTTCGAAGACAGCCTGTTCCACATATAAGTATTGAAGTGCAAGTACAAACATCAAATAAGACAGAGAAACGGCACACAACACAGAGCAGAGCACACAGACACATGGATTTATCCCGAGGTTCGGTCAAACCTGAAATGTTTGCCTAGTCCTTGTTGGAGTTAGCCACACCTTGGCTTGGAGTCTATTTCAACTCCTTCCTCCATTTGCTCAGATCTGTCAGTGCGACAGATAGAGCCTTCCACTATGTTGATATCAGTTACAACGATGTCGTGGCTACTTACAATCTTCTCGACAGCACTCCGGCAGAGTAACAATGCACCCAAGATTTTGCTCTAGCTCTCAGCAGCACTTCTCCTCTCTCTAAAGGCTTATAACTTTTCCTCTACAGAAACTAGAGAGATACACAAGAGAGGGAGAGAAAGAATTGATCCAAATGATGTATGGACTTGTTGGCTGCTCTTGTACCCTTGTTGAAGGCGCCTAGGGGTCCCTTTTATAGTCCCAAGGGGCCTAGGAGCCGTTGGGGCTTCATTTGGAAGCTCCCAGCCTTCCCTGTTTGCCGGTGCACCGGACAGTGCACAGTAACGGATCTGATTGACAGTTTCCTTTTCTGGAAGAGCTAGCCGTTGGTGCACCGGACATGTTACTATTCAATGTCCTGTGCGCCGGACAGGTAACTATTCATTGTTCTGTGCACCGGACATGTAACTATTCACTATCTTGTGCACCGAACATGTTACTATCACTATCCTGTGCACTGGACATGTTACTATTCACTGTCCTGTGCACCAGACATATTACTATTCACTGTCCTGTGCATTAGCCAACAACACACTAAGTGCTTTTTCCTCCATTCTTTCTCCATTTGACTTCAACTCTTGGGAGGATTTTCCTCAGACTTAAACAAACACATTTAGAGTATACTCCAATTGACTTAGTCCTATAAACTTACCTCTTTCTCGTTCTTCTCCTAACTTTTCTGTTTCTCCTCAAGCAGAGCTCAGAATGGCACTTTCTCTTTTTCATCGTTTTACCCAATTTGGCTTGTTTGAGGTCGATGTTGGACTCTAAACCATCAAGTCAACTTGACTTGATCTAGATTGACATATCTAAGCTCCAACACCCTGCAAAGGTCACATAGAATATATCCAAACATAGTAACAATCCAAACTAAAGATCAAAGTAAGCTTAGCTCTTTTGGGCTGCTTCCAGTTCTGGTTTTGACACTGCTCCTTCTTCTAGTGACCTTGTTCACGTCTCGAGCTTGATCTTAAGCCTTATGACTTACACCACATAACTGTAGATGTTACCTCATTAGTTGTAAGTCATGTCCTTATGTAGTGATCCTTGATGCACAATAACTCTTCTTAACTCGATCAGCCTTAACTTGGGAAGTCTTCTTCTTCACCCCTGGCTTTGGGTTCCTGGTCTCCTTGACCTTCTCACATGCACTCGGTACCTCGAAGCTCTTCTTGCCTCCATCCTTGGCTTGATCGGTTGTCTCTAAGTGATACACACCGAGTCTCACTTAAGCAATGTACATCTTACTTGTGATGTCCATTATCTATAGATATTCTAGTCTTTGGATCATCACACTTGTTCACTTGTGTTGAACCCTGTTAGCTTTACATTAAGCACCTGTTCAACACTTAGCACACTTGTTTGTCCTTTAATTGGGTTGTCATCCAAACCACCAAAACCCACAAGAGAGCTTTCATTATCCAGGATCCTAAGCATTTTTCCCAAAATGTTGGAACAGGGTGTCTCGCATCAGAGCGATATGTCAAGGAGTAGCAGCCAAATTTGTTGTGATATTGTTCCTTCCCAACTACCTTTGTCTAGTAAGATAATTCGTGGATATTGCAAAAGCAGTCGGTGTCTAGGTCCAGCCCTTGGCTCCTCATCGCTCTGATGAAAACTCCAACTTTAATCAAAACTTTGGGAGTAAGCTAATGAAGGAATATTTCAAATCTCTTCAGCACTTCGACTAATATTTTGTGCAAGGGAAAGCGAAGCCTAGCCTTCATTAAACTTTGGAACACCACCACTTCATCTGCGTCAGGAAGAGGAATAGTGTTCTTCCCTCCGACTTGCACTATAGATATATCATGAAAATATTTGCCCTTCATCGCCTCAATTTGCCCTTTCTTGATAGTAGGTTTTCCGAAGACAACATGGCTCGGCCTCCATGGCCGTTCTTCGGCATCATCTGCACCACTATCAATATCAAAATCCTCGTTGTCTCCGGAATCTTTAGACAACCCAGCTAAAATTTCATCGGTTATTTTTTCAACATTGATCTTCTCCATAGATTCATAAAATTTAGCCAATGCAGCATCGTCACTCCTCTTACCTTTGACCATCTCAGTTCTGACTAAGCAAAGAGTCAAAGCTAGAAAATGATAGCAATTGCAATAGCTCAGAGCAAACTAGCTTAAGTCGATAGTACGAAAAATATTTTGTCACAACCCTCATATATATGTATATATATACAAAATACCACTACAAAGTGGCCCCCACAGTCCAGAAAGTTTCGCTATTCTAGCGAAGGGGAGGTGTTTTTTCGGACCTTCAGCAAAAGGCCTTCGTTCGTTTCGCAGTCTGAGTTTGTCATCAAGAAACAAACTAATACTGCGAGGGGCTACTGTTGGGGGCCTTCGTCTTTCGAAGGTCCTCAAAAACATGGTTAATCACTGGTTATCAGCATATTTGTCAAGCATTGCAGGAGCTTTAGGATCAGACTATCTTGGGTATAGAACGATGAAGGGGTAACGAAGGTAGCTTCATCATAACAACATAGGAAGAAGATGTAAGGAGAAGGTGTCATCCTAGGCGCTGAAGGCGAAAGACAATGTTGTCCTTGTACTATTTGTAAACCTTGTGTGTAATCTCTAAGGGCATAAATGTAACATCGTACAAAGTTGTACGATTCCCTATAAATAGGTGAACCGTGCCCTGCATCAAGCACCTTTTTTTGGAGGGCCGAACGATTGCTGTGTGTAATCTTCTCTTTACCTCGCCTTCGCTCTGAATTTTTTTCTAGAGTCAAAGGGATGTTTATAAAGTTAATATACGAAGTGAGAAGTATGATATTGATATATCTGAGATGAGTTGTCATGTTTAAACTTCTTAATATCTTTTACACATTCATTTATTCACTTGTAATAATAAAACATAATTCGTTCAGTAAAATATTAACCTTCGTCTCCGAAAAAGTTATCCCGGGATAACTTCTTGATGATGAAGGATGACTATCTTTTCTAATATTGTTTTGCCTTGTTTTTGATTGTGCATAGCAATTGAGAACAAGTGCCCAACACCGGCATCGTCCACGGGAGTTTGCATCTCTACCCTTACTCTTTACCTTTCGCATTTACATTAAGTACTTAAGTTTCAATCTCTCTTCTCTAGTTAGAATATTAAGGATTGAAACTTAGGTTTTGCGGTAGAGATAGCAACACATAGACTAAACCTAGTTTACACAATCTAGATTGTTTATTTGCATAGGTTTTAGTGTAGGGATTTATTTGTGGCCTAGTTTAGAGATAGTTTTTAGAAGTCCTAATTCAGCCCCACCCCTCTGAGATGTCACCGTTTCCTACAAGTGGTATCAAAGCTCGGTTTGGCTCCTTTGAAACGTTTTAGCTTCACCGCTAATCAAGTCGACACTTTTTAGATGAAGGGGATGGATACCCATAGGCCACCACACTTCGACGGCACTAACTTCCCATATTATAGTGTTAGAATGACGTGTTACTTAGAGGCCTTTGATCTAGGTGTTTGGAGAGTCACTCGTGATGGGATGAAACCACCTAAAAATCCCGAGAAGCTCACCACGAGTGAAGTAAAAGAAATTCATTTGAATGCTAGAGCCAAAAAAATTGCTTGTATGAATCTCTTAGCATGGAAATTTTCAATCAAGTTTTTACATTAAAAACTGTTAATGAGATTTGGCTAAAATTGCATGAGCTCCATGAATGCACATCCAATGTCCATGAGCAAAAACATTGCCTAGTCTTAAATGATTACAATTCTTTTGCTAAGAAAGATAATGAGATTATTAGAGACATGTATTCTCGTTTGAATCTAATCATCAACGCGCTCAATTCTATTGGAATTAATAAACTAGGTGATGCAGACATGTGGACATTGTGAGTAAGATTATCTCCCTACTGCCACAACAAAGAAATGAGAGCATCATCTATGTTCTTCACAACATGGAGGACTTGAGTACAATGACCCCGGCAATTGTGATCGGAAAATTGCATGTGATGAAAAGAAAGGCAAGAGGAAGGCTCCCACTCCAAGCTCCTCAAGTGAAGAAGAGGAAGAAGGAGAATGTGATGATCATGGAGATGATCAACCCTCAACGTCATCCTCCGAGGATGAAGAAACAATCCGACGCGTTGGAAAGGTCATGGGGATGATTCGCAAGATTAATCTAATGGGTGTGCCCCTGAAGGTCGAGGATCTTCTCTTATAAATGAAAATTAATGTAATTATGTCGAATTAAATGTTCTAGCTAATACTTTTTAGCATAAACGCGATAACTTCTCTTATAAATTGACTATTGAGTTTCTTTTCCTCGCGTGACCGTAGAAGCGAGTTCTATTTGGTATTACATGTTTTATAATGTTTTCCTTTATATGTGGTAATGTTCTTTTGCATATATATGTTTGTTTGCTTGTGCATGTTAGTATTCTCCGCATGTCATGAATAGTCGTGATCTGTTCCCAAGGTTCGAGGAATCAACGATCAATCTTTGGTGATTGAGAGATCGAGCTCTTTGATATCTACAAGGTTGAAGACCCCGAGTATCTGTTTGGTGAAGGCAAGTGTCCTCTGACCTACTTATGTCCTATTCACGTGATAATTCATTTCCCTACATTACATAATTAAAACCTAAAGATTGACTAACTTTCTATTTACCTTGTCCTTGACTACCTTTTGGGTTATTATGGTTAGCTTTATGCTAGTACTCTACTTTAATCAATGAACATGATGAGATACAATTATGATACAACATTCTAATTATGATTACGAGCTTGCGATAATAAAGGAGGCTTGGGTTGTTTCCCGAGTACTTCTCCGTAAGGACCTGTTCATTAGATGACCACATGGGAAAACTATGCAGCCATGATGGTAGTATGAGACGCCCTTGGCCAAGTAATTAGGGAAGTCTTATGTTGGGTGCTGGTTTTGGTCATTAGGGACGGAGGCATCTGTTATGGCTCTTATATTCTTGCTCAGGGATCTAGGTACGGGCATCGTTCCCATGTCTTTTCCCTAAGGGTAGAGGATATAGGCTTGGGTACATTAGATGGTCTCAATGCAGTGGTCATTTCCAACATCCACATAGTGAGGACCCTAGGGGAAATCCACGTAGTGAACCGTGCCAGACCACCTAGGAAGTGATCAATGGGGAGTAGCGCTCCTCAGGCAGAAAGGGAATCACGACTCATGGGTGAAGTGTGCAACCTCTGCAGAGTGTTATGAAAATGATATATCAGTCATGCTCACGGTTAAGAGCGGACTTGGGAGATCCTTTGATTAGATTTACAAATGGTTTGAGATACTATGGTTTTATTTATGGATTTAGCTACAAATGATGATGATGGTTCTATTAATGATGTTTCTAACTATGGATTTTGGTAGTTCCTCTATGAAGATGTACTCTTTGGGATAACAACTTGGGGTTGATGATAAAGCTTGGCTTATATTATTGAATAAAACTTGACAAAGTAAAGCAACCTGCTTTAAGCCTAACTCCACATAAAGCTAGTCCACCTCAGCCAAATGTGACATTTGCTGAGTACGTTGATGTGTACTCACCCTTGCTTTCACAAAACATCAGGTTGCCTTTGGTGCAACCTATGTTTAGGTAAAGAAGAAGAAGAAGACTCTATGAGTTCCAGGACTTCGACGAGTTCGAGGATTTGGCTAGCGACCTCCCCTATCCAGCTGCTTATGGTGGGTTTGTTTTCATTGGCTACATTTCTATTATGTGCACTTTGATATATTATGTAAATGACTCTAGTCTATAATATTATTACTTACTCTTTATTATTATTCGAAGCATTGTGCTATGATGAGTCATTTATGTAATCATTGTATACGTGAGTTCTGATCCTAGCACGTGCATGGTTCGCACTCGGTTTGCCTTCTGAAACTGGGTGTGACACTCTACTAGTATTATTGTGTTGATTTTGTTTGTGCAGTGAATTGATGCTTCATTTAATAGTTATCACATTCTATACTTAAGGGGTGGTTAAATGTCTTATTGAACGGTTATAGGTCCTGTACGAGTGTTATCGCTGCCCAACGTTGTTTGGAAGCGAGTAGCGTTGATAAGTTGATTTCTGTTGAAGTCGGAGAACAATCCAAGAAATGTATGTGAGTGCTTTAAGTTCTTAGGTGTTCGAGTTGTTGTCTTGTGGAGATATACTATGTGATGCCTTTACTGGCGTTAGATTCATGTGTTGATGATGTATGGATAGCTAGTGCTTGTGAATGAGTGTTTGTAGTGCCTTTCTATTTGTGGTTAGTTCACTATAGTGTGGCGTAATATGGTCTTGTGTTACTTTTTATTATGCTCATACATATTCATCAAGCATCTGATTTAGGTATAGATGTGGAACATGTGGACGTGAATGACGTGGTGTTGGAGACAAACCTGAAGATGATGGACTGGTCAAATGGATATTCGTCCAGCGGACATCATCTAACAGAAACACTAACCTAGTGTTGGATTTCAGGCAAGCCCCAACATCTAATTCCCATGGTTTGCAATAATTGTTTTATTCACCTACCTGTCTATGATTGTTGCATTAGGTTGTAGAAGTTGTTTGGAAACAATTGCTACATTTATCCTTGATTACATTTGTTTATCCCTATCCTTGTCACCTAGGTAATTTAAGTACGCTTAAATGCTTAGGCCTGCTTAGACAATAGAAGTCAGGTGATTTCCTGTCACCTGCAAGGTACTTGTGCTTACCTTATGCTTGATTTGGGTAATGTCATCAGGAACATCAATGATAAGTATGAATGTTAATTTAAGACCAGACAGGATGCAGTTAAGGAAACACAAGGCATGTATGTCTTGGTTGTCTACTTTTCCCCATTTGTGCCGATTCAAGACCGTACCATTGTGGTCCCTCGAGTCATGCTGAACGCATGCCTAATCACTTAGCTGACCGAATAACTCGTTCAGGCTGCGAAGCCAGAGTACTATTCCAGCTAGATTCGATCTTGTGGTCACTACTAAAAAATCACCTTCTTGCAATAGGCAAAAATCGTTGCGATAGACCATAAACTCGTTGCGATAGGCACCAATTGCGATAGAAAAACTGTCGTTGCCTGCTGTTGCAGAAAATAGAGGGCAATAGACTATAGCAACATTTTACGTTCTGTTGCAATTACTACATCTTTTGCAACGTATTCAAGTGTTGCAGCAGTTCGTTGTTACAATGGACTATTCTGTTGCAACATTTACGATAGTTGCCAAAAACTCTATTGCCACAACATATTTCATGGTAATAAGTGTTAATGCCACGTTTAAATCTGTTGCAAATGGCTTTGTTACCACAAGATGCTTCGTGGCAACAAAACACTAGTGCCACACCAGTGACTCGTGGCAACAAGATGTATTGCCATGCAAATAATTTCGTTGCATTTGATCATTTTGCAACATAATGTGTCTCGTGGCTACATGACCTTTTTGCTATAAAAATTATCTGTGGTAAGAACCGTTATAACAACAACAAAAAATATCGTAACTAACGATGTTGCAACAAGAAGAAAAGGTTGAGACTACTGAAGTCCCAACGAAATAGATCCATGGTAATTACATCTTATTGCAACAAAAAAATCATTGCAACTGAACCATACAACAACCAATAAAACTGTTGCATTTACATATATTCAAACCCACAATTTATACGATAATGCATTTTGCATTTCTATTGGGTATAAAATGTTATGCAAAAGAATTATATTTTACATCAGTAACGTAAGAACCAAAATTGACAACCATAATATTTGTCTCTTGTCTCATATATTAACTATATCCATACCATAAGTTGTAACAAATAGGTTGCACCAAATAAATAGTGGCCAAATACAAATTAATTTGATAACATAGCTCACAATCGCAACATCCTCATACTAGCTTGGATTGTGATAACATAGATAATAAACTACTCAGGACTAGCAAATTATTGGAAGTTTTTTTTTGTCATCGTGTACCCCTCCATCCCCTCCATTGATGCAAGCGATGGTTAGCTAGGCTGACGACGATATCACGACGACAAGGAACCTGTTGCAAGTGTTCAAAACAATAATTAGTAAAGCTACAATAACTTGGTTAATCATTAGTGGAAGACTACAACTGTAGTGCCTACAACTACAGCTACAGCACAACTCCTAGCAAGCAGCTTCAGCAGCAACCATCAGTAAGCAGCAAGCAGCAGCAACAACACGCAGAAGCATGCAGCTAGCAGCGGCAAGCAACAAACAGTAGCAAACATCAGCAAGCAGCAAGCAGCAACACACAGCATGCAGCAAGCAGCAGCAACAACACGCAGCTAGCAACGGCAAGCAACAAACAGTAGCACGCAGCAAACAGGAAGCACGCAGCAACAAGCGTTCTACTCTATCTCTACCAGAGAAGGCAGCTGCAGCACCAGCCTAACAAGAGCGAAAACAGGCTACCAAATAAGCATGCTGCATAGAGCCACAAACATGTGTACTGCTCCTATGGTTAACTAAAATCTGTTTAGGCTACTAAAATCCATTGCATGCACAACTACAAAAGAAATAAAAATAGATTGTGGACATACCTTAAACACACTTTGATAGAGCTTCTTAAGTTGATCTACCTTGCTTCTCGCTTGCACTTGCGGATTGTACCTATTATCATATTCAGGATTACAAAAACAAAACTATCAAAAAAATGTTGTAAAACAGTTTATATGATCATAATACAAGAACATTTGCATTCCATACACATTCGCTTCTTTTGTCTAATAATTATATTGTAATATATGTCAACCTTTTGCAATGGAGATTAAAATTATGACAACAACATTTTTGCAATGAATTCAAGTTTATCACAACAAAGAAAATATGTGGCATAACTGTCAATTAATTGCATCTTTTTTAGTGGTAGCAAATAACATCGTTTTTTACAACGAAAGTCATGATTATCGCAATGCACAAAAACAGTGCCACAAATGTGTATATATTTGTAACCAGTTAAAGGTTGTGGCAATAACTATACATAATGCAATAAATTTAGTGCTGTCGGCATAAGGGTGCTTTTGCAATAAGTTTTCTAGTGGTAATAATAACATCTTTCTCTAGTAACAAAAGTCATGATTCTCGCATTGTAACCACTTTTAAAGGTTGTGATAATAATTAACACCTAATACTACAACTTTAGTGTTGTTGCAATATCCGGTGTGGATTTTGCAACAACTGTTCTAGTGTTAGCAATAATACCTTTCTATTGCATCGAAATTCATGGTTATCACAATGCACAAAAATAGTGGCAAAACGGTCCAAATATTGCAACCACTTTTAAAGTCTGTGGCAATAACTAACACCTAATGCAACAAAAATAGTGTTGTTGCAATATCCCCATGGCACTAGGGTAATTTTGCAACAACTGTTTTAGTGGTAGTAATTAACACATAATGCAACAAAAATAGTGTTGTTGCAATACCCCCGTGGCACTAGGGTAATTTTGCAACAACTGTTCTAGTGGTAGCAATAACACATTTCTCTTGCAACGAAAGTCATGATTATCGCAATGCATAAAAATAGTGGTAAAACGGTCCATATATTGCAACCACTTTTAAAGGCTGTGGCAATAACTAACACCTAATGCAACAAAATAGTGTTGTTGCAATATCTGCCTTGGCACTAGGGTAATTTTGCAACAACTGTTCTAGTGGTAGCAATAACACCTTTCTCTTGCAACGATAGTCATGGTTATCGCAATGCATAAAAATAGTGGCAAAACGGTCCATATATTGCAACCACTTTTAAAGGATGTGGCAATAACTAACACCTAATGCAACAAAAATAGTGTTGTTGCAATATCCGCCGTGGCATTAGGGTTATTTTTTAGTAGTGGGTGCACCTACTGGTGTGGTTGAGGAGCGACGGGGACTCGACGAGATGACCCTCTGGTAGTCGGTAGGTCCCTGGGTATGGTGACTCTTATTGAATCCACGACGTACAGCAGGACTGCTACTGGAATATATATGGTGGTAACTGTATCTCACGAAGTATTGTGGGTATGGTTTGTGTTAGGAATACCCCACCAACTGGTTAGTAATCGATTTGAATCGCCATCGCTCCGGAACAGTGAGCACTTAACTTGGTCTATCTCATCGTAGTAAGAACTTCACAATGATAATCCCAAGGATGATGATATAGATTAATGATGATGACATGAATAATTATAATCAAGTGTTGGGTTACTCTTGCTTGTCTACTTCATGAGACACTTGCCAAACATGATTAATCACTAAAGCTATAACTACACATAGTGAATTGACAAATTTCATCTAGCTAATTAGGTGCTAACCTTTATTTGCCGCATAATAGATTAAAGTGAACTGCTAAAAGATGATTAAGAATCGTGATGCCCCTTAAGTTGCTAATAACTACATTAATTCTTGTACTCTTCCAAAAGAAAGAGCCAACTCTAGATAAAGCCTTGCATGATACTTGGTGTCTTTTAGTTTATTATTTCCTGGTTTTGGACGGGTAAGTCTAGCTAAGTACATTTGAGTACTCAGGGTTTATCCCACCATGTTGCAGGTGAAGATCTAGGCCTGCTGAGGATGGTGGATAAGTGCCAGTGGGCTCGGCCTTCTATATAGTGATATCATCTCTGCTTTTTTGGAGGATTGTCATTGATCTATCATTTTGTCCACAGTTCCAGGGTTGTCCAAAGTTATATCATCTTTGCTGAGGATGGTGGATAAGTGCCAGGGTTCAAAACTATGGTTATACCTATTTTGTCCAAAGTTGTATTTCTTTCAAATGAAGTTTTGTAGTTACTCTCATCTCCTTATTTGTAGACTTATTGTAGTATTATTTCTGTTGCAAAACTCCAATATGTGAATGTGTATTTACTTAATCTGCAATCTTGGTTGTGAGTTAATTTACCAAGGTCCTTTGGAATACTCGGTGGTCTACCGAGTCTATATAGGCTCAAGTATGTTTAAACAACTGTCGAAGCAGATGTTTTTGGTACTTGTGCTGTTGTAGGTTGGGTGGTCCTGTCACACCAACCCTGGGAGGACCCACCCCCGGTCGAACCCCGTGGCACCGAGCCTAGGGTTGGGCGTGGCAGAGCCTGACAAGGGAGGCGGGCGTGTCAGAAGGGAACCACTCGAGTGGATCTCGCGCCTAGCCCCGGTCTGACCCGCCATAAATGACTGGTCATATTAACCATGCCTGACACTGTGCCACAGCATGGGTGATGGTATGCTTCCCACTCATGACCTATGGACCCCTCGGGCGACATAGCACGCATGGCCTACGTGTCTAGTCTGTGGTACATTAATAGCCTGCACGCCCCTCGACCAGCGGCGCACTTATGTCCTATCGGACTAGGCCTGTGTGTGTAGACCTCCCGCGGGGGATAACACGACGAGCCGCGCCGAGCCCCAGGCTACGGAAGCCAGGGGTCGGCTGAGAGCACCTAGAGGTGGAGTTGGGATGAATACATGATCCTGCGAAAATTGACTCTAAACAACACAAACTTGGTTTATACAAGTTGTTAGTGATAACTAAAACCATGTTAGGATGAGAATAGAGAAGAAGGAAGAACTCTTCACTTTATTACTCCTTTCAGATGAGTATTAAATTTGGGAGCAATATTGCAAGTGAGTAGAGAACTCAAGAAGATAGTAATCACAATAAGTAAATGGACGAGTGACACAACGACTTTTATCGTGGTTTGACCAATGCCTACTCCACGTTGTAATGACCTCCTTTTGTCAATGGTTGCACTCAACCCCTCTCAAGTGATCCAAAGATCAAACTTAAGTGCCAACGATATCTTCCTTATACCAAAATCCTGTTGTGAGGAATCTCCATAAATTGGAGTGTCACACCCGGTTCTGGGGGCAAAATCGAATGAATAGCATATGTGTGCGAAGATCCATTTTCCACACATATGTTGATGTCACAAGTGTAATATATCACAATACAATGCAATAAAGGCGTAAAGAGAGTAGAGTAGTATTTATTACAACATCCAGACAATAGTATCTTAAACAATATCATCAAAGTATAGAGGAAATTACATGGTAATATCCCACAGGAAGATGACCGGCGCATCGTTAGATTCAGTATTCATCGAAATCTCCATCAAGGTCTTCTTCATCACCCTCTGATCAAAATATTAGCAAGGGTGAGCTCACTTATGGTCGGGGCTCAGCAAGTGGGGGGAAAACTAATGCAAGTTTAACAAGGTAAGGCTAAGGTTAAGCGGTAAGCATTTTAGTTGGTCAATATTTTATTAGCAACACCGGTCTTACTAATAAGTGTCTATCCCAAGTATCCCATTTAAACAAAGGTATAAGAGTATATCAAAAACACTTAAGTGAAACCACTTAAGCAAACCATTGGCGGATCATCATATCTCGATTTATTGTCCATCTTTAGGTTCAATTATCATGTGAGGGTCCATGTTGCTCTTAACCGTGAGCATGGCTGACATATCAGATTTACACTCTGCAGAGGTGGTACAACATTACCCGCAATACGTGTATCCCATCTAGCCTTGGGTTGTATGGACCCTTAAATACTACCAAGGTGAATGGCTAGGGATCCACTATAAGGTTGTCACAGAATACACTTAATACAAAGCAACCTGCTAAGGTTTCTAAGTCGGTGTGGCGGCCCTCTGGACGAGGTACCTTAGCCAAGAATACGTCCCCATGTTAACGTGAGCTGCCACCACCATCGCTCCCCCTATTGCCCATATTTCAGGAAAGGTTGCTAGGTACTAAGCACATTAAGCTAATTACCAAAGCTAGTGCCATGATAGCACTCGTGGTTGCACTGTTATCCTGGGTGGTCACTCCATGTTCCAATTAA
The DNA here is from genome assembly GCF_902167145.1 of Zea mays. NCBI lineage: Eukaryota > Viridiplantae > Streptophyta > Magnoliopsida > Poales > Poaceae > Zea > Zea mays. The sequence goes on along the minus strand of NC_050097.1, from coordinate 82,485,495 downwards.
TATGAAATAATCTTGTTTAACCATCGGGTTAACAACATAATACCAATTTCATTTTCGGAACATTAATATCAATAATGAGTGACATCAAAATTATCAAGTTGAGCGGTAGCACAAATTTGCAAAGCACAATATTTTCCCAGGGTAATCAAGAAATACAGTTGGTAATCTAGGAAATCCTTAATTAGGCAAATCCCATCAAATTATGTAATATATCCAAAAAGTAAATGTTATTATATGCATTAATTGGGTACAAATAGAATATGCAGAGGGAGAATTCATTGCCTTGCTCGAAAGTTTCCTGTGGGTCGTCCTCGAACGAGTTTGGTTCGTCTACCTCACAGTCTACTTCTAGCATCGATTTGCGTATCATACATACAAAAGAATACGTACGCCAAATAAATAAACATACACCATTACAGGGATAATCATTCACCATTACATACACATTCATACCTCACACATTTATACTCATAAATACGTCTTTAAAGCGTAAATACTTATTAATTCATTATGACTATTACTGCGAGTCCCTATGGATGAAACTATGAGTAGGTGGCTATAATACTAGTTTTACCTACTATAACATGTATTAACGTTCTTTATGAAAATAAATGCTAATTATTTTCTTTATTACTAATAATAGACTAATAAATTTTATTTCTTTTTATTTATAAGTAGAATTTATGCGTATAGCTAAAATGGTTTATCTATGATTCTTCTAACATTAATATTCCAAAAATTAGTGTGAATCACTAATTGGATTTTAAATAACATATTCATGGTTATTTTGACATAAACAAGTATTTTACTAAATCTAAGAAATTAAGTGTTATACTTATGGTCACATGTATTTTGACTAGAAAAATCTATTTTCACCTGACCGAAAACATGTGGTCTAGTATTTCTTCTACTTCTTCATATCAATAAATTTACACTTAACATACTAATAACAACTATCGTTCCATAAGTTAAAGCGAAGTTAAATTCGTAAACGTTTTCTAGTATGAAAATCACCGAGGTAGTGAATAATGACAGTATTCATTTTTAAAATTATAAAATCATGCATATATCCGAAATATTGTTGCGGGGTTCGATTTCGGCTATACGTATACATCGGAATCTCTTTTCCATAATCTATAAACTGATAATCCCGAAATTAATTAAATTTACAAAACATGGACTAAAATGAAAAATCGTCTTCTTCTACCTTGGACTTTCTCGCTTGCAGGGGGAGATCGACGGGGTGGTTTCGACCGAGCAGGGAACGGACAGGGGGTTTGGTGTCGAGCAGGGAAGCGGGGCAGGGGTCGTCGACGTCGGGCAGGGCTCCGGCGGGGTGCTGCGTGGTCGACGAAGCTCCGACGAGGGCGTGGCCGAGCTCCAGCGACGAACCATGGCAAGGGAGGAAGAGGATGGCGGGTTCGAGGAGAGGGAAGGGGAGAGGGCGCCGGGGGGGAGAAGAAACGGCCGACATAACTCCATTGATGGCATTCATGGAGGTTTTGAATGGAGGGAGAGAGAAGGGGAAATGGGGGGAGGAGGAGAAGCGTCGACTGTCCGGCTCCGGGGTCACGGTCGGGCACGGGGTCGGCGGCCTAGGCGCGGGTGGCTGCTCGGCTGGTTGGCCAGCCGGGCGCGGTCGGCGCGCAACGCGCGCACGCTGTCCTGGCGACGGCGCGACTAGGGAAGGAGACGAGGGGCGCCCGTGGGTGGGACCCGCTCGACAAGGAGAGAGGGGGGAAGAAAGCCCTCCCCTGGTGGCGGCTTGGCTGTTGGGCCCTGATGGGCCGGTTAGGTGTTAGGGTTTCTGAAATCTTTTTTTATTTCTTTTCTATTAAAATATAAATAAATATATTTTTAAAAATTCTAAAATCTCACAATAATTATACCAAAATTATTTATAACTAAAATATTTATTTTTGCACCAATAATTATTATATTATTTAATTGGATTTTTATTAAGAAGAAAATTTCTACTAAACATCCAAAATCAAACATGAATACAACAAAAAATTATTCTAGATGCAAAATAAAAATCACACATTAGAAAGAAAATTTATTACCCTAATTATCATTAATAATCTCAAATGTATTATTTTAGTTGATGGTTTTTATAGTGTTACAAACCTACCTCTCTTAAAAGAATCTCGTCTTCGAGATTAAGGAACTTCCGAGAATAACTCGGGGAATTCTGCTCTGAGTTCATCTTCTGTTTCCCAAGTGGCCTCATCTTCGGAATGCTGACTCCACTAAAATTTGCACATGTTAATAACTTTACTCCGAGTAATCCTACGAGATGTTTCCAGAATTCTGACAGGGTACTCTGAATAAGTCAAATCCTCATTAACATTCAGTTCTTCCATGGGTAATTGTTCCTTCGGTACTCTTAAGCACTTCTTGAGTTGTGACATGTGAAATACGTCATGCACATCCGACAAACTTTCGGGTAGCTCTAACTGATATGCTACTTCACCTTTCCTTTCCAAAATCCTGAATGGGCCAATGTAGCGAGGAGATAATTTTCCCTTAACCTTAAATCTTTTCATTCCTCTCATTGGTGAAACTTTAAAGTATACGAAGTCTCCTACTTCGAATATCAACTCTCTTCTTCTATTATCAGTATAGCTTTTCTGTCTTGATTGTGCTGTCTTCAAATTCTCTCTGATAATCTGCACTTGCTTTTCTGCTTCTTGAAGAATTTCTGGACCAAATACTTGACTTTCTCCGGTCTGATTCCAATAAAGCGGTGTTCTACACTTTCGTCCATAAAGTGCTTCAAATGGTGCCATCTTTAGACTTGCTTGGTAACTATTGTTATAAGAAAATTTTGCATAAGACAAGCTTTTATCCCAACTTTTACCATACTTTAGAGCGCAAGCTCTTAGCATATCTTCCAACACTTGGTTTGTTCTTTCCGTTTCCCATCTGTTTGTGGATGATAAACTGAACTAAAGTTTAGCTTGGTATCCATGGACTCATGTAGTCTTTTCCAAAAGCATGAGGTAAACTGGGTTCCTCGATCTGATACGATCTTCTTCGGTACTCCATGTAGACAGACAATCCTCGACATGTATAACTTTGGCTCCTGAATAAGTTGTCTTCACAGGTATAAAGTGTGCCACTTTAGTCAACCTGTCTACTATGACCCATATTGAATCATAGCCATCCCGAGTACGGGGTAGTCCAACTATGAAATCCATACCGATTTCTTCCCATTTCCATTACGGTACCTTGAGAGGTTGTAGTAATCCTGCTGGTCTTTGGTGTTTGGCTTTAACTCGCTGACACATGTCACACGATGCAACATGAGTAGCAACATCTCTTTTCAAATCGTACCACCAATACTTTTCCTTTAGATCCTGATACATCTTTGTACTTCCAGGGTGAATAGAGTAAGCCGAATAAGGAGCTTCTCTCAAAATAAGTTGACGTAGGTGTTCAATTTCTGGTACACAGATTCTCCTTTTAAACTATAGTGTGCCTTGTTCATCTTCCATGAAATCTGGGGCTTTACCCAAACCAATCAAAGTTTTAATTTCCTTAATTTTCTCATCAGATTCCTGTCCTTTACGAATCTCTTGTTCCAATGTAGATCCAACTTCCATAACTGTTGCTTCCATATTATTGAGCATACCAAGGTTGAGTTGTTCTATTTCCTAGCACAATTCTTGTGACATCAAATGAGTAGTGATGTTGTTCACTTGACCCTTACGGCTCAAAGCATCAGCCACTACATTTGTTTTTCCTGGGTGATATTGTATTTCCAAATCATAATCTTTCATCAACTCAAGCCATCTTCTCTGTCTTAGGTTGAGTTCTTTTCTGAGTGAATATGTATTTTAAGCTTTTGTGATCTATGAAGATTTTGCACATGTTTCCAATCATATAGTGTCTCCAAATCTTCAAAGCATGCACTACGGCAGCTAGTTCCAAGTCATGCGTAGGATAATTCTTCTCATGCTTTCTCCACTGTCTTGAGGCATAAGCTATTACTTTTCCTTCTTGCATTAGCACACATCCAAGTCCAAGGTGTGATGCATCGCAATACACATCAAATCCTTTGTGAATGTCTGGCATTACCAATATTGGTGCAGTAGTTAACCTTTTCTTGAGTTCTTCAAAACATTTCTGGCATGCTTCATCCCACTTAAACTCTTTACCTTTCTCCAGTAGTGAGCTAAGAGGTTTCACTAACTTGGAAAAACCTTCAATGAATCTTCTGTAGTATCCTGCCAATCCAAGAAAACTTCTGATCTTGGACGCATCCTTTGGTTGTTTCCAATTTAGTATTTCACTTATCTTTCCTGGATCTACTTTAATTCCTCCATCAGTAACAATATGTCCTAGGAAAGCAACTTCCTTCAGCCAAAAATCACACTCCGAGAACTTTGCATAAAGTTGGTTGTCACGAAGCTTTTGTAGGACTAGTCTTAAATGATCTTCATGTGTTTCTTCATTCGGAGAGTATACCAGTATGTCGTCAATGAATACGACCACAAACTGATCCAGATATTCCATGAATACTTTATTCATTAGGTTCATAAAGTATGCTGGTGCATTAGTCAGTCCAAACGACATGACCAAAAACTCATATAATCCATATCTCGTGGTGAAGGTTGTCTTGGGTACATCTTCTGCTCGAACCTTTAACTGATGATATCCCGACCTTAGATCTATCTTCGAGAATATCTTAGCTCCCTTCATCTGATCAAATAAATCTCAATCCGAGGTAATGGGTATTTATTCTTAATTGTTACTTCATTCGGGCTTCTATAATCAACACACATTCTTCTAGAACCATCTTTCTTGCTCACAAATAGAACTGGGGCTCCCCAAGGGGATGAACTTGGGATAATGTAACCTTTTTCTAGTAATTCCTCTATTTGTTTCTTTAGTTCAACTAAATATTTGACATCCATTCTATAAGGTCTTTTTGAGATAGGTGCAGTTCTGGGTAATAATTCAATAGAAAACTCTATATCACGATCAGGTGACATACCTGGTAATTCCTCAGGAAATACGTCTGGTTATTCACACACTACCTTGATATTTTCCAGGGGCTTTTCTTCCAAGTGATTTACCATTGTTTCTCCTTTTGCATTTGTTGACATATATGTGCTAACTTGGATTCTTTCACCTTGAGGACTTTTCAACATAATTGTTCCTTGGGCACATTGTATCACTCCATCACAACTTTTCAACCAGTCACATCCAAGAATCATATCAATACCATTGGATCCTAGGACCATTAGGTTGACTAGAAAATCTACTCCTTGAATCTTGAGATTAACATGGAGGCATGAGTGTGTGGCCTTCATATCACCTCCCGGTGAACTAATATGTAACATCTTCTTAAGAGGGTACTTTGATATGTTATGTTTTTCCACGAATGACTCAGTTATAAATGAATGTGATGCTCCAGAGTCAAATAAAACTGAAGCAGGTATAGAGTTGATAAGAAACATACCATACACCACGTCAGCATCCTCCGGGACTGATTCCGCTGTCACGTGATTAACCCTTCCTCTATTCTGGTTCTGCGGCATTTTGTTCTACGCAGATCCACGAGCGGGGGTGTTCTAGTTAGTTCTCTGATTGCTGTTCTTCTGAGGTGTCTGTTGATTGCTCCTTGGGCAGTTGTTAGCATAATGGTGAAGTTCGCCGCACTTGAAACAACCATTGGGTTGGACTGGTGCGTTGTTGTGGCTTTTGGCCTGTGTGTTCACGGCGCCACCTTGACAAGTCTGCGAATTTCCACCAGATCTTTGGTTGGTCTGAGAGTTGTTCCTCTGCTGGTTCTGACTTTGATTGCTTCTCTGGCCTTGTTGTCCAGAGCGTTGCACTTGATAGTTGTTTCCACCCTGATTTCCAGAGCGAAACTGAGAACCCTACGAGTTGTTCAGGCGTGTGTTTCTGCTAGACTGACCTTGAAACTTTCTTTTATGGTCAGACAGTTCCCTTCCTTTGCTCTCAAGGCCAATTGCCTTGTTGAGCGAAGCCTGAGGGTGGTGCTTGCGGTAGGCATCCGAAGCTGCAGGTGCGTAGGGTGCCTTCAGGGGCGGGGTGCTCTTGGCGCTGTCTTTTGCTAACAACTTCATCTTCGAAGGCCTCTTGGGGGTGTTGTCCATGAGGGCCTTGCCTTTTTTCTTAGCCAGCAGTGCTGCCTTCGCTGCTTCGTCGATGGATGGGGCTGCCTTCGAACTAGCTCGCTTGGGGGGCCATCGTGGGTTGTTTTTCGTTGCACGAACCGTGGGCGCCAAATGTTGGAACTTGCTCTCTAGGGCAAGTAGATCCAACGGGAGAGTGGGAGAGGATGCAAGCAAGGTTTAACGTGGGATGGCAATAGCTTTGTTAATCTAGCCTCTCAAGGGCACTATACGGGGGTATTTATAGGTACTCGAGCGACCACCCGTCCTTTGCCAAAGACGTTTATGCCCTTGAGTACCCGTTCTATCCTCAGAATATTCCCACAAGAGGAGGTTACATACTGTCATTACAGAAAAGGCTATTACAGACGCGGCCTGTAATACACATGTCCGCGCGGGGCCCGTTACAGTGGGTCGAATCCCACCTGGGCCTCCCGGCCACGGTGAGGACGTGGGACTAGTAGACTTCGATAGAGCCTTCAGCTTGCCACGGAGAGAATGAAGGGGAACCGCGCCGGTCTTCATCCGATCGACGCCTCCGGCTTGCTCGGGCGCGTTCTGTGGATGTGGTCTTCGTCGGTGCGGCGAGACGACGAAGGCTTCGAGCGAAGGGTAGCGTGTTCGCCTTCGCCGCAACATTTGCCCTCCGAGGGGCTAGTTCGACAATGTCATCTGGTGTCGAAGACGTCGCTAGATGGTGGAGACGCTGCCCTTGCTCAAAGTGGTCCCGCAGGGGTTTTTGAAATGTGACTGTTGATGGACGTGTTACTGTTGGACTACTGATTTCCCGAAGCGCCGCGTCCTGTCTATAAAAGGGGGCAGTGTGGTCGGGACTATCTCTTACCCGTTGCGTGCGCCGTGGAAACCCTAACTTTTTCAACCCGCTCGCCTGCCTTCCTGCTTCGGAAGTCTGGCCCGCGTCAAGCAGACGACATGCCGCCGCCGCCGGTACATAGCAATGTCTTCTTCCTCATCTGTTGCGAGTGCGTCATCGGCCGGTCCGTCATCTAAGGATACCCTAAGGGATTTGGTGGCGACGGAGTTGCAGCCGGGCCACACCGTGGAGTTCGGCACTTCGAGGATTTCATCGGTTCGCGTGCAGGAGATGCAGTAGCTTGGATACTTCGGTGACGGTGTTGGGTGGGTTCCGGGCGCCGAGGAGATCCCCGAGCCTGAGGGCGAATTGGTTGTGTTCGAGGCATTTTTCATTGCCGGCCTTTGCCTCCCGGTGCATCATTTCGTAGTGGAGGTTTTGCAAAGATTTGACATGCAGGTCCACCAGTTGACACCTAACGGCGTGGTTGCCCTGGCGAAGTATGTTTGGGCGGTTGTGTCGTATGGCGGTCAGCTGTCTGTGGAAGTCTTCGCCAAGAACTATTGTCTGCACTGGCAAAAGAAGAAAATAGGAAATAAGATTGCACAATTCGGATCGTGCACCTTCACACCGAGGACTGGGAAGACTTCGACGGAAGTTGTGGAAATAGTCCCTTGTGCTCGGAACAAGTGGGGCAACTGGTGGGACTTTTGGTTTTATGTCTCTAGTGGGGAAGTTGAAGATCTCCCTGGGCTCCCTGCTGCCATCATGTGCTCTCACTGTTATGTGGCGTTCCCGCCGTTCAAGGTGGCGAAGGACGATGACGACGAAGGGGCCCTTCGGTACGTTGTCCGTATGAGTAGCGGGCGCGATCTTGTTGAAGAATTCATTGGATATGGAGTGTGGCCCATGGCACATGGATGGGTACTTGGCGAAGTATGCCCTCGCCGGATGCCGTCCTTGGGCGATCAGTTGGTGAGAAGTCCTACCTTCGCCTTGGATCTGCGGGGTCGGAACCCGGCAGCGTTTATGCGTGAAGTGGATGCCGAGGCCTCAAGGATTGTAGGGCGATACGTGCCGAGGACGGAGACCTTGCGGAGTTGGGATATTCGTGGTTCTAATGTTCGTTTGAACCACGTTTTTGAGTTGAACCGTCTGCCATATGGCGGTTACCCAGGAGACGACGACGCTGGTGTTGTCGACCGCCGGGGAAAAAGGGCGGCCGCTGCGGTCGACGAGGGCCCTTCACGGGGAGCTGTGCCGGCCGCGACCAATAAAAAGAGGAAACTAGGTACTGCAGCTAAGGGGTTGGGGGTCTCCGACCGTTTTGCTATCGGTTTGATGGGAACTTGCACGTCCCCTAGGGGGAGGATGTCTTCACCCGAGCTCCGGGAATCTTCGGCGCGAATGCTGGAGGTTACCGGGGGTCGCTGGCCTAGGAATGTTTCGATCCCCCGGGCGGCCGGCGAAGACATGTTTACGTCCTGATTAGCTCATGAGTTGAAGATTTTCCTCATGGACAGAATATTGTTGTTGTTGTATCGGCAGGGATGGATAAGGATCGCCAAGACGCGACGCGGAAGCGTCGGGCGTTCGCGAGGGTCAGGGACCCTAGTCGCGAGGTCAAGAAGGCACAGGGAGTCGCGAAGTCTGCCGCCCCTGGTAGCAGCAAGCCACCGGCGGTTGCGAGACCTGCCGCCCCCAGCCCCAGCAAGCCTTCGCAAGGCACATAGTTCGTTGCTCCCGACTCCGGCAAGCCGCTTCCTACCGAGGCCGCACAGGAGCGAGGGCCGCCGTCCTCGCCGTGGACAGCCGAGGCTGTGGCGGGTGGGGCCAAAGTCTCCATGGATGTTTGTGTGGATGACTACCTTGTGGGCGGTGTCATGATGTTCGACACCCGTACAGGGCGGGGACTTGTTGGTGAGTTTATTATTATTATTATTATTATTATTATTATTATTATTATTATTATTATTATTATTATTATTATTATTATTATTATTATTATTATTATTATTATTATTTACGGGGTCTGGGTCTTTGACAATATTATGATGCAGGGTTGGATGCTGGGCAACTGGCTATTGTCCTGGCGCCGGTGGCAGCCGCGTCGATCGCGGCGACGACCGAGGCGAAGGGGTCTTCGCAGGACCCCTGGTCTAAGTTTTGTGCCAGCGGCGAGATTACTTCGACCGCCGCCGCCAAAGACGTGGCGGGCTCGGTTGCGCAGCAGCTGAAGCATGCAACGCAGCAGCTGAAGCATGTAAGTCGTCTTGGACTTCGACAATTTGTTATTCTTACATGATGGCGCATTTGACGGCTTTTTGCACCAGGCGGCCGCCTTCGCCGAACATGTTGTGTCGGGTGCCCTGACCTCGGTGTTCGCTGCCGAGAGGTGACGACTCGAGGGTAGGATTGAACGCCTCCGGGCGCAGCACACTGAGGCTGTGCGGGACAAATCAGCCACGGAGAACAAGAGCCGCAAGCTGAAGGAGAAACTGACGGCTGCGGAGGCTGAAAAGGAGGACCTCGGCCGCCGGCTGGCGGCGAAAAAGGAGGATGGGAACAGGGCCTGCGCGGAGGCTCAGGCCGCATGTGCCGAGGCCAAGCTTGCGCGCGCTGAGGCCAACCTCGCCATCCAACACGCTGCGGAGGCGGAGGCGAACCACAGTAGCCTGCGCGGCTGTCTGGACAGGGCGGAGGCCTCTACCCGCACAGAGGTCGATCGAGCACATGTATTGCTTGTGGACGCGTACCGGCAGCTTGGTGCGCGTACGGCCCCCTTTGATGCATCTGGTAAAGAAGTGGGCCTTTGCTTTCTCGGATGGTTGCAAGAGGAACTGGAGGTGCTACCGACTATTGTGATGGGTCTCATGTCCTTTGCCTCGCTCGTCACCTGTGAAGGGGCCGTGAATGCCTTGTCCCGTGAGGGATGCAGGCACTTCAAAGTCTTTGACCGATCGGACGAAGACTTCGAACGCGGAATCTTCCAGGTCGAGGACCCAGTGCTAAAGCGATCTGTTGGGGCGCTTTATGATAGGATGTGGGGCCCTCATGGCCGTGATATTGTCCGGAAAAGGTCCGATCGGGCGATGGAGCAGGTACGGGTTTTTATTATATGCGTGTATATGTATATATTATTATTATATATACATTTATTTTTAATCTTGTTTTTTTATTTTTTTTGTTGGATGTGTGATGCTATTTTTGTAGATGGCGCATGATGAGGAGGTCGAAGACCTCGGGGACCTAGAGAGCACGTTGCCCCTGGCCGTGGATGCGAGGCGGGGATCGAGGAGCCGCCAGCGCTGCCGACTGATGCTGGCGAGGGCCCTGTGGAGGCCTCCGTGCCGACTGGTGAAGACACTTCGGTGGTGGGATAGGACTAGGGGTATTGGATGTAGGATTTGTTTTGTGATACTGAAACTCGGTTGCTGCGCAGGTTCCGACATGTGGGCCTGCGCAGACAACTCCTGCTGACGTTATGAATTTTGTGGCGGCCGCTACCGTAGTGCCTGCTGATTATAGTGTGTCTGGTTCTGAATCTGAGTCTTTTTCGTTTGATGATGAGTTTGGGAGTCCGTTTTCCTGGAGCGAAGAGTCGTTGGGTGAAGATTTGGATTATTTTGTTGCGTTAGATGCGGCCGCGGCGGAGTCCTCGCCGCGGTTGGAGGTTGGTGAGGTGTCTGATCTCCCTAGTGCGAGGATCGAGCGACGGCGGCGAAGAGTGGTTTCGAAGCATGGTGTTGGTGAGATGTCGAGAGGTGGTAGGCGTCGTCGGATGGGGATGGAGCGGACCCGCCTTCGAGTAGATCGGTTTAATAATCGAGATCTACTGTTGTAAAGGACTTAAATGTAATTTTACGCAGGTTGCACCCTGTGCCTATAAATAGGTGAACAGTACCCCGGCACTGTTCACGCAATCCTATAATTACTGGCACATTACGCTTGAATTGTTGCTTTCCGCCAAGGCGAAGGTATAAATGTGCTCAAATACTATGTTTTAATATTTATATTCATATGATAAAATATGTGAATATATTTCATATTTTATATTTCATCTTTCATTATTCATTACTTCACAAGTATGATCACGAAGATGAAATCTTCGTGATATTTTACTAATGACCTTCGTCCGAAGCTCATTAAATCCTTGAGGAGATAATGCTTCAGCGGACGAAGGCCATTAATACTTAACATCTTTTGTGTTGCCTTGTTCTTAATTCATAGCATTTGAGAACAAATCTCCAACAACATGCCGATCGGATCGCAACAACTCGCCGATCTCGCCGTGTCTGTTGCGGAGCGAAGGAGGATGCATCTGCGAACGCGGGGTCCACCTGGCGGAGACCACGAAACCGGACGCGTGCGCACGGGGAGAGAAACAGAGGCTGGCGTGTGGGTCAGACCTGACAACACCAAAAGTGGGCTGCGCGGGGTGAACTTTGTTGGCCACGCTGTGGGATTGAAGATGGGTCGAGAGTAGAAGATCGAGCCCAGCCACCGTTTTTTATTTTATTTTTATAATTTTCTTTTTTCCTTTTATTTTCAATTCTCAATTTGAATTTCAAATATGATTATGAATTTTGTACTCAAGTTAAAGGTAGAATTTAATCGTACCAGTATGGATAGGGTTTATATATTTCTAAATTTCATTTTGTATTGTGTAGTATTTTTTTCTTCCCTTTCTATATCATTTCCATTTGCTAAATTGTAAATTAGGATAAATCCCAATTTGGACATTACCATTTATTTATTAATATTAAATGCACAACCAAATAAACTCCATCATGATGCATGGATTATTTATGTTTTATTAGAGAATTATTTACTTTTAAATATGTTTTCTTAAAAATTCTCATGAATAGAAGGCAATGCACATAGAGATCTATCCTTCTTTTATATTCCAAAAGTTGGGTATTACATCTATCCCCTGCATCCATCAACCTGACGTGAATGCGAGTGATGTAGTAGCAAGTCCGGGGAGGCTCGCACACTCACCTTGTCTCGTACAAGGTCGGACGTAGGTTCCCAACGCATGCAGCACGTCTTGCAGCAGGTTGGGGAAGTGCACTGTCTCGAACATTGATGTGTAATGTTCGGTGACAGGCCCAAACCCCATGAAGTAGTCCTGCTGAACATCGTTGGTGTTGGTCACTTGTTCTCAAATGCTATGAGTTAAGAACAAGGCAACACAAATGTTAATGGTTAAAGACCTTCGTCCTTTGAAGCATTATTTCCCTTAGTGTATAATGATCTTCAGACGAAGGTTATGAAGGACATACCTTCATAAATTCAATATACAAAAATATAGGCAGGGACGTATAAAACATAGAAAGACCATGAATAATCATATTAAATCATTAAATCATATATATCATTATATAATCATGGAAAAACATTAATAATATTAAAATACATTTATACCTTCGGCTTGACGGAAGGTAAAAATCCAAGAGTGACGTGCAAGCGATTACAAGTCAACGTGAACAGTACGGTGTTAATGTTCATCTATTTATAGGCTCAGGACGTAGCCTATGTAAAATTACATTCATGTTCCTGACATTCACTATTAGCTAAAAGGTAAGCTGTCGAGGACTAAGCAGTCTTTTCCCTTTTAGGTCGGTTTCATTCTCCATCGTCGTCTTTGTGCTAAGCCGAAGCTTCTCTATCCACAGCTTCGGAACTGGTCCATCCTTCTTCCAGGTCGCGCCTTTCATACTATGTACACCTTCATCTCAAGCCGAAGCCTCCTGTGATAGTATACTATACTGGGAGACATGTTAGTCGTGTTTTTGAGGACCTTCGGAAGACGAAGGCCCCCAACAGTAGCCCCTCGCAGTATTAATTTGTTCTTGTATCTTAACAAATTCAGATTGCAATGTGAACGAATGCCTTTAGCCGAAGGTCCGAAAAAACACCTTCCCTTCGCTAGAATAGTGAAAGTCAATGACAAATGTGGCCCGCCAAGTTGCAATGCACGAGGCATATAAATATAAACCCACATCGACAGCATCTGCTGCGCCATTTCAATTGCTTGTGTTGTTTTCTCAAATTTTAAATTTCTTGCTGTCAGATTTCACTTGTTTTGTGAGCTTCGGCATTTGCACAAGTGTTCGATATACATCTAAAGAGAAGATGTCTGAGGAGAAAAAGATTGTGGACCCTGCCCTAGCTGGGTTTTACGAAGCAATGGAAAAGTCAAACACGGAAAAGATTACAAATGAAATATTAGTTGGGCTGTCTGAGGATTCTGGTGATAGCGATGACTTCGATGTGGAAAGTGGGGATGAAGATTCCGAAGATCGGCCCTAGCGGCCAAGCCATACCATCTTGACCATTAAATAGAGTCAGATTGATGCCATGAAGGGAAGATACTTTCGTGACATGTCTATTGTGAGGGTTGGGGAGACAGTGCTGCTCCTGCACCCGAAGAAGATGAAGTTGTTGTTTACAGAAGCTTTATGAAGGCAGGTCTTCGATTCCCATTGAGCAGATTTTTGGTTGAAGTTTTGAAGACATTTGAAATCTTCCTTCATCAAATCACTTCCGAAGCTATAATCAGAATGGGTATTTTTGTTTGTGTTGTGAGAAACCAAGGGCTGGAGCCGAGCGCGAGGTGTTTCTGCAACATGCACGAATTACTGTATGAGACGAAGGCCACTGGTAAAGAGCAATATCACAACAACTTCGGTTGCTATGGCTTCGTTCCTCGTTCCGATGTAAGTTATCTCATTCCATCATTTCTAAAAAAGATGGCCTGGGGCTTGGATGGAGGAATGGTTTTATGTAAAAAATAATCTGATTGAAAGGGAAGAAATAAAGGGGATTATCCAACGCCCCATCTGGTCTCGCTTCGGCCTCCGAAGGCCGACTACTGCACTTGAAAATGGTACCAAAGCATGCCAGAAGGCTTTCAACAATGTTTGTGCCTTCATCGGCACGAGAGACCTGGTTCAAGAGCACATAGCCTATAGGGTATGGCCACTTGTGGAAAATTGGGAGATGCCGAAGGAGACTGCTGCCGAGTCCAGTCAAGGTGGATTGGTTTACTTGAAATACACCTTCAGATACAGAGACCAGTTTGACAAACCAAATGACGACTGGCTGAAATGTGTTGAGGCGACTAGCGATGAGTTACTTGGAGCATACACAAGAGCCAAAGATGATGCCTTGACCTTAGCCTTCGGAGGGCGAGGCAAGAAAAGGTTGAACAGAGTTTTTGACGTTATCGGCTTCGTATATCCGGACTACATTTACCCCTCGTGAAAGTAGGGGAAGAAAAGGAAAACTGCTGCCTCAGCCATCTCTGTTGCGCCGAAGGGTAAAAAGATTAAGGTTCTTACACATCGACCGAGATACATCGAGACGACCACAGTGCCGAAGCTTGGTGAGGGGACATCTTCCACCGTCGAGGCAAGACAGATTGAATTGCCGAAGGTGCCTATAGCCGAGCCAGCCGAAGCCAAAGAAGAGGCGGCCAAAAAACCAGAGCTAGAAAACACAATTGTGCTGCCAGAAATCTTGAGCCCACCGGTAGAAGCAGAATCGCCGAAGGTAGCAAAGGCTCCCACAACAACTCTCAAGAGAAGGAGAATGGCTAGCGTGCTAGACGCTGTCATGGAAACAACAAGGGCATTAACTCCTGCTCCTGCAAGAAAGGTTGTCGAAGCTTCGGCGGTTCGTGCTGAAACCGAAGCTAAGTCCTCAGCGCCAACGGAGACAAGGCCTGCTGTAACTGAGAGAGCTGAGCAAAAATCTCCAGATACCGACACGGCTTTGGAGAAGGATGCTCCCGAAAAGGCTAAAACTCCTGTTCCCGAAGATGTTGACTTTATTATTCGACATGCTTCGGGAAAAAGACTATCTGAAAAAGAAATTGCAGAAGCCAGACACTACACCCGGGAACTAAAATACTCGAAGGGGGCCTTGGTGTACAATGGCACAGACGAAGATGACTTCTTATACTGTCTCCCAGACAATAAGGAAATATCCGTCTACCGGGAGATGGCCAGAAATATGGGATTTCCAAAGCTTGAAGCTGGCCTCTCCGCCATGTCAAAAGATGATCTCGCAGACAACCTTGTATACAATAGTCTGAAGGTACAGAAGTGATGAACTTAAAAATAGATTATCTTGCCTTATATTCTCATGTTAATTCTATCTTCTTGCAGGGCTTAATTCTTAGCAATGCTTTGAGAGCGCAAAAGAATGCTGAAGATGAAAGTTGCGTGATAGCCCTCGGCAACCTTCAGTCAGAAGTTATCAAACTATGAAATGAAGCCTTGGAGAAAGATAAAATTCTACTTTCATTGGTGGATAAAGTGAAGGAAGGTGAAGCGAAATTTAACGCTCAATCCGAAGCTCATAAAGCCGAAATTGAAGACCTTCGGAAACAACTTGCCGAAGCTAATGAAAATTTTGCACTTGCAAAAGCTAGTCAAGAAATAAGTGAATGGTCGAACTCTAGGCTGGTGAAAAATGTTGAGGAGCTTCGCGAATCCAAGGAAAGGTGCTTCGAGAAATCCTTGGATTGCGTAAGAAAATTAAAAAACAGCTTTGCCAAAGTAGGTGCTTATTCTTCCAAAGAGAATTTTATTCGAGGGTGTTATTGATTGGATAAGCGGGGAAGCTGAAGCTTTTGAAGAGATCCTCAGCGATCGCGGGGACATTTGTGCTTTTCACTGGCGGTCGAGGGATTGCGACAATTCTGGAGAAGGCTGGTTGCGACCATGTTAAAGCTACGACCCAGACTGAAGCCGCCTTCTCTACAGACGATATGAAAGACCCCTCGGCCGAAGCTACTCTAGTGGGCAGAAAATTTTATTCCGATGTCTGGGTGAACGGCGGCCGAGAATTGGCCAACAAAATCATATAGAAGAATGAAAAAGAAACCCACGATGACCGAGAAGAAGCTAAACGAGCCGAAGAAGCTGTCGAGCGCGCAAGGCGTATAGGTATTATCCTTGATTTTTTACCTTCGGTGTTTATTTTCTGGCTTCGGACTAACAACTTGTCTATTACAACTGAACTCTCACTGCTGCCCGAGCCGTATGACCCCCAAGTTCATCCCGTCATGAAAGAAGCATTGGATGTAATGAGCGTTGCTAACTCCATCATCGACGAAGTCGTTGATAGGCTACTGAATGAAGCCACTGAGAAGATCCTTAAGGAAGATTAGGCTTTTATTGTAATAATATGATGTAACATTTGGTGTATGAAACAATTAATCAGACATGTAAATTGTTGTAATATATTTCTTTGTGATGTATGAAATTTACAAACATACTGTTTTTGAGCCTTCGACGAAAAAACACCTTCCCTTCTTTTCATGCTTCGTAAAGAAAGAAGCCCCTTATATGGCAAATCTGATAAAATTGTATTTTCTGAAGTTTGCCTTCGTGCCTCAGCACATTTTTGTTCAAGTTATTGCCGAAGACTTGCTTCGTACCCAATCTTCACTATTGATGCGATATGATGTATGATGTAATGTTATGAGGAATGATGCGATGAAATGATGCAATATGATGGTTATGTCGAACACACACACACACACCCACACTGGAACACCCAAGACTCTGCATCCCCTTGGGGACGTCTTTGGAGTCTTTAAGCTCAGCATCCCCTTAGGAATGACTTTGGAGCTTCTTCACCTTATATTTCGGTGGTATCTAAGCTCTGCATCCCCTTAGGAACGACTTTGGAGCTTCTTCACCTTCTATTTCGGTGGCATCTAAGCTCTGCATCCCCTTATGAACGACTTTGGAGCTTCTTCACCTTATATTTCGGTGGAATTTTTGGCTCTGCATTACCTTAGGAACGACTTCTGAGCTTCGGTACTTACTTTGCGCTCCCGTAGGAACGACTTTTGTAGCTCGGAACTTACTCTGCGCTCCTGTAGGAACGACTTTGTTAGCTTCAGAACTTGCTCCGCTCGCTTAAGAACGGCTTCTGTAGCTTCGAAAGTCTGTTAGAAAGAAGCATTTTACTTAATGATATAGGCACAATTATTACATGAAACCTGAAAGTCGCCTAGAGGGGGGTGAATAGGCGGAAACTGAAATTTACAAACTTTAAGCACAACTACAAGCCGGGTTAGCGTTAGAAATAAAACCGAGTCCGAAAGAGAGGGCGAAAACAAATCAACCAAGCAATAAAGCGAGTGACACAGTGATTTGTTTTACCGAGGTTCGGTTCTTGCAAACCTACTCCCTGTTGAGGTGGTCACAAAGATCGGGTCTCTCTCAACCCTTTCCCTCTCTCAAACGGTCACCTAGACCGAGTGAGCTTTCTCCTTAATCAAACCAGGTCACTTAGACCCCTAGAAGGACCACCACAACTTGGTGTCTCTTGCTTTGATTACAAATGTCTTGAGAACAAGAATGGAGGAAGAAGAAAGCGATCCAAGCGACAAGAACTCAAATGAACACGAAAATCTCTCTCTCACAAGTCACCAAGTGTTTGGAGTGGTTTTGAACTTTGGAGAGGATTTGATCTCTTGTTTATGTCTTGGAGTGAAGTCTAGAGCTCTTGTATTGAATGCAATATGCTGGAAACTTGGATGCTTGAAGTGGTGGTGGTTGGGGGGTATTTATAGCCCCAACCACCAAAACAGCCGTTGGGGAGGGCTGTTGTCGATGGGCGCACCGGACACTGTCCGGTGCGCCAGCCACGTCACCCAACCGTTAGGGTTCTGACGGTTTCGACCATTGGAGCTCTGACATCCTGGGCCATCGGACAGTCCGGTGTCGCACTGGACAGTCACTGTTCACTGTCCGGTGCGCCTTCTGGCACTGCTTTGACTCTGCGCGAACTGTCTGCGCACTGTTCACGTTGCAGGCGACCGTTGGAGTCGATCGTTGCGCTTGGGAGCCGTTGCTCTGGTGACCCACCGGACAGTCCGGTGAACTATAGCGGAGCGCGGCCTCAGAAACCCGAAGGTGAAGAGTTTGAAGTCGATCCACCCTGGTGCACCGGACACTGTCCGGTGGCACACCGGACAGTCCGGTGCGCCAGACCAGGTTTCACTTCGGTTTCTTTTGCTCCTTTCTTTTGAACCCTAACTTTAATCTTTTTATTTGTTTGTGCTGAACCTTTAGCACCTGTAGAACATATAATCTAGAGCAAACTAGTTAGTCCAATATTTGTGTTAAGCAATTCAACCACCAAAATATTTATGGGAAAAGCTTTGACCCTATTTCCCTTCCAATCTCCCTCTTTTTGGTGTTTGATGCCAACACAAAACAAAGCAAATATATAAGTGCAGAATTGAACTAGTTTGCATAAGGTAAGTGCAAAGGTTGCTTGGAATTAAACCAATTTATACTTTCATTAGATATGCATGGATTGCTTTCTTTCTTTTAACATTTTGGACCATGCTTGCACCACTTGTTTTGTTTTTGCAAAATCTTTTGGAAAATCTTTTCAAAGTACTTTTGCAAATAGTCAAAGGTATATGAATAAGATTGCAAGAAGCATTTTCAAGATTTGAAATTTTCTCCCCCTGTTACAAATGCTTTTCCTTTGACTTTAAACAAAACTCCCCCCGAATGAAATTCTCCTCTTAGTGCTCAAGAGGGTTTTATCAATTGAAAGAAGATTAACTATTTAATAGCAATTTGAAAAATGCTAACCAATTGAAAAATCCTCTTTTTAAATATTTCATCATAAGATACCAATAAAAAACTTCTTTTTAAACTTTGAAATTGGTGGTGCGGTCCTTTTGCTTTGGGCTAATACTCTCTCCCCCTTTGGCATTAATCGCCAAAAGCGGAGACATTTGAGAGCCCTTTTTACTTTCTCCTCAATGGTATGAGTAATAAGAGTGAAGATTATACCAAAGTGGAGAGCGGTGCGGAGTGACGGCGATGGGTAAATAATACAGATAGAGTGGAGTGGAAGCCTTGTCTTCGCCGAGGACTCCATTTCCCTTTCAATCTACGACTTAGCATAGGAATACACTTGAAAACACATTAGTCGTAGACATAAAAGAGATATGATCAAAGGTACATAAATGAGCTATGTGTGCAAAGTATCAATCAAAGTTCCGAGAATCAAGAATGTTTAGCTCATTCCTAAGTTTGGTAAAGGTTTTCTCATCTAGTGGTTTGGTAAAGATATCGGCCAATTGTTCTTTGGTGCTAACATAAGTAATCTCGATATCCCCCCTTTGTTGGTGATCCCTCAAAAGTGATACCGAATGGCTATGTGCTTAATGCGGTTGTGCTCAACGGGATTATCCGCCATGCGGATTGCACTCTCATTATCACATAGGAGAGGGACTTTGCTAAATTTGTAGTCATAGTCCCTAAGGGTTTGCCTCATCCAAAGCAATTGCGCGCAACAATGACCTGTGGCAATATACTCGGCTTTGGCGGTAGAAAGAGCTACTGAATTTTGTTTCTTTGAAGCCCAAGACACCAGGGACCTTCCCAAGAACTGACAAGTACCTGATGTGCTCTTTCTATCAATTTTACACCCTGCCCAATCAGCATCTGAATAACCAATTAAATCAAAGGTGGATCCCTTGGGGTACCAAAGACCAAACTTAGGTGTATGAACTAAATATCTCAAGATTCTTTTCATGACCCTAAGGTGAACTTCCTTAGGATCGGCTTGGAAACTTGCACACATGCATACGGAAAGCATAATATTCGGTCGAGATGCACATAAATAGAGTAAAGATCCTATCATCGACCGGTATACCTTTTGATCTACGGATTTACCTCCCGTGTCGAGGTCGAGATGCCCATTAGTTCCCATGGGTGTCTTGATGGGCTTAGCATCCTTCATCCCAAACTTGTTGAGTATATCTTGAATGTACTTGGTTGGCTGATGAAGGTGCCCTCTTGAAGTTGCTTCACTTGAAATCCTAGGAAATACTTCAACTCCCCCATCATAGACATCTCGAATTTTTGAATCATTATCCTACTAAACTCTTCACAAGTAGATTTGTTAGTAGACCCAAATATGATATCATCAACATAAATTTGGCATACGAACAAATCATTTGCAATGGTTTTAGTAAAGAGCCTAGGATCGGCTTTGCCAACTTTGAAGCCATTAGTGATAAGAAAATCTCTTAGGCATTCATACTATGCTCTTGGGGCTTGCTTGAGCCCATAAAGCGCCTTTGAGAGTTTATAAACATGATTAGGGTACTCACTATCTTCAAAGCCGGGAGGTTGCTCAACATAGACCTCTTCCTTGATTGATCCATTGAGGAAGGCACTTTTCACGTCCATTTGATAGAGCTTAAAGCCATGGTAAGTAGCATAGGCAAGTAATATGCGAATTGACTCAAGCCTAGCTACGGGTGCATAGGTTTCACCAAAATCCAAACCTTCAACTTGTGAATATCCCTTGGCCACAAGTCAGTCTTTGTTCCTTGTCACCACACCATGCTCATCTTGCTTGTTGCCGAATACCCACTTGGTTCCGACAACATTTTGGTTAGGACGTGGAACAAGATGCCATACCTCATTGCTCGTGAAGTTGTTGAGTTCCTCTTGCATTGCCAACACCCAATCCGAATCTCTTAATGCATCTTCCACCCTGTATGGCTCAATAGAAGACACAAAAGAGTAATGTTCACAAAAATGAGCTACACGAGATTGAGTTGTTACCCCCTTATGAATATCGCCGAGGATGGAGTTCACAGGGTGATCTCGTTGTATCGCTTGGTGGACTCTTGGGTGTGGCGGTCTTTGACCCTGTTCTTCTTGATCATCTTCCTTGTCTTGATTATTGTCATCTCCCCCTTGATCATTGTCCTCTTCTTGAGGTGGCTCATCTTCTTGATCATCTTCTTCATTGTCTTGAGCCTGATCCTCATCTTGGGTTGGTGGAGATGCTTGATTGGAAGATGATGGTTGATCTTGTGCTTGTGGAGGCTCTTTGGATTCCTTAGGACACACATCCCCAATGGACATGTTCCTTAGCGCGACGCATGGAGCCTCCTCATCATCTAGCTCATCAAGATCAACTTGCTCTACTTGAGAGCCATTAGTCTCATCAAACACAATGTCACAAGAAACTTCAACTAATCCAGTGGATTTGTTGAAGACTCTATATGCCCTTGTGTTTGAGTCATAACCAAGTAAAAATCCTTCTACATCCTTAGGAGCAAATTTAGATTTTCTACCTCTTTTAACAAGAATAAAACATTTTCTACCAAAGACTCTAAAATATGAAACATTGGGCTTTTTACCGGTGAGGAGTTCGTATGATGTCTTTTTGAGGATTCGGTGAGGGTAGAGCCGGTTGATGGAGTAGCAGGCGGTGTTAATCGCCTCAGCCCAAAACCGGTCTGGAGTCTTGTATTCATCAAGCATGGTCCTCGCCATGTCAAATAGAGTTCTATTCTTCCTCTCCACTACACCATTTTGTTGTGGTGTGTAGAGAGAAGAGAACTCATGCTTGATGCCCTCCTCCTTAAGAAAGCCTTCAATTTGAGAATTCTTGAACTTCGTCCCATTGTTTCTTCTTATTTTCTTGATCCTTAATCCGAACTCATTTTGAGCCCGTCTCAAGAATCCCTTTAGGGTCTCTTGGGTTTGTGATTTTTCCTGGAGAAAGAACACCCAAGTGAAGCGAGAATAATCATCCACAATTACAAGACAATACTTACTCACGCTGATGCTTATGTAAGTGATCGGGCCGAATAAATCCATGTGGAGTAGTTCAAGCGGCCTGTCGGTCGTCATGATGTTCTTGTGTGGATGGTGGGTACCAACTTGCTTCCCTACTTGACATGCGCTACAAACCCTGTCTTTCTCAAAATGAACATTTGTTAGTCCCAAAATGTGTTCTCCCTTTAGAAGCTTGTGAAGATTCTTCATCCCAACATGGGCTAGTTGGCGATGCCAGAGCCAACCCATATTAGTCTTAGCAATTAAGCATGTATCGAGTTCAGCTCTATTAAAATCAACTAAGTACAGCTGACCCTCTAATACTCCCTTAAATGCTACTGAATCATCACTTCTTCTAAAGACAGTAACACATATATCCGTAAAAAGACAGTTGTAACCCATTTTGCATAATTGAGAAACATAAAGCAAATTGTAATCTAAAGAATCTACAAGAAAAACATTGGAAATAGAATGGTCAGGTGATATAGCAATTTTACCAAGTCCTTTGACCAATCCTTGATTTCCATCCCCGAATGTGATAGCTCTTTGGGGATCTTCGTTTTTCTCGTAGGAGAACATCCTTTTCTCCCCTATTATGTGGCTTGCGCATCCGCTATCAATGATCCAACTTGAGCCCCCGGATGCATAAACCTACAAAACAAGTTTAGGCCTTGTTCTTAGGTACCCAAACGGTCTTGGGTCCTTTCACATTAGAAACAAGCACCTTGGGTACCCAAACACAAGTCTTTGAGCCCTTGTGTTTGGCCCCAACATATTTGGCAACTACTTTGCCTGATTTGTTAGTTAAAACATAAGCAGCATCAAAAGTCTTAAACGAAATGTTATGATCATTTGATGCAACAGGAGATTTCTTTTTAGGCATTTTAATATGAGTGGTATGCCTAGAGCTAGATGTCTCATTCTTATACATAAAAGCATGATGAGAACTAGAATGAGACTTTCTAGAATGAATTCTCCTAATCTTGTGCTCGGGATAACCAGCAGGATATAACATATAGCCCTCGTTATCTTGAGCCATGGGAGCCTTACCCTTTACAAAGTTAGACAATTTTTAGGGGCATTAAGCTTGACATTGTCTCTCTTTTGGAAGCCAATGCCATCCTTAATGCCAGGACGTCTCCCATTATAGAGCATGCTTCTAGCAAATTTAAATTTATCATTTTCTATCTCATGCTCTTTTATTTTAGCAGTTAGTTGAGCAATGTGATCATTTTGTTCTTTAATTAAAGCTAGGTGATCATGAATAGCATCAATATTAATATCTCTACATCTCATGCAAATAGAAACATGATCAATAGTGGATATAGAGGGTTTGCAAGATTTTAATTCATCTATCTTAGATTTTAGCATGGCATTTTCATCTCTAAGATAGGAAATAGAAACATTGCAAACATTTAAATCCTTAGCCTTAGAAATTAATTTATCATTCTCATTCTTAAGGCTAGAAATTGATTCATTCAATTTGTCAATCTTAGCAATTAAACTAGCATTATCATTTTTAAGATTGGCAATTGAATCATCACAAACATTTCTATTTTCAACCTTAGTGATTAATTTAACATTTTCAATTCTAAGGTTGGAGATAGTGTCATGGCAAGTGCTAAGCTCACTAGTTAATTTTTCACATTTCTCTATTTCCTGAGCATAAGCATTTTTTACTTTAACATGCCTTTTGTTTTCCTTAATAAGGAATTCCTCTTGGCTTTCCAAGAGTTCATCCTTCTCATGAATAGCACCTATCAATTCATTTAATTTTTCCTTTTGTTGCATGTTTAAGTTGGCAAAAAGAGCAAGTAAATCATCCTCATCTTCACTAGAGCTACCCTCATCACTAGATGTTGTATATTTAGTGGAGGCTCTAGATTTTACCTTTTTCTTTTTGCTGTCCTTTGCCATGAGGCACTTGTGGCCGACGTTGGGGAAGAGGAGGCCTTTGGTGATGGCGATGTTGGCGGCGTCCTCGTCGAAGGAGGAGTCGGTGGTGCTTTCGTCGGAATCCCATTCCCGACACACGTGGGCATTGCCACCCTTCTTCTTATAGTACTTCTTCTTTTCCTTCCTCCTTCCCTTCTTGTCGTCGCCCCTGTCACTGTCACTAGAAATAGGACATTTTGCTATAAAGTGACCGGGCTTACCACACTTGTAGCACACCTTCTTGGAGCGGGGTTTGTAATCCTTCCCCCTCCTTTGCTTGAGGATTTGGCGGAAGCTCTTGATGATGAGCGCCATTTCCTCGTTGTCGAGCTTGGAGGCGTCGATGGGGAGCCTACTTGACGTAGACTCTTCTTTCTTCTCCTCTATCGCTTTGAATGCGACGGGTTGCACCTCGGGTGTTGAGGTGCCTCCTTGCTCGACGATTTGTTTGGAGCCTTTGATCATCAATTCAAAGCTCACAAACTTTCCTATCACTTCCTCGAGAGACATTAGCTTATATCTAGGATCACCACGAATTAATTGAACTTGCGTAGGATTACGAAAAACGAGTGATCTTAAAATAACCTTGACCATTTCATGGTCATCCCATTTTGTGCTCCCGAGGTTGCGCACTTGATTCACCAAGGTCTTGAGCCGGTTGTACATGGCTTGTGGCTCCTCTCCTTGGATGAGGGTGAATCGACCGAGCTCCCCCTCGATCGTCTCCCACTTGGTGATCTTGGTCACCTCATCTCCCTCGTGTACGGTCTTGAGCATGTCCCAAATCTCCTTGGTACTTTTCATCCCTTGCACCTTATTATACTCCTCTCGACATAGAGAGGCGAGGAGTATAGTGGTGGCTTGGGAGTCAAAATGCCAGATTTGGGCGACCTCGTTCGAATCATATGCTTCATCCCGCACGGATGGTACCTACGCTCCAAACTCGATCAACAATGTCCCAAATGCTAGCGTGGAGTGAGGTTAGATGATGCCTCATTTTATCACTCCACATACAATAATCTTCACCGTAAAAAACCGGTGGTTTGCCTAATGGGACGGAAAGTAAAGGAGTGTGTTTAGAAATGCGAGGATAGCATAGGGGGATCTTACTAAACTTCTTGCGCTCATGGCGCTTAGAAGTGACGGACAGAGTGTCGGAGCCGGAGGTAGATGGCGATGAGGAATCGGTCTCGTAGTAGACCACCTTTTCATCTTCTTTTCTTGTCGCCACTCCTATGCGACTTGGCATGTGAAGGGGATCCCTTCATTTTGTTGTCGTACTCCCCCGATGGAGCCTTCTCGTGGCTTGTAGACTTTGTCACCGCCGGTCACGATCTCCTTCTTGGCGTGTTCTCCCGACATCACTTCGAGTGGTTAAACTATAATGAAGTACCGGGCTCCGATACCAATTGAAAGTCGCCTAGAGGCGGTGAATAGGCGGAAACTGAAATTTACAAACTTTAAGCACAACTACAAGCCAGGGTTAGCGTTAGAAATAAAACCGAGTCCAAAAGAGAGGGCGAAAACAAATCAACCAAGAAATAAAGCGAGTGACACGGTGATTTGTTTTACCCAGGTTCGGTTCTTGCAAACCTACTCCCCGTTGAGGTGGTCACAAAGACCGGGTCTCTCTCAACCCTTTCCCTCTCTCAAACCGGGTCACTTAGACCCCTACAAGGACCACCACAACTTGGTGTCTCTTGCTTTGATTACAAATGTCTTGAGAACAAGAATGGAGGAAGAAGACATCGATCAAAGCGACAAGAACTAAAATGAACACGAAAATCTCTCTCTTACAAGCCACTAAGTGTTTGGAGTGGTTTTGAACTTTGGAGAGGATTTGATCTCTTGTTTGTGTCTTGGAGTGAAGTCTAGAGCTCTTGTATTGAATGCAATATGCTAGAAACTTGGATGCTTGAAGTGGTGATGGTTGGGGGTATTTATAGCCCCAACCACCAAAATAGCCATTGGGGAGGGCTACTGTCGATGGGCAAACCGGACAGTCCGGTGCGCCATCGGACACTGTCCGGTGCGCCAGCCACGTCACCCAACCGTTAGGGTTCTGACGGTTTCGATCGTTGGAGCGCTGATAGCCTGGGCCACCGGACAGTCCGGTGTCGCACCGGACAGTCACTGTTCACTGTCCGGTGCGCCTTCTGGCGCTGCTCTGACTCTGCGCGAACTATCCGCGCACTGTTCACGTTGCAGGCGACCGTTCGAGTCGACCGTTGCGCTTGGGAGCCGTTGCTCCGCTGGCACACCGGACAGTCCAGTGACCCACCGGACAGTCCGGTGAATTATAGCGGAGCGGCCTCAGAAACCCGAAGGTGAAGAGTTTGAAATCGATCCACCCTGGTGCACCGAACACTGTCCGGTGGTGCACCGGACAGTCTGGTGCACCAGACCAGGGTTCACTTCGATTTCTTTTGCTCCTTTCTTTTTTACCCTAACTTTAATCTTTTTATTGGTCTGTGTTGAACCTTTGGCACCTATAGAACATATAATCTAGAGCAAACTAGTTAGTCCAATATTTGTGTTGGGCAATTCAACCACCAAAATATTTATGGGAAAAGGTTTGACCCTATTTCCCTTTCAAAACCAAAATTAAGTCCTTCGTGATTTGTTTTTATACAAGAAAAGTAAGATGACAGAAAGGATAAATATACTTCAAGGGTAGGATATTCTTTAGTAGATGTGCTTGGATTCAGGCACAGTGTTGTTGACTGTGCGAGCTTCGGACTCTTCCCGAAAATCGCGATGTTGTTGTGCGTGTTGGTGCCCTTCTGGCTGCTGGCTTCGGGTCAGAGTAGGTGGTAGTGGTGGTGGTAATGGGAGCTGAGCCCAGGAAGCTTGAGAGTGACTTGCCGAAGCGACTGAGGTTGTAAGCTGTTGATTACCTACGTACTTTGGGACATAAGGAGAGTAGCATGAAGCAGTATGTAGGGCCTGCTTCGGCTGATTCTGCCTTGCCTCAGCTTCGGCAATCTCCTTTGCTTCTGAATTGTGACTTGGCATGTTCTTGTGGTGTGGACCTTGTCTTCACCATAGAATAAACAATATAGCCTTCTGGGATGATCTCCATATCTCCCCCCGAAGCCCCTACCGCCTCTGCCTCTTGGGACTGGTGGCCTGAAAGAGCTTTGTTGTGGCCCTGAAGACTGGGATCTGTGTTGCTGCCTTTGAGGTTGACTTCCTCTGTCATCACTTGGGTTAGAATTATGAATCGATCTGACATGCCTGGGGTGAATTCTTCCTCCAAAGCCCCTGGTCATCTTAGAAAACATGTATGCTTCTTCCCTTCTTTGGCGGAAATCATTATCAGCCCGGATGTACTCATCCATCTTCTGAAGAAGCTTCTCTAGGGTTTGTGGGGTTTCCTGGAAAAATACTGAGCCGTAGGTCCTGGCCGAAGCCCTTGATCATGGTCTCAATGACAATTTCATTGGGCACTATAGGCGCTTGTGCTCTTAGACGCAGGAACCTTCGTACATACGCTTGAAGGTACTGTGGGGGACAGATATCCCCCGGGTCCACTGGAAGAGTAAAAGACTTCACGAAAGGCCCAAGGGCCCAATAAATCGTAAGGTCATTCTTTCGTGGGCCTGGGGAGGGACAATCATCAAAGCAGGTTGACATGAGGCCGGATTGGTGCAAGCCCGGACGGCTCACAACGTTGAGCGAGCGACCACAACAGAGATCCGACTTTCCCGCGCTGGAGCCCCCATGCAACGGAGCCATGCGAGGATAGGTCGGCAGAACTATAGGGAGATAAACTCAAACAGTTCACTATCTTTTAGTTACACATTGTTACCATATCCACGTGTATTGCCCCACGGTCGAGTATATAAGGCCTAGGGGGCACCCCTTCAGAACGATCGACCCTATTACTCAGCCACCCACCTCAACTCTCTGCATTC
The DNA here is from genome assembly GCF_902167145.1 of Zea mays. Lineage (NCBI taxonomy): Eukaryota > Viridiplantae > Streptophyta > Magnoliopsida > Poales > Poaceae > Zea > Zea mays. The sequence continues at coordinate 82,458,053 of NC_050097.1, read as the reverse complement.
TCAATTCAGAGAGCTACCTTGTAACCTCATTCACCAAGCATACTCCCCAGGATGTAGGGTGTTACGCATCTCTAAGCGGCCCCAACCTATAAACATTGTCCACTATCCCTCGTGCATCTGGCACGAACCATTTTGCTACAGTCGGCGACACCGTCCTACTCCTAAAAACACCTTGAGGGGCAACCCCGGGTGTGCGGTCGGACCCAAAACACCGACAGCTGGCGCGCCAGGTAGGGGGTGTGTCGATGATCCAAGCTAGCTCAATGGCCGTCACCTTCCACAGCAAGATCACCCTCCGTCCCGGATCCGTATTCTGCTTCGGAACAATCTCATCCGTAGCAGATGAAGAGGGAACTCTACACCGCATTGCAGATCCGCCGAAAAAGAAGTCTCCTCCAACAAACTCCGAAAATGTCGGAGAAGCGCAACCTCCAGCTCTCCGGAAAAAGATCGCCTTCAGAAAGTCAGGGGCCGAGAGCCCGCTGACCCGGAGAACTCCACTGTCTACTTCCCCGACAAAAGAATGGACACAGATCGCGAGGAAGAAGGAGACCAAGGGGAAGCAAGTTGTTCTTTCCGTTCCTCCGCCCTCAAAGGAGAACAGAAAGAAGGTCGCCACGACAGCAGCACCATTCTATCCCGACGTCCTCTTCATCGGGAGAGTGGAGTCGCCTCCCGTCTCCGACGACGAGCCGACCGCACCCGGAGAAGAACCACCTCAACGAGAATCCCGCCGACGGAGAAACCGGCGCCGGAACGTTCGGCGACATCACGAGGCCGGAGAACGGGATCCGGAGCAACCTATCTCGCGGGACGAGGTCTTGGAGATAGGAGAAACTCCGGAGGAACGTGTCTTCAGAGAACGAAGGAACTCCCGACGACGTGATCGTCGCCGAGCTCAAGAACAAGCTGAGCAAGACGCAAGGCAACGCCGGGAGAATCCACTCTTCGAGCGCAACCTGAATCCCGACTTCGCCCGAGCCATGAACACGCCAAGTGAAGTTGGGGGAGTACTAGCTCGGATAGCTGACAGACTCCCTCGGACTCCCGACGCCGAGGGATACCGACGACTGTTCACCCAGGCAGCCAACCATCTTCTACCGCTTGCTCACCCGCCGAACGATCTACGACACGCCATCAACAGTCGCCGAGACGCGCGAAGCTCCATCAATGCTTCGCGTGAACGACGGCATGAGAACGAGATCCGCCGCCAGGAGGAGTACGACAGGGATCATGGCATCCCAGCTCGGAGCCAGGCCACCAGAACTGAGTCGGCAACGGCCTCGACTGGCGGTACCACCCGGGGACGGTCGAGGAACCACAACAACAACTCCCCTCCCTGGGACAGACACCATCCCCGGCGACAGGAGGACACATGTGGAGTGTCTGCCCTTACTCCACGCCTTAGGGCCATTCAATGGCCCCTAACTTCAAGGTATCCAATGTCGACAAATATGAACCTAAGCAGGATCCAGGGGGCTGGCTAGCCGTCTACACCACCGCTGCTCGGGCCGCCGGGGCGTCCGAGGATGTGATGACCGCGTACTTACCCATTGTCCTCGGGCAAAACACGCTACAATGGCTGCGACATCTACCCCGACACTGCATCGACGACTGGGGAGACTTCAGTCGGTGCTTCACCGCCAATTTTCAGTCCCTCTCCTACAAACCGGCGCAACCGTGGGACCTCAAATCCATCAAGCGTCGGGGAGACGAAACTCTCCGGTCATACCTCAAAAGGTTCCAGACCATGAGAAATCGTATCCCTGAGGTCACGGAGGCGGCCGTGATCGAGGACTTCTACAGAGGATCCAATGATTCGGCCTTCGTCCGAGCCATATTGCAGAAGGCGCCGACTACCTCCGAGGAGCTGTTACGGGAAGCCGACCTCTACATCACCGCCAACGAGCGGGCCCAGGACCTCATCGGAAGAGCGAAGCCCGCACCGGCGGCACCACGACGCGACGCGAACCAGCAACCCGACAAACGCTGGGAGAAGAGGCCCCGCGAAGAAGTACACGCCGCCGGGCCACCAGCCTCTCGCGCCCGAGGAGGACCTCGCGGAGGCGAGCGCACGCTGGACGACATCCTCGACGCCCAGTGCTCGTACCACAAGGACATGCGCCACACTCTTCGGAACTGCCGGGACTTCAAGCACTCCGTCGGGCACGACCGACCCTTCCAACCTCTACCTCCTCCTCCGCCGAGGGGAGGACCAGAAGAACCACGACAACCCCATCAGCAGGAGGAGGGAGGAGGAGGAGCTTTCCCGCGCGTTGACAGGGAGGTCAACGTCATCTTCGGCGGACACGGGTCGCAGGAGAACAAAAGACAACAAAAGCTCAACGATCGCTAGATACTGGTGGCGACCACCGGTCCTCCCGCCTCATACCGGTGGTCGGAGCACCCGATCACTTTCACTCGGGCGGATCAATGGCTCAACTTCGACCACCCAGGCAAATACCCGCTCCTCGTCGATCCGGTGATCCGAGAGAGCCGGGTGAAGAAGGTGCTAGTGGACGGGGGGAGCAGCATCAACGTCACCTTCCCCCGGACACTCCAAGGCTTGGGAGTTCACCTCAAAGAGCTCCACGAGTCGGACACTCCCTTCTTCGGCATCATGCCGACTGAAGGGGAATACCCGCTGGGCCACATCTACATGCCCATCACCTTCAGAACTCCGGAGAACTACAGAACCGAGTTCCTGAGGTTCGAAGTGGCGAACTTCGACTGCAGGTACAACGCCATCATCGGGAGGCCGGGATTGGCCAAATTCATGGCCATTTCTCAATACACGTACATGATACTGAAGATGCCAGGACCACAAGGAATCATAACTGTGTGCGCCGACTTCCAAGGCGCCGCAGAGTGTTTCCGAGTGGCCATCCAAGCGGCCCTCACCACCAAGCCGTCGACGATTTCTTCAACACAGGCGAACTCTAAGCCTGAGGAGGACCTTGCAGTACCGGCAAACGAAGCTCAGGCCGCGACCTCTATGCGGCCGACTGAAGAAACTAAAAGGATCAACCTGGGGTTCGCTGATGAACGCAAGACTGCCATCATCAGCTCCAGCCTGGACGACAAATAGGAAAGCGCGCTCGTCCAGTTTCTGCAAGATAACCGAGATGTATTCGCATGGCAACCTGCGGATATGCCGGGAGTCCCAAGAGAACTGGCCGAGCACAAACTGAAGGTCTATCCCCAGGCAAGGCCGATTCGGCAAAAACTACGTTGTTTCACGCCCGACAAGAGAGAGGCCCTTCGCGCTGAGTTAGCTCGCTTGGTCGCGGCTGGATTTATTAGAGAGGTGTTACACCCCGAGTGGTTAGCCAACCCTGTTCTTGTACTCAAAAAGAATAAAGTGGATTGGCGCATGTGCGTCGACTATACTGATCTCAACAAACACTGTCCGAAGGATCCCTTCGGGCTCCCGAGGATAGATCAGGTGGTGGACTCCACCGCTGGATGTTCTGTGCTATCTTTTCTAGATTGCTATTCCGGGTACCATCAGATTAGTTTGGCAAAGGAAGACGAGGAAAAAACAGCATTCATTACTCCGTTTGGTGCTTTCTGTTATACCTCCATGCCGTTCGGCCTCAAAAACGCTGGAGCGACTTATCAGAGAGCCATTCAAACATGCTTAGCCGATCACTGGGGCAAGCGTGTGGAGGCCTACGTAGATGATGTGGTAATCAAAACGGAGAACTCGGAAAACTTCATCGAAGACTTACAGCTGGTTTTCAACAGTCTGAGGCGGTATCGATGGAAGCTTAATCCCGAAAAATGTGTTTTTGGGGTACCAGCAGGAAAGTTACTCGGGTTTATTGTCAGCCACCGGGGAATTGAGGCTAATCCGGATAAGATTGAAGCTATCATGAAGATGGAAGCACCTCGATCACAAAAGAAGGTTCAGCGACTTACTGGATGTATGGCAGCTCTGAGCAGATTTATATCTAGGCTGGGAGAAAAAGGTTTACCATTTTACAAGCTACTCAAGAAAGTGGATAAGTTTCAGTGGACTTCAGAGGCACAGGAAGCTCTAGATGCACTGAAAAGATTCTTGACAACACCGCCAGTACTGAAGCCGCCATGGCGAGCCACATCAACTCAACCAGCTAAAGATCTGCTGATGTACATCTCTTGCACGACTCACGTGGTAAGCACCGCGTTGGTAGTCGAGCGAGCAGAAGACGGACATACCTACCCAGTGTAACATCCTGTTTACTTCATCAGTGAAGTTCTGGGTCCCTCGAAGAAAAAGTACCCTCAAGTTCAGAAGCTATTATATGCAGTACTTCTAACTGCCCGCAAGCTACATCACTACTTTGATGACCACAAAGTCATAGTAGTCACTAGTTTTCCGATAGGGGATATTCTTCACAACAAGGAAGCCATTGGCCGAATAGCCAAGTGGGCTTGTGAGCTGGGATCTCATGACATCGAATTTCGACCTCGCACTGCCATCAAAACTCAAGCATTGGTTGATTTCGTATCAGAGTGGACTGAACAGCAAGTACCAGATAACCCAGAGACTGCAGAAGTATGGCGAATGTATTTTGATGGCTCGCTGAATCTGCAGGGAGCAGGAGCAGGAATTCTCTTCACCGCACCTGGAGGCGAGCACCTCAAATATGCCCTCCAGTTGCTGTTTCCGGCCTCCAACAATGCAGCCGAGTATGAAGCTCTGATCCATGGATTGAACATCGCCATATCATTCGGCATCAAGAGACTGATGGTGTACGGAGACTCTCTGGTAGTCATTAGCCAGATAAACAAAGAGTGGGATTGTTCAAGCGATTCAATGGGAAAGTACTGCACTGCCGTCCGAAAGCTGGAAGATAAATTTGAGGGTCTGGAATTTCATCATGTAGAAAAAGATCGGAACACAGCAGCCGATGTATTGTCCAAGCTAGGATCCAGTCGAACTCAGGTCCCACCTGGAGTCTTTGTACAAGAAATACTACAGCCGAGCATCTCAATGGATCAAGCAGAAGAGTGTAATATTGTGAATCAACTAGAGTCAGACTCTAATGACTGGAGAAGTCCAATCATCAGGTATATAAAGAATGAAGAGGAACCGGATGACAAAAATGCGGCCGAGCGTATTGCCAGACAGTCAGCTCACTACACACTCATTGGGGAAACATTATATAGAAGGGGTGCATCAGGCGTCCTCATGAAGTGCATCCTCTCATCTACTGGGAAGCAACTTCTGGATGAGGTTCATGCTGGGCAGTGTGGAATACACGCAGCATCCAAGACACTAGTCGGGAAGGTCTTCAGGTCAGGATTCTATTGGCCAATAGCGAAGAGTGATGCAGCCGAATTAGTTCAGAGGTGCGAAGCTTGCCAGTACTTGTCAAAACAACAACATTTACCAGCACAGCAACTGCAGACCATACCAGTGACTTGGCCCTTCGCGTGCTGGGGACTGGATATGATTGGACCTTTCAAGAAGGCTCAAGGAGGATACACTCATGTACTGGTAGCAATCGACAAATTCACTAAATGGATAGAATTCAAACCCATTGCCTCTTTGACCTCAGCTAAGGCCGTGGAATTCATACAAGACATAATATTCAGATTCGGGATACCAAACAACATCATAACTGACCTAGGATCCAACTTCACAAGTTCAGAGTTCTTCGACTTCTGCGAGCAAAAAAGCATTCAGATCAAGTATGCTTCTATAGCACATCCAAGAGCCAACGGGCAGGTTGAGCGAGCCAACGGGATGATACTGGAGGCACTCAGGAAAAAGGTCTTCGATAAGAATGAAAAGTTCGCAGGAAAATGGATAAGGGAATTGCCCTATGTCGTCTGGAGCCTAAGAACCCAGCCTAGCCGAGCTCTGCATGGAAACACTCCTTTCTTCATGGTCTATGGGTCAGAGGCAGTATTACCAGCCGACCTCAAGTTCGAAGCGCCAAGGTTGATCTTCGAAAGCATAGCAGAAGTCGAAGCCACCAGGCTGGAGGACATTGATGTACTCGAGGAAGAACGGCTGAATGCAGTAATTCAATCAGCATGATACCAGCAGACTCTAAGGCGCTATTACGACAAGGCCGTGCGGCAGCGATCCTTCTCAGTAGGAGATCTCGTCCTCCGCCGAATTCTAACGGAGGAGGGACGGCACAAGTTATCGCCCTTATGGGAAGGACCCTTCATAGTAGCAGAAGTCACTCGGTCAGGATCATATCGTCTCACTTAGATGGACGGCACAGAAGTCGGGAACTCCTGGAATATAGAACACCTCAGGAAGTTTTATCCCTAGATGTATTTCAAAAGCTATCGGGACGACGATGTACTCTGTAAAATGGAAATATGTCATCAATAAAAAAGGGCTTCAAAGATACTCAGTTTGTTCATGATTAACTTGCATTCTTACTTAGCTCGGGGTGACCACTATGCCCTGCTAACGGAGCAATCGGCTTAAGTCGGCAACGACTTAAACCGGTGCAACATGCTCGCGCTTACTTAACTCGGGGTGACCACTATGCCCTGCTAACGGAGCAATCGGCTTAAGTCGGCAACGACTTAAGGCGGTGCAACATGCTCACGCTTACTTAACTCGGGGTGACCACTATGCCCTGCTGAACGGAGCAATCGGCTTAAGTCGGCAACGACTTAAACCGGTGCAACATGCTCGCGCTTACTTAACTCGGGGTGACCACTATGCCCTGCTGAACGGAGCACTCGACAACGACTTAAACCGGTGCAACATGCTCGCGCTTACTTAACTCGGGGTGACCACTATGCCCTGCTAACGGCGCAATCGGCTTAAGTCGGCAACGACTTAAGGCGGTGCGACATGCTCACGCTTACTTAACTCGGGGTGACCACTATGCCCTGCTGAACTGAGCAATCGGCTTAAGTCGGGAACGACTCAAACCGGTGCAACATGCTCGCGCTTACTTAACTCGGGGTGACCACTATGCCCTGCCAACGGAGCAATCGGCTTAAGTCGACAACGACTTAAACCGGTGCAACATGCTCACGCTTACTTAACTCGGGGTGACCACTATGCCCTTCTAAACAGAGCAATCGGCTTAAGTCGGCAGCGCCTTAAGCCGGTGCAACATGCTCGCGCTTATATAACTCAGGGTGACCACTAAGCCCTATTAACAAAAGCAACCGACTTAAGTCAGTAGCAACTCAAGGCGATCTGACGCGCTTACGATTACTCATATAGGGATGACTTCTATATCCCGCAAACAAGTTTCAAAACCATCGCACATCATTTTACTACTGCAAATTTACGAACTGATGAATTCTGAAACAATAGGAGAATAACAATGTCATTTAAGTACTGAAATGACGTCCTCTAACAAATGTCTGACCATGCTAACCGCGCGCTCAAAGCACGCAAAATGTTTCTCTATTTTGTGATATCTTTCTCAGGAGCAATCGACGAGGAAGGGCGACTCGAGGAATCAGGAGCAGCATTCACGTCAGCCCTTATATCTTTGGGAACAACCACGCCGGGTCTCCTCATCAAGATTCGCCCCGCCCGAATGGCCTTATCCATGGCTGTGTCGCGCTGGGCTCTGAGAGTAACGGAAGTTTCTTCAGCAACCTTGACAGCCAACCGAGCAGCTTCTAACTCCTAGGCGATGGATTTCTTGGAAGCACGGAGTTCTTTGATAGTAGCATCCTTCGCTGATATCAATTGCTTGAGCCGGGTCACCTCATCCGTGGATTCCTGCAGCTTACAGCGTTGGTTGTCTAACTCTTCCATGGTGAAGCGATGACTCCTCTCCAGGATGGTCAGCGAGTTGCTAGAATCGCGATACAATCTGTCAAGACTGTCGCGAGAAGCAGCAAGGATACGTTTTTCTTCCTGCAAACAAAAGTCAACTCCCTCAAACATCAAGCAAGCAATAGGAGCACAACAAGGCAAGGCACAGTTTCATAAGTCACCTTTTCAGAATTAAGCTGAGCGTGAAGGGAAGAGCTCAGTGCATTGACGTCATCTAAGGCAGCAGAGACCTAAGCTAGTTCAGTCTGACTTTGAGAATACTTTTCTTTAAAGTCAGAGCACCGCTGGACCAATTCAGCCTGATCTCGAGAATGTTTTTCTTCAAGAGTGTAAATCTGCCGAGTCATACCTAGCAGGAGACAATCAAACAAAAGGGGTCAGAATGTAAAGCATTTTAATAGTGAAGACAAAGAGAAGCAAAAAAGCACTAACCAGCATTGGTCGCCTCCAAGTGAGAGACACGATGTTGAAGTAACACTGGATTCCAACGTGCAAGAGACGAAGCTACTTCTGGAACAGAAGCACCCTGTAACCTCAGCTGGCTAGCCATCCCGTCCACCAAAGCCTGATAGGGAGAACAGATGAGTGTAATGACAGCAGTTCATGCGTTGTAAAAATCAAGCTAAAGTATATCACAGTACCTGGAGGTTGGAAAAGAATGAAGGGACCCCCAAATCATGAGAGATCAATTGATGACCGGGCGTAAGGCCGCCACCCGAAGCAGCTTGCAACGAACCAGCAGGAACCAACTCAGTGCCATCAACAGAGCCCAAAACTTGGTCAGCGGGGACGCTGCCCTCTAAAGCGACTCCCTGGTCCAAAGCTTGGGCTACCACCATGCAGCCGGAGTGCGGAGGCGATCCCGCATGAACGTCCATGGAAGTACAAGAGGGAGACCCCGCTCGGACACCCTCGGGGGCTGGGTCATAGTTTGCACTGCCCACTTGAGCCGGATCATCCCCGGTAGCACCCTTGGGGGCTGGGCAGTGGCTTGCACTTCCCACCCGAACCAAGTCATCCCCGGCAGCATCCTCGGGGGCTGGGCAAGTGTCAACACCATCATTGGGGTCCAAGTTCTCTGCGGTAGCCACCTCTAAGGCTGATGGGCCCTCAGTTACTTCCATGGGACCAGGACGATCCAAGTCAGTCTCCTGACCCTCGAGATCGCGCTCTAAGGTCGACGAGGCACGTGATGACCTCAACCCAGCATCAAGCACATCAGCACAAACCTCCATCACACCATCATCTGCTGGCTCTGATAACAAATCCTCTGGAACCATATCCTCAAGAGTCTGATCAAAATTCGCTAGGGACAATTCTTGCAGACCAATGAGAGCAGACAAAGCAGGAGAAGGAACTCCACTACTTTCACCACTAGCGATGAACTGCCGACTGTTTTTCCGAGTCAAAGAAACTTCATCCTCTTCCTCCCCGTCATCTTCATTAGCAACACAGGCAACACCCCCATTGGGATCAGCAACAGATGGAGCACCCACATTGGGATCAGCAGCAGATTGGGCACACCCATTGGGGTCAGCGTCAATAAATTCAGTCACAGGCACTTCTTCAGCAGCAGGAACCGAAGTACCAACGTCCCGATCCAAACTGGATACTCGCCGGAGGCGTCTCTTTTTCTTTTTCTGCTCATCAGCAAAAGGATCAGGTTGATTGGCTCGGCAAGGGCGCCTCGGGCGAGTACTGGCAGGCTTCTGAATATCCAAGGTCGTACCAGCCTCTGGGAGGGGCGCCACCACCAATGTCCCAGCAGGAGCAGCATCAGAAGAGTCCTCAGCCAGCAAATCAAGCATAGCACTTATCTCTGCATCACTAGGATTTAGGGGCACCTCAAAATGGACCTGCCGTTCCTCATCAGGAATCTCCCCGAGCGAGGCAACCAAGGCACTAACTTCTTCAGCAGAGGGTCGCACTCTAAGGCCCAAACTGCCATCAGTGACAGGTGGATTCGACACAAAAAGAGTGAAGGCTTTGGGAGGAGGCAAGTTCCAGGCTGAGTATGCCACTAGGGCACCAACATTTGACACCTTGCCTCTAAGGATCATCTCAAGTCGGTTCACCAAGTCTACAGAGGGAATTCTTCTGTTGGTAACCCGAGTTGAGTCGGCTAGGCCTCGATACAGATAAGTCGGGTATCTGTCTTTCAACGGCTGAATATTCTTGAAGACAAAATCAGCAACCACAACTTCAGCAGTCAGACCCCTCTCCTTCAGCAATCCAACTTCAGCTAGCAAAGCACCTGCCTCAGCTACATCCTGATCCATGGGGGACTCGGTCCAACTCGGGGTGCGAACGTCCGGCTGTCTTCCCGACCGAGGGGGGAGCGAGTTTCCATAATTCTCAACAATGAACCACTCCAAGCGCCATCCCTTGATACTGTCTTTGAGAGGGATTTCAAGATACTCAGTCTTCTTCCCGCGCCACATCTCCAATCTAGCACCCCCAACCAACTGATGTTGTCCTCCGGCCATCCCAAGGCGACAGTGATACAAGTACTTCCACAACCCAAAATGTGGCAGCACGCCAAGAAAAGCTTCGTATAAATGAATGAAAATGGAAATTTGCAGGATAGAATTGGGATTTAGATGGGTCAAGTTAAGATGGTAGAAATCAAGGAGGCCGCGGAAAAAGGGAGAAATGGGAAGACCGAGGCCGCGGAGAAGGAAAGGAGCGTAAATCACGGACTCATGGGTATCCTCTGTCGGGACAGTGACCCCATGGCAAATCCGCCAAGAACAGAGCTCCCTCGGGGGAAGGACCCCGATGGACACGAGGTGGAGAAGTTCGGGCTCGGAGATGACAGACATGTGGTTACCTGCGAAAGGCAACTGGTTGTTGGGGTCGATTGGAGGAATCACCGTGGCAGACGAACTCGAGGCCTTCCTCTTGGGCGCCATCTCGATTCTACCGGCGAGCAGAGTGGGAGGCGAATTGCAGAGAGGATTTGGAAGCAAGAAAGCAAGAACTAGGGCACAGAAAGCAGAGGCGACTAAAAGCGCAGCACTTATGGGATATTCCCGAGCCAGATACCGTTTCAAAAAGTGCTCAGTCAGCACCCGGCGGTTACTTCCAAAACACCGGCGTGCCACGTCATCACCCGGCAGTTACTTCCAAAACACCGGTGCGCCACATCATCACTCGGCTATTATCCTCAAAGTGGTCCACGCAGCCCGCTATCGCTCGGCGTTACCTCTAAAACGCTAACGTCGCCCTCAAGTCGCTCGGCAGTTGACTCTAAAACTCCGACATCGTGTTCAGTCACTCGGCGTCACCTCTAAAACGCTGACGTCGTGTTCAGTCGCTCGGCGTTACCTCTAAAATGCTGACGTCGCCCTCAAGTCGCTCGGTAGTTGACTCTAAAACTCCGACATCGTGTTCAGTCACTCGGCGTCACCTCTAAAACGCTGACGTCGTCTTCAAGTCGCTCGGCGTTACCTCTAAAACGCTGACGTCGCCCTCAAGTCGCTCGGCAGTTGACTCTAAAACTCCGACATCGTGTTCAGTCGCTCGGCGTTACCTCTAAAACGCTGACGTCACCCTCAAGTCGCTCGGCAGTTGACTCTAAAACTCCGACATCGTGTTCAGTCACTCGGCGTCACCTCTAAAACGCTGACGTCGTCTTTAAGTCGCTCGGCGTTACCTCTAAAATGCTGACGTCGCCCTCAAGTCGCTCGGCAGTTGACTCTAAAACTCCGACATTGTGTTCAGTCACTCGGCGTTACCTCTAAAACGCTGACGTTGTCTTCAAGTCATTCGGCGTTACCTCTAAAACTCCGACATCGTGTTCAGTCGTTCGGGAGTTACCTCTAAAACGCTGACGTTGTCTTCAGTCGCTCGGCAGTTACCTCTAAAACTCCGACGTCGTCTACAAGTCACTCGGCAGCTACCTCTAAAAACGTCGATATGATGCCAGAGTTATTTACTTACAAATTCCAAGGAAATCAACTTCACAAATAAGCAGGATAATTGGCACAGAGAAGGCAACATAATTTCTTTATTAAAGGGAAGATATCATACTTACAAATCAACTCATTATGAGTTGATGCTTCCCTACTACTACTACTACTACTACTACATTACATTATACTACTCTATACTACTGATACTACTACATTATACTACTTCTAATCTATACTAATATCTAAAAACCAGTGGCATTTAGCCACTGGCCTTGTTGTTGCCCTTGCTGCTGCCGCCGCCACTGCTGCCGCCCCTGCTGCTGCCGCCGTCGTCACCCTTGCCACCACCGCTGCTGCCCCTGCCGCCGCCGTCACCATCGTCGCCGCCACCGCCTTCGTCGTCGTTGTCGTCGTCATCGCCATCGCCGCCACCGCCCTCCTCGGACGAGTCCTCCTCGTCCGAGGAGTACTCCAACTCATCCGAGCCAGCGAGCCCGGAGCGCTCGACGGCCCGGATGTAAGTCCAGACCTCCGCCGCGAGCCCCTGGGAGTCGTCTGAGTCGTCAGACGACTCACGGAGGGGGATGGGAGCTGGAGACCCCTCAGACTCAGAGGAGAACTTCTCCTTTGAGTACTCCGAGTCACCAAAATCCTACGATGGAGGAGTCGGCTCACGCTTGCGCTTGTTGTTCTTGCCCATGGTGGAAGCGAAAGGGAGAGAAGAAAAGCAAGCAACAGAGAACAGCAAGAGATGTGAAAAAGCCGGAGAGACAACGGAATTATTTATAGAAGAAGAAGGCAACCGCTCACCTCCAACCACGGTCACTGAACAGTCGCAAAGCATTCAATAAGCACTTCAACCCGTCTGAAGACACGTCAGGCGGCTGACGCCGTTTCACGCAACACAACACCCATTGGGACTCCAGTCAACAGCGCGGATGATATGATTACACCCGCTGTCACATCACATTACTGCTCAGAAGCAGCCGGCTAAAACACTCAGCGTACCAAGCCGTCCCTTGCCCACACCCATTGGGGGGGACGCCCAGGAATTATCAGTATATTTTTCAAAACTGTCACATCCGTGCAGGGCATGCAATGAATACCTCAAGACAAAAATGAGATATCAGTAAGGATCAAAGGAAAGCCAAATATAGCCGATGAAGTACAAAATATGACCGACAGAAGCGACGTGAAGACTAGACAGAGAGCGTCCATCAAATGTCCAATCAGTCGCAGAGCAAATAAATTGCACCACCTAGCGAGATATGGGCAGATCACGAACTCGGCTGAAAAAGACAAAATACATGCTGACCTCTAAAGCATGATATGGATGACATAATGCTGACCTCTAAGGCATTCAGAAAAAAGAAAGGGTTATTCTCAGCAAAAGGACACAAAATGAAGACCTTCGAGAGGATTATTTTCAAAAATCCACTCAAAGCTCGGGGGCTACACCCATTGGGTGCACCTTCGGTGCACCCCATGAATCACCATTTCAAGCCAAGATGGTGCCGACCTCTAAGGCATAAGACAAGATTAAAGACAAGGCTAGCCCTCAACCAAAGCACAAGAGTAAGATGAAAATAATTTCTGATGAAGACTTTCGAGTAGATTATTTTCCAAAATCTACTCGAAGCTCGGGGGCTACACCCATTGGGTGCACCTCCGGAGAACCCAATGAAGTTCAGGGTCCTACAATATGAAATGCCGACCTCTAAGGCACAAGCACGAAACAAAGCTTCAGTTTACGAGTGATCAAAGCAGGAGGAGACAGTAAGAAATCATTTTCCCCAAATTACCTGCAAGCTGGACCTGGGATCTTTGGGCTGATTACCTCAAAATCAACCCAAAGATCGGGGGCTTGTGGGGGACAGATATCCCCCGGGTCCACTGGAAGAGTAAAAGACCTCACGAAAGGCCCAAGGGCCCAATAAATCGTAAGGTCATTCTTTCGTGGGCCTGGGGAGGGACAATCAGCAAAGCAGGTTGACATGAGGCCGGATTGGTGCAAGCCCGGACGGCCCACAACGTTGAGCGAGCGACCACAACAGAGATCCGACTTTCCCGCGCTGGAGCCCCCATGCAACGGAGCCATGCGAGAATAGGTCGGCAGAACTATAGGGAGATAAACTCAAACAATTCACTATCTTTTAGTTACACATTGTTATCATATCCACGTGTATTGCCCCACGGTCGAGTATATAAGGCCTAGGGGGCACCCCTTCAGAACGATCGACCCTATTACTCAGCCACCCACCTCAACTCTCTGCATTCTCAATTCAGAGAGCTACCTTGTAACCTCATTCACCAAGCATACTCCCCAGGACGTAGGGTGTTACGCATCTCTAAGCGGCCCGAACCTGTAAATATTGTCCACTGTCCCTCGTGCATCTGGCACGAACCATTTTGCTACAGTCGGTGACACCGTCCTACTCCTAAAAACACCTTGAGGGGCAACCCCGGGTGTGCGGTCGGACCCAAAACACCAACAGGTACTCCTCATGGTCCTGTGTGCACTAAAACAGAGCCTGAGCAGTGACTGACTTCGTCTAAAAGCCTTGGAAACTAGTGATCAGCATATCCTTGAGCTTCTGCCATGATGTGATTGTCCCTGGCTTGAGAGACGAATACCAAGTTTGAGCTACACTTTTGACTGCCATGACGAAGGATTTCGCCATGACTGCGGTATTGCCCCCATATGAATATATGGTTGCTTTGTAGCTCATTAGGAACTGCTTCGGGTCTGAGTGCCCATCATACATGGGAAGCTAAGGTGGCTTGTATGATGGGGGTCATGGGGTAGCCTGCAACTCTGCTGCTAGAGGAGAAGCATCATCAAAAGCAAAATTGCCATGGTGGAAATCATCATACCATTCATCATTGTTGTACGAATTGTCTTGATGAAGCTCTCTGTGTTGAGGCCTTCGGTCTTGGTCATCTTGGGTGAGATGACGCATTTCCTCGGCGGCCTCATCAATCTTCTTCTGAAGATCGGCGAGACGAAGCATCTTTTCCTTCTTTCTTTGAACCTGTTGATGGATGGCTTCGAGGTCCCTGATTTCTTGGTTGGTTGGTAGCCTTCCTTTTCTGGCTCCTAGCTTCGCGTAATGTTTCTTGATTAAAGTCCAGTGGCTGCAATGTAGCCCCTGACCCTGATGACTTCTTCGGCGGCATGACGAAGGTCGAAGCTTGCCGAAGGTGGTCGAGTGAGTTCACCAGAGGTGGGCGCCAATGTTGGTCACTTGTTCTCAAATGCTATGAGTTAAGAACAAGGCAACACAAATGTTAATGGTTAAACACCTTCGTCCTTCGAAGCATTATTTCCCTTAGGGTATAATGATCTTCAGACGAAGGTTATGAAGGACATACCTTCATAATTTCAATATACAAAAATATAGGCAGGGACGTATAAAACATAGAAAGACCATGAATAATCATATTAAATCATTAAATCATATATATCATTATATAATCATGGACAAACATTAATAATATTAAAATACATTTGTACCTTCGGCTTGACAGAAGGTAAAAGTCCGAGAGTGACGTGCAAGCGATTACAAGTCAACGTGAACAGTACGGTGTTACTGTTCATCTATTTATAGGCTCAGGACACAGCCTGGGTAAAATTACATTCATGTCCCTGACATTCACTATTAGCTAAAAGGTAAGTTATCGAGGACTAAGCAGTCTTTTCCCTTTTAGGTCGGTTTCATTCCCCATTGTCGTCTTTGTGCTAAGCCGAAGCTTATCTATCCACAGCTTCAGAACTGGTCCATCCTTCTTCCAGGTCGCGCCTTTCATACTATGTACACCTTCATCTCAAAGCCGAAGCCTCCTGTGATAGTATACTATACTGGGAGACATGTTAGTCGTGTTTTTGAGGACCTTCGAAAGACGAAGGCCCCCAACAGTTGGCCTCTTCATTGACATTCTCCTCGTCATCTTCTTTGTCGTCATCATCATCATCGTCCCCAGAGTCATCTGGGTCGTCGCCTCCGGGTGCAGGAGCTTGAACTGCTGGTGCAAGAGGCGCAGAAGCTGACGATCCAACTGTGAAGGCGAGTGACTCTACCAACGAGGTGGGCGTAGCCAGAAGTTCCTCCGAGCTGTTGTAACACCCTGATTTTGGGGGTATAAATTTTCTTTCTAATTATCACCCAAAATCATGTGTTACTCTTCCTTTTCTCACTCTAGGTTTCTCTCTCTAGATAATTTCTCTTTTTTCCTTTTTGATTAGAAATAGCTTAAACTAGTGGAGGTTAATTATTTATTTTTGCCAAAACCTTATGAGTCATGACATGTTGCATCATGCTGAGCTTAAATAATCTTTGAATTGTTGCACTTGTTTGAATTAGTTTGAATTTGAAACCTAATTTAAATTTGGAATTGAAAACCATATAGAAAATAAATAGAAAAGGAATTAGAAAATCCAGAGAAAAGGAAAAACGCAAAGCAGCCCAGCCAGGCCGCGCGCCCGCGCCGCCTGACAGGCGGACCCCGCCTGTCAGCGGCAGTTCTCCTCTCGCGCGCGCCCTCCCTCTCTCGCTCGCTGCCCAGTGAGACCAACCTATCGACACCAGTTTCCTTCGCCCGTTCGCTCTCTCTCTCTCTGTCTCGCGTGCCCGGTTTGCCAGTGCCGAGCCGTTGCCCCCGTGCGTCCCGTTTTCTCTCTCTGCGCTGTGGGCCTGTCTTGTCAGTTCCGCCTTCCCCACTCTCGTCATGGACATGCGAGTGCGCACTCACGCACATCGCCGGGTTTCTCGGCCACAACGCCCGCCCACGCGCCCAGCTCCCTTCTTAGAGCCCCGCTCGTGCCCCGCGCACACCCCTCGCCTCATTTTGCTCGGCTTCACCCTCTCTCGCACTCTGCTCACGCCGCCAGTCGCCGTCGAAGACCCGCGGCCGCGTTCCCGGCCATCCAGCTCGTTGGAGACCGCTCCAAGCCTCCCCGAGCTCCGCCCCGAGGTGAGACACATGTCCCCTTGCCCAATTTCCCCTATTGCGCCCTGTGTTCGGCCAATTTCACCTTCGCTGGTGCTCGGCCGCAGCGGTCCGCTATCATCGCGCGGTGGCCGGCCGATTTAGCCTGTTCTTGTTCATCGGAGTAGGTCCCTGTGTCTCCCCTGCCTCTGCTGAAGTTAGCCAAGGCCTTAGCGCGCCTTAGGACCCCTCCCCGTGGCCGGAATGGCTCACCGAAGTTTCTCCAGCCCGCCCGAGGCCTTCTCACCGCCGTTCTCCCCTCTCTGCCCGTGGATTCATGGTCCTTTCCCCGCCATCGAGTTCGTCGTGGCCCCCTCTTCCTCTCTGCCCAACTCCGGCGACCTCGGAACCCGCCTAGCTCACGCCAACCTCAACTCCGGCAACTTCACCGCCGCAGAGAGGAGCGGCGCCGCCCGCAGCCGTCTGTTTCCCTGGTCTGATCTCCTCCATCCAATTCAGATCGAACGGCTCGGACCGCGAGTACCACTTCATGCACGTTTGTTTCCCTGGTATGATCCCCTCCATCTGATTCAGATCGAACGGCTCGGACCACGGGATACGGCTTCGCGCACGCGCGCCCTGATGTTGTGGCCTGCCTGTCAGCGCCCAAACCCTCTAGCGTTGGGCCCGCTCGGTCAGCACGCACTCCCCCCTGTCGCTGACACTCCCTGGCCCAACTGTCAGCGCTCGCCCGCGTGTGCCCTTGGCCGCAGAACTAATCTCGGTCGTCGATTTCTGATCTAGCGGTTAGATCACCCGATACCCCTTCGCGCGGTAGTTTTCTTAAAGAGACCCTCGGTTTACTGGAAATCAACTCGTCGTCCCTGGTTTTCGCGCGCAGGCCCCTGTAATCTTGCAGACTTAGCCCCCGACTTTTAATTATTCACAGAATTAGCCCTAATTTCATATTTTGAATTCCCAAACTTGTTTATTTCATAACTTTTGCATATGAACTCCAAATTTAGTGATTCAAATTGCAAAATGTTCATAGAATTATTCTCTGTTGAAATAAAATGGTTTCACTCACTGCCTGCACACTCTAAATTTTTAGGATTTAATATGAACTAATGTAGGTGTATGTTTTATTTATTTAATAAATGAAATAAAAGGAGAACCTTAGAGATTTAAACTTGTTTAGGCTTGTGAGATTAATAATATGTATTACATAAGTTCATCTCTGTTCTAAATTTTAGGTCACCATAAAATAAATTGATCTATGACTTTATACTTATAAATAACACTTAGGAGAAATAGTAATCTATTTTCAAACAAAGTTAATGTAGGTTATAGTTTATGTTATACTTTGAATCCATTATCCCTTATGTAGTATTGTGTCCTTTTAAGATGTGTTCCAATGTTTGTACATGTTTGGTGTGATGTTCATTTGTACTTTCCAGATGTATTGAATGCATGCTCGCTTTATTTAGACGACGAGCAGTCCGAGGTTCCTGAGTGTGTTGTTGGAGACCTCCCTGTGCAATCACCTGGTGAAGGCAAGTGTCCTCTGACCCATTATGTCCTACATACTTTATGATTCATTGTCCCACATTACTTTATGAAACCTAAGGATTGACTAGTCTGTATTCACTTATCCTTGTTTACCTTTTGGGGTTATCATGGTTAGCATGTTGCTACTTCCTTAACTTAATCAATGAACATGATGTGAACATTTATGATACGATACTGTTATCCTGATTATGTGGACGATCTTGTGATACTTTAGGGGGCTCAGGCCTTTTTCCTGAGTACCTCTCCGTAAGGACCTGTTCGTGGAGTGACCACCCAGGATAACAGTACAACCATGAGGGTGGAATGGGACACCCTTAGATAATTAATTAGATGAACCTGGGGGTATAGTTGGCTTTGCCGGAGGGCCGTCAATGGGGGTCGGGGCGTAGTGCTCGTTCTGCCAAGGTTGGGGTGCAGAGGTTCTTTCGATTTGGTTTTGTTAGTCACCAACCTTGGGGAGGTTGTCGGTGTTTTGGGTCCGACCGCACACCCGGGGTTGCCCCTCAAGGTGTTTTTAGGAGTAGGACGGTGTCGCCGACTGTAGCAAAATGGTTCGTGCCAGATGCACGAGGGACAGTGGACAATGTTTACAGGTTCGGGCCGCTTAGAGATGCGTAACACCCTACGTCCTGGGGAGTATGCTTGGTGAATGAGGTTACAAGGTAGCTCTCTGAATTGAGAATGCAGAGAGTTGAGGTGGGTGGCTGAGTAATAGGGTCGATCGTTCTGAAGGGGTGCCCCCTAGGCCTTATATACTCGACCGTGGGGCAATACACGTGGATATGATAACAATGTGTAACTAAAAGATAGTGAACTGTTTGAGTTTATCTCCCTATAGTTCTGCCGACCTATCCTCGCATGGCTCCGTTGCATGGGGGCTCCAGCGCGGGAAAGTCGGATCTCTGTTGTGGTCGCTCGCTCAACGTTGTGGGCCGTCCGGGCTTGCACCAATCCGGCCTCATGTCAGCCTGCTTTGCTGATTGTCCCTCCCCAGGCCCACGAAAGAATGACCTTACGATTTATTGGGCCCTTGGGCCTTTCGTGAGGTCTTTTACTCTTCCAGTGGACCCGGGGGATATCTGTCCCCCACAAGCCCCCGATCTTTGGGTTGATTTTGAGGTAATCAGCCCAAAGATCCCAGGTCCAGCTTGCAGGTAATTTGGGGAAAACGATTTCTTACTGTCTCCTCCTGCTTTGATCACTCGTAAACTGAAGCTTTGTTTCATGCTTGTGCCTTAGAGGTCGGCATTTCATATTGTAGGACCCTGAACTTCATTGGGTGCTCCGGAGGTGCACCCAATGGATGTAGCCCCCGAGCTTCGAGTAGATTTTGGAAAATAATCTACTCGAAGGTCTTCATCAGAAATAATTTTCATCTTACTCTTGTGCTTTGGTTGAGGGCTAGCCTTATCTTTAATCTTGTCTTATGCCTTAGAGGTCGGCACCATCTTGGCTTGAAATGGTAATTCATGGGGTGTCGGTGTTTTGGGTCCGACCGCACACCCGGGGTTGCCCCTCAAGGTGTTTTTAGGAGTAGGATGGTGTCGCCGACTGTAGCAAAATGGTTCGTGCCAGATGCACGAGGGATAGTGGACAATGTTTACAGGTTCGGGCCGCTTAGAGATGCGTAACACCCTATGTCCTGGGGAGTATGCTTGGTGAATGAGGTTACAAGGTAGCTCTCTGAATTGAGAATGCAGAGAGTTGAGGTGGGTGGCTGAGTAATAGGGTCGATCGTTCTGAAGGGGTGCCCCCTAGGCCTTATATACTCGACCATGGGGCAATACACGTGGATATGATAACAATGTGTAACTAAAAGATAGTGAACTGTTTGAGTTTATCTCCCTATAGTTCTGCCGACCTATCCTCGCATGGCTCCGTTGCATGGGGGCTCCAGCGCGGGAAAGTCGGATCTCTGTTGTGGTCGCTCGCTCAACGTTGTGGGCCGTCCGGGCTTGCACCAATCCGGCCTCATGTCAACCTGCTTTGCTGATTGTCCCTCTCCAGGCCCACGAAAGAATGACCTTACGATTTATTGGGCCCTTGGGCCTTTCGTGAGGTCTTTTACTCTTCCATTGGACCCGGGGGATATCTGTCCCCCACAAGCCCCCGATCTTTGGGTTGATTTTGAGGTAATCAGCCCAAAGATCCCAGGTCCAGCTTGCAGGTAATTTGGGGAAAACGATTTCTTACTGTCTCCTCCTGCTTTGATCACTCGTAAACTGAAGCTTTGTTTCGTGCTTGTGCCTTAGAGGTCGGCATTTCATATTGTAGGACCCTGAACTTCATTGGGTGCTCCGGAGGTGCACCTAATGGGTGTAGCCCCCGAGCTTCGAGTAGATTTTGGAAAATAATCTACTCGAAGGTCTTCATCAGAAATTATTTTCATCTTACTCTTGTGCTTTGGTTGAGGGCTAGCCTTGTCTTTAATCTTGTCTTATGCCTTAGAGGTCGGCACCATCTTGGCTTGAAATGGTGATTCATGGGGTGCACCAAAGGTACACCTAATGGGTGTAGCCCCCGAGCTTTGAGTGGATTTTTGAAAATAATTCTCTCGAAGGTCTTCATTTTGTGTCCTTTTGCTGAGAATAACCCTTTCTTTTTTCTGAATGCCTTAGAGGTCAGCATTATGTCATCCATATCATGCTTTAGAGGTCAGCATGTATTTTGTCTTTTTCAGCCGAGTTCGTGATCTGCCCATATCTCGCTAGGTGGTGCAATTTATTTGCTCTGCGACTGATTGGACATTTGATGGACGCTCTCTGTCTAGTCTTCACGTCGCTTCTGTCGGTCATATTTTGTACTTCATCGGCTATATTTGGCTTTCCTCTGATCCTTACTGATATCTCATTTTTGTCTTGAGGTATTCATTGCATGCCCTGCACGGATGTGACAGTTTTGAAAAATATACTGATAATTACTGGGCGTCCCCCCCCCAATGGGTGTGGGCAAGGGACGGCTTGGTACGCTGAGTGTTTTAGCCGGCTGCTTCTGAGTAGTAATGTGATGTGGCAGCGGGTGTAATCATATCATCCGCGCTGTTGACTGGAGTCCCAATGGGTGTTGTGTTGCGTGAAACGGCGTCAGCCGCCTGACGTGTCTTCAGACGGGTTGAAGTGCTTATTGAATGCTTTGCGACTGTTCAGTGACTGTGGTTGGAGGTGAGCAGTTGCCTTCTTATTCTATAAATAATGTTGTTGTCTCTCCGGCTTTTTCACATCTCTTGCTGTTCTCTGTTGCTTGCTTTTCTTCTCTCCCTTTCGCTTCCACCATGGGCAAGAACAACAAGCGCAAGCGTGAGCCGACTCCTCCATCGGAGGATTTTGGTGACTCGGAGTACTCAGAGGAGGAGTTCTCCTCTGAGTCTGAGGGGTCTCCGGCTCCCATCCCCCTGCGTGAGTCGTCTGACGACTCAGACGACTCCCAGGGGCTCACGGCGGAGGTCTGGACTTACATCCGGGCAGTCGAGCGCTCCGGGCTTGCTGGCTCGGATGAGTCGGAGTACTCCTCGGACGAGGAGGACTCGTCCGAGGAGGGCGGTGGCGGCGATGGCGATGACGACGACGACGACGACGAAGGTGGTGGCGGCGACGACGGTGACGGCGGCGGCAGGGGCAGCAGCGGCGGTGGCAAGGGTGATGACGGCGGCAGCAGCAGGGGCGGCAGCGGTGGCGGCGGCAGCAGCAAGGGCAGCAACAAGGCCAGTGGCTAAATGCCACTGGTTTTTAGATATTAGTATAGATTAGAAGTAGTATAATGTAGTAGTATCAGTAGTATAGAGTAGTATAATGTAATGTAGTAGTAGTAGTAGTAGTAGGGAAGTATCAACTCATAATGAGTTGATTTGTAAGTATGATATCTTCCCATTAATGAAGAAATTATGTTGCCTTCTCTGTGCCAATTATACTGCTTATTTGTGAAGTTGATTTCCTTGGAATTTGTAAGTAAATAACTCTGGCATCATATCGACGTTTTTAGAGGTAGCTGCCGAGTGACTTGTAGACAACGTCGGAGTTTTAGAGGTAACTGCCGAGCGACTGAAGACAACGTCAGCGTTTTAGAGGTAACTGCCGAGCGACTGAACACAATGTCGGAGTTTTAGAGGTAACGCCGAATGACTTGAAGAAAACGTCAGCGTTTTAGAGGTAACGTCGAGTGACTGAACACGATGTCGGAGTTTTAGAGTCAACTGCCGAGCGACTTGAGGGCGGCGTCAGCATTTTAGAGGTAACGCCGAGCGACTTAAAGACGACGTCAGCGTTTTAGAGGTGACGCCGAGTGACTGAACACGATGTCGGAGTTTTAGAGTCAACTGCCGAGCGACTTGAGGGCGACGTCAGCGTTCTAGAGGTAACGCCGAGCGATTGAACACGATGTCGGAGTTTTAGAGTCAACTGCCGAGCGACTTGAGGGAGACGTCAGCGTTTTAGAGGTAACGTCGAGCGACTTGAAGACGACGTCAGCGTTTTAGAGGTGACGCCGAGTGACTGAACACGATGTCGGAGTTTTAGAGTCAACTGCCGAGCGACTTGAGGGCGACGTCAGCGTTTTAGAGGTAACGTCGAGCGACTGAACACGACGCCAGCATTTTAGAGGTGACGCCGAGTGACTGAACACAATGTCAGAGTTTTAGAGTCAACTGCCGAGCGACTTGAGGGCGACGCTAGCGTTTTAGAGGTAACGCCGAGCGATAGCGGGCTGCGTGGGCCACTTTGAGGATAATAGCCGAGTGATGATGTGGCGCACCGGTGTTTTGGAAGTAACTGTCGGGTGATGACGTGGCACGCCGGTGTTTTGGAAGTAACCGCCGGGTGCTAACTGGGCGCTTTTTGAAACGGTATCTGGCTCGGGAATATCCCATAAGTGCTGCGCTTTTAGCCGCCTCTGCTTTCCGTGCCCTAGTTCTTGCTTTCTTGCTTCCGAATCCTCTCTGCAATTCGCCTCCCACTCTGCTCGCCGGTAGAATCAAGATGGCGCCTAAGAGGAAGGCCTCGAGTTCGTCTGCCGTGGTGATTCCTCCAATCGACCCCAACAGCCAGTTGCCTTTCGCAGGTAACCACATGTCTGTCATCTCCGAGCCCGAACTTCTCCACCTCGTGTCCATCGGGGTCCTTCCCTCGAGGGAGCTCTGTTCTTGGCGGATTTGCCATGGGGTCACTGTCCCGACAGAGGATACCCATGAGTCTGTGATTTACGCTCCTTTCCTTCTCCGCGGCCTCGGTCTTCCCATTTCTCCCTTTTTCCGTGGCCTCCTTGATTTCTACCATCTTAACTTGACCCATCTGAATCCCAATTCTATCCTGCAAATTTCCATTTTCATTCATTTATGCGAAGCTTTTCTTGGCGTGCTGCCACATTTTGGGTTGTGGAAGTACTTGTATCACTGTCGCCCTGGGATGGCTGGAGGACAACATCAGTTGGTTGGGGGTGCTAGCTTGGAGATGTGCCGCGGGAAGAAGACTGAGTATCTTGAAATCCCTCTCAAAGACAGTATCAAGGGATGGCGCTTGGAGTGGTTCATTGTTGAGAATTATGGAAACTCTCTCCCTCTCGGTCGGGAAGACAGCCAGACGTTCGCACCCCGAGTTGGACCGAGTCCCCCACGGATCAGGAGGTAGCTGAGGCAGGTGCTTTGCTAGCTGAAGTTGGATTGCTGAAGGAGAGGGGTCTGACTGCTGAAGCTGTGGTTGCTGATTTTGTCTTCAAGAATATTCAGCCGTTGAAAGACAGGGCATACCCGGCTTATCTGTATCGAGGCCTAGCCGACTCAACTCGGGTTACCAACAGAAGAATTCCCTCTGTAGACTTGGTGAACCGACTTGAGATAATCCTTAGAGGCAAGGTGTCAAATGTTGGTGCCCCAGTGGCATACTCAGCCTGGAACTTGCCTCCTCCCAAAGCCTTCACTCTTTTTGTGTCAAATCCACCTGTCACTGATGGCAGTTTGGGCCTTAGAGTGCGACCCTCTGCTGAAGAAGTTAGCACCTTGGTTGCCTCGCTCGGGGAGATTCCTGATGATGAACGACAGGTCCATTTTGAGGTGCCCCTGAATCCTAGTGATGCAGAGATAAGTGCTATGCTTGATTTGCTCGCTGAGGACTCTTCTGATGCTGCTCCTGCTGGGACATTGGTGGTGGCGCCCCTCCCAGAGGCTGGTACGACCTTGGATATTCGGAAGCCTGCCAGTACTCGCCCGAGGCGCCCTTGCCGAGCCAATCAACCTGATCCTTCTGCTGATGAGCAGAAAAAGAAAAAGAGACGCCTCCGGCGAGTATCCAGTTTGGATCGGGACGTTGGTGCTTCGGTTCCTGATGCTGAAGAAGTGCCTGTGACTGAATTTATTGACGCTGACCCTAATGGGTGTGCCCAATCTGCTGCTGATCCCAATGTGGGTGCTCCATCTGTGGCTGATCCCAATGGGGGTGTTGCCTGTGTTGCTAATGAAGACGACAGGGAGGAAGAGGATGAAGTTCCTTTGACTCGGAAAAACAGTCGGCAGTTCATCGCTAGTGGTGAAAGTAGTGGAGTTCCTTCTCCTGCTTTGTCTGCTCTCATTGGTCTGCCAGAATTGTCCCTGGCGAATTTTGATCAGACTCTTGAGGATATGGTTCCAGAGGATTTGTTATCAGAGCCAGCAGATGATGGTGTGATGGAGGTTTGTGCTGATGTGCTTGATGCTGGGTTGAGGTCATCCCATGCCTCGTCGACCTTAGAGCGATCTCGAGGGTCAGGAGACTGACTTGGATCGTCCTGGTCCCATGGAAGTAACTGAGGGCCCATCAGCCTTAGAGGTGGCTACCGCAGAGAACTTGGACCCCAATGATGGTGTTGACACTTGCCCAGCCCCCGAGGATGCTGCCGGGGATGACTTGGTTCGGGTGGGAAGTGCAAGCCACTGCCCAGCCCCCGAGGGTGCTGCCGGGGATGATCTGGCTCAAGTGGGCAGTGCAAACTATGACCCAGCCCCCGAGGGTGTCCGAGCGGGGTCTCCCTCTTGTACTTCCATGGACGTTCATGCAGGATCGCCTCCGCACTCCGGCTGCATGGTGGTAGCCCAAGCTTTGGACCAGGGAGTCACTTTAGAGGGCAGCGTCCTCGCTGACCAAGTTTTGGGCTCTGTTGATGGCACTGAGTTGGTTCCTGCTGGTTCGTTGCAAGCTGCTTCGGGTGGCGGCCTTACGCCAGGTCATCAATTGATCTCTCATGATTTGGGGGTCCCTTCGTTCTTTTCCAACCTCCAGGTACTGTGGTATACTTTAGCTTGATTTTTACACCGCATGAACTGTTGTCATTACACTCATCTGTTCTCCCTATCAGGCTTTGGTGGACGGGATGGCTAGCCAGCTGAGGTTACAGGGTGCTTCTGTTCCAGAAGTAGCTTCGTCTCTTGCACGTTGGAATCCAGTGTTACTTCAACATCGTGTCTCTGACTTGGAGGCGACCAATGCTGGTTAGTGCTTTTTTGCTTCTCTTTGTCTTCACTATTAAACTGCTTTACATTCTGACCCCTTTTGTTTGATTGTCTCCTGCTAGGTATGACTCGGTAGATTTCCACTCTTGAAGAAAAACATTCTCGAGATCAGGCTGAATTGGTCCAGCGGTGCTCTGACTTTGAAGAAAAGTATTCTCAAAGTCAGACTGAACTAGCTCAGGTCTCTGCTGCCTTAGATGACGTCAATGCACTGAGCTCTTCCCTTCACGCTCAGGTTAATTCTGAAAAGGTGACTTATGAAACTGTGCCTTGCCTTGTTGTGCTCCTATTGCTTGCTTGATGTTTGAGGGAGTTGACTTTTGTTTGCAGGAAGAAAAATGTATCCTTGCTGCTTCTCGCGACAGTCTTGACAGATTGTATCGCGATTCTAGCAACTCGCTGACTGTTGGGGACCTTCGGCATCCGAAGGTCCTCAAAAACAGGATTTAACAGTATTTCTGGAGTACAATGTGTGAACAGATATCCTCGGACAAGTCGGCATTGCTGTAGACCGGAATAATACGAAGGTTGATACAGAGCCGAAGGTGTGAGCAGGAAAGCTTCGGCGTGACAGCAAAGAGTGGAACCGACTTAAAGATGAAAAGGCTATTCAGACCTCGATAGACTACTATAGAATTATTATCAAATGTAAAGGGCATGAATGTAATTTTGTAAGGGCTGTGTCCCGTGTCTATAAATAGGTGAACAGTATCCCCGTACTATTCACGCTGACTTGGCATTCACTTTTTGCGTCACGCTTGTATTGTCATCCCTTTTCGACTAAAGGTACACTTGTAATTCAATAATATTTCTGTTTATGCTTGATAATAATAAATAATCGTTCATATTGTCTTTTATATCTTTTACATTTTCTCCTTCGTCATTGTTTAATGAACTTACGAAGGTACGTCCTTCATAACCTTCGTCCGTAAACCATTATATCCTAAGGGAAATAATGCTTCAGAGGACGAAGGACTTTAACGATTAACATTTTCTATGTTGCCTTGTTCTTAACTCTTAGCACTTGAGAACAAGTCACCAACATTGGCGCCCACCTCCGGTGAACTCACTTCCATTTCTTGAGCTTTTCAACACCTTCGGCAAGCATCACCTCCGTCATACCGCCGAAGAAGGCTTCAGCACCAGGGGCTGGCACGCTGCAGCCGCTGGACCCCAATCAAGACGTCCTTTCTCTTAGAGAAGCACGAAGCCAGAAGAGGAAGGCTACCAGTCCAACACCTCCGGAGGATGATCGAGATCAGGAGATTCAAAATCTGGAAATCCTTCAGCAGCAGGTTCAACGCAAGAAGGAAAAGATGGCCAGGCTAGCTGAACTGCAGAGGCAGATAGACGAAGCCTCTGAAGAAGTTCGTCATCTTGCTCAGGATGAGCAACACCGAAGGCCTCAGCATCAAGACCTTCATCAGGAGGGTTTTCCCAATGAAGATGACTGGTATGACAATTTCCATCATGGGAATTTTGTTTTTGATGATGCTTCTCCTCTGTCCGCTGAGCTGCAGGCTACACCTTGGCCCCCGTCCTACAAGCCGCCTCAGCTCCCCGTATTCGATGGCCACTCAGACCCGAAGCAGTTTTTAATGAGCTACGAAGCAACAGTGTCTTCATATGGTGGCAATGCTTCAGTCATGGCCAAATCTTTCGTTATGGCTGTCAGAAGTGTTGCTCAAACCTGGTATTCCTCCCTTCGACCAGGAACGATCACTTCATGGCAGAAGCTGAAGGATTTGTTGTTAACCAGCTTTCAAGGATTTCAGACGAAGCCGGTGACTGCTCAGGCTCTGTTCCAGTGCACTCAGGATCACGAAGAATACCTTCAGGCATATGTCCGAAGGTTCTTGCGTTTGAGGGCACAGGCACCAACGGTGCCCAATGAAATTGTCATCGAGGCCATGATCAAGGGGCTTCGGCCAGGTCCGTCAGCTCAGTACTTCGCCAGGAAGCCTCCTCAAACTTTGGAGAAGCTTCTCCAGAAAATGGATGAATACATTCGGGCCGACAATGATTTTCGCCAAAGAAGGGAGGAGTCTTTCAGGTTTTCTGAAATGACCAGGGGCTTCGGAGGGAGGTTTTACCCGAGGCATGTGAGATCAATTCACAATTCTACACAAAATGATGACAGAGGAAGCCAACAGCAAAGGCCACAATGCTCCTCACAGGCTTCTGGACAACAGCAAAGCTCCTTCCGACCATCAGCTCCAAGAGGCAGAGGCGCCAGGGGCTTCGGAGGAAGATTTGGCGATCAACCGAGAAGAATCTTTTGCTTATTCTGCGGTGAGAACAAAGGCCATACTACCAGGATGTGCCATGTTACTATTCAGAAGCAAAAGGAAATAGCTGAAGCAGCAGCACAACAAGCCCAGCCGAAGCAGGTCATGCATACAGCTTCGTATCATTCGCCCTACATCCCAGAATATGTGGGCAACCATCCTGCAGTCTCTGCTGCTTCGGCGAGTCAGCCTCAAGCTTCCTGGCAACAGCCTCCGCCTCCACCTCCGTTGCAACAAGGCCAGCAGCCAGAAGGGAGCCAATATGCTCCGCATCTAAGGGACTTCAGAGAACAGTCCGAAGCTCGCACGGTCAACAGCACTGTGCCAGAATCAAAGCACATCTATTGACAAATATCCTACCTTGATAGTAATCTTTTTCATTCAGTTTTATTTTTTGTATAATAAAGGACATTGTTTAGATTTCATGAAAATAGTTCCAACAAGGAAAATATATTTTCTTCACAGGCTTCAGTTGTTGAAGTTTAAGGATTTGTCATAACAAAGAGGACCTTCGAATTATCGAAAAAATTCTTCGAAGCAACGAAAAGTCGTTCCAAGGAACGCAGAGTAAGTTTGACGAAGTCACAAAAAGTCGTTCCGAAGGGAGCGCAGTGTAAGTTTTCTGCTCCAAAGTCGTTCCAAAAGGAATGCAGAGCATACAGCGAAAAGTCAACGCTGATACCGCCTAAGTAAAAGGCGAAGAAGCTCCAAAGACGTTCCTAAGGGAATGCAGAGCTTACAGCGAAAAGTCAACGCTGATTCCGCTGAAGTAAAAGGCGAAGAAGCTCCTAAGGGAGGCTTATAGTGAAAAGTCAACGCTGATTCACAAAAAGATTATGTGTTTTATCGCGCACATATGCGTGTATCTTCGGAATATCACCTTACATAGCATAACATCATCACATCATCTTTGCATAACATAAGCATCATACATCATACTGCATGTGGCATAAGAAAGAAATATGATATCAATCTTCGGGAAAACGCTTTGAAAAAGGGGCAAATCATGCCAAGTCACAAGGAGAAACAATGTTGATCTCTGAAGTATAGCCTTGAAGAATGTTTCTACGAAGCTTCAACACTTTTCAGGATACTTCGGATATTGTTGTGATAAATGGTAATTCTTCTTCACGAAGCATGAAAAGAAGGGAAGGTGTTTTTTCGCCAAAGACTCAAAAACGGTATGTATGTAAAGTTTCATGCATCGTAAAGAATTGAACCATAAAGAAAAATAAAACAAATATATTACATACAGGATTACAAGATATTACACATGTTACATTTAAAATGTTTTTACAATAGCATTTAGTCTTCCCTAAGTACCACTTCTGCAGCTTCGTTCAACAGTCGATCGACAACTTCATCCATAATAGCTTCGGCCATCTTTTTAATCTCATCGTCACCCTTAGGCCGTGCACCCGGAGATACTTCAGTAGGATCTGAGGAAGGACAGGACACGGCTACATTGCTATTACAAATCGCAAACAAATCTTAAAGCCTAAGATTACAACACGATAAAAACTATTATTTAATACCTAATTGACCTTCGGCCTCTGCGCTCTTTTCAGTAGCCTCAGCTACTTCTCTAGCATCGTGGATGCCCTTTTCACTTCTTCGAATAATTTCTCCGGCCATTTCTCGGCCACCATTATCCCAGATATCGGTAAAAAACTTTCCACCAATTATGCTAGCTTCGGCCGAAGGATCTCTTGTATCTTCAAAGGACAAGGCAGCTTCGGACTGTGCTAAAATTTTTACATGTTCGCAGCCCTTCTTCTCTAAGATGGTGGCAATCCCTCTGGCGCCAGAGAAGGCACATATATCTCCTCGGCTATTTAAAATTTCTTCGAAGGCTTCAGCTTCGTGGTCAATCCATTCAATGACACCTTCGGGATTGCCTCTCGAAAAGTTTTCCTCACTTGAGAATGCGCCGACCTTGGCGAAGCTAGCCTTTAATTTCTTAACACAATCTATAGATTTGTTGTAGCATCTCTTTTTGGACGAACGAAGCTCTTCAACAGTCACTTCTAGGTGATCTGCCCATTGATCGCTGAGTTCACGCTTTGTTTCTTCAAGTATGCGTTCTTCCTTGGCTCTGGCCAGTTGTTTCCGAAGGTCTTCAATTTCGCGTTTCTGAGCTTCAGCTTGACTTTTAAAAGCAGCTTCGTCTTCCTTTATTTTATTTATCAATGAGTATAATATTTTATCTTTTTCGAGACCTTCGTTCCTCAGTTCAATTACTTCGGAACGAAGGTTGCTCAGGGCTATAGTACACCCTTCGTCTTCAGCATCTTTCTGTGTCCTGAGGGCATTGCTAAGTATCAGGCCCTGCAAAAAGAAATATGTGTGCGTCAATAGGTCTTATCAAACTAAAAATTTTGGACTCAACAAAAAATACAAAAATTTCATTTGTCGCACCTTTAAGCTATTGTAAGCCAGGCTGTCGGCCAGATCGTTCTTCGACAGCACCGAGAGCCCGTCTTCTAAGGTTGGGAATCCGAAGCTCTTGCTCATTTCCCGGCAGACAGAAATCTCCTTGCTGTCGGGAAGACAATACAAGAAATCTTCTTCTCCACTGCCATTAGATATCAACGCCCCCTTTGGATATTTCAATTTTTGGGCATAATGCTGGGCCTCTTGTTCTTCTTTTTCTGATAATTTTTTCCCCGAAGCATGACGAAAAATATAATCACGAATTTTGGGGGATGCTTCGGGGGTAACAACACCAGTTTCTTCAACAAAAGTTGGCTTTGTTATTTTTTCGGCCTCACTTTCCAAGGGTTTTATCTTTGCGGGCTCTGAGGGCCCAGCTTCGGCTTCAATCGCTTGCCCTGGAGCTGTAAAACCAGAAATTTCAGTTGCTGTTTCAGGAGTGACAGCAGCCTTCTTCGGAGGTGTGCTTGAAGACTTGATTGTTTCCAGTACATCTAGCACATTGGCCATCCTCTTTCTTTTCGGAGTCATGGCTGGCACTTTTTGATTCTTTACTGTCTCAACGTTTGCTGCAGGACTCAAAACTCCGGATGTTTTGGAGCCCTCAGTTGCTTCTTTTACCTCTTCAATTTTTTCTGTGGACGGCGCTTCGGCTTTCTCTTTTGTTTCTGACAACAAAATGTTTGATTGTTCCAATTCTATCTTTGTTGGCACTTCGGCCGTTTCTGCGATTTCTGGCAACAAGGCTGGCTCGGTTGGTTTTTCAGCTTCGGTGGCCGAAGAAGTTTCTCCGGTAAACTCGGGCACCGAAGCTGGTTCAATATAGCGCGGTCGATGCGTAAGAACCTTTATCTTCTTTCTTTTCGGTTCTGGCTCGCTAGGAGCAGTTGCAGTTTCTTCTATCACAGAGGTTGTGTTCTTTCTCTTCTGCCTTCGGATGGGATAGCAATAGTCAGGGTAGACAAACCCGATTGCATCAAATACCCGATTCAGCCTTTTCTTTTTTCGGCCTCCGAAGGCTGCTGACATTGCAGTGTCTTCGGCTTTCGAATAGGTCCCAAGCAGCTCATCACTTAAATTGTCAATGCTTTTCAACCACTCATCATCTGGCTCAATAAATTTATCTCCAAACTTGAAGGTGTACTTAAACCTGATAAGTCCACCTTCGTCGGCCTCTTTTATGGTATCTTGTGGCATTTCCCAATTCTCCGCAAGCGGCCACACCCTGAAAGCGATATGCTCTTGTACTAAGTCCCTTGTCCCTATAAAAGAGCAGACAACGCCGAAGGCTCTCTGGCATTCTTCGGCAGCTTCATTTATTTCAACCTTCGGCCTGCGAAGGCCGAAGCTTTGCCAAATAGGACGCATAATTATACCTTTAATATCTTCTCGAGCTTTCAGATCATTTTTTACATAAAACCATTCTGTCATCCAGCCGCTGGGCCATCTCTTCCGAAAAGTTGGCACGGGGCAGCTTGACCCAGACCGAGAAACAAAATTGTAGCAGCCAAAGTTATTGTGATATTGTTCCTTACCCCAAGGTATTGTCTCGTATGATAATTCGTGCATATTGCAGAAACTTTTTGCATCAGGCTTCAGACCTTGGCTTCGCACGGCCCACACGAAGATGTTCAGCCTTATGATTGCCTCGGGGGTAAGTTGGTGAAGGTAGACTTCGAAAATTTTCAGCACCTCCACGACGAAGCTGCTCAAGGGAAATCGCAGCCCAGCCTTCAAAAAGCTTCGGAACACTACGACTTCATTCTCTTCAGGGTGTGGACAAGTCTTCTCCCCTTCGTCGGCCCTCACAACGGACAAATCCCAGAAATACCTTCCTCTCATGTTAACAAGATGATTCTCTTTGATAGTTGATTTACCATAAACTGAGTGGCTTGGTCGCCAGGGGCGATCTTCGGAGTCTTCGCCACCACTGTCCACATCATAACTTTCACTGTCACCAGTATCTTCAGACAGACCTTCCAGAATCTCCTTGGTGATTTTTTCTGTGTTGGTCTTCGACATCGCTATAAGAAATCCCAAGTTCTTCTCTTCATCAAGACTCAGCTTCATCTCAGCAGCAGCCTTCTTAGCAGCTTCAGACATCTTCGGAAACACTAAAAAACTGTTTTCAAATCCGAAGCTTCAAAGCTAAAAGCTTAGCAAATCACAGTGCACAAGAGCTAAAAATTGAGTGAGCGGGAGTGGTTGGCCAGAAAGCGTGCTAAATGAGTTTGCGGTATGGCCGTATTTATACGCTCGGTGCGTTAAAAATTCAAAGACCCCGCTTGTCAGTGAATGTTGCTATTCTAGCAAAGGGAAGGTGTTTTTTCGGACCTTCGGCGTAAAGCCTTCGTCCAGGTCGCAATCTGAATTCGTTATTATAAACAAATTAATATTGCGAGGGGCTACTGTTGGGGACCTTCGGCATCCGAAGGTCCTCAAAAACAGGATTTAACAGTATTTCTGGAGTACAATGTGTGAACAGATATCCTCGGACAAGTCGGCATTGCTGTAGACCGGAATAATATGAAGGTTGATACAGAGCCGAAGGTGTGAGCAGGAAAGCTTCGGCGTGACAGCAAAGAGTGGAACCGACTTAAAGATGAAAAGGCTATTCAGACCTCGATAGACTACTATAGAATTATTATCAAATGTAAAGGGCATGAATGTAATTTTGTAAGGGCTGTGTCCCGTGTCTATAAATAGGTGAACAGTATCCCCGTACTATTCACGCTGACTTGGCATTCACTTTTTGCGTCACGCTTGTATTGTCATCCCTTTTCGACTAAAGGTACACTTGTAATTCAATAATATTTCTGTTTATGCTTGATAATAATAAATAATCGTTCATATTGTCTTTTATATCTTTTACATTTTCTCCTTCGTCATTGTTTAATGAACTTACGAAGGTACGTCCTTCATAACCTTCGTCCGTAAACCATTATATCCTAAGGGAAATAATGCTTCGGAGGACGAAGGACTTTAACGATTAACATTTTCTATGTTGCCTTGTTCTTAACTCTTAGCACTTGAGAACAAGTCACCAACACTGACCATCCTGGAGAGGAGTCATCGCTTCACCATGGAAGAGTTAGACAACCAGCGCTGTAAGCTGCAGGAATCCACGGATGAGGTGACCCGGCTCAAGCAATTGATATCAGCGAAAGATGCTACTATCAAAGAACTCCATGCTTCCAAGAAATCCATCGCCCAGGAGTTAGAAGCTGCTCGGTTGGCTGTCAAGGTTGCTGAAGAAACTTCCGTTACTCTCAGAGCCCAGCGCGACAGAGCCATGGATAAGGCCATTCGGGCGGGGCGAATCTTGATGAGGAGACCCGGCGTGGTTGTTCCCGAAGATATAAGGGCTGACGTGAATGCTGCTCCTGATTAGTCGAGTCGCCCTTCCTCGTCGATTGCTCCTGAGAAAGATATCACAAAATAGAGAAACATTTTGTGTGCTTTGAGCGCGCGGTTAGCATGGTCAGACATTTGTTAGAGGACGTCATTTCAGTACTTAAATGACATTGTTATTCTCCTATTGTTTCAGAATTCATCAGTTCGTAAATTTGCAGTAGTAAAATGATGTGCGATGGTTTTGAAACTTGTTTGCGGGATATAGAAGTCATCCCTATATGAGTAATCGTAAGCGCATCTGATCGCCTTGAGTTGCTACTGACTTAAGTCGGTTGCTTTTGTTAATAGGGCTTAGTGGTCACCCTGAGTTATATAAGCGCGAGCATGTTGCACCGGCTTAAGGCGCTGCCGACTTAAGCCGATTGCTCTGTTTAGCAGGGCATAGTGGTCACCCCGAGTTAAGTAAGCGTGAGCATGTTGCACCGGTTTAAGTCGTTGCCGACTTAAGCCGATTGCTCCGTTAGCAGGGCATAGTGGTCACCCCGAGTTAAGTAAGCGCGAGCATGTTGCACCGGTTTGAGTCGTTGCCGACTTAAGCCGATTGCTCTGTTTAGCAGGGCATAGTGGTCACCCCGAGTTAAGTAAGCGTGAGCATGTCGCACCGCCTTAAGTCGTTGCCGACTTAAGCCGATTGCTCCGTTAGCAGGGCATAGTGGTCACCCCGAGTTAAGTAAGCGCGAGCATGTTGCACCGGTTTAAGTCGTTGTCGATTACTCCGTTCATTAGGGCATAGTAGTCACCCCGAGTTAAGTAAGCGTGAGCATGTTGCACCGGTTTAAGTCGTTGCCGACTTATGCCGATTGCTCTGTTCAGCAGGGCATAGTGGTCACCCCGAGTTAAGTAAGCGTGAGCATGTTGCACCGCCTTAAGTCGTTGCCGACTTAAGCCGATTGCTCCGTTAGCAGGGCATAGTGGTCACCCCGAGTTAAGTAAGCGCGAGCATGTTGCACCGGTTTAAGTCGTTGCCGACTTAAGCTGATTGCTCCGTTAGCAGGGCATAGTGGTCACCCCGAGCTAAGTAAGAATGCAAGTTAATCATGAACAAACTGAGTATCTTTGAAGCCCTTTTTTATTGATGACATATTTCCATTTTACAGAGTACATCGTCGTCCCGATAGCTTTTGAAATACAGCTAGGGATAAAACTTCCTGAGGTGTTCTATATTCCAGGAGTTCCCGACTTCTGTGCCGTCCATCTGAGTGAGACGATATGATCCTGGTCGAGTGACTTCTGCTACTATGAAGGGTCCTTCCCATAAGGGCGATAACTTGTGCCGTCCCTCCCCCGTTAGAATTCGGCGGAGGACGAGATCTCCTACTGAGAAGGATCGCTGCCGCACGGCCTTGTCGTGATAGCGCCTTAGAGTCTGCTGGTATCGTGCTGATTGGATTACTGCATTCAGCCGTTCTTCCTCGAGTACATCAATGTCCTCCAGCCTGGTGGCTTCGACTTCTGCTATGCTTTCGAAGATCAACCTTGGCGCTCCAAACTTGAGGTCGGCTGGTAATACTGCCTCTGACCCATAGACCATGAAGAAAGGAGTGTTTCCATGCAGAGCTCGGCTAGGCTGGGTTCTTAAGCTCCAGACGACATAGGGCAATTCCCTTATCCATTTTCCTGCGAACTTTTCATTCTTATCGAAGACCTTTTTCCTGAGTGCCTCCAGTATCATCCCGTTGGCTCGCTCAACCTGCCCGTTGGCTCTTGGATGTGCTACAGAAGCATACCTGATCTGAATGCTTTTTTGCTCGCAGAAGTCGAAGAACTCTGAACTTGTGAAGTTGGATCCTAGGTCAGTTATGATGTTGTTTGGTATCTCGAATCTGAATATTATGTCTTGTATGAATTCCACGGCCTTAGCTGAGGTCAAAGAGGCAATGGGTTTGAATTCTATCCATTTAGTGAATTTGTCGATTGCTACCAGTACATGAGTGTATCCTCCTTGAGCCTTCTTGAAAGGTCCAATCATATCCAGTCCCCAGCACGCGAAGGGCCAAGACACTGGTATGGTCTGCAGTTGCTGTGCTGGTAAATGTTGTTGTTTTGACAAGTACTGGCAAGCTTCGCACCTCTGAACTAATTCGGCTGCATCACTCTTCGCTGTTGGCCAATAGAATCCTGACCTGAAGACCTTCCCGACTAGTGTCTTGGATGCTGCATGTATTCCACACTTCCCAGCATGAACCTCATCCAGAAGTTGCTTCCCAGTAGATGAGAGGATGCACTTCATGAGGACGCCTGATGCACCCCTTATATATAATGTTTCCCCAACGAGTGTGTAGTGAGCTGACTGTCTGGCAATACGCTCGGTCGCATTTTTGTCATCCGGTTCCTCTTCATTCTTTATATACCTGATGATTGGCCTTCTCCAGTCATTAGAGTCTGACTCTAGTTGATTCACAATATTACACTCTTCTGCTTGATCCATTGAGATGCTCGGCTGTAGTATTTCTTGTACAAAGACTCCAGGTGGGACCTGAGTTCGACTGGATCCTAGCTTGGACAATACATCGGCTGTCGTGTTCCGATCTCTTTCTACATGATGAAATTCTAGACCCTCAAATTTATCTTCCAGCTTTCGGACGGCAGTGCAGTACTTTCCCATTGAATCGCTTGAACAATCCCACTCTTTGTTTATCTGGCTAATGACTACCAGAGAGTCTCCGTACACCATCAGTCTCTTGATGCCCAATGACATGGCGATGTTCAATCCATGGATCAGAGCTTCATACTCGGCTGCATTGTTGGAGGCCCGAAACAGCAACTGGAGGGCATATTTGAGGTGCTCGCCTCCAGGTGCGGTGAAGAGAATTCCTGCTCCTGCTCCCTGCAGCTTCAGCGAGCCATCAAAATACATTCGCCATACTTCTGCAGTCTCTGGGTTATCTGGTACTTGCTGTTCTGTCCACTCTGATACGAAATCAACCAATGCTTGAGTTTTGATGGCAGTGCGAGGTCGAAATTCGATGTCATGAGATCCCAGCTCACAAGCCCACTTGGCTATTCGGCCAATGGCTTCCTTGTTGTGAAGAATATCCCCTATCGGAAAACCAGTGACTACTATGACTTTGTGGTCATCAAAGTAGTGACGTAGCTTGCGGGCAGTTAGAAGTACTGCATATAATAGCTTCTGAACTTGAGGGTACGTTTTCTTCGAGGGACCCAGAACTTCACTGATGAAGTAAACAGGATGTTGCACTGGGTAGGTATGTCCTTCTTCTGCTCGCTCGACTACCAACGCGGTGCTTACCACGTGAGTCGTGCAAGAGATGTACAGCAGCAGATCTTCAGCTGGTTGAGTTGATGTGGCTCGCCGTGGCGGCTTCAGTACTGGTGGTGTTATCAAGAATCTTTTCAGTGCATCTAGAGCTTCCTGTGCCTCTGAAGTCCACTGAAACTTATCCACTTTCTTGAGTAGCTTGTAAAATGGTAAAGCTTTTTCTCCCAGCCTGGATATAAATCTGCTCAGAGCTGCCATACATCCAGTAAGTCGCTGAACCTTCTTTTGTGATCGAGGTGCTTCCATCTTCATGATAGCTTCAATCTTATCCGGATTAGCCTCAATTCCCCGGTGGCTGACAATAAACCCGAGTAACTTTCCTGCTGGTACCCCAAAAACACATTTTTCGGGATTAAGCTTCCATCGATACCGCCTCAGACTGTTGAAAACCAGTTGTAAGTCTTCGATGAAGTTTTCCGAGTTCTCCGTTTTGATTACCACATCATCTACGTAGGCCTCCACACGCTTGCCCCAGTGATCGGCTAAGCATGTTTGAATGGCTCTCTGATAAGTCGCTCCAGCGTTTTTGAGGCCGAACGGCATGGAGGTATAACAGAAAGCACCAAACGGAGTAATGAATGCTGTTTTTCCTCGTCTTCCTTTGCCAAACTAATCTGATGGTACCCGGAATAGCAATCTAGAAAAGATAGCACAGAACATCCAGTAGTGGAGTCCACCACCTGATCTATCCTCGGGAGCCCGAAGGGATCCTTCGGACAGTGTTTGTTGAGATCAGTATAGTCGACGCACATGCGCCAATCCACTTTATTCTTTTTGAGTACAAGAATAGGGTTGGCTAACCACTCGGGGTGTAACACCTCTCTAATAAATCCAGCCGTGACCAAGCGAGCTAACTCGGCGCGAATGGCCTCTCTCTTGTCGGGCGTGAAACGACGTAGTTTTTGCCGAATCGGCCTTGCCTGGGGATAGACCTTCAGTTTGTGCTCGGCCAGTTCTCTTGGGACTCCCGGCATATCCGCAGGTTGCCATGCGAATACATCTCGGTTATCTTGCAGAAACTGGACGAGCGCGCTTTCCTATTTGTCGTCCAGGCTGGAGCTGATGATGGCAGTCTTGCGTTCATCAGCGAACCCCAGGTTGATCCTTTTAGTTTCTTCAGTCGGCCGCATAGAGGTCGCGGCCTGAGCTTCGTTTGCCGGTACTGCAAGGTCCTCCTCAGGCTTAGAGTTCGCCTGTGTTGAAGAAATCGTCGACGGCTTGGTGGTGAGGGCCTCTTGGATGGCCACTCGGAAACACTCTGCGGTGCCTTGGAAGTCGGCGCGCACAGTTATGATTCCTTGTGGTCCTGGCATCTTCAGTATCATGTACGTATAATGAGGAATGGCCATGAATTTGGCCAATCCCGGCCTCCCGATGATGGCGTTGTACCCACAGTCGAAGTTCGCCACTTTGAACCTCAAGAACTCGGTTCTGTAGTTCTCCGGAGTTCCAAAGGTGACGGGCATGTAGATGTGGCCCAGCGGGTATTCCCCTTCAGTCGGCACGATGCCGAAGAAGGGAGTGTCCGACTCGTGGAGCTCTTTGAGGTGAATTCCCAAGCCTTGGAGTGTCCGGGGGAAGGTGACGTTGATGCTGCTCCCCCCGTCCACTAGCACTTCTTCACCCGGCTCTCTCGGATCACCGGATCGACGAGGAGCGGGTATTTGCCTGGGTGGTCGAAGTTGAGCCATTGATCCGCCCGAGTGAAAGTGATCGGGTGCTCCGACCACCGGTATGGGGCGGGAGGACCGGTGGTCGCCACCAGTATCTGGCGATCGTTGAGCTTTTGTTTTCTTTTGTTCTCCTGCGACTCGTGTCCGCCGAAGATGACGTTGACCTCCCTGTCAACGCGCGGGAAAGCTCCTCCTCCTCCCTCCTCCTGTTGATGGGGTTGTTGTGGTTCTTCTGGTCCTCCCCTCGGCGGAGGAGGAGGTAGAGGTTGGAAGGGTCGGCCATGCCCGACGGAGTGCTTGAAGTCCCGGCAGTTCCGAAGAGTGTGGCGCATGTCCTTGTGGTACGGGCACTGGGCGTCGAGGTTGTCGTCCAGCGTGCGCTCGCCTCCGCGAGGTCCTCCTCGGGCGCGAGAGGCTGGTGGCCCGGCGGCGTGTACTTCTTCGCGGGGCCTCTTCTCCCAGCGTTTGTCGGGTTTCTGGTTCGCGTCGCGTCGTGGTGTCGCCGGTGCGGGCTTCGCTCCTCCGATGAGGTCCTGGGCCCGCTCGTCGGCGGTGATGTAGAGCTCGACTTCCCGGAACAGCTCCTCGGAGGTAGTCGGCGCCTTCTGCAATATGGCTCGGACGAAGGCCGAGTCATTGGATCCTCTGTATAAGTCCTCGATCACGGCCGCCTCCGTGACCTCAGGGATACGATTTCTCATAGTCTGGAACCTTTTGAGGTATGACCGGAGAGTTTCGTCTCCCCGGCGCTTGATGGATTTGAGGTCCCACGGTTGCGCCGGTTTGTCGGAGAGGGACTGAAAATTGGCGGTGAAGCGCCGACTGAAGTCTCCCCAGTCGTCGATGCAGTGTCGGGGTAGATGTCGCAGCCATTGTAGCGCATCTTGCCCGAAGACAATGGGTAAGTACGCGGTCATCACATCCTCGGACGCCCCGGCGGACCGAGCAGCGGTGGTGTAGACGGCTAGCCAGCCCCCTGGATCCTGCTTAGGTTCATATTTGTCGACATTGGATACCTTGAAGTTAGGGGGCCATTGAATGGCCCTAAGGCGTGGAGTAAGGGCAGACACTCCACATGTGTCCTCCTGTCGCCGGGGATGGTGTCTGTCCCGGGGACGGGAGTTGTTGTTGTGGTTCCTCGACCGTCCCCGGGTGGTACCGCTAGTCGAGGCCGTTGCCGACTCAGTTCTGGTGGCCTGGCTCCGAGCTGGGATGCCATGATCCCTATCGTACTCCTCCCGGCGGCGGATCTCGTTCTCATGTCGTCGTTCACGCGAAGCATTGATGGAGCTTCGCGCGTCTCGGCGACTGTTGATGGCGTGTCATAGATCGTTCGGCGGGTGAGCAAGCGGTAGAAGATGGTTGGCTGCCTGGGTGAACAGTCGTCGGTAGCCCTCGGCGTCGGGAGTCCGAGGGAGTCCGTCAGCTATCCGAGCTAGTACTCCCCCAACTTCACTCGGCGTGTTCATGGCTCGGGCGAAGTCGGGATTCAGGTTGCGCCCGAAGAGTGGATTCTCCCGGCGTTGCCTTGCGTCTTGCTCAGCTTGTTCTTGAGCTAGGCGGCGATCACGTCGTCGGGAGTTCCTTCGTTCTCTGAAGACGCGTTCCTCCGGAGTTTCTCCTATCTCCGAGACCTCATCCCGCGAGACAGGTTGCTCCGGATCCCGTTCTCCGGCCTCGTGATGTCGTCGAACATTCCGGCGCCGGTTTCTCCGTCGGCGGGATTCTCGTTGAGGTGGTTCTTCTCAGGGTGCGGTCGGCTCGTCGTCGGAGACGGGAGGCGACTCCACTCTCCCGATGAAGAGGACGTCGGGATAGAATGGTGTTGCTGTCGTGGCGGCCTTCTTTCCGTTCTCCTTTGAGGGCGGAGGAACGGAAAGAACAACTTGCTTCCCCTTGGTCTCCTTCTTCCTCGCGATTTGTGTCCATTCTTTTGTCGGGGAAGTAGAAAGTGGAGTTCTCCGAGTCAGCAGGCTCTCGGCCCCTGACTTTCTGAAGGCAATCTTTTTCCGGAGAGCTGGAGGTTGCACTTCTCCGACATTTTCGGAGTTTGTTGGAGGAGACTTCTTTTTCGGCGGATCTGCAATGCGGTGTAGAGTTCCCTCTTCATCTGCTACGGATGAGATTGTTTCGAAGCAGAATACGGATCCGGGACGGAGGGTGATCTTGCTGTGGAAGGTGACGGCCATTGAGCTAGCTTGGATCGTCGACACACCCCCTACCTAGCGCGCCAGCTGTCGGTGTTTTGGGTCCGACCGCACACCAGGGGTTGCCCCTCAAGGTGTTTTTAGGAGTAGGACGGTGTCGCCGACTGTAGCAAAATGGTTCGTGCCAGATGCACGAGGGACAGTGGACAATGTTTACAGGTTTGGGCCGCTTAGAGATGCGTAACACCCTACGTCCTGGGGA
This sequence comes from Zea mays, assembly GCF_902167145.1. NCBI lineage: Eukaryota > Viridiplantae > Streptophyta > Magnoliopsida > Poales > Poaceae > Zea > Zea mays. The sequence continues at coordinate 82,416,917 of NC_050097.1, read as the reverse complement.
GTATGCTTGGTGAATGAGGTTACAAGGTAGCTCTCTGAATTGAGAATGCAGAGAGTTGAGGTGGGTGGCTGAGTAATAGGGTCGATCGTTCTGAAGGGGTGCCCCCTAGGCCTTATATACTCGACCGTGGGGCAATACACGTGGATATGGTAACAATGTGTAACTAAAAGATAGTGAACTATTTGAGTTTATCTCCCTATAGTTCTGTCGACCTATCCTCGCATGGCTCTGTTGCATGGGGGCTCCAGCGCGGGAAAGTCGGATCTCTGTTGTGGTCGCTCGCTCAACGTTGTGGGCCGTCCGGGCTTGCACCAATCCGGCCTCATGTCAACCTGCTTTGCTGATTGTCCCTCCCCAGGCCCACGAAAGAATGACCTTACGATTTATTGGGCCCTTGGGCCTTTCGTGAGGTCTTTTACTGTTCCAGTGGACCCGGGGGATATCTGTCCCCCACAGAGGTGTACTACGTTTGTACGACTGGCGAAACCTAACGAGCAGCTATGCACTAGGGGAGTCTTTGTAAAGGCTACATAGTGTATCCCTGGCCATTCACCTTGGCAGTGAAGATCGGGTCTGTACAACCTAGGCTGGAAAGGGATTACGACTAGTGGGTAAAGTGTACAACCTCTGTAGAGTGTTAAAAACTGGTATATCAGCCGAGCTCACGGTTAAGAGCAGCCTTGGGATTCTGAAAGGGAAATGTGCCTTTGGGCCATTTCTATAATGTTTTGGTGATTATGTGTCCAACACATATTCTCTAAGTTCTAAATGTGCCAAAGATTGAAAAAGTGCAAATCAAGGCATGAGGTATGTTTCTAGACTTAGTACATTTGTTTTTGTATACTAATATATTTGTCTAAGTGTTAGAAACAGAGAAAAGAAGAAAAGAAAAGAATTGCAAGTGACTTGGCTGTGTGCAGCCAAAGTCCATCTCAGTCTGGCACACCGGACTGTCCGGTGCGCCAGGGTGGACTCCAGTGAAAAGGCCTTTCTCGGGAAATGTTCTGCGGCGTACGGCTATAATTCACCGGACTGTCCAGTGGTGCACCGGACTGTCCGGTGAGCCAACGGTCGCTAGTGCAACGGTCGGCCGCGCAATCCGCGGGCAACGCGTGGCCCGCGCCAATGGTCGGTGTAACACCCCAGGTGTTACTCAGGGTGTCCACCCCAGGGTTACCCCTTTTAACCCATTATTACATGAAGATTTGTATGGGCAAAGTACCTCAAACTTGAATTCAAGGTCTTAATCAAGTGCAAACTATCTTGGATATCATGCCCTAGCTTGTCATGCATATCTAAGTGGGGATTTCCCAAGACCCCAAAGCAAACCCCTCCCATGGGCAATAGGAACCCTAATTGAAGCTATGATCAAAAGATCATGTAAACCTTATGATCATGGTTTGGGCCAAATATAAAAGTTGTAATATACTTCATAACCTACAATTAATAGTAAGGAAGTACCCCCAAAAAGTTTTCAGAAAAGTCCTAAAAAGTTCACCTAAGGTTCAGCACAAGGGAGAATTCAGTTTTTGCCTAAGTACAAAAACTAACCCTTGCACAAAGATTCCACATGTTCACCTTAATCCAATTTTCAAAACCCTTCGACCCAATTGACAAAGTGGCGCCAAATTAACCCTAGAACACCCTGGAAAGAGATGACACCTACCCTAGGGCGCTAGACACGACTTGACACCACTTTTGTCTCGGTTCGGACCTAGCTGACACAGCAAACTTCTTCCCTCTCTATCTCCCTACCCCGACCATATCTCGACTTGGAACTCACAGCAAAAAGGTAGGATATGGAGCATAGAAGCGACCGTACACAGTGACTTTGCCAAGATACGCACGCTATGGTGCTCTAATCCGCCGTTGAACCATGGCAGAAGCAAGCTTCCACGTGTTCGACGCGAGCTGACATCCGGGGGCGCGCTCAGAGCACGCCCGTGCGCGAACCCCCGCGCGTCCGCGGCCGCCCGTGACCACGCCCGCGCCACGGCTATAAAGCCCGCCCCAGTGCTCGGCTGCCTTCCCCGTTGCCTCCTCCGTACCTCGCCTGACTTACCCGAGCCAGCCATTAGCTCCGGCGACCTCCCCGCGACCCGCCAGTGCCGCCCGAGAGCAACCACCGTGGCCAGCCCCTTTCCCGTCCTCCTCCGTTTGATCCAAGCCCTCAGATAGCTTCCTGGTGAGGCCGTGAGACTTGCTCAAGCTTGACCCGGGGACCCGCGTCACCGGAATAGCTCAATCGTGCTCACCGGAGTTCAAGAACCCGCCGGCGCACGTAGACCGGGTAAGCCTCTGCACCGATTTCCAATTCGTTGCGCGCATGGCCTCTACATCACCCAGTGGAGCTCCTCGTGCACCTTAATTGAACTATACCGCCGTGGTTTGGCCGGAGCAGGAGCCGCCGACGACCCCCGCCGCCTGTGCTCGTGGCCAGGGTAGCTCCGACCACCTCCGACGCCGACCCGCACACCGACGTGACCGTCGCGACCTCCCGGACGTCACTGACCACCCCGCCGGAGCTCTACTGCCGCCGGTAAGCCCCACCGCCGTAATCTATGCCGCGGGTACTGTTTAAGTCAGTCAGGGAGCGCGGGTTAGATTTCGGTTAGGTCCAGGGGGTTTTGTGCAATGTCAGTGACCCATGCCAATAGTGGACCGAGGACTGTTTTGCGAGAAAAGAAAGAGATAAACCCCATGGGTCTCAGCGTAAACCTGTTTTCTTTTCCATTTTCGAATTTATTTTTCTTTTGTTATGACAGATAACTAAATAAATGCATAACTTGAAGAATAATCATCCAAAAATGTTCAAACCAATTTTGCTAGATTCTGGAAACTATGAACTATCAGATAAAAATAATAAAACCCATGGTTTCTGTATTTCTTTCTGAAGTTTTAAATTAAATAAGAAAACTACTCAAAACTCAATATTAAAAGGAAAAATAGGAATATTGTTTGACCAGGGTTAGAAAAATTTTGAGAAGTTTGTATCTACCTACTAACCCAAATAAAAATGTTAAACCTCTCTGTCCACTCCATTAAGTTAGTTTTTACCCCTTATTTTATAATATGCTTAAGGGTAAGAAAAAGAGAAAATGTAATTTAATTAATGGACCAGAGAGTACCTCTATTTTTGTTAGGTTACTTATTTAATATAGTTCACTGGAAAAATATATCATACCCTGTTTTAGTATAAAATAAGTAGGACCCCTTTTGTTTTAATAAAACAAGTGAAACTTAGAAAAACTCTACAAAAATAACCCCAAGGTAAAAACACCCCCACCCTTGGGATAACTAATGTTTTGTTATTAAGAACTTAGGAAAAATAGGAGATCTGCTGTTTGACATTTTTCAAATAATAATGTAGTAGAAAGTGTCTTTTTGACATTAAACTTAAGAAAATCATAACTAAGTAACCACCCCTTAGTTTCCTGTGATTTTTAGCCCAGAAGCCTATTATTACTATGGGATGCCAGCAAAAATAACCTTTAGGACAGAACCTACCCCTAACTTAGAGATATAGTGTAAAGTGGCCCATTTTGCATAGCTCTTGTTATTTTTGTTTAAAGCCTAGCCTTTGTACTTTAAGCCTCAAGTTCTTAAAACAAGCTAGAATAGCAAATGGCAATCCACTGTAATTTTTGCAAAATTTCTGGAAATTATTAAAACACTGTCGTAGTTCAAACCTACACTAGAAACCCTAAATGGAAATTAAAGTAAGGAAATGAATGATGTAAATTAATGTCATCCTAAAACCTTTGTAAATTTATCCACTGAAATCTATAAAGACAATGCAAATCCACTATGTTATCCTAAAAGAAAACCTAAACCTAAAAGGTAATAAGTCTATGTATATATATACCACTAGAAGCCCCGCATGACTAAGAAACTCTAAGTTACTTCTTAACCTAGTTCTCTTTAGCATAATATTATTGAATCCTGCATAATCATGACATACATGTTCATTGCATTTCGATAGACTGTAATCTTGCTGACGGAGAGTACATCCTCGTGCCGGAGCAAGGAGCTGCTCAGGAGGTAGCCCCAGATCCAGCACCCGAGCCTGCACCAGAGGACCTGCCTGCCACTGCTTTGGAAGGCAAGCCCCGGTTTTATGCATAACCTGTTATTTATGCTATTTTACTTCACTAAATGATTGTAGGGTTGATTGTGCACTTAGGTGTAGGAATTGTTTGAAACCCTAGTTGCATGATCTCAGGAATCCTATTGAGATGAATACTAGTATGCTAGGTCGAGTAGCTGCTTTATTAAGTAGGATCTCGGTAGAAGACGAGTGATTTTTCTAGCACTCGCGCGAGGTCAGGACATTGATTGCACCCACTTTCATATCGTACTGATGTTGGGTGTGGGCAACAATCCATGGGGATTGGTTGTCCACAGGATAAAAATTTGAATAAGGATTAAGGTGTGGTACCGTGAGTCAAGCGTTTGAACGTACTAAGCACATGCCGAGAAATATGGTAAATCGGTAAGCCTAGTACCTGATTGAACCTGGCAGTGGACTTTACCCCTCACACGACCTGAGACGAGGTCTCCCATTCCGGTTATGGTGGGTACAAGTGCGGTCACTGCACGACGGCCAGTCGGGGTCAGTGAGGCATTGTACGCCAAGGCGGTGAGCCCTGATCTGCTGACGGGGAATCGATGGGGACGGTTGATGTGTGTGGGGACGGAGTGCCCCTGCATGTCGTGTGTTTAGGTTTACCTTGCAAGGATAAAAACTCGATTCGAATCGTCTGCTTCTCGCAGCTAATGAGACTGCTTGATCCATGCTGCTACATTGAGTAACAAGTGGAATTGTGCGGAGATGATACAAGATGTTGATTGCTAAAAATGTTTGCTACTTTGTATGAATAGATAGTACATCTTTAGCCTTAAGAGAGTCACACTTAATTTTGACAAAGTTAAAAACTTGATTTAGAAACTCAGCTAGTGCTTTTGGCAACCAAACCCCACAGCCAAACAGCTGCATGTCTAGAGGTAGAGGAGTAGACTCCTCACACCGGGTAAGTCTAGCTGAGTATTAGTATACTCAGCCTTGCTTGTGGCATAATTTTTTACAGGTTCTCTGGAGGAAATGGTTGCTGGAATAACTTGGCCGTCCACCTTGCCACCGGGTTGGACTGTCGAGTGGGACCCTGCCTCGGCTAAGGAGGAGCATGAGGAGTGATGGGACAGGCTTCCCCATCTCTCCATTTATTTACCGTTAGTTCATTTCCGCTGCACTTCGAACAATGATGGTTACTTTTGCAAAAACTCCGATGATGATGATGGTGATGTAATAATTTAATACTCTGGCATGTATGGTTTTATGCTTTATTGTATTTGCTCTGTGACTCACCTTCGAGTGAGATTGTGGTACTTGATCCTGTCAGTGGCCGTGTCGGACTAGATCCGAGGGATTGACGGGTTATTCCCATTTAAGTGTGGTCTAGCCTCTAAGGCGGGGCTTAGACACTTAAGTTGGAATAATTCGGGCAGTTCCGCCACAGCTGGTATCGGAGCTCGTACCACCACAGAGGAATCAATAAAATGTAAACACCATCCAAATTTTCCAAGTAAAACTTGATAGAAACAATATTGGAAAGGTAGTAGGACGAGCAGGATAGACCTAGGACGTGAAGCCTTAGGATGATAGAAGGGTAGCTAGGTGGCTAAGTAACTAGGCCCTACAGGCCACTTTTACAGGATGGGAGTTCCTCCCGATTCCTTTTATCTTGTGAGGTCGTTCAGGACGAGCATGCATGCATTCATAATTAAGCAAATGGATAACTGAGTAAAGGACTTAAAAACAAGATAACAACCAACTAGGTCTCCAGTGCCTTTTCATTTAACTAGAGAAGGGTCGAGTTTTATTTTTTCTTTTTTCCTTGTTCTTTTTATAATTCTTTTTCTTTTACTTACGCTTAACCGTACACAGATGACTTCCCACGGATCCTCCGATGACGGAAATGCACTGACCCACACTGACGGACTTGCACGAGAGGGCTTTCCCCGCATTTTGTGGGAGGTACTTCAGGGGGCCGGATACGCGACACCCCCTCAGTACGCGGTGCAGCAGTTCGAGAAGCACCGAGTGCCTCGCTGTAGAGTGAGGATGACCTTGGAGCCTCATCCCCTGCAGCCAGGATGGCGCTCTTTGGACTCTGAGTCTTTCGGATACCGAGCAGAGGACACGATCGAGGCGATCGCTCTGCATGGATTGACTACTTTCTGCGGGTTCCATCCTTTGGAGCTGGCCACCCACCCCATTGGTTTGTTCCCCGCTGAGAGGGAGGACGACCCAATGTGGAAGGATCGGGTGGAGCATGCCAAGGATATCTGGGCCATCTACCCAGGGCAGACCGCGCACTTAACTGTACGGTGCATGAATGCCCTGTACCGTCTGCAGGTGATGCGCGGTGAGGCAATGTCCCATCTGATGGCGCTGCTGGAGGCAACAAAGATTACATTGGACAACAGAGAGGAACTCGTGGTCGACTTGTCTCAAGAAATGGTGGAGAAGGACTTGCAGGTGGAGCAGCTATCCACTGATATTCAGGAGTTGGAGGAGCTGGTAGGCACCAGGGAGAACACCATCGAGGTTCTAGAGGATCAACTCATTAACACTCAGCAGCAGCTCGCTGAGGCTAACGAGCACCTGGACATGCATCACCAGGAGATCCAGGACCAAGAGGCAAATGAGGACGTCGACACTGAGGGAGGAGATGAGCCTGCCTCCAGTGTGGACACTGCTGGCTCGGGAAGACCACCTTCCCCCGAGTCGAGTGTTGCTTCGTTCGCTCACTAGGTGTTCAGGATAGGCTTAGAAGTTGGATAGTCGGACTCCTCACAGCTAGCTTAGCTTTTGCACCCTTGGGGTACTAGGCTAGATAGAGTTGAGTCATTTTGGAACAATTTGATGTAATCGTGCTAAACTCTCTTGGAAGCTTGTTGCTGGATGTTGTCATCGGTCTAAATTTGGAAGAAAGAATTAGTGTCTTCTAAAAATCCTTTTGTTGAAGTCGGAGTCTATCATGTTGTTTTAACTTTTTCTCCGTGATAACATCTTGAACTTGGAACTGTGGTGTTAAGTATGTATGTGGTTTTTCAGATGGCCGGGAGGCAGCGTCGTGGCCAGAACGAGCGCGTTCCTCCACCGCCGCCACCACCTCCCACTCTGCAGGAGCTCATGGCTCAGCAGAATGAGATCCTGAGGCAGCTGGCTCAACGTCAGCCACCACCTCAGCATTATGGTGGTGGAGACCATCAGTGTCACCCCGCGGCGGCTACATACCAGGAATTCCTTAGCACCCAGCCTCCATTGTTCACAAGGGCGGAGGACCCACTTGATGCAGATGTGTGGCTGCGAGTGGTGGAATCCAAATTCCCACTGCTCCATGGAGCTTGCTCAGAGGTCACCAAAGTCAGGTTCGCCACCTAGCAGCTTCGCGGACCCGCAAGGACTTGGTGGGATCATTTTCTTGCTATGCAGCCAGAGGAACGAGAGGTGGAGTGGAGGGAGTTCAAGGCAGCTTTCAGAGGACACCATATACCAGCCGGGATTATGGACAGGAAGCTCAATGAGTTTTTGGCACTCACTCAGGGCAACAGGACAGTGTTGCAGTATGCCCAGGCCTTTAATGACTTGTGCCAGTATGTTGGGTATCATGCAGATACAGATGAGAAGAAGAGAGACAGGTTCAGGAGGGGGCTCAGCACTAAGCTCTGTGACCGTCTCAACACCGTCAGGGCCAATAGTTACAATGAGTTGGTCAACATGGCTATCTCCCAAGAGGACTGCATTACAGCTAGACAGGCAGAGAAGAAGAGGAAGACCCCTGTGACAGGACCCTCAGCTCAGCCACAGCGCTTCAGGATTGTGTCCGACACCCAGAGCAGGGGATCCCAGCAGCAGCAAGGGCGATGGGTGATCCGACCGCAGCAGCAGCAGGCACCCAACCGCACCCAATTTCCAACTCAGAGGAGCAATCAGCAGTAGTACCGCCAGGCAAATGACAACAGGTGCTTTACATGTGGAAACACTGGGCATTATGCCAAGAATTGCCCCAGGAATCAGCAGAGGCAGGGGCAAAATGTCAATCAGAACCAAGGCAAGACACAGAAGGTGCAGGTGAGGCAGGGCAGGCTAAACTTCACCACCATGGCCGACATTCCAGAGGGAGCACCCGTCATGACTGGTATCTTTACAGTTTTAAATTATCCCGCTATTGTTCTTTTTGATTCTGGTGCATCACATAGTTTTATCAGTGCCAAGTTTAGTGCCAAGTGCCAGTTGCCCTTTCACCACACCGATGGGGGCATTACAATTTCAACACCAGGAGGCAGGGTTGCCACCTATCAAATCAACAGACACGTGCCCATAAAGTTTGGTAGTCTAATAATTAAAACCACCCTCCTCATTTTGGGTTTGGATAGCGTGGATATTATATTGGGAACTGACTGGTTAACCAGGCATCAAGCAGTTATTGATATTGCAGCCAGGGCCATTGAGGTGCACTCACCAACCTGTGGTGAAACTACATTATATTTGCCCGATCAGGGATGCACCCGTTCTTGTGCCTTCGTTATGATAGAGTCCCTGGTGGAAAAGATCCCAGTGGTCCGTGACTACCCGGATGTTTTTCCGGAGGAATTGCCAGGGATGCCACCTGACCGAGATATTGAGTTCGCCATCGAATTGCAACCCGGGACTGCTCCTATCTCCAAGAGACCCTATAGGATGCCTCCCGCGGAATTGGCAGAATTGAAGAAGCAATTACAAGAATTATTGGACAAGGGGTTTATTCGTCCAAGCACTTCACCATGGGGATGTCCAGCATTATTTGTGAAGAAAAAGGACGAGAGTTTGAGGATGTGTGTTGACTACCCCCCTCTTAATGCGGTGACTATCAAGAACAAATACCCACTGCCCCGTATTGATGTTCTGTTTGATCAGTTGGTAGGAGCCAAGGTATTCTCCAAGATAGACCTTCGCTCAGGTTACCATCAGATCAAGATTCGTGCCAGTGACATTCCCAAGACGGCTTTCTCTACCAGATATGGACTGTATGAGTTTCTGGTGATGTCTTTTGGGCTGACCAATGCCCCGGCTTATTTTATGTACCTGATGAACTCAGTGTTTATGCTAGAATTGGATAAGTTCGTGGTCGTTTTCATTGATGATATTCTGGTCTATTCCAAGAATGAAGATGAACATACTGAGCACCTGCACATCGTGCTTCAGCGGCTGCGCGATCATCATCTTTATGCTAAGTTGTCTAAATGTGAGTTCTGGCTGAAGGAGATTAAATTCTTGGGTCACACAATTTCCCAGGATGGGATATCCGTTGATCCTGAGAAGGTGCAGGAGGTGATGGATTGGAAACCCCCGACTACAGTGAAGCAGATTCGGAGTTTTCTGGGATTGGCATGGTATTATCGACGATTTATTCCGGATTTCTCCAGAAGTGCCAAGCCAATGACTGAACTGTTAAAGAAGGGAGTCAAATTTGAGTGGAGCCAAAAGTGTGAAGATGCCTTTCATACCTTGAGGCAACATTTGACAACAGCCCCAGTGCTGGCCCAACCTGACAACACCAAGCCATTTGAAGTTTATTGTGATGCTTCTGGTACCGGATTGGGATGTGTCTTGATGCAAGAGAACAGAGTCATTGCTTATGCTTCCTGGGCACTCAGGCCCCATGAGCAGAACTACCCTACACATGATCTAGAATTGGCAGCTGTAGTTCATGCTCTAAAGATATGGAGACACTACTTGATGGGAGCCCACTGTAACATCTACACTGATCACAAGAGTCTCAAATACATCTTCACTCAGGCTGATCTGAACATGAGGCAGAGAAGGTGGTTGGAGTTGATTAAGGACTATGATTTGGAAGTGCATTACCACCCTGGTAAGGCCAATGTTGTGGTAGATGCTTTGAGCAGAAAGGCCCAGTGCAACTGTATGAGCATGGATGTGGGAGTTACCACCCTGTGCGATGAGTTGTGCAGATTGAGCATGGAAGTTGTTTCTTCGGGTGACCTAAGCTATATCTCGGTGGAGCCCACTTTGCAAGAGCAGATAGTGAGGGCACAGGTTGAGGATAAGGGTGTTCAGATTATCAAAGATATGATCAAGCAAAAGGCAGAAAAATACCAGTGCTTCCGACAGGACAGCAAGGGAATTCTATGGTTTGGAGATCGATTGGTTGTTCCCAAGGACCCTGAGCTCAGAAAGCAGATACTAGATGAAGCTCACCTCTCCAAATTCTCTATGCACCCGGGCAGCAACAAGATGTACCATGATCTCAGATCTCTATATTGGTGGACTAGAATGAAAAGGGAAATTGCCAAGTACATATCCGAGTGTGACACTTGCCAGAGGGTAAAGGCTAGTCACTTGAAGGCAGCAGGCCCTTTGCAACCCCTTCCCATACCATCGTGGAAATGGGAAGACATTTGCATGGACTTCATAGTGGGATTACCCAATACCTCCAGGCACCATGATTCTATTTGGGTTATCGTGGACAGGTTGACGAAGACTGTGCATTTCTTGCCAGTGCACACCACCCACAGGACGGAAAAATATGCAGAGATCTACATTGATCAAATAATTCGTCTGCATGGGATACCTAAGACCATAGTCTCGGACAGAGGAGCACCATTCGTGGCATGATTTTGGGAACAACTGCAAGAGTCACTTGGGACCCATATCATCCGAAGCTCAGCATACCACCCTCAAACAGATGGCCAGACAGAAAGGGTGAATCAGATTTTGGAAGATATGTTGCGAGCATGTGCCCTACACTATGGGAAGGAATGGGACAAGTGTCTGCCTTTGGCAGAGTTTTCTTACAATAACAGCTATCAGTCCAGTCTGAAGATGGCACCTTTTGAGGCATTATATGGGAGGAGGTGTAGGACCCCACTAAATTGGTCTCAAGCAGGAGAAAGGGAAATTTTTGGGCCAGACTTGGTACTCGAGGCAGAGGCAAAGGTCAGGATTATTACCAAGAACTTAGAAGCTGCTCAGGCCAGGCAAAGGAGCTATCATGATAAGAGGCGAAAGCCTCTACAGTTTGAGGTGGGAGATCATGTCTATCTTAAGGTATCACCCACCAAGGGTGTCCAGAGATTCGGGATCAAGGGCAAGTTAGCTCCTCGCTACATTGGACCCTATGAGATCAAGGCAAGTTGTGGACCCGTAGCTTACCAATTGGAATTGCCACCCCACATGTCAGCAGTTCACAATGTGTTCCATGTATCTCAGCTGCGGAAATGTGTTCGTCTACCCACTGAAGTGCTACCAGAACCAGACATTGAGATAGAACCAGACTTGTCCTACCAAGAGTACCCCGTCAAGGTATTAGATCAAAAGGAGAGATCAACTCGGGCAAGGTCGGTCAGAATGTACAAGGTTCAGTGGAGTCACCATTCAGCAGAAGAAGCTACATAGGAGACTGAGGATTTTCTACGCTCTCGCTTCCCCGACTTTCTGCCCAAAGGAGTCGGTATGTAACCCCAAAACCCCACCCCCACCTGCCCTTTGAATTCAATTATAAGAAAAACTTAGATAACAAGGATAGTCTAAGTTTTGGATTTAACTTAAGAAGGGCTTCCTTCTGAAGTTGCAAAGAGGATGACATTCGAAGAGCAGTTAATGAGAGAAACTTGAGTATAAAGAAAAGGGTAGCACACCCACACACCTTCAAGCACCCCTCCAAGGGACTCTACCTGAAATCTCGGGACGAGATTCCTTTAAGGGGGGAGGGCTGTAACACCCCAGGTGTTACTCAGGGTGTCCACCCCAGGGTTACCCCTTTTAACCAATTATTACATGAAGATTTGTATGGGCAAAGTACCTCAAACTTGAATTCAAGGTCTTAATCAAGTGCAAACTATCTTGGATATCATGCCCTAGCTTGTCATGCATATCTAAGTGGGGATTTCCCAAGACCCTAAAGCAAACCCCTCCCATGGGCAATAGGAACCCTAATTGAAGCTATGATCAAAAGATCATGTAAACCTTATGATCATGGTTTGGGCCAAATATAAAAGTTGTAATATACTTCATAACCTACAATTAATAGTAAGGAAGTACCCCCAAAAAGTTTTCAGAAAAGTCCTAAAAAGTTCACCTAAGGTTCAGCACAAGGGAGAATTCAGTTTTTGCCTAAGTACAAAAACTAACCCTTGCACAAAGATTCCACATGTTCACCTTAATCCAATTTTCAAAACCCTTCGACCCAATTGACAAAGTGGCGCCAAATTAACCCTAGAACACCCTGGAAAGAGAAGACACCTACCCTAGGACGCTAGACACGACTTGACACCACTTTTGTCTCGGTTCGGACCTAGCTGACACAGCAAACTTCTTCCCTCTCTATCTCCCTACCCCGACCATATCTCGACTTGGAACTCACAGCAAAAAGGTAGGATATGGAGCAGAGAAGCGACCGTACACAGTGACTTTGCCAAGATACGCACGCTATGGTGCTCTAATCCGCTGTTGAACCATGGCAGAAGCAAGCTTCCACGTGTTCGATGCGAGCTGACATCCGGGGGCGCGCTCAGAGCACGCCCGTGCGCGAACCCCCGCGCGTCCGCGGCCGCCCGTGACCACGCCCGCGCCACGGCTATAAAGCCCGCCCCAGTGCTCGGCTGCCTTCCCCGTTGCCTCCTCCGTACCTCGCCTGACTTACCCGAGCCAGCCATTAGCTCCGGCGACCTCCCCGCGACCCACCAGTGCCGCCCGAGAGCAACCACCGTGGCCAGCCCCTTTCCCGTCCTCCTCCGTTTGATCCAAGCCCTCAGATAGCTTCCTGGTGAGGCCGTGAGACTTGCTCAAGCTTGACCCGGGGACCCGCGTCACCGGAATAGCTCAATCGTGCTCACCGGAGTTCAAGAACCCGCCGGCGCACGTAGACCGGGTAAGCCTCTGCACCGATTTCCAATTCGTTGCGCGCATGGCCTCTACATCACCCAGTGGAGCTCCTCGTGCACCTTAATTGAACTATACCGCCGTGGTTTGGCCGGAGCAGGAGCCGCCGACGACCCCCGCCGCCTGTGCTCGTGGCCAGGGTAGCTCCGACCACCTCCGACGCCGACCCGCACACCGACGTGACCGTCGCGACCTCCCGGACGTCACTGACCACCCCGCCGGAGCTCTACTGCCACCGGTAAGCCCCACTGCCGTAATCTATGCCGCGGGTACTGTTTAAGTCAGTCAGGGAGCGCGGGTTAGATTTCGGTTAGTTCCAGGGGGTTTTGTGCAATGTCAGTGACCCATGCCAATAGTGGACCGAGGACTGTTTTGCGAGAAAAGAAAGAGATAAACCCCAGGGGTCTCAGCGTAAACCTGTTTTCTTTTCCATTTTCGAATTTATTTTTCTTTTGTTATGACAGATAACTAAATAAATGCATAACTTGAAGAATAATCATCCAAAAATGTTCAAACCAATTTTGCTAGATTCTGGAAACTATGAACTATTAGATAAAAATAATAAAACCCATGGTTTCTGTATTTCTTTCTGAAGTTTTAAATTAAATAAGAAAACTACTCAAAACTCAATATTAAAAGGAAAAATAGGAATATTGTTTGACCAGGGTTAGAAAAATTTTGAGAAGTTTGTATCTACCTACTAACCCAAATAAAAATATTAAACCTCTCTGTCCACTCCATTAAGTTAGTTTTTACCCCTTATTTTATAATATGCTTAAGGGTAAGAAAAATAGAAAATGTAATTTAATTAATGGACCAGAGAGTACCTCTATTTTTGTTAGGTTACTTATTCAATATAGTTCACTGGAAAAATATATCATGCCCTGTTTTAGTATAAAATAAGTAGGACCTCTTTTGTTTTAATAAAACAAGTGAAACTTAGAAAAACTCTACCAAAATAACCCCGAGGTAAAAACACCCCCACCCTTGGGATAACTAATGTTTTGTTATTAAGAACTTAGGAAAAATAGGAGATCTGCTGTTTGACATTTTTCAAATAATAATGTAGTAGAAAGTGCCTTTTTGACATTAAACTTAAGAAAATCATAACTAAGTAACCACCCCTTAGTTTCCTGTGATTTTTAGCCCAGAAGCCTATTATTACTATGGGATGCCAGCAAAAATAACCTTTAGGACAGAACCTACCCCTAACTTAGAGATGTAGTGTAAAGTGGCCCATTTTGCATAGCTCTTGTTATTTTTGTTTAAAGCCTAGCCTTTGTACTTTAAGCCTCAAGTTCTTAAAACAAGCTAGAATAGCAAATGGCAATCCACTGTAATTTTTGCAGAATTTCTGGAAATTATTAAAACACTGTCGTAGTTCAAACCTACACTAGAAACCCTAAATGGAAATTAAAGTAAGGAAATGAATGATGTAAATGAATGTCATCCTAAAACCTTTGTAAATTTGTCCACTGAAATCTATAAAGACAATGCAAATCCACTATGTTATCCTAAAAGAAAACCTAAACCTAAAAGGTAATAAGTCTATGTATATATATACCACTAGAAGCCCCGCATGACTAAGAAACCCTAAGTTACTTCTTAACCTAGTTCTCTTTAGCATAATATTATTGAATCCTGCATAATCATGACATACATGTTAATTGCATTTCGATAGACTGTAATCTTGCTGACGGAGAGTACATCCTCGTGCCGGAGCAAGGAGCTGCTCAGGAGGTAGCCCCAGATCCAGCACCCGAGCCTGCACCAGAGGACCTGCCTGCCACTGCTTTGGAAGGCAAGCCCCGGTTTTATGCATAACCTGTTATTTATGCTATTTTACTTCACTAAATGATTGTAGGGTTGATTGTGCACTTAGGTGTAGGAATTGTTTGAAACCCTAGTTGCATGATCTCAGGAATCCTATTGAGATGAATACTAGTATGCTAGGTCGAGTAGTTGCTTTATTAAGTAGGATCTCGGTAGAAGACGAGTGATTTTTCTAGCACTCGCGCGAGGTCAGGACATTGATTGCACCCACTTTCATATCGTACTGATGTTGGGTGTGGGCAACAATCCATGGGGATTGGTTGTCCACGGGATAAAAATTTGAATAAGGATTAAGGTGTGGTACCGTGAGTCAAGCGTTTGAACGTACTAAGCACATGCTGAGAAATATGGTAAATCGGTAAGCCTAGTACCTGATTGAACCTGGCAGTGGACTTTACCCCTCACGCGACCTGAGACGAGGTCTCCCATTCCGGTTATGGTGGGTACAAGTGCGGTCACTGCACGACGGCCAGTCGGGGTCAGTGAGGCATTGTACGCCAAGGCGGTGAGCCCTGATCTGCTGACGGGGAATCGATGGGGACGGTTGATGTGTGTGGGGACGGAGTGCCCCTGCATGTCGTGTGTTTAGGTTTACCTTGCAAGGATAAAAACTCGATTCGAATCGTCTGCTTCTCGCAGCTAATGAGACTGCTTGATCCATGCTGCTACATTGAGTAACAAGTGGAATTGTGCGGAGATGATACAAGATGTTGATTGCTAAAAATGTTTGCTACTTTGTATGAATAGATAGTACATCTTTAGCCTTAAGAGAGTCACACTTAATTTTGACAAAGTTAAAAACTTGATTTAGAAACTCAGCTAGTGCTTTTGGCAACCAAACCCCACAGCCAAACAGCTGCATGTCTAGAGGTAGAGGAGTAGACTCCTCACACCGGGTAAGTCTAGCTGAGTATTAGTATACTCAGCCTTGCTTGTGGCATAATTTTTTACAGGTTCTCTGGAGGAAATGGTTGCTGGAATAACTTGGCCGTCCACCTTGCCACCGGGTTGGACTGTCGAGTGGGACCCTGCCTCGGCTGAGGAGGAGCATGAGGAGTGATGGGACAGGCTTCCCCATCTCTCCATTTATTTACCGTTAGTTCATTTCCGCTGCACTTCGAACAATGATGGTTACTTTTGCAAAAACTCCGATGATGATGATGGTGATGTAATAATTTAATACTCTGGCATGTATGGTTTTATGCTTTATTGTATTTGCTCTGTGACTCACCTTCGAGTGAGATTGTGGTACTTGATCCTGTCAGTGGCCGTGTCAGACTAGATCCGAGGGATTGACGGGTTATTCCCATTTAAGTGTGGTCTAGCCTCTAAGGCGGGGCTTAGGCACTTAAGTTGGAATAATTCGGGCAGTTCCGCCACAGTCGGCAGGGGGCACCGGACTGTCCGGTGTGCACCGGACAGTGTCTGGTGCGCCAACTGCCCCGGAGCTGCAATGGTCGTCTGCGCCAGAAAAGGAAGGAGATCAGCACCGGACCGTCTACAGTGACTGTCCGGTGCGCCACTCGACAGAAGGCAAGGATGGCCTTCCTTGTTGGCCTCCAACGGCTCCTAGCTGCCTTGGGGCTATAAAAGGGACCCCTAGGCGCATGGAGGAGATACCCAAGCTTACAAAAAAACATTCTAAGACTCCAAGACTCCAACTTCACGCATTCGATTCTTTGAGATAGTGACTTGAGCTCCATTTGAGTTGAGAACTCCGTGCGTTGTGTTTTGAGCTCGAGTTGTGACTTGTGTGCGTGATTGTGCTGTGGATTTGAGTCTTGTGTGTGTTTATCTTCCCTCCCTTACTTTTGTGCTTCTTTTGTGATCGTCATTGTAAGGGCGAGAGGCTCCAAGTTGTGGAGATTCCTCGCAAACGGGAGAAAAACTAAGAAAGGAAAAACCGTGGTATTCAAGTTGATCATCGGATCACTTGAAAGGGGTTGAGTGCAACCCTCGTCCATTAGGATGCCACAACGTGGAAGTAGGCAAGTGTTACTTGGCCGAACCACGGGATAAAATCGCGTGTCTCTTGTGTGCTTTTTCTTTGATTGTCTGTGTTCACAAGAGCTCGTTTCAAGCTACTTAGCCGTTCTAACCTTCATAACTAAGTTTTGTGGCTATTAGTGTTGAATTTTACAGGATCACCTATTCACCCCCCCCCCCCCCCCCCTTTAGGTGCTCTCAATTGGTATCAGGGCCATTCTCTTCACGTAAGGGACTAATCGCCCGAAGAGATGGATCCTAAGGGAAAGAGGATGGTGGTCAACAATAAGGAGAAGGAGTCCCTCTTCCACGAGCCAAGGGACGACAAGCCCACTGACTCTGGCTCAAGTCACAAGAAGAAGGACAGGAAGAAGAGGTGCATCAAGAAGATCATTTACTATGACAGCGACGCCTCCTCCTCTTCACCAAGAGACGACGACGACGATGACTCGTCTAAAAAGAAACTGGTTAATCAAAACTATTCATTTGATTATTCTCATATTCCGTTCAATTCCAATGCTCATTTGCTATCAATTCCACTTGGTAAACCTCCACACTTTGATGGAGAAGACTACTCTTTTTGGAGTCACAAAATGAGTAGTCACTTATTTTCTCTCCATCCTAGTATTTGGGAGATAGTGGAAAATGGAATGCATTTCGATAGTACGGATAACCCTGTGTTTATTAATGAGAAAATTCATAAGAATGCACAAGCTACCACTGTTTTGCTAGCATCCTTCTGCAGGGATGAATACAACAAAGTGAGTGGCTTGGACAACGCCAAGCAAATATGGGACACCCTCAAGATATCGCATGAGGGAAACGACGCCACCATGATCACCAAAATGGAGTTGGTGGAAGGCAAACTGGGGAGATTTGCAATGATCAGGGGAGAGGAGCCAACACAAACATACAACAGGCTCAAGACCCTCATCAACAAGATTAGAAGCTATGGAAGCACAAGATGGATGGACCACGATGTCGTCCGACTCATGCTAAGGTCATTCACGGTAATTGACCCCCATCTTGTAAACCTTATTCGTGAAAATCCCAGGTACACCAAAATGACGCCCGAGGAGATACTTAGAAAATTCGTGAGCGGGCGTATGATGGTAAAAGAAGCGTGATACGTGGATGATGCTCTTAATGGTCCTTTACCCGTCTACGAGCCTCAACCCATTGCTCTCAAAGCAACAAGCTGCAGGGAGGCACTACCAAGCAAGGTGGCACAAGTTGAGGTGGCTGGGCTAAACGAAGATGAGATGGCCCTAATCATCAAGCGCTTCAAGACCGCACTAAAAGGACGCAAGGAGTACCCCAACAAGAACAAAGCAAGGGGAAAGCGCTCATGTTTCAAATGCGATAAGACTGGTCATTTCATAGCACAATGCCCCGATAATGATAATGACCAGGAACAAGAGAAGCATGGGAAGAGGAAGAAGAAGAAGATCTACAAGAAGGCGAAGGGTGAGGCGCACCTTGGCAAAGAATGGGATTCGAACTGCTCTTCATCCGACTCCGACGATGAAGGACTGGCAGCCTCAGCCTTCAACAAATCTTCGCTCTTCCCCAACGAATGTCACACATGCCTCATGGCCAAGGAGAAGAAGGTAAGTGTTCGAGATACCTCTAAGTATACTACTTCTAGCGATGATGATTCTAGTGATGATGAAGTAGATTACTTTAGCTTATTCAAAGGTTTAGATAGAGCTAAGGTAGAAAAGATCAATGAATTAATTGATGCTCTAAATGAAAAGGATAGATTGTTAGAAAAACAAGAGGATATTTTATATGAGGAGCATGATAAATTTGTTAGTGTGCAAAAATCTCTTGCTTTAGAAACTAAGAGAAATGAAATGCTATCTTCTGAGTTATCTGCTTGCCATGAATCTATCTCTATTTTAAAGATTTTGAATGATGATTTAAATGCTAAGCTAGAGGTAGCTAATAAATCTAGTTCATGTGTAGAACATGTTGTAATTTGAAATAGATGCAAGGATTTTGATATTGATGCTTGTGATGAACATCTTGCGTCCATTACTAAATTGAATGATGAGGTGGCAAGTCTTAATGCTCAACTTAAGACTTGCAAGGTTGATTTTGATAAGTTAAAATTTGCTAGGGATGCCTACACCGTTGGTAGACACCCCTCAATTAAGGATGGACTTGGCTTTCAAAAGGAAGCCAAGAACTTAACAAGCCAAAGGGCTCCCATTCCCAACAAGGAGAAAGGGAAGGCCCCTATGGCTAATAGTACTCAAAGGAATCATGCTTTCATTTATAATGATAGAAAAATTTCTAGGAATGCTCATTATAATAGGAGTTATGATCATGAAGCCTTTAATTCACATGCTATGTTTGCCTCTAGCTCTACTTTTGTGCATGGTAAGCCTAGGAGAAATCACGTTGTGCATCATGTGCCTAGGAGAGTGTGTAATGAACCTTCCACTATTTACCATGCTTGCAATACTTCATTTGCGCTTGTATGTAAGAATGAAAAAGTAGTTGCTAGAAAGTTGGGATCCAAATGCAAGGGAGACAAGACTTGTATTTGGGTTCCAAAGGCTATTATAACTAACCTTGTAGGACCCAACAAGAGTTGGGTACCTAAAACCCAAGCGTAAATTGTCTTGCAGGTTTATGCATCCGGGGGCTCAAGCTGGATTATCGACAGCGGATGCACAAACCACATGACGGGGGAGAAGAAGATATTCACCTCCTACGTCAAGAACAAGGATTCCCAGGATACGATCATCTTTGGATATGGGAACCAAGGCAAGGTCAAAGTCTTGGGCAAGATAGCCATCACCAACGAGCACTCCATTTCAAATGTATTTCTAGTAGAGTCGCTTGGTTACAACCTCCTGTCTGTAAGTCAATTGTGCCACATGGGCTACAATTGTTTGTTTACAAATGTTGATGTTTCTGTCTTTAGGAGTGATGGTTCATTAGCATTTAAGGGTGTATTAGACGGCAAACTCTACTTAGTTGATTTTTCGAAAGAGGAGGCCAATCTAGATGCATGCTTAATAGCTAAGACTAGTATGGGCTGGCTGTAGCATCGTCGTCTAGCACATGTTGGGATGAAGAACCTTCATAAACTTCTAAAGGGAGAACATGTGTTAGGACTAACCAATGTATGTTTCAAAAAAGATAGACCATGTGCAGCTTGTCAGGCAGGGAAACATGTGGGAAGCACTCATCACAGCAAGAATGTGATGACAACATCAAGACCACTGGAGCTTCTCCACATGGACCTCTTCGGACCCGTTGCCTATCTTAGCATCGGGGGAAGTAAGTATGGTTTAGTAATTGTTGATGATTTTTCCCGCTTCACTTGGGTATTCTTTTTGCAGGATAAATTAGAAACCCAAGGGACCCTAAAGTGCTTCCTAAGGAGGGCTCAAAACGAATTTGAGCACAAGGTGAAAAAATAAGAAGCGACAACGGGTCCGAGTTCAAAAATCTTCAAGTGGAGGAGTATCTTGAGGAGGAAGGCGTCAAGCACGAGTTCTCCGCTCCCTACACACCACAGCAAAATGGTGTGGTAGAGAGGAAGAACTGTACGCTTATCGACATGGCAAGGACGATGCTTGGAGAGTTCAAGACACCCGAGCGGTTTTGGTCGGAAGCTGTGAACACAGCCTGCCACGCCATAAACCGGCTATATCTGCATCTCCTCCTCAAGAAGACCTCCTACGAACTCCTTACCTGTAACAAACCCAATGTCTCTTACTTTTGTGTATTTGGGAGCAAATGCTACATTTTGGTGAAGAAAGGTAGACATTCTAAATTTGCTCCTAAAGCTGTAGAAGGGTTTTTACTAGGATATGACTCAAATACAAAGGCGTATAGGGTCTTCAACAAATCATCGGGTTTGGTTGAAATCTCTAGCGACGTTGTATTTGATGAGACTAATGGCTCTCCAAGAGAGCAAGTTGATCTTGATGACATAGATGAAGATGATGTTCCAACGGCCCCAATACGCACCATGGCGATTGGAGATGTGCGACCACAGGAACAACAAGAGCAAGATCAACCTTCTTCCTCAACAATGGTGCATCCCCCAACTCAAGATGATGGAAAGCTTCCTCAAGAAGAGGTGCGTGATCAAGGGGGAGCACAAGAAGAACAAGTTATGGAGTAAGAAGCACCACTGGCTCCTCCAACTCAAGTTCGAGCGACGATCCAAAGAAATCACCCCATCGATCAGATTCTGGGTGACATAAGCAAGGGAGTAACAACTCGCTCACAGTTAGCTAATTTTTGTGAGCATTACTCGTTTGTCTCTTCTATTGAGCCTTTCAGGGTAGAAGAGGCCTTGCAAGATCCGGACTGGGTGTTGGCCATGCAGGAAGAGCTCAACAACTTCAAGAGGAACGAAGTTTGGAGCCTGGTGCCACGTCCCAAGCAAAATGTTGTGGGAACCAAGTGGGTGTTCCACAACAAGCAAGACGAGCACGGGGTGGTGATAAGAAACAAGGCTCGACTTGTGGCAAAAGGTTATGCCCATGTCGCAGGTTTGGATTTCGAGGAGACTTTTTCTCCTGTGGCTAGGCTAGAGTCTATTCGAATATTATTAGCCTATGCCGCTCACCACTCTTTCAAGTTGTTTCAAATGGATGTGAAGAGCGCTTTCCTCAACGGGCCAATAAAGGAGGAGGTGTACGTGGAACAATCCCCTGGCTTTGAGGATTATAGGTACCCCGACCATGTGTTTAAGCTCTGTAAGGCGCTCTATGGACTTAAGCAAGCCCCAAGAGCATGGTATGAATGCCTTAGAGATTTCTTAATTGCTAATGCTTTCAAGGTTGGGAAAGCTGATCCCACTCTTTTCACTGTGACTTGTGATGGTGATCTTTTTGTGTGCCAAATTTATGTCGATGACATAATATTTGGTTCTACTAACCAAAAGTCTTGTGAGGAGTTTAGCAGGGTGATGACTCAAATATTTGAGATGTCGATGATGGGCGAGTTGAACTACTTCCTTGGGTTCCAAGTGAAGCAACTCAAGGACGGTACCTTCATCTCCTAAACGAAGTACACTCAAGATCTTCTTAAGCGGTTTGGGATGAAGGACGCCAAGCCCGCGAAGACACCGATCGGAACCGACGGGCATGTCGACCTCAACAAAGGAGGTAAGTCCGTTGATCAAAAGGCATACCGGTCTATGATAGGGTCATTGCTTTATTTATGTGCTAGTAGACCGGATATTATGCTTAGCGTATGCATGTGAGCTAGATATCAATCCGACCCAAGAGAATGTCACCTTGTGGCCGTTAAGCGAATTCTTAGATATTTAGTTGCTACGCCTTGCTTCGGGATCTGGTATCCAAAGGGGTCTACCTTTGACTTGATTGGATACTCAGACTCCGATTATGCTGGATGCAAGGTTGATAGAAAGAGTACATCAGGGACGTGCCAATTCCTAGGAAGGTCTCTGGTGTCTTGGAGTTCAAAGAAACAAACCTCCGTTGCCCTATCCACCGCTGAGGCCGAGTATGTTGCCACAGGACAGTGTTGAGCGCAACTACTTTGGATGAGGCAAACCCTCCAAGACTTTGGCTACAATCTGAGCAAAGTCCCACTCCTATGTGATAATGAGAGTGCAATCAGCATGGCGGATAATCCTTTTGAACACAGCCGCACAAAGCACATAGACATCCGGCATCACTTTCTGAGGGACCACCAGCAAAAGGGAGATATCGAGGTGTACCATATTAACACCGAGAACTAGCTAGCCGATATCTTTACCAAGCCATTAGATGAGAAAACCTTTTACAGGCTGCGTAGTGAGCTAAATGTCTTAGATTCGCGTAACTTGGATTGATCTATAGCATACATGTGTTTTATGCCTTTGATCATGTTACTTTATGCATTTATGAAATTTGTTGCTTATTTATGGTGCTCAAGTTGTGCAAGGGATCCCCGGACCTCACAAGTCCATGTGTGAATGATGCACATATTTAGGGGGAGAAGTGCTACAACTTGACCCTTTGAGACTAACTCTTGTGTTTGAGTTACTTGATGTAGTCTCAAAGGTGCATTGAAAGGGAAAGGTGAACTTGGACCATGCAAAGACTTCCACTGCACTCCGGTATTAGTGTACTCACCTCCAAGTTCATTCTTATGCTCTTATTGCCTATTTGCTCTTAATTGACATTTTTGGTGAGGCAATGGGGTTAAAGGGCCAATAATGATCCCGTTTGGTGCTTAATGCCAAAGGGGGAGAAATTAAGGCCAAAGCAAATGGATCAGCTACCACTTGTGAATTTTGAAAACAATAGAGTTAGCACTTTTGATTTGTCCAAAATGCTCTTATTACAAAATTTAGTCTCTTGTGGGGGAGAATCTATGATTATGGGAAAAAGGGGGAGTTTTTGGCACTTGATCAATTTCACTCTTGGATTATCTCTCTTTATGCCCAAACAAGAGAGTTTGACTTAGAGATAGAAAAATGAATTTGATTTGCAAAAACAAACCAAGTGGTGGCAAAGAACGATCCAAATATGCCAAATTATAGTCAAAAACAATTTGGTATTCTATTGCATTGATATTGCAATTCTTTTGGTTGCTTTTGGTTGTGTCGGCATAAATCACCAAAAAGGGGGAGATTGAAAGGGAAATGTGCCTTTGGGCCATTTCTGTAATGTTTTGGTGATTAAGTGTCCAACACATATTCTCTAAGTTCTAAATGTGCCAAAGATTGAAAAAGTGCAAATCAAGGCATGAGGTATGTTTCTAGACTTAGTACATTTGTTTTTGTATACTAATATATTTGTCTAAGTGTTAGAAATAGAGAAAAGAAGAAAAGAAAAGAATTGCAAGTGACTTGGCTGTGTGCAGCCAAAGTCCAGCTTAGTCTGGCACACCGGACTGTCCAGTGCGCCAGGGTGGACTCCAGTGAAAAGGCCGCTCTCGGGAAATGTTCAGCGGCATACGGCTATAATTCACCGGACTGTCCGGTGAGCCAACGGTCGCCAGTGCAACGGTCAGCCGCGTAATCCACGGGAGACGCGTGGCCCACGCCAATGGTCGGCAGGGGGCACCGGACTGTCCGGTGCGCCAACTGCCCCGGAGCTGCAATGATCGTCTGTGCCAGAAAAGGAAGGAGATCGGCACCGGACCGTCTACAGTGACTGTCCTATGGCGCACCAGACTGTCCGGTGCGCCACTCGACAGAAGGCAAGGATGGCCTTCCTTGTTGGCCTCCAACGGCTCCTAGCTACCTTAGGGCTATAAAAGGGACCCCTAGGCGCATGGAGGAGATACCCAAGCTTACAAAAAACATTCTAAGACTCCAAGACTCCAACTTCACGCATTCGATTCTTTGAGATAGTGACTTGAGTTCCATTTGAGTTGAGAACTCCGAGCATTGTGTTTTGAGCTCGAGTTGTGACTTGTGTGCGTGATTGTGCTGTGGATTTGAGTCGTGTGTGTGTTTCTCTTCCCTCCCTTACTTCTGTGCTTCTTTTGTGATCGTCATTGTGAGGGCGAGAGGCTCCAAGTTGTGGAGATTCCTCGCAAACGGGAGAAAAACTAAGAAAGGAAAAACCGTGGTATTCAAGTTGATCATCGGATCACTTGAAAGGGGTTGAGTGCAACCCTCGTCCATTGGTACGCCACAACGTGGAAGTAGGCAAGTGTTACTTGGCCGAACCACGGGATAAAATCGTGTGTGTCTTGTGTGCTTTCTCTTTGATTGTCTGTGTTCACAAGAGCTCCTTTCAAGCTACTTAGCCGTTCTAACCTTCATAACTAAGTTTTGTGGCTATTAGTGTTGAATTTTACAGGATCACCTATTCACCCCCCTCTAGGTGCTCTCATATTCTCTTTGATTAGAAGAACTTTGGATACTTTTATGTTGATGATCAATAATGATGTTATAAAATTTGATCTCTGGTATTTCCTCGTTTGAGGAGGTACTTCTGGGTAATAACTATTTTTATTACTAAAAATTGGCTCTACTAATAATAATAAATACTTGACCAACTAAAAGCAACTGTTTAACCTCGAACTCCACATACAGCTAGTCCACTTTAGCCAAACGGGACATTTGCTGAGTACGTTGATGTGTACTCACCCTTGCTTTACACACCACCCCACCCCAGGTTGTCCCTAGTGTACCCAATGCTCAGGAGGTGATGTTGGCAACATGGATGACTTCGAGGAGTTCCAGGAATATGACGATTTCTAGTTCTTTCTTAGTGGCAAACCCCTAGTAAGCTGCCTGTGTAGGCTTAGCATCTACGTTTCGTATTTTCGAACTTTGATAATTATGTTGAACAATGGTTATGTAATAGACTCTATGGATGTCTTGGACATCTTATTGTAATAAAGTACCTTTCCGCTATTTATTTCGAGCATTGTGTGATGATGTCCAATTATGTAATCGCTGTGTACGTGAGTTTCTGATCCTGGCACGTACATGGTTCGCATTCGGTTTACCTTCCAAAACCGGGTGTGACATAAGTGGTATCAAAGCCTTGCTGACTGTAGGACCACTAACCTAGACTAGAATGGTCGCCCTAAGGACTATAGACCTCTACTCTTACCTTGACCTTAGAGTTCTTTCAAAAGTTGGTCATCTTGACCAACTCTATGTTATCTACTTATCTCAAAAAGTTTTGTCTCAGTTTTCTTTCTGTTTACTTTCCGGTCTCATAGTTCTACTCTTACTCTTGTGCTTACGATGTCTTCTGTAGATGTCTCGTATCAGGTGCACTGCATGTAAGTCTGTGATCCCCTTTTTGCCTTCTCGCCTAGCAGAGCGTCCCCTGCGTCGCACGGTGCCAGGTCAGTCCAGTAAGCTGGAGAGACTGCATCGTCACCTGCACGAGGAGCAGGAGCGCTGACGCCAGGAGCAGGACCAGGAGCAGCAGGACTCTTCCCCCTCGCCTCAGCAGGAGGTGGAGTCTGAGAGGCTGCCTTCCCCTGCACCACCTCAGGGCATCCCGACTGCTGGAGGAGACCCTGACAGAGACGGAGACGACGATGACGCCGGTGGCAGTTCGAGCCACGACACGGAGCTTTCGGAGGAGCCGGAGCCGGAGGGATGGATCGCTAGACACATCACTCGTGACACCGCTCGCGGGTGTCACTTCCATGACGCTCTCGATACCCTGCTGAGTCGGGCCTTCGACCGACACACATGGTCTATCGAGTATCGTTGTGTAGTCTACCAGCATCGTCGTGGGCTATAACTAGACCAGTGGGAGGCTACTTGCTTGGTGCGCCGTCCGGACGATGATCTCCAGGGTGCAGAAGCCTTCTCAGAGCACTATTCTATTACTGAGAGGGATACTGCCGAGGCAGCCATGCAAGATGCAGCACGACGGGCACTTTCTCAGTATTGCTCGTTGTTCAGCAGGGTAGCTGATGGCCTTGACCTGAAGTACTACCCTCGCCGTTCGACCGGCAGTGCTGGAGGTGTGATTGCCTTGCCAGTAGGTGAGGGCAATCCCAGGCTGAACAGCATGGTCAATTTGATCACCGTGCTCAACACAGAGTTGGACCATGCCCTTGATGAGTTGGGTAAGGTTCGGGCGGAGGTTGCGGAATTGCGTGCTGAGTGCGCAGCATGCCACTATCTGGATGGTGGTTCTCCCGCCCCTGTCGGGATTCAGCACCCTTACCGTTCACCGCCCCGTGGTCGCTTCGACTATGGTACCCCAGACTGCAGGACCCGGATAGATTTGGATCCCTAGATCGACATAGTCAAAGTCTGTAATATTGCTTAGTTTAGTGTCTCGGTCTAGTCAGTCTAGTTAGAGTTAGTTTGCTTATTTTATGTTGGATGCTTGTTATGATGGACATGTACTGAAGTTGGATCTTTGTAATGATTGTCACCAAGGTGTGGGTATCCCCTGCAACTTGGTGTAGTTATTAATAAGTCGGTTATTTAGTTGGATAATCCATTTATTTCCACTTTCCTCTTTATCTGAGAAGCTGTCAGTGAAGATGGTCAATTGTTCAGTGCTATGAAGATCTTCTATACATCTTTTCTTATGCTGAAAGACTACAGAGTTAGATTTGATATATGTGTGTGATTTATACAGATGTCTGATAACAGGCGCAGAGATGCGAGGCGTGCTCAGCCTGAACAGAAGGCACCCCAAGAGGAAGCAACCCCGCAGCAGCATTTGCCACCGCCACCCTCGATGACTATCGAGCAGATGTTCTTGATGAAGACCCAAGCATTCTAGGCAATTGGTCAGACCTTAGCAACCATGAGGCAGGTGCAGCAGTAGCCACCACCGCCTCAGCCTCCAGTGCAAGTCCAGATGCCTCAAGTGCCCAGAGACAAGCGGGCAGAGTTCATGAGGGGCCATCCCCCAGTCTTTGCTCACTCTGATGATCCCATGGACGCTGAAGATTGGCTGCGTACCATGGAGCGTGAGTTGCACACTGCCCAGTGCAACGATCGTGAGAAGGTGTTGTATGGTCCCCGACAGCTGAGAGGAGCAGCACAGTCTTGGTGGGAGTCCTACCTCGCCACCCATGCCAACCCTGAAGCCATCACTTGGGAAGAATTCAGGGACAACTTTCGTCGCTACCATGTGCCCGAGGGACTGATGATAGTGAGGAAGGAGGAGTTTCTCGCCTTGAAGCAAGGACCCATGTCCGTCAGCGAATACAGGGACAAGTTTCTGCAGCTGTCGCGTTATGCCTCAGAGGATGTCAACACGGATGCCAAGAGACAGTACCGCTTCTTGAGAGGATTGGTCGATCCCCTCCACTATCAGCTGATGAACCACACCTTCCCTACCTTCCAGCATCTGATGGACAGAGCAATCATGATAGAAAGGAAGCGTCGGGAGATGGAGGACATGAAACGTAAGATTGGTGGACCTTAGGTTGGGAGTAGCAGCCGTCCTTGCTACTCAGGCAACCCACCTCAGCCATTCAAGCAAGGTCACCAGCACCAGCGTCAGCGTCAGAACCAGCAGCAGCAGTACCGTCAGAACAACCAGCAAGGAGGAAATCAATACCAGCGTCAGAGCAACCAGGCAGCCCGTCTTCCTGCCCCATCAACCAACCAGAGCAATCAAGCAGCGCCAGCTCAAGGAGGAAGTTGTGCATGTTTCCACTATGATGAACAAGGCCATTGGGCGAATCATTGCCCAAAGAAAGCAGCTCAACAGCAGCCAGCTTCCAACACCCCAGTTAGGCAGAATGCAATGCAGCAAGGAGGCAACAACCGTGGGCAACCTCGTGCCCAGTATGGAAAGGTGAACCACTTGGAGGCCGACACAGTCCAGGAGACTCTAGGAGTGGCACTAGGTACGTTTTCAGTCGAGTACCATTCTGCAAATGTCTTATTTGATACTGGAGCAACGCATTCTTTTGTGACTGCATCATGGGTAGAATCACATAATATACTAGTAGCACCCATGTATCCACCTATGAGAGTTAGTTCAGTTGGTGGAAGGACCCAAACTGATAGATTTTGCCCTAGTGCAAAGGTTCAAATAAGGGGGATAGAGTTCCCCGCTGATTTGATAGTTATGGGTAACCAAGATACAACTATAGACGTCATCCTAGGGATGAATTGGTTAACCAAGTATCAAGCCAGTCTTAGTTGTGATAAGAGAACACTGAAGTTAGTGTCCCTGTCAGGAGAAGAAGTGTTAGTGGAGTTGGTCTTGTCAGGGCCAAGGAAAAGGAGTTATCACCAAGTCACCGCTCATATTGAGGAGATTAAACCATCATAGGCTATCAGTGTAGTATCAGATTTCCCAGATGTGTTTCCCAAGGAGTTACCAGGTATGCCACCTGAAAGGAAGGTTGAATTTGCCATAGAGCTTATTCTAGGCACCGCCCCTATTTCCAAGAGAGCCTATCGAGTGTCCGGACCAGAATTGGTGGAACTCAAGAAGCAGATTGATGAGTTGTTAGAAAAAGGCTACATCAGACCGAGTACCTCGCCTTGGGCAGCCCCAGTGTTATTTGTGGAGAAGAAGGATGGCACGAAGAGGATGTGCATCGATTATCGAGCTTTGAATGAGGTTACTATCAAGAACAAGTACCCCCTACCTAGAATTGAAGACTTATTCGATCAGTTGAGAGGAGCCAGTGTGTTTTCAAAGATAGATCTGAGGTCAGGCTACCATCAGCTCAGAATCCGACCCTCGGATATACCGAAGACATCCTTCATCACTAAGTATGGACTATATGAGTTCACGGTCATGTCATTCGGTTTGATGAATGCGCCAGCCTACTTCATGTACTTGATGAACAGTGTGTTCATGGACTACCTTGACAAGTTCGTGGTGGTGTTCATTGATGACATTCTTATATATTCCCAGAATGAGCAAGAGCATGAGGAGCATTTGAGGAAAGTACTTCAGAGGCTACGAGATTGTCAGTTGTATGCCAAGCTTAGCAAGTGCGAGTTCTAGATCAGTGAAGTCCTATTCTTGGGTCACATTATAAACTAAGAGGGATTGGTTGTAGATCCGAAGAAGGTAACAGCTATCTTGGACTGGAAAGCACCAAAACATGTCCGAGGAATCAAGAGTTTCATCGGAATGGTCGGTTATTATCGGCGTTTCATTGAAGGTTTCTCCAAGATTGCCAGACCAATGACAGCATTGTTGGCAAAGAAGGTTGAGTTCAAGTGGATCGCAGCATGCCAAAAGTCCTTTGAAACATTGAAGGAGAAGTTGACAACGGCACCAGTGCTGATTTTGCTAGATGTTCACAAGCCGTTCTCAGTGTATTGTGATGCTTCTACCACCGGACTGGGATGTGTGTTAATGCAGGAAGGGAGAGTAGTGGCATACTCGTTGTGGCAGAACCGCCCGAATTATTCCAGCTTAAGTGCCTAAGTCACGCCTCAGGGGCCGCAACACACTTAAATCGGAATAACCCGGCAGTCCTTCAGATCTAGTCTGATAGAGCCACTTATCCAAGATCAAATTCCACAATCCCACTCGAAGGTGAGTCACAGAAGAAATACAATAAAACAGGAACCTCAAATTAAGTGCTGAATTATTACATAGATCAGAGTTTTTGAGTAGCAAATAAGAGTTCTCAAAATAAAATGCAGCGGATAATCGATGTCGTCGGTAATGAGGAAATGGTCAAGGCCTAGCCCACTACTCCTCCTGCTCCTCTCCTGCCGGAGCAACATCCCACTCGATCGTCCAACCCGGTGGCAGGGTGGTAGGCCAAGTCACACCATCAACCATTTCCTGAATCGCACCTGCAAAAATTATGCCACAAGCAAGGCTGAGTATACTAATACTCAGCTAGACTTACCCGGTGTGAGGAAACTACTCCTCTACCTCTAGACTATGCAGCTATTTGGCTGAGGGGTTTGGTTTGCCAAAAGCACTAGCTGTTTCTAAAATCAATTCTTAGCTTTCCAGATTCTAGTATCATTATTTTAGCTAGGTTTGCTCCTTCTAAGCATACATGGTGACAAGCATTTAGTTCAATCAACAAATTGTCTCATGTAACCTCATTTCACTTCTTACTCGATGCAGTACAAGGGGTCAAGCAGTCTCATTAGCTGCGAGAAGCAGACGATTCGAATCGAGTTTTATCCTTGCAAGGTAAACCTAAACACACGACATGTCAGGGTACTCCGACCCCACACATGTCAACCGTCCCCATCGATTCCCCGTTGGCGTCCAGGCCTCACCGCCTTGGCATACAATGCTCCACTGACCCCGGCTGCCGTCGTGCAGTGACCGCACTTGTACCCACCATAGCTAGCATGGGAGACCCAGTCTCAGGTCGCATGAGGGATAAAGTCCGCGCCCGGCTTCACTCAGGTACTAGGTTTATCGGTTACCATTTTTCCTGACATGTGCTTAGTACGTTCAAAAGCTTGACTCAGGTATCCACACATTAATCCTTGTTTCCTTTTTCCCGTCTCATGGTCAAGGCATCCTCCCTGGATCCAAGTCCATAGACTAACATAGATCCCGTTATCAGGATGAATACAATCAATTCCTGACCTCGCGCGAGTGCTAGAAAAATCACTCGACTTCTACCGAGATCCTGATTAGCAAGCAGCTACTCGACCTAGCATACTAGTATTCATCTCAAAAAGGAATCCTAAGTTCATGCAACTAGAGGTTTCAAGCAACTCCTACACTTAAGTGCACATTACAATCCTACAAGCATTAAGTGTAGTAAAGTAGCATATAATAATACGGTTATGCATATAAACCGGGGCTTGCCTTCAATAGCTGGGGCTGCGGGGAGATCCTCGATAGCAGCCTCGGAAGCTTGCTCCTGGTCCTCCTCTTGGACAGTTCCTTGCTCGGGGATGAGCACGTACTCTCCGTCGGCGAGATTACAATCTAATGAATGCAATGAGTAAGATAGATGCATGATATGATATGTGCTTTAGTAATTTCAACTTTTGATGGTGCATGATCTACTTGAGTTAGATAGAGTTAAACCTTACTTATACGAGACTTTTGGGTGGTATACTTGGTAAATTGGATCAAACTTAGCTAAGTTAAGTGGTAGGTTTATTTTTGGGGTTCCACTGAATTCTTTTTAAAGTCTTAGTGAGAATTGACAAGAATTCAAGTTGGACTTATTGGAATGAGGTTTATTTCTTCTTTCTTTTTCTTTATTCCCCTTAAGTTTTTGGAGTGGGTTTGAACTACAAGTTGCCTTAATAGATTTCCAAAAATTCTGTAACAATTACAGTGGCTTATTACTGGTGTATAGTTCTCTGTCTCAAAATTTGGGGATCAGAAAGTGAATAGATTTCTCTGGACAAAATTACCAAATTTTAGGGCAGAGGGGGTGATTTGATCTACAACTACCATATAATAGTAGGTAATTCTCTAAAACTTATTTTTTCTGACATTTAAGTGTTATAACATGACTTGGCACAAAATTCTAGCCATTAATACTTGTTAGTTATTTTACTAGGATTTTATAAATTTCTAGCCAAAGGGGTGCTTTCTACTACCACTATATTTGAAAAATATCAAACAACAGATTTCTGATTTTTCCTAGCTTCTATTTTGTGCAAGAGCAATCATTCTGAAGTTTGGCATCTTTTTGCTTAAGGGAAAAGGTATTATGCATTAATTGGATTAAATGGCCTTTCTTATAAAATATTAGCAATAGGTATTATTTTGCATCCTTCTAATGGGTTTGCATTTTTCTCTGGTGGCCTTTCTCATTATTGACCTAGCAAAATTTTAATTGCCCATTATTGCATTATTATGGGTTATTCATGATTTATTTGGAATATAACTCATTATAATATTATATTTATTTACCCTACTTAAAATGATGGGCTAAGGTGTTTATTATTTTTATAGTGGGGTTTTGGTAGTTACAAGTCCACTGGATTTTTATTATCAATTTTGGGTCTGGTTTTGTAATTCTAATAATTGATTTCTAGTTGGAATAATGCTAAATAAAACATTTCACTTTAAAACTGATCTGGACTAGAGGTCCCTTTATTTTTCCTAGGTTCTCTGTTACTTAAGCAAACTAGGAAAAATAATTTCACTCACTGTTCATTAATTTCTAATGCCTTTCTGATTTCCTTAAGTTTTGGGTAGAAATGGCTTTTAATGGATATCTACACTGAATTTTTCAATACTGGGGTTCTTACTATTTTTAAACAGTGCTTAAATGGGGTTTGAACATCTACAATTTTTCTTAGGTTCAGCACAGAAGCAAAACTAATTTTCCTCAATTAAACAAGGTTTGGTTAGTTTCTATTTTTAATTTTAAACTTTAAAAATTCAAACAGAAAGCATAGGGTTTATTATTTTTAAGTGATAGTTCATATTATTCAGGATCTAGCAAAATTAGTTTGACAACTTTTGGTTAAGAATTCATCAAGTTATGAATTTTCTAAGTTCTCTGTTTATTAAAAAGATTAAACAGAATTGATTAAATGGAAAACTACTTTGCAACGGGGTCCCTGGCGGGTGTTTTAAGTTTTCCTTACAGACTAGTCCCTGGGCTACTATTCAAATGAGTCACTGACATCTCAGAAAACCCCCTAGAATCTTCTAATCCTAACCCGAGGTCCTTCCCCCAAATTAAACAGTACCCGCGGCGGAAGAAAGGGCGGAGGGGCTTACCGACGGCGAGATTGCTCTGGTGAGGTGGCCGAGGGTGTAGGGGAGGTCCTGAGGGTCACGACGATGTGCGGGTCACCGTCGGGGATGGTCGGAGTCGGTCGGTCCGCGTGCACAGGTGGGGGAGCTCGTCGGCGGCGAGGAGTCCGGCCTATCCAGGGCGAATTTGACCAATCAAACGGGTCAGAGAGCTTCACCAGGTCTCAAGGAAGGGGTGTGCGCGAGGAATTGAAGAATGGCTCAACGGAGTGCTCGGTCTACGCGTGCAGGCGGGCGGCCGAAGTCCGGTGAGGTCGATCTTCGCCTTCCGGTGAAGTTCTGCTAGGTCCGAGGGCTTGGAAATCTTCACGGGCCTATGGCGGAGCTAACCGAAGCGCTGGCGCGACTTGGAGGTGACTGGAGTGGGCTGGCCACGGTGGCCGAAGCTCTGGCGGCAATGGCAGGCGGAAAGGAGCTCGCCGGAGCTAAGGAGGGGTGTCTGGCCGGCGGTGGTGAGCGCGGGGTGAAGTGAGGCGCGCCCAGGGAGGCTTTATAGGCGCGGGCGAGCACGGCCGAGGGAGGGGCTCTGACAAGCGCTCAGGGCGTGCGCGGCGAACGCCAGTGCGCGCTCTGGCATCTGGCACAGCGTCGAGCACGAGGCAGCGCAGAGAGAGGTCGAGTTCAAGCGCGGATTGGCCCCAAATCTTTGAGATTATGGCCATGATCCCGTTGAGAGATCTCTTCCTCTCAGGTCCCTTTGTCGTTTGTGTGTGGAGGCTAGCAGGTTTTGCTGACTGGATTAAGAGATAGAGAGGGGAGAAATTCTATTTGTCTCACTGCCGCACACAGGGAGAAGATCTCTGGTTTGACGTGTCCAAGGCACGTGTCCCAATGCCATCTTCTGGCACAAGACAGAGAGGTTAGTTATGCACGTTTTTGTCAATGGGGCCATTAGGATTTGAGTTAGGGATCAAGGTGAACACGCTTGATCTTTGGCTCAAGGTCTGAAATTCAGAATTCTGAATTTCAGAATTCCCTAATGAAATCCCACTTGAGAGGCTTGTTTAGAGTTATATTTAAATTGTTTTGGCCAAGCTTCCTTAATCTTTGTTGTTGCTTATTAAATATACTCCAATGTTTATAATTTGCCCAAGCCATGATTCTAAATTTTTCATACTCTTTTCCCCATTTTCTTGAATTTTGTTCATAGGGCTCAATTAGGGTTTTTGTTGGGGTTGCACATTTTGCCTTTTTGAAAAACCCATTTGTTTTGATCATGATGCTTTTAAGTATAAGCTTAGTGGGTTCTTTACCCTTAAATCAACTTGATGATCATGCTCAATTTTGCTCACGTAAAATGATGGTTCTTGGGTTAGCACTTGAGAGAAACCCTAGGTGACACTGGGGTGTCACAGCCTTCCCCCCTTAAAGGAATCTCGTCCTGAGATTCGGGCCAGAGTCCTCCCGGGGTGAAGCGAAGGGTGAGACTTCTAGGAAGTGGGTGCTTATTGTTATTATTAGGGCAGACTGCTCTTCGAATGTCATTCTCTTTGCAACTTCAGAAGGAAGTCCTTTTTAAATTTTGTTTCATGATTACTTCATTCTGATTTAAGATTATATTTCTGAATTTTAGATTCGAAGGGCAGGAGGAGGGGTTGGGTGTGATTACGTACCAGCTTCCTTAGGTAGGCAATCGGGGAAGTTGGATCTCAAGAATTCCTCAGTCTCCCAAGTAGCTTCTTCCACCGAGTGATTACTCCACTAGACCTTGTACATCTTGATCGATTTAGCCCGAGTTGATCTTTCTTTGCAATCCAGAATCTTGGAAGGGTACTCTTGGTACGATAGATCTGGTTCTATCTCCGATTCTGGCTCTATTATGATCTCGGTCGGCAATCGAACACACTTCTTCAGCTGAGATACATGGAATACACTGTGAATGGCAGACAGTTTTGAAGGTAGCTTCAGCTTATATGCCACGGGTCCACATGCTTCGATGATCTCATAAGGTCCAATGTAACGAGGGGCTAGCTTGCCTTTGATTCCAAACCTCTGTACTCCCTTGGTGGGTGATACCTTGAGGTACACAAAATCTCCCACCTAGAACTGGAGAGGTTTCCTTCTTTTATCATGGTAACTCTTCTGCCTGGCCTGAGCAGCTTCTAGATTTTTCCTGATTAGTTTGACCTTCCTTTCGGCTTCAGTCACTAAGTCAGGTCCAAAAACTCCTCTTTCTCCAGGTTGAGACCAATTGAGTGGTGTCCTACACCTTCTTCCATAGAGAGCTTCGAAAGGTGCCATCCTTAGGCTGGATTGATAACTGTTGTTATAAGCAAACTCTGCCAAGGAGAGATGCTGATCCCAGTTCTTGCCACAATCGATCGCACAAGCTCTCAGCATATCCTCCAGAATTTGGTTTACCCTTTTCGTCTGACCATCAGTCTGCGGGTGGTAAGCTGAACTTCTGATTAGCTTGGTTCCCAAAGACTCCTACAGTTGTTCCCAAAATCTGGCAACAAATTGGGCTCCTCGGTCAGAAACAATGGTCCGAGGTAATCCGTGCAAACACACGATCCGGTCAATGTACAACTATGCATACTTTTGAGCCTTATCAGTGGTGTGCACAGGAAGAAAATGTGCCACTTTCGTCAGTCGGTCCACAATAACCCAAATTGAATCATGATGACGAGAGGTGTTGGGCAGACCCACGATGAAATCCATGCTGATATCATCCCATTTCCACGAAGGTATAGATAGGGGTTGCAAAGCTCCAGCTGATTTCAAGTGGCTTGCCTTTATCCTCTGACAGGTGTCACATTCCGATACATACTGGGCTATCTCCCTCTTCATTCTGGTCCACCAATACAAAGGCTTCAGATCATGGTACATCTTAGTGCTTCCGGGATGCATAGAGAATTTGGAGAGATGAGCCTCATCCAAGATTTTCCTCTTGAGGTCCTTGTTTTTAGGAATCACCAATTTGCTTTTGAACCATAATACACCCTTTTCATCTTGGCGGAAACATTTATACTTCTCAACCTTCTGATGGAGATTCTTCTTGATAATCTGCACTCCCTTGTCACTGAGGTGGGCCATGATGATCTGGTCTTGCAAAGCTGGCTCGACATAAATGTGAGACAGAGCACCAGAAGGAATCACTTCTATTTGCATCTTGCTCAACTCATCACACAAGGTGTTGATGCGAGAATCCATCAGAATACAATTGCATTGCAACTTCCAACTCAAGGCATCCGCTACCACATTGGCTTTTCCTGGGTGATAATGTACCTCCAGGTCATAATCCTTGATCAGCTCTAGCCATCTTCTCTGCCTCATGTTGAGATCAGCCTGAGTAAAGATGTACTTAAGGCTCTTATGATCGGTGAAGATGTTGCAGTGGGTTCCCATTAAATAGTGCCTCCACATTTTTAATGCATGAACCACCACTGCCAACTCGAGGTCATGAGTGGGATAATTCTGCTCATGAGGCCTGAGTGCTCTTGAGGTATAAGCAATGACTCGGTTGTCTTGCATTAAGACACAACCTAGTCCAGTGCCAGAGGCATCACAATACACATCAAAAGGCTTGTTGTTATCGGGTTGCGCTAACACTGGTGATGTGGTCAGATGCTGCCTTAATGCATGGAAGGCATCTTCGCACTTCTGACTCCAAACAAACTTGGCTTCTTTCTTCAGCAACTCAGTTATAGGCTTCGCAATTTGAGAGAAATCCGGAATAAATCTTCGGTAATAACCAGCTAATCCCAGAAAACTCCGAATCTGACGGACAGTCGTTGGTGGCTTCTAGTTCATCACCTCTTGCACTATATCAGGATCAACAGCTATTCCTGCCTGAGAGATAGTGTGACCCAAGAATTTGATTTCCTTTAGCCAAAAATCACACTTGGACAACTTGGCATAAAGGTGGTGCTCTCGCGGACGTTGAAGCACTACATGCAAATGCCCGACATGTTCTTCTTCGTTCTTCGAGTACACCAAGATATCATCGATGAACACCACTACGAATTTATCCAATTCAGGCATGAAAACAGAATTCATCAGATACATGAAATATGCTGGTGCATTTGTCAGCCCGAATGACATCACCAAGAATTCATATAGCCCATATCTGGTTGAGAATGCCGTCTTCAGAATATCGCTTGCTCGTATCTTGATCTGATGGTAGCCGAAGCGAAGGTCTTTTTTGGAAAACACCTTGGCCCCGACCAACTGGTCAAAAAGAACATCCATACGAGGCAAAGGATACTTGTTCTTGATAGTTACGGCATTAAGAGGGTGGTAATCTATACACAGCCTCAAGCTTTCATCCTTCTTCTTCACAAACAGTGCTGGACATCCCCAAGGCGAAGTACTTGGGTGAATAAATCCCTTATCCAGCAACTCCTGCAATTGCTTCTTTAATTCTGCCAACTCAGCGGGTGGCATTCGGTAGGGCCTCTTGGAAATTGGTGTCGTTCCCGGTTGCAACTCGATGGCAAATTCAATATCCCGGTCTGGTGGCATTCTTGGCAATTCATCAGGAAAGACATCTGCATACTCGCAGACCACTGGGATCTTCTTCAGAGGTAACTCCGTCATAGAGAAAGCACATGACTGAGTAGAACCTTGACTGGGCAGAATTAAGGCGAAGTTCCCGTAGAACGGAGAATTAATTTCCATGGTACGGCTGGCTACATCAAGCACAACTTGGTGCAAGGTCATCCAATTAGCTCCCAGAATAATGTCCACATTTTCCAAACCCAAAACAAGAAGGGTGGTTTTGACAATGTGGCTTCCCAGTTGAATAGGCACACTTTGGTTTAATTGATTAGTTGAAATTTTACCCCCAGGTGTGACTATCATAAATGACCCTTTTGAGTGAGAGAATGGCAGTTCACACTTAGCACTGAACTTTTGGCTAATGAAACTATGAGATGCACCAGAATCAAATAGAATTAAAGTAGGTTGATTATAAGCTGAAAAGATACCAGTCATGATAGGAGCTCCCTCAGGTACTTCCTCCAGAGTAGTGAAGTTGAGCTTCCCTTGCCTGACTTGTATCTTCTGCTTTCTTCCCTTGTCTTGATTTGGTGCTGGCATCTGCCTCTGCTGGTTCTTGGGACAATTCTTGGCATAGTGGCCCACATTGCCGCAAGTGAAACACTTGTTCCCATTGCCCTGGCGGAACTGCTGCTGCTACGGAGGCTGATTGTTCCTTGGAGCGTGAGCTGGAAAGCGGTTGGGTGCCGGCTGCTGCTGCTGAGGTGGCCTGATCACCCATCTGCCTGCCTGCTGCTGGAAACCCCTGCTCTGATTGTGAGAAACAATCCGGAACCTCTGGGCCTGAGCGGAGGGTGCTGCCATTGGTGCCTTTCTCTTCTTCTCTGCCCGGTGAGCTACAATGCAATCCTCCTGGGAGATGGCCAGGTTGACCAACTCATTGAAGCTATCGGCCCGGACAGTGTTGAGTCGTTCCCGCAGCTTGGTGTTAAGACCCCTTCAGAAGCGGTCTCTCTTCTTTTCATCAGAATCAGCACGGTACCCTACATACTGGCATAGGTCGTTGAAGGCCTGCGCATACTGCAGTACCGTGCGGGTTCCTTGATTAAGCGCCAGAAACTCATTCAGCTTGCGATCTAGAATGCCAGCTGGGATGTGGTGTCCTCTGAAAGCAGCCTTGAATTCCTCCCAAGACACTTCACGATTAGCGGGGAGCATAGCACGGAAGTGGTCCCACCAAGTCCGAGCTGGGCCGCGAAGCTGCTGTGCGGCGAAGCGAGCCTTGGCTTCATCAGGGCAGTCTCCCGTGAGGAGGGGAAACTTGGACTCAACGACGCGGAGCCACACATCGGCGTCCAATGGATCCTCTGCCTTGGTGAACAAGGGTGGCTACGTACTCAGAAACTCCTGGTAGGTTGCCGCTGCCGGAGGTCGCTGATGCTGGCCTCCACCATGCTGCTGAGGGTGGGGCTGGCGCTGCAAGAGCTGTCGCAGAATCTCGTTCTGCTGAGCCATCAGCTCCTGCACTGTGGGAGCTGGAGGAGGTGGCGGGGGAACCTGCTCGTTATGCCCGCGACGCTGCCTAGCTGCCATCTGAAAACAGAGATTGCCGCCATTGTTATCCCAACTCACGATTTCGGATGACAAGATATTATCTCATATGGAAGAAAAATGCCATAATCATGATATTAGGTTCGAAATGAAGATAACATGGTGACAAACATCCCACAGATTTCAAAAGTTCATAGGGTTACATTAGGGGAAAAGTTACCCGTAAGCCTAGTCCAAAATCTGACATTAACTAAGCTCGCATAGGTTTCTATCCACCTAAAAGTGTCGAAGTGACTGCTTAACCCTGAGCGGTGGAAGCGACATTGGATACGGGTAAAGGAGGCATCGCGGAGGTAGTCCCATTGGCACCAGGGGCTGGTCCTAGCTCCTCGGGAGCCTCTTCTCCCTCGCTTTCGGCTTCATTGGCCTCCATCTCCAAGTGGTGCATGTCCAGGTGGTCATTTGCTTCTTCGAGTTCCCTCTGCACATCGTGGAGCTGGTTCTCCAAGACATCAATAATGTTGTCTCGGATCTCCACCTGCTGCTCCAAGGTGGTAATCCGCTGGCTCAGCCTTTCCACCTGCAGATCCTTCTCTACCAACTCGGTGGATAAATCGACCACAAAATCTTCCCGACTGTCGAGAGTGAGCTTGGCGGTTTGAGCGATGTTAGCAAGGTGTGCCATAGCGTCGCTCTGAAGGGCCTGAAGGCGGTACAGCGCACTCATGCACTGAACGGTGACCCTCCCAACCAAGTCAGGATACATTGCCCACACATCTTCACATGGCTCACGCGGTTACACCACATGGGGTCATCCTTCTTCTCAGCAGGGAAGAGTCCCAAGGGGTGCATCACCATCTCCAGGGGATGGTAGCCACAGAAAGTCGTCAGAGTCTTCATGGCTGCTGCTTCAATGGTGTCGTCCGTCCTGGGTCTAATTGTCTCGGAATCAAGAGAACGCCAACCCGGCTGAAGGGGATGAGCCTCCAAAGTCAGCCAGACCCGACAACGAGGTACCCGATGCTCCTCATACAACTGCACCGTGTACAAAGGGGGCGTAGGGTAACCGGCGGAGTTAAGCACTTCCCACAAGATGGAAGGAAAGCCATCACGAGAAAGGAAGTCAGAACTGAAACGAGTGTCTCCTCCACTGGTGGGGGTGGGTGAATTCATCTGCGGAAGGGAATCAAAGGTAAAGATTATGGTGGAAGGAAAAAGAAAAAGAGAGTCCGGATGGTTTTTTAAAGGAAGTGGGTTAGCTCAAGTTTTTAATTCCCTTTTGTGTTTATAATGCATGCATGCTGAAAGTAACGTCTCCTCTCCAAATAATAGGGTGCTCTTAGGGCATCCTTAAAAGTCTAAGTATTGGCCCACGGGGCCTACTTAATTAGCCACCTATTTCTCCCTCTATGCCTAAGGCCTTTCTTCCTAGGTCTAGCGGTCTAGTCCTGACGATCCGTAGCAGTTTCTAGGCAAGTTTTAAATTTTGAAAATGGTATCCATGGTTTATTGTCCTTCTCTGTGGTGGAATTTGTTCTGATACCAGCTATGGCAGAACCACCCGAATTATTCCAGCTTAAGTGCCTAAGTCACGCCTCAGGGGCCGCAACACACTTAAATCAGAATAACCCGTCAGTCCTTCAGATCTAGTCTGATAGAGCCACTTATCCAGGATCAAATTCCACAATCCCACTCGAAGGTGAGTCACAGAAGAAATACAATAAAACAGGAACCTCAAATTAAGTGCTGAATTATTACATAGATCAGAGTTTTTGAGTAGCAAATAAGAGTTCTCAAAATAAAATGCAGCGGATAATCGATGTCGTCGGTAATGAGGAAATGGGCAAGGCCTAGCCCACTACTCCTCCTGCTCCTCTCCTGCCGGAGCAACATCCCACTCGACCGTCCAACCCGGTAGCAGGGTGGTAGGCCAAGTCACACCATCAACCATTTCCTGAATCGCACCTGCAAAAATTATGCCACAAGCAAGGCTGAGTATACTAATACTCAGCTAGACTTACCCGGTGTGAGGAAACTACTCCTCTACCTCTAGACTATGCAGCTGTTTGGCTGAGGGGTTTGGTTTGCCAAAAGCACTAGCTGTTTCTAAAATCAATTCTTAGCTTTCCAGATTCTAGTATCATTATTTTAGCTAGGTTTGCTCCTTCTAAGCATACAGGGTGACAAGCATTTAGTTCAATCAACAAATTGTCTCATGTAACCTCATTTCACTTCTTACTCGATGCAGTACAAGGGGTCAAGCAGTCTCATTAGCTGCGAGAAGCAGACGATTCGAATCGAGTTTTATCCTTGCAAGGTAAACCTAAACACACGACATGTCAGGGTACTCCGACCCCACACATGTCAACTGTCCCCATCGATTCCCTGTTCGCATCCAGGCCTCACCGCCTTGGCATACAATGCTCCACTGACCCCGGCTGCCGCCGTGCAGTGACCGTACTTGTACCCACCATAGCTAGCATGGGAGACCCAGTCTCAGGTCGCATGAGGGATAAAGTTTGCGCCCGGCTTCACTCAGGTACTAGGTTTATCGGTTACCATTTTTCCCGACATGTGCTTAGTACGTTCAAAAGCTTGACTCAGGTATCCACACATTAATCCTTAATTCCTTTTTCCCGTCTCATGGTCAAGGCATCCTCCCTAGATCCAAGTCCATAGACTAACATAGATCCTGTTATCAGGATGAATACAATCAATTCCTGACCTCGCGCGAGTGCTAGAAAAATCACTCGACTTCTACCGAGATCCTGATTAGCAAGCAGCTACTCGACCTAGCATACTAGTATTCATCTCAAAAAGGAATCCTAAGTTCATGCAACTAGAGGTTTCAAGCAACTCCTACACTTAAGTGCACATTACAATCCTACAAGCATTAAGTGTAGTAAAGTAGCATATAATAATACGGTTATGCATATAAACCGGGGCTTGCCTTCAATAGCTGGGGCTGCGGGGAGATCCTCGATAGCAGCCTCGGAAGCTTGCTCCTGGTCCTCCTCTTGGACAGTTCCTTGCTCGGGGATGAGCACGTACTCTCCGTCGGCGAGATTACAATCTAATGAATGCAATGAGTAAGATAGATGCATGATATGATATGTGCTTTAGTAATTTCAACTTTTGATGGTGCATGATCTACTTGAGTTAGATAGAGTTAAACCTT
Source organism: Zea mays (assembly GCF_902167145.1). Classification (NCBI taxonomy): domain Eukaryota; kingdom Viridiplantae; phylum Streptophyta; class Magnoliopsida; order Poales; family Poaceae; genus Zea; species Zea mays. Next base: position 82,374,868 of record NC_050097.1, on the reverse strand, counting down.
ACTTATACGAGACTTTTGGGTGGTATACTTGGTAAATTGGATCAAACTTAGCTAAGTTCAGTGGTAGGTTTATTTTTGGGGTTCTACTGAATTCTTTTTAAAGTCTTAGTGAGAATTGACAAGAATTCAAGTTGGACTTATTGGAGTGAGGTTTATTTCTTCTTTCTTTTTCTTTATTCCCCTTAAGTTTTTGGAGTGGGTTTGAACTACAAGTTGCCTTAATAGATTTCCAAAACTTCTGTAAAAATTACAGTGGCTTATTACTGGTGTATAGTTCTCTGTCTCAAAATTTGGGGATCAGAAAGTGAATAGATTTCTCTGGACAAAATTACCAAATTTTAGGGCAGAGGGGGTGATTTGAACTACAACTACCATATAATAGTAGGTAATTATCTAAAACTTATTTTTTCTGGCATTTAGGTGTTATAACATGACTTGGCACAAAATTCTAGCCATTAATACTTGTTAGTTATTTTACTAGGATTTTATAAAGTTTCTAGCCAAAGGGGTGCTTTCTACTACCACTATATTTGAAAAATATCAAACAACAGATTTCTGATTTTTCCTAGCTTCTATTTTGCGCAAGAGCAATCATTCTGAAGTTTGGCATCTTTTTGCTTAAGGGAAAAGGTGGTATGCATTAATTGGATTAAATGGCCTTTCTTATAAAATATTAGCAATAGGTATTATTTTGCATCTTCTAATGGGTTTGCATTTTTCTCTGGTGGCCTTTCTCATTATTGACCTAGCAAAATTTTAATTGCCCATTATTGCATTATTATGGGTTATTCATGATTTATTTAGAATATGACTCATTATCATATTATATTTATTTACCCTACTTAAAATGATGGGCTGGGGTGTTTATTATTTTTATAGTGGGGTTTTGGTAGTTACAAGTCCACTGGATTTTTATTATCAATTTTGGGTCTGGTTTTGTAATTCTAATAATTGATTTCTAGTTGGGATAATGCTAAATAAAACATTTCACTTTAAAACTGATCTGGACTAGAGGTCCCTTTATTTTTCCTAGGTTCTCTGTTACTTAAGCAAACTAGGAAAAATAATTTCACTCACTGTTCATTAATTTCTAATGCCTTTCTGATTTCCTTAAGTTTTGGGCAGAAATGGCTTTTAATGGATATCTACACTGAATTTTTCAGTACTGGGGTTCTTACTATTTTAAAACAGTGCTTAAATGGGGTTTGAACATCTACAATTTTTCTTAGGTTCAGCACAGAAGCAAAACTAATTTTCCTTAATTAAATAAGGTTTGGTCAGTTTCTGTTTTTAATTTTAAACTTTAAAATTTTGAACAGAAAGCATAGGGTTTATTATCTTTAAGCGATAGTTCATATTATTCAGGATCTAGCAAAATTAGTTTGACAACTTTGGGTTAAGAATTCATCAAGATATGAAGTTTCTAAGTTCTCTGTTTATTAAAAAGATTAAACAGAATTGATTAAATGGAAAACTACTTTGCAACAGGGTCCCTGGCGGGTGTTTTAAGTTTTCCTTACAGACTAGTCCTTGGTCTACTATTCAAATGAGTCACTAACATCTTAGAAAACCCCCTGGATTCTTCTAATCCTAACCTGAGGTCCTTCCCCCAAATTAAACAGTACTCGCGGCGGAAGAAAGGGCGGAGGGGCTTACCGGCGGTGAGATTGCTCCGGTGAGGTGGCCAAGGGTGTAGGGGAGGTTCTGAGGGTCACGACGATGTGCGGGTCACCGTCGGGGATGGTCGGAGTCGGCCGGTCCGTGTGCGCAGGCGGGGGAGCTCGTCGACGGCGAGGAGTCTGGCCTATCCAGGGCGAATTTGACCAATCAAACGGGTCAGAGAGCTTCACCAGGGATCAAGGAAGGGGTGTGCGCAAGGCATTGAAGAATGGCTCACTAGAGTGCTCGGTCTACGCGTGCAGGCGGGCGGCCGAAGTCCGGTGAGGTCGATCTTCGCCTTCCGGTGAAGTTCTGCCAGGTCCGAGGGCTTGGAAAGCTTCACGGGCCTATGGCGGAGCTAACCGAAGCGCTGGCGCGACTTGGAGGTGACTGGAGTGGGCTGGCCACGGTGGCCGAAGCTCTGACGGCAATGGCGGGTGGAAAGGAGCTCGCTGGAGCTAAGGAGGGGTGTCTGGCCGGTGGTGGTGAGCGCGGGGTGAAGTGAGGCGCGCCCGGGGAGGCTTTATAGGCGCTGGCGAGCACGGCCGAGGGCGGGGCTCTGACAAGCGCTCGGGGCGTGCGCGGCGAACACCAGTGCGCGCTCTGGCGTCTGGCATAGCGTCGAGCACGAGGCAGCGCAGAGAGAGGTCGAGTTCAAGCGCGGATTGGCCCCAAATCTTTGAGATTATGGCCATGATCCCGTTGAGAGATCTCTTCCTCTCAGGTCCCTTTGTCGTTTGTGTGTGGAGGCTAGCAGGTTTTGCTGACTGGATTAAGAGATAGAGAGGGGAGAAATCATGTTTGTCTCACTGCCGCACACAGGGAGAAGATCTCTGGTATGACGTGTCCAAGGCACGCGTCCCAATGCCATCTTCTGGCACAAGACAGAGAGGTTAGTTATGCACGTTTTTGTCAATGGGGCCATTAGGATTTGAGTTAGGGATCAATGTGAACACGCTTGATCTTTGGCTCAAGGTCTGAAATTCAGAATTCAGAATTTCAGAATTCCCTAATGAAATCCCACTTGAGAGGCTTGTTTAGAGTTTTATTTAAATTGTTTTGGCCAAGCTTCCTTAATCTTTGTTGTTGCTTATTAAATATACTCCAATGTTTATAATTGGACCAAGCCATGATTCTAAATTTTTCATACTCTTTTCCCCATTTTCTTGAATTTTGTTCATAGGGCTCAATTAGGGTTTTTGTTGGGGTTGCACATTTTGCCTTTTTGAAAAACCCATTTGTTTTGATCATGATGCTTTTAAGTATAAGCTTAGTGGGTTCTTTACCCTTAAATCAACTTGATGATCATGCTCAATTTTGCTCACATAAAATGATGGTTCTTGGGTTAGCACTTGAGTGAAACCCTAGGTGACACTGGGGTGTCACACTCGTCCCGATAGTTGAAGATTCATGAGAAGAATTATCCTACTCATGATCTGGAATTAGCAGTCGTGGTTCATGCATTGAAGACCTGGAGGCATTATCTTTATGGGCAGAAGTGTGATATCTACACGGACCACAAGAGCCTCAAGTACATATTCACTCAGTCAGAGTTAAACATGAGGCAGCGAAGATGGCTAGAGTTGATCAAAGATTATGAGCTGGAGATTCATTATCACTCAGGCAAAGCAAATGTGGTTGCAGATGCTCTGAGTAGAAAGAGTCAAGTCAATATGTTGGTAGCCCACCCGATGTCGTATGAGCTAGCGAAGGAGTTCGACAGATTGAGTCTCGGATTTCTGAACAACACCTAAGGAGTGGCAATTGAGTTGGAACCCACTCTAGAGCAAGATATCAGAAAAGGTCATAAGGATGATGAGAAGATCAACGAGATTCGGCAGTTGATCATAGATGGAAAAGGCAAGGATTTCCATGAAGATGCAGAAGGAGTGGTATGGTTCAAGGACAGATTGTGTGTTCCCGATATCAAATCGATCCGGGAACTGATTCTCAAGGAAGCTCATGAGACAGCATACTCTATACACCTCGGTAGTGAGAAGATGTACCAAGACCTGAAGAAAAGATTTTTGTGGTACGGTATGAAAAGGGAAATAGCAGAGTATGTGGCAGTATGTGACAGTTGTCAGAGGATTAAAGCAGAACACACTACAAAATGGCACCCCCTTTAGCAATGCATATATGTGTTGGTACAAGCCTATATAAGCGTTGCTAGGGTCTATACCAACGCATAATTATGTGTTGCCTATACTGCCGTTGCTAGGGGCTACTGCAACGCTTGTACATACGTTGGTAAGTCATATAAATAAGCGTTGGTAAACTGCAACAGATTTTTATAAGATACAACAACACTTACATGTGTTGGTGCCGCCCAAGACCAGCTCGTTTATCATAGGATGCTACAACGTTTAGTTTCGAGTTGTAGCAACATTTTTATCCGTTGCAAGCAATAAACCAATAAAAAATATTTGAATATTTTATTTTGAGGTTAAGATTACAACAAGCTGAACAATGCACATTTGATATTTCAGGAATCATCCACACACACATGGCAAATAAGCAAAATATATATATTTAAAATCAATAGTTGCATTACAAAAAGTGCCGCAACATGGGAGCGCCAGGTTTATTACAAAGAAAGTTCGAAGTATATATTCATGCATCATCCTTAAATCTTTCGCTGCCACTGTGTTTTGCGCTGATGAAAATTCAGAAACTACAGTCTTTCAGTTTCAGTTTAATGCTCCTGATGAAGCAATCCAAGACCCAACTACATCTGATCAAGTTGGTGAGAATTCGGGGGGAATCATCTGCCACCTCCCTCACCACTGACTCCACAGGTGCAGCCTTCAACATCAGCTTCAGGTTCAGATGCAAACAACCTTCAAATCATCACTATATATATCAGTAAACAGCAAAATTATTGCAGCAGAATAAATTCAAAAAAGAGGAAAAATTATTCACCAATCTCCAGTCATCCAAATGTGTTGGACAGCAGAGGCTTCTACTGTGTACCTCGAGGCAATGTCATCCACACTCATCAGACCATGGTGGTCAGTCGACATCCCTTGGTACAGTTGGATTATCTAGCTTTTGAATCTGCTGGACGTTCAGAACCTGATAGTAGCAAAAACAAGAATAGTCGGAAAAAATCCCCATAGTAGGGCACGTGACTGTAATCAAGTCAGTTATAGGGAGAAGCAAACAAGGATGGGACATGAGTGGGTTTCTATTCTAGGTATCACATAGCTAACAGAACCATGAACATCGAAATTGTGAAATCATACTAAACCATACTAAACGATAAGCAAGGTAAACTGAACCATGAAAACATTAGTTTTAATTTCCATTAATCTATTACCACAGTCCAGCCTCACAGACGGACATTAACTTTGTCATTGTATTGTAATATGTAAATCATAAAAAGAAGCAGAAAACAAATAAATTACCTTTATCAAACTTTTTGCTAGCAAGGTGTAGCCTGGTAACGATGGAGGCTTCCTCGAAGAGATGCTCAGACATATTTCGTGTAAAAAAGATGAGCGCATTGCATACATGAACCAAAATCATGCAAGTAAATAAGTAATAAGGCGGAAAAGCAAACTCTGAGCTAATAATGATGGCACCATGGTAAGTTAAATCGAAACCAACAGAAGCAAACAGGTAAAAGAAGAAACGAAAAGAAAACCATGTGTGGCTTCTTCAGAAGGAACCCAGTAAAAACAGTGTGCTTGAAGCAATAGCACGCAGACACACCTCAACATTATATTTGAGCATCAGACCAAAATCACTACAGCAGAAAATGCAGCTTCATGGTTGCAATCAAGGGCACGACACAAACTTTTAATCTAAATGAAAAAAGATATGAAGAATCTTATAACCAAAAAAACTACCAGTTAGCAACCCAATGAGCCTATGCACAAAACCGAAGGCGCCCTTCAGAAGCCGGATAAACAGTAGTGCACCTGAAGCTCATCCCATGGAGACTTTAGCACCACCACTCAAGCCCAAATCGGTGTGCATGCACAGCTCAGACAAACAAGCGAGCAGGATGGACGATTCTACTGTAGCATGATTAAAAACAGCATCAGCACTTCAGCTTCAGCAGCATTCGTCAATATTGCATATGCATGGTGGCTAGCACACTGGCTGGCTGCGCAGTGCACCGTGTTTTGGATACGAACACATGAAAAATTGGGTAATTGTGTCCTTTGTAACAGACAACACATGAAAAATTGGGAGAACAAATTACCATAGATAACCAGAAACAAATTTCAAACATACGTTGCTGGAAGAGTTAGCTCTGGTTTCACTCGAAGTGTCACAGAAACCATGCTTGTTTCAGTTCTGACGTTTTTTCCAGTTGCACCTACAAGCTTGTCCTTTTTGGCCTTCTTAAGAGAAGCATTTTGCTTTCCACCTTCTGTGTTTCTTTTCTGTAGAAAAATATAATGAGAAAACTTATGACAAGGGATAATAAATCAAATATGGATTGCAAAGACACCAAAATTCCTAGGACCAAGAACACAGGATGAAAAGTAAGTTTTTACCTTCTATGCACCAGCAAGTACCATGACTGATTATAGAACAATAATGGACAAATAATTTTGCATTTAAATAAAATAATAGTCACGATTCAGCGTAGCAGAACTTAAAATAATCACCGCTTGATGCGTGTTCAAGTATTTTTGGGACAAAGATATAAACAGCATATGACTCATATCCTAAACAAATCCAAAATTCATCGTAGTGAAATAAGCAAAACTATTTAAATGGAGGTAGTGATCCACGCCATCCGGTTTGAAATAAGTAGTCTTTGGATTCTGTAGAAATCTTGCAGCTTCGAAACTGAAAAGAAAATAATAGAAGTTAGTGATCAACAACATTAAATAATTTCCATGTTGTCGTATGGTCGAATCTGAAAAGAAAACAATTGTGGTGGACTCATGTTGATGATGCAAAAATAATTGAGCACCATGTGTTATACTATCATATATAGGAACATCGTAAACTTCTTAGGGGTCCAAGAGTCTAAAACAATAAACCACAATGAGGGGATTACAGTGAACTTACATCATGATATCATCCTGAACTGAGTTGAAGCGTCGTGATGTTGAAATGAGCATATATCAGTTTTTGTCGTCTTCAATCTGCACGGATAATCATAATACTGAAATTGATAGTAGTAGTTCGGAGTAGTAATGACTAGTTAAGTAAGAGGGTAGTTCATACACAACACGAAGGCCATGCTATAAGATTGTTGCCGACATCACCAATAACCTCCATGTTGTCGTATGGTCGAATCAAAGGCTCAATAGGCAGTATTACAAGTCTAACACGCACCATCCAAAATTCTCTGCCTAACTTAACACCTGCAACTTTATGATTTGGGTCTCGACCAAGTACTGTGCCTAAGGCAACAGTCTTGGTTGGACATCTCCAGCTTTTTAAGAACACTTGTGCTCCAGTCTAGTAAACATGCTCAAGTGTATCAGTAAAAACTTATGTAATGTGGGCACAATAATGGTAAGAAAATTTTGATTTTACCAATATTGACTCATCTGTTGGTCGGTCACCTGGAGTACCCTGATTTATGGACAAAAATATCGAATTAGTAAAGTGGATTTAAGAATATGAATGTACACAAATTTTTGAGTCACCTTTTGTTTCATGCACCATAACCTATAACTAATACATATTAGTAATGAAAACAATTCGATATACTTAACAAGAAAGTTGAATTTCACTGTCACCTTTGATGTGGTAGCACACTTGGTTTTATCAAAGGTAGTTGCAGATTGCATATCTTTCCTTTTTACCTGTCATTACATCACAATGAGTATTCAATATTTTAATATTTTTGGATGATTACGAAATAGTTAATTTTGTACATATTATTAACTTCAATTTAGTTATGCAACACCCTAGTGTACTGCCAATTAAAATGCATCTCCATTCAAGAATGAGTAGTATGTGAGATACTACTAATTACTAATGAACAATGAATACAATACATGGGTCATGTGTAGAAGTACCTGGTTCTTAGATGCTTCTTCATTTAAGGAAGTAGAAGTTGCTTCCTTGGTCATACTCTGTATGTGCGAGACATCAATGTAAAGATAAGCAATCATGATTATGTATGTTGAATAAATTTATTGCATTCCCACCTTCGATGAATTAGCGAGCTTAGTATTATCGAAGGTAATGTCTCTTTCCAACTCAAATTGCCTTGTCTACCAATATATTAAATTGAAAAATGAATATAATAAAACATCACTTTGTAGGGCGTATATATTCCATGTATTGAAATTTTGATGTAGCTGACCTTATGGGTAGTGGCTAGTCTATCAGTTCATTGTAATTTACCTTGCCTAGTATCAGCCACCTTAATCTTCTTTAATTCAATACATATTATTAATGTTTGCATTATACCATGAAATCTAGAAAGATGAGTTATGAGGTAGCAGAGGACCTTATGGATAGTAGAAGTTTTTCTGAATGTTGGTTGCAAATCCTCGTACTCCTTTGCCTCTTGCTCTCTCTTTATGAAATACAGATTAGTAGTTTAGCAAAAAATTTATAGGGGGTATTGAGTAGCGCTACTTTTTGCTGGGGCTGTAGCTATGGCTGCTGCTGTACATTGTAAAATAACTATGTTGTGTTGTAGAAAAAGCCATAGCGCAGCCACAACAATCTGAAGCGAACAAGGCAATGTAATGCAATCATACCTGAGAGTAAGTTTTTTCATTGTCCATCCTGAATTCTTGATTTTGTGGCTCAACATATACACGCTGATGAAAAATAACTACAAGATGAAGTAGTAGGTACTAAAATGTAAGAAAGTGCGGATGTGTAAATTCCATACAGATGCCTACTTTACGTTTTGAAGACGTTGGAAATTGATTCACTGGAAGATCGTCCAAACATCCCTGTCATAGCAAACAAATAACCAAATGGATTAGATGTTACACATAGACCTACTGTATGAACTGATTGTGAAATGGAGTTCAATAATTTTACATGTACACTTTGATGTTGTTCGAAGAGTACACTCTTTTGTTGCAACTCTTGTATAGTAGCATCTTGCTTGTGTACATGGTTTACGAGTTTTTCCATCTGAAGTTTCAAAGAGAGGACATCTTCACTTGCTGTTGGGTCCAAAGATGTTACATGTAGCTGATTAAGACGTCTTGATGTTGTCCCATCTAACACTTTGTTCGGGTTTGGAACAAGACCAAGGCCATGCACATGACCAGGCTTCTCTTCTCCTAATATCTTGTTTAGTGCATCTCCATTCCATGCAATCTTTCCTTGGCTAGTGTCTGCAAATTCTGGATGCTCTGCTAACAGTTCCTGCAAATCATTCTTTTAAAAGGATTAAATTATTCAGCATGTCACAAGTACATAAAAATTTTGAACCAGTAAATATTTGTAGAAAATTGTACCACATGTGGATTTGTGTTCTTGGTAGGGTTTGCTTTGTGTGTGTGGATATATAAAATAGCCCTGTGAGGGTATTTCTTCTCAGGATCTTTTTCCCTCTGTTGGACATGTAAGGTAATAAAGATTAGTGACAGAAATATGGTTGTAAAAAGCATGTTCTTCACAAGTGTAGTTGCAACAGAAGTACCAAATCCTCTCTAGTCCGAGCGAAACTCTTTGTGCCGGCTGTATGGGTAGTCTTTTTTTTTCCACAATTATTCGTATTCGCCATGCTTATATCCTACCATAAAATGATTACATAGATAATGTAATCGCAACTGACAAGTTGCACAAGATAACTGATTAATGTAAAGGTAGCCATGAACCTTTGCTTTTGTGGTCACCCAATGATTCACAAGTGCAATCCACTGATCCGCAATTACCCCAGGTGGAACGTTGTTGTAATTAGCTTCCAAACCCTTATGTGCATCATAATATATGGATTTTAAGTTAGATTTATGTTGCCTCCATCTCTCTCCAATGGTTTTTAGTACCCATTTTTCCATACAAGCAGGATAAAGGAATCTCCTCTGCATACAATATATAAAGACAATGGTAAAATTACCCTATGTATCATCTTCTAGATAATTACTGCAATAAATGTGTCATACCTTTACTTGCTTAAGTATATCCTCCTTATTTTTCTGCTCATTAGTCAATCTCTCTTTCTTACCTATCAAAAGCCTCCAATCCTTGTAGATTAAGCTACACAAGTTTCCATTCCTGGCTACCATGCCAAGGAATTTTCCCATGATTCCTGCCTCTTCTCCAATTGGCTGGTCAAGTTCATTACATTGTACTACAATCATATGCCCTCTAGGAATGTTCCACACATGTAATAGTTTTGTCTTACCCCGCCTTTTCACCTCCACATTTGTCTCTATCCGGGGTCAAAATGCAAAAATAATGGAACAAATGGTTACAAATGGATGATTACGACTATTCTTAAAAAGTACGTTATCTTATTTCAGTACCTTCGTCTTCAACCTCAATGTCTGCCTCCATATCAGTTGGGTTCTTTGAATTAGGCTCCATTTCAGAAACCTCGCCACTTTGATCATGTCCACCTACGGCAAACGATTCTTCTTCCATCTCGCTATCTGATTCATGTGCAAGAGTTTTCTGTAATTTTTTTTGCCCTACATGGTCCTCTGATAGATACTCCTCATTGCTTTCAACGGTCTGCTTCCTCCTTCCCCTTGGCATCTCCACTACACAATGACATAAATTATCAGAGTTCTTGTGCTAGTGCTACTACATTATTTGTGGACTAGCATACCGACTAATGACAAATACTGATATAACTCAGGTAGCAACTGTCGAGTAACTAGTATGCACTGATTTTTTTCTAACATCAGCAGCAAGGGATTAGGAGTGGATCATAGGAGCCAAGGGATTATGAACATCAACATCAAGGGATTAGTAGTGGTCAATGGGATTATTCAATATGAGTGGGATTATGAACATCAGCAGCCAAGGGATCATAGGAGTTGCTCCATATACCAAATAGTTTATCACACATTCACTGGATCTGGAGGGGGGCTGGCGGCCGACGGGCAACGGCATACCTGGGTCCTGTAGGGCGTAGGGAGGACTGAGGAGGAAGGAAGGGGCCCAGCGGGCGGCGGCGTACCTGGAGCCTGGAGGGCAGCCGGCGTCGTCTGGCGCGATGGCGGCTCCTGGCGCGATGGCGGCTGGCTGGGCACGATAGCTGGAGCGCAGGATGGCTGGCGCCTGGCGGATGAGTGAGGAAGATGAAGAGGAGAGGAGCCCGCTTGAGGTTATCTAGTTGAAGATGGAAACTGCACGATGATTACGGAGCATCGTGAGATTTGCTTTAGCAGTAAAAAAATGGAGGGAAATACTTATTAGATGTAATTAAAAAGAAAGCTTTGCCAAATCTAACTTCCATACATTGATAAATCATGGGTCATAAATAAAAATAACTTTTAACTATATGTATTAAAAAATCATGGGTCTAAAAGTTCAATGCGAAACAAATGCAACCTGATTCTAGGACATCTCGATTGAGGACACAAGTCGGAGATATGGTCAAAGTTTATACGAACCGAGCTAAAAAATTACAAAGATGTAAAAATGTTGATTATAATGTTTTTCAATTGGTTATGAAATATTTACAAATATAATAAATTTTATAATGTTTTTAAATTGATTCTCCCAAAAGACCATGGTCGTCCATCTGATCGCTTGTATCTCAGAATATTATGATCCCAATATGGCAATGTGAACAGGCTACTTACAAACTTGTAAGTTTTAGAATTCTTAAAATCCCCTAGTGAAATTATGTTAGGCAAAATCGAACGATCATAATAGGTCATAGGAGCTGATCTTAGCTCTGTTGTTCCATCAAATGAATCTGCATCAAAACGATAAGGATGGTCTTCATCAAGCCATTGACGGTGTCCCATAAAAGATGACTTACGACCGTGCTTTAGACGTTTGGTCCATGCATTGTCACCACATGGCGGGCAAGCAAATTCGCCATGAACCATATGTGATGAGAGCATTCCTAAACCTGGCAAGTCACTTGTCGTCATTAAAACAGCCCCTCGCAAATTAAATAGTTCATCTCTTGATGCGTCATATGTGGACATGCCATTCTGAAATATATCTTTCAGGTCCTCCAATAGTGGTTCCAAGAACACATGAATTTTGTCTCCAGGACTTTTAGGACCAGGAATCAATAAGGACAACATAAGATTATGATCTTTCATGCATAACCACGGAGGTAGGTTATATACTGTTAAAACTACTGGCCAACAACTATGAGTACTGCTCAACATCCCAAATGGATTAAACCCATCTGTAGCCAACCCAAAACGAATATTGCGAGAGTCTGATGCAAAAAAATGGGAACTTTTCATCGAACCTGGTCCATACGGGTGCATCTGCTGGATGACGTAATGCACCATCCTTTATGCGCTCTTCATCATGCCACCTTATGAGAGGTGCTATATCCTTGCACATAAACAATCTTTTTAGCCTATCTTTAATAGGAAAGTATCGCAAAACTTTGCAAGGACTAGCTTTCCTTCTTTGTTTCTTTATTAAAACCGACTCAGGTTGCATACCCTTCCACCGTGAGGCCTTACAGGTAGAGCAGAAATCATCATCTTTTTTCCCTTCCAAAATAGTTGGCAATTATTTGGACAAGCATGAATGTCCTCATACCCTAATCCAAATTTTGAAATAATTTTTTTGGCTTCGTAAAAATTCTTGGGGAGTTGTTGTCCATTTGGAATAGTCATACGAAGAATGTCAAGAAGATCACCAAAAGATTTATCCGTCCATTTGTTCATTGATTTTATTTTAAATAGAAGCACCAATAAAGTCAGAATTGTCAACTCACATCCTGTCCATAGCAGCTTATTGGATTCCTCAATCATCTTATAAAACTTTGCTGCATCCAAACAGGACCCTTTCGTAGGAGCATTGCCATCAACCATAAGTGTGTCATCATACATGTGTTGTATTGTATCATGAATCATTTGCGTCATATTAACTTGTCTTTCGTTACTACAACTATTTTGACCCATATTATTATTTCCATGCCCAGAAGTATCTCCATGAAAATCCCATTGGTCATAATTCTCAAGTATCCCATTGCACACCAAATGCTCAAACATAACATCACTTGGCTGCACAGTAGTGTGCACGCATGACTTACAAGGGCAATAATTCTTGCTTCCTTCAGGTTTATCTTTGAATGCAAATTCTAAGAAGCCTTTTACACCAGCTACATATTGAGCCGAGCCTTTAGAACATTGCAAAAGAAGCTTCACCACCTCTAAATCCATTATGAAACTATAAAAAATACTGATGTTAATTCTACTATAAAAAATCTAAAACTTATTTCTCAATTGTATTAGTATATTGATTTCTAGATGTCTACAAGTAACACAATAATAGCTCAAAATTATATTTACCCAGCTAGTCTATACATAAACAAATATCATGTTTTAGATATGTTCAGAAAAATTTCCATACCTTACTCTTCTGATTGTTAGAAAGTCGATAAATAATGGTACTAGTTCAACCTTTCATGCACTCCCTAAGAAACTGAGACCCGGCTACTGGTTCGAAGCGCATCCCTAGTGTTCGTCGATCGGAGGCAACAAGAAGAGGAAATCAAGAAACGTATCGGATGATGATTGGCTTCTCCCCCTCTGACTTATGTCGTTGTGCTGCTAGGAACTATGCAGGGAACTATCCAGAATATCCACGCCACCAGGGAATTCGATGAAGGGAAGAGGAGCTATGGCACACAGAGACGAAGAGAAGATGAGCGAGGGCGCACAGAGACAAAGGGAATAGCGACGGCGCACTGACCTCCCTAAGATCTGCGACGGCGCACAGGACCTTTGCCTGACTCTATGACAACGGGGAAGAAACCACAAGCGGCGAGGAATCCAATGGGGAGACGAGCAGAGCGGGAAGAAGGAAGATCTCAGGTGGAACCCTAGCGTACCTCCGGTGTGGGACCTGGATCCACCGCGTTCAAAAGATAGAATAAGTAAATTATAAACACTTTCCTATCACAACTCGTCAATAGCTCATTTGGTTACTAAAGCATAGATTATGGTATGCCCATAGGTTAGGTTGCAGGATCAAATACCAGGGTATACTATTTTGTTTTTTGCAATATCAGTTTTCTATAAATTTTTACGGTGTACATAAAACAGTTGCGTAAATTTGTACAGTATGTATAATTACAATAGTAATTTTCTACAGTAGTTATACTTACAATACTGTATGGATTACCTTGCAACATATATAAATCATGCCTATGGTGGCTACAAATCTAATCACTTAATGGTTTAATTGCAACATACAATAACTACACCGATGATATTTGCAACACATAATAAGTGTTGCTCTATGCTCGTTAGCAACACATAACACTTGCAACACATAATATGTGTTGCTTTGTGCTCCTAAGCAACACATAACACTTGCAACACATAGTAAGTGTTGTTATATGCTTCCTTGCAACATATAAAACCATGTGTTGCTAGACATGCGTAGCTACAGGGTTGTTCTGTTGTAGTGACATCAGAGAACTGCAGGTTTGTTGCAACCGTTGCAGATTCCTCAGTGGAAATGGGATGAGATTGGAATGGATTTCATAGTCGGTTTGCCCCGCACTCGTACTGGTTATGACTCCATTTGGGTAGTAGTGGACCGTTTGATAAAGGCGGCCCATTTCATACCAGTCAAGACCACCTACAACAGTGTGGTGTTAGCCGAACTAGACATGTCTCGGATTGTGTGCTTGCATGGCGTTCCAAAGAAGATAGTATCATATAGAGGCACCCAATTCACCTCTCATTTTTTGCAGCAGTTGCATGAAGCTTTGGGCACACACTTGAAGTTCAGCTCAGCTTATCACCCGCAGACAGATGGTCAAACAGAGAGAACCAATCAGATTCCGGAGGACATGTTGAGGGCTTGTGCTTTGCAAGACAAGATAGGTTGGGACAAGAGATTAACATATGCAGAATTCTCTTACAACAACAGCTACCAAGCCAGTCTGAAGATGTCACCATTTGAAGCGCTCTATGGGAGGAATTGCAGAACTCCATTGCATTGGGATCAGCCTGGTGAAAGACAGGTGTTCGGTCCAGATATTTTGCTTGAAGCCGAAGAGAACATTAGAATGGTCCAAGGAAATTTAAAGGCAGCGCAGTCCAGACAGCGAAGCTATGCTGACACTAGAAGAAGGGAACTCAGTTTTGAAGTGGGATACTATGTCTACTTGAAGGTGTCACCCATCAGAGGAACCAAAAGGTTTGGAGTCAAAGGCAAGCTAGCACCCCGATATATTGGGTCGTATCAGATTCAAGCAAGACGTGGAGAAGTGGCTTATCAACTCAACTTACCAAAGAATCTGTCCGCTGTGCACGATGTGTTCCATGTGTCACAGTTGAAGAAATGCTTGAGAGTGCCAGAAGAGCAGTTGCCAAAAGAGGATCTTGAAGTTCAAGAAGATCTGACTTATATTGAGAAGCCAACTCAAATTCTGGAGATAGCAGACTGGGTCACTCAGAGAAGTACCATCAGGATATGCAAAGTCAAATGGGGTCACCACTCAGAAGAAGAAGCAACCTGGGAAAGAGAAGATGATTTGAAAGCCAAGTACCCTGAGCTCTTTTCTAGCCAGCCCTGAATCTCGAGGGCGAGATTCTTTTAAGGGGGACAGGTCTGTAACACCCTGATTTTGGGGGTATAAAATTTCTTTCTAATTATCACCCAAAATCATGTGTTACTCTTCCTTTTCTCACTCTAGGTTTCTCTCTCTATATATTCTTTCTCTTTTTTTCCTTTTTGATTAGAAATAGCTTAAACTAGTGGAGCTAGGTTAATTATTTATTTTTGCCAAAACATTATGAGTCATGACATATTGCATCATCCTAAGCTTAAATATTCTTTGAATTGTTGCACTTGTTTGAATTTGAAACCTAATTTCAATTTGGAATTGAAAACCCTATAGAAAAGAAATAGAAAAGGAATTAGAAAATCCAGAGAAAAGGAAAAACGCAAAGCAGCCCAGCCGCCCCACTAAGCCCAGCCAGGCCACGCGCCCGCGCCGCCTGACAGGCGGACCTCGCCTATCAGCGGCAGTTCCCCTCTCGCGCGCGCCCTCCCTCTCTCGCTCGCTGCCCAGTGGGACCAACCTGTCGGCGCCAGTTTCCTTCGCCGGTTCACTCTCTCTCTCTCTCTATCTGTCTCGCGGGCCCGGTTTGCCAGTGTCGAGTCGTTGCCCCGTGCATCCCCTTTTTCTCTCTCTGTGCCATGGGCCTGCCTTGTCAGTTCCACCTTCCCCGCTCTCGCCGTGGACCGGCGAGTGCACACTCGCGCACGTCACCAGGTTTCTCGGCCACGACGCTCGCCCACGCGCCCAGCTCCCTTCTTAGAGCCCCGCCCGCGCCCCGCGCACACCCCTCGCCTCATTTCTCTCGGCTTCAACCTCTCTCACGCTCTGCTCACGCCGCCAGCCGCCGCCAGAGACCCGCGCCCGTGTTCCCGGCCATCCAGCTCGTTGGAGACCGCTCCAAGCCTCCCCGAGCTCTGCCCCGAGGTGAGACACCCGTCCCCATGCCTAATTTCCCCTATTGCGCCCTGTGTTCGGCCAATTTCACCTTCGTTGGTGCTCGGCCACGGTGGTCCGCCGTGCTCACGCGGTGGCCGGCCGATTTAGCCCGGTCTAGTTCACCGGAGTAGGTCCCTGTGTCGCCCCTGCCTCTGCTGAAGTTAGCCAAGGCCTTAACGCGCCTTAGGACCCCTCCCCGTGGCCGGAATGGCTCACCGGAGTTTCTCCGGCCCGCCCGAGGCCTTCTCACCGTCGTTCTCCCCTCTCTGCCCGTGGATTCATGGTCCTTTCCCCGCCATCGAGTTCGTCGTGGCATCTTCTTACTCTCTGCCCAACTCCGGCGACCTCAGAACCCCCCTAGCTCGCGCCAGCCTCAACTCCGGCGACTTCACCGCTGCGGAGAGGAGCGGCGCCGCCCGCAGCCGTCTGTTTCCCCGGTCTGATCTCCTCCGTCCGATTCAGATCGAACGGCTCAGACCGCGGGTACCGCTTTGTCTGTTTCACTGGTCTGATCCCCTCCGTCCGATTCAGATCGAACGGCTCGGACCATGGGATACCGCTTCGCGCACGCGCGCCCTAACGCTGAGGCCCGCCTGTCAGCGCCCAAACCCTCTGGCGCTAGGCCCGCTCGGTCAGCGTGCTCTCCCCCTGTTGCTGACACTCCCTGGCCCGCCTATCAGCGCTCGCCAGCTCGCGCGCGTGCCCTCGGCCGCAGATCTAATATCGGTCGTCGATTTCTGATCTAGCGGTTAGATTCACCCGATAGCCCTTCGCGCGGTAGTTTTCTTAAAGAGACCCTCGGTTTACTGGAAATCAACCTGCCATCCCTGGTTTTCGCGCGCAGGCCCCTGTAATCTTGCAGACTTAGCCCTGGACTTTTAATTATTCACAGAATTAGCCATAATTTCACATTTTGAATTCCCAAACTTGTTTATTTCATAACTTTTGCATATGAACTCCAAATTTAGTGATTCAAATTGCAAAATGTTCATAGAATTATTCTCTGTTGAAATAAAATGGTTTCACTCACTGTCTGCACACTCTAAATTTTTAGGATTGAATATGAACTAATGTAGGTGTATGTTTTATTTATTTAATAAAAGAAATAAAAGGAGAACCTTAGAGATTTAAACTTGTTTAGGCTTGTGAGATTAATAATATGTATTACATAAGTTCATCTCTGTTCTAAATTTTAGGTCACCATAAAATAAATTGATCTATGACTTTATACTTGTAAATAACACTTAGGAGAAATAATAATCTATTTTCAAACAAAGTTAATGTAGGTTATAGTTTATGTTATACTTTGAATCCATTATCCCTTATGTAGTATTGTGTCCTTTTAAGATGTGTTCCAATGTTTGTACAAATTTGGTGTGATGTTCATTTGTACTTTCCAAATGTATTGAATGCATGCTCGCTTTATTTAGACGACGAGCAGTCCGAGGTTCCTGAGTGTGTTGTTGGAGACCTCCCTGAGAAATCACCTGGTGAAGGAAAGTGTCCTCTGACCCATTATGTCCTACATACTTTATGATTCACTGTCCCGCATTACTTTATGAAACCTAAGGATTGACTAGTCTGTATTCACTTATCCTTGTTTACCTTTTGGGGTTATCATGGTTAGCATGTTGCTACTGCCTTAACTTAATTAATGAACATGATGTGAACATTTATGATACGATACTGTTATCCTGATTATGTGGATGATCTTGTGATACTTTAGGGGGCTCAGGCCTTTTGCCTGAGTACCTCTCCGTAAGGACCTGTTCATGGAGTGACCACCCGGGATAACAGTACAACCATGAGGATGTAATGGGACGCCCTTAGCTAATTAATTAGATGAACCTAGGGGTATAGTTGGCTTTGCCGGAGGGCCGTCAATGGGGGCCGGGGCGTAGTGCTCGCTCTGCCAAGGTTAGGCTGCAGAGGTTCTTTCGTTTTGGTTTTGTTAGTCACCCACCTTGGGGAGGTGTACTGCGTTTGTACGACTGGCAAAACCTAATGAGCAGCTATGAACCAGGGGAGTCTTTGTAAAGGCTACATAGAGTATCCCTGGCCATTCACCTTGGTAGTGAAGATCGGGTCTGTACAACCCAGGCTGGAAAGGGATCACGACTTGTGGGTAAAGTGTACAACCTCTGCAGAGTGTTAAAAACTGGTATATCAACCGAGCTCACGGTTAAGAGCGGCCTTGGGATCCTCTTTGATTAGAAGAACTTTGGATACTTTTATGTTGATGATTAATAATGATGTTATAAAATCTGATCTCTGGTATTTCCTCGTTTGAGGAGGTACTTCTGGGTAATAACTGGGTTTATTACTAAAACTTGGCTCTACTAATAATAATAAATACTTGACCAACTAAAAGCAACTACTTAACCTCAAACTCCACATACAGCTAGTCCACTTTAGCCAAACGGGACATTTGCTGAGTACGTTGATGTGTACTCACCCTTGCTTTACACACCACCCCACCCTAGGTTGTCCCCAGTGTACCCAATGCTCAGGAGGTGATGCTGGCAACATGGATGACTTCGAGGCGTTCCAGGAATATGACGAGTTCTAGTTCTTTCTTAGTGGCAAACCCCCAGTCAGCTGCCTGTGTAGGCTTAGCATCTACGTTTCGTATTTCCGCACTTTGATAATTATGTTGAACAATGGTTATGTAATAGACTCTGTGGATGTCTTGGACATTTTGTTGTAATAAAGTACCTTTCCGCTATTTATTTTGAGCATTGTGTGATGATGTCCAATTATGTAATCGCTGTGTACGTGAGTTTATGATCCTAGAACGTACATGGTTCGCATTCGGTTTACCTTCCAAAACCAGGTGTGACAGCTGTCCTCCAAGATGACGCCATGCTCCACTCGAATGTGAGGGAGATCCACCGGAATTTCCTCAACTACCACTGGGTAGACAGGAACTTGCCATGGCAGAGGGGCATAGTAGGTATTGACTCGGGTGGTTTGAAGGGTACGAACCATCTACAAGAGAAAATGTCAACTCAGTTGAATTTTTAAAGAGGTAAGGCCAAAAATAATTTTATAAGAATGAAATTAGCAAGTTTTGAACAAACTAGGCTTTCCATTTCTAACTAGTCTAACGACCTATGGTTTGCATAGCCTTTGATACCAATTCTGTCACACCCGGTTCTGGGGGCAAAACCGAATGCATAGCATATGTGTGCCAAAATCCATTTTCCACACATATGTTGACGTCACAAGTGTAATATATCAAAAGACAATGCAATAAAGGCATAAAGAGAGTAGAGTAGTCTTTATTACAACATTCAGACAATAGTATCTTAAACTGTATCATCAAAGTATAGCAAAAATAACATGGGTAATCTCCCACAGGAAGATGTCCGGCGCATCGTTAGACTCAGTATTCATTGTAATCTCCATCTAGGTCTTCTTCATCACCCTCTGATCAAAATATTAGCAAGGGTGAACTCACTTATGGTCGAGGCTCAACAAGTGGGGAAAAAATGCAAGGTTAACAAGGTAAGGCTAAGGTTAAGCGGTAAGCATTTTAGTTGGTCAATATTTTATTAGCAACACTTGTCTTACTAATAACTGTGTATCCCAAGTATCCCATTTAAACAAAGGTATAAGAGTATATCAAAAACACTTAAGTGAAACCACTTAAGCAAACCATTGGCAGATCATCAGATCTCGATTTATTGTCCATCTTTAGGTTCAATTATCATGTGAGGGTCCAGGTTGCTCTTAACCGTGAGCACGACTGACATATCAGTTTTACACTCTGCAGAGGTGGTACATCTTTACCCACAAGATGTGTATCCCAACTAGCCTTGGGTTGTACGGACCCTTAAACACTGCCAAGGTGGATGGCTAGGGATCCGCTATGAGGTTTTCACAGAATACACTTAATACAAAGCAACCTGCTAAGGTTTCTAAGTCGGTGTGGAGGCCCTTTGGGCGAGGTACCTTAGCCAAGAATACGTCCCCATGTTAACGTGAGCTGCCACCACTGTCGCCCCCCCCCCTCTTGCCCATATTTCAGGAAAGGTTGCTAGGTACTAAGCACATTAAGGTAATTACCAAAGTCAGTGCCATGATAGCACTCGTGGTTGCACTGTTATCCTGGGTGGTCACTCCATGTTCCAATTAATATGAAATAATCTTGTTTAACCATTGGGTTAACAGCATAATACCAATTTCATTTCTGGAACATTAATATCAATAATGAGTGACATCAAGATTATCAAGTTGAGCGGTAGCACAAATTTGCAAAGCATAGTATTTTCCCAGGGTAATCAAGGAATACAGTTGGTAAATCTAGGAAATCCTTAATTAGGCAAATCCCATCAAATTATGCAATATATCCAAAAAGTAAATGTTATTATATGCATTAATTGGGTACACATACAATATGCAGAGGGAGAATCCACTTGCCTTGCTCAAAAGTTTCCTGTGGGTCGTCCTTGAACGAGTTTGGTTCGTCTACCTCACAGTCCACTTCTAGCATCGATTTGTGTATCGTACATACAAAAGAATACGTACGCCAAATAAATAAACATACACCATTATAGGGATAATCTCTAATACTCCTTAAGAAGCCACTGTAGGCATCCACATATTTTTTTGGTGCATGGTTCTGCCGATCGGAATGTTGTCGCGGCGCGGATCCCCCCACCCTCCTCCCCCTCTGCTCCCCACCATCAACGCCGATCCGCCATCAGTGCCCGCCCTGCCTCCTAAGGCCCCGCCCCGTCCACGCCCCCAACGCATCCCTGGATCCCCGCGAGATGCAGGTTCTCCTCCACCTAAACCCTAACACAGCTTCACCACCGCGTCGCCATCCTCACCACAGCAGAGTTCCTCCGCCTCCTCCTCAACACCTGACCCCCGCCCCCACGATGTCGCCGCCGCTTGGTATCTAATCAGTGTTTCATCTGCGGTGAGGCAGCTAGGCACCGTGATGCGCTAGTCGTGGGACAACTGCTTCTTGGGTGGCGACGCCCGTGTAGGCAGGTGCGTCACAGCCGGAGCCGGAGGTCTTCTCCTTCGCCGAGCCCCTCCACACTGTGGTCCCTAGGTGAGTATATACTGGCCATCTCTCTCTTTCTTTGGTGCGCTTCCCTCCTCTCCCCACCGCGTCCAGGTCTTCTCCCCTGTGGTTCAAATCCCCGGATTGAACCGACGCCTCCTGAAGGATCTACAGCGGCGACGAGGTAAGCTCTTTTGGTCTTTTTTTGTGCAGCGGTGGCGAGGTAAGCTCTCGGGTTGGCATAGCCGTACAAGTTCATTTCTTGGTTGGATTTCCACCTCCTTTCTGCTAAACCGTGACTTAATTAGGTTTGGAAGATTTTCTCAAATCCGACAGGCTATTGGTCTCGGATTCATATATACAGTCTCCTAATTAAGCGAGTGTCCTCGCACTTTAGATACTTTTCATAAACCCTCATGGTCATTTAGATTGTTATGTTTGTCTATACTGCACCATTCTTTTGTGTTGTTTGTACAACCCTATTTGACATTTTTCTTGTCGGGGGTATATGTGAATATGGCATCTGATCTTTGTTGCTTGTGTGAGTAGTGCGTAGGGATTTGTTAGAGATGGCTAGATGGGAAACGGATCAAAGAACATGCTCTCAAGAAGAACGAGGAGAGTTGATCCTCTTGAAGGACTGAGGAAATATAAAGGAGGGTACAACATCACTGACAAGCACTACTAGAGTGTAAACTCCCTACATATCTGAACTGTTAACATACTTTTTTTCTCTGAACTCTAAACTGTAAAAATATCCATATGTTAGCGGTCTTCTTGATATATGTTTGTATGGTAGTATAGTACTGTATTGTGAATCTGTGATGAAGTTATTCTTTATTTGTTCATAAAGAGAACAAGCAAATCAGTGGTAATTTTTATGCTTACGTCCTATCATAATAGATTTTTACTGTGAACACACAATGCGGACTTGGATATCCCAATTAAAAGGTTAGTCAATTATCCTGCTTTTTAAAAACCATCAGTAAGGAGTCTGTTTTGAAGTTTAAAGGATATTTTTGGTTTGATGTGTTGCCCTTTTTTACATTACATAATGACACACTTTTCATTTTGCTTGTATAAAAGGGAAAACATAGTGGCAGAGGCTCCCACGCAAGTGGGGTCGAATCAGGATAGCATTTCAATTTGTGAATTAGAAGGACGATTGTTTATAAGTTGTACAAAAACTCTTTGGTCAGATCCTATCTCTGGAAAGGTTACTATCTTGGCAGGCAATGCAATTTTTTAGGCTGCTGCCTGTTGGTTGTGAAGATGGTTTCTTACAGGTGTGTAATATCCATTCTTTCAAATCGATCATGTGTTTCAATTTAGGGCAAAAACCAAATTGAAACAGGAACATGCCACTCTTGGACATTTAGCATAACTTTTATGTTAAAACTCTACACATTTTTATGTAATCGTTGTACACTAACATTGTAATATATGTTTGTTCATTTTTATTTAATCATTGCGCATTAACATTTTATCGAAATTTTTGTGTGCCGTCGCAACACACGGGCATCCTACTTTGTTATTTAATTCTTCTTCATGCCATAAGGATCGTGCAAGGGGTTGAAGGAATGGGCCAACCCGAAGTGACTTCTTTTATGGCATGAGGAAGCGATGGGAGAACCTCATTCTAGAACTCTGTGATGAGCACTTCTTTTATGAGGAGGTCAGTTAGTGCCTAAACTCAGTACTCAAATACCGCTGCTTAGATGTTTCTTGTTTGATTTACTGGTTTTTCAATTCTGATTTCGCAGCGGAGTGCCGGTCCAAGAGGGATTCACCAAGCCTTTTCAGTCATGAGCACTTCTTTTATGAGGAGGTAGTTAGTGCCTAAACTCAGTACTCAAATACCGCTGCTAGATGTTCCTTGTTTGATTTACTGGTTTTTTCAATTCTGATTTCGCAGCGGAGTGCTGGTCCAAGAGGGATTCACCAAGCATTTTCAGTTGGCGCGAAACGCCGACAGTTGGCGCGCCAGGTAGGGGCCTGCTGCGTGTTAACGAACAACTTCCTGTTGAGTTCCAGATGGGTAGTCTACAGCAACCTCTTCAGCCCGGGACGGTGCTCCACTTCGGGAGTCTCGAGTTCATGTCCCTCGACGGCAGCTACGACATGGTACTCCTCCCCCCGCAGCGCGACAGCAACCACGACGGTCGTCAGCTCGCCCGGCGGCGGCGAACTCGACGACGTCTTTCCCCCGTGGCGGAAGAGCAGCATCCGGGTTTGTCCCATCACCCTCCTCGCCGCAGGAGGAGGAGACGGGGCAACCGTGGCCAGGCAGGAGGCGGCACCTCGTCGGCTGTCGAACGAGTCGACGACGCCGGCACCCCAGCGGGGGACATGTCGGGCGTTGTCCTCGCACCTGAGACAACGACGGATGTAGTTTCCCCGCAACGTGCCAATCCCAAGCGGACAGATGACGCCAGCACACTCACGAAGGGCTTGCTGGGCGTTAGCCTCATACCTGAGATAACGATGCAGTCCGTCCCCGACGCGACTTCGTCACCGTCCATCGATCAAGAGGTACCGTCCGTTTTCCACCCTGTGCCTTTTAGATTCAGCTTCGATCCACCAAGCGACCCCGCTTCGGTGAGCGCTTTCATAAAGGCATATCCTAACCTTCCGGGGTACCATATGTGGTCGTCTTGGAATCGGCTGACGGCCGTCTCAACCTACGGGCCCCCGGGTTCCGAGGAAGAGGACGGTCCCGACTCCGGTTGGGATTTCTCCGGGCTCCATGATCCCAGTGCCATGCGAGACTTCATGACCACATGTGACTACTGCCTCTCCGGTTGCTCTGATGATGGCCACAGCCTTGACGACGAAGGTTGTGGCCCAAGTTGCGAATGTTTCCACGTCGATCTAGGGGGTCGCGACGAAGGCAACCACCTCGGTATGCCGGAGGATGACGATCCCCCTGGGCCTGCTTCTCGCGTTGACATCTCGCGGGAGCTAGCTGTGGTCCCAGTCCCTGCAGGGGGTCAGGACACACAGCTCGAGCAAATCCGCGAGATGCAGGCCAAGCTCGACGAGGAAGCAGGGCAACTTGTGCAGCTCTGGCAAAACATCGAGCAGGAGTGGGCAGGTCGGGCACTCGTCGGAGAAGCGCGTCATCAGGCCCAGGACGTCCAGCGCCGTATCGTTGACGATGCCAGGGCAAGGCTGCCCTCGGCCTCCAGCGGGGTCGGCCAGAATCTGGCTGCAGCGGCAATACTACTCCGAGCAATGCCAGAGCCATCCACCACCGAGGGCGGCGTATCCAGGGAGAACTCAAGAATCTCCTGGAGGATGTCGCGGTCCGATGGGTCGAAAGCTCTGCCTCCCGAAGGCAAGGGAGCCACCCGGAACATCGCGCAACGACTTCCCGACTCATGCAGGAGGCCTCGGTCCACACCAGGCGTACGCGGGACGCGACGCCTGCAGCCCCGGGTCGCCTTGGCAACGAGCACCACCGCCGCAACCGTCGAGCCCGCCTTGACGAGAAGGTGCGTCGAGGCTACCACCCCAGGCGTGGGAGACGCTACGATAGTGAGGAAGATCGGAGCCCCTCGCCCGAACCACCAGGTCCGCAATCCTTCAGCCGGGCCATATGATGGGCGTCGTTCCCAGCTCGGTTCTGGGCCTCGACTACCATCACCAAGTATTCAGGGGAGACGAGGCCGGAGATGTGGCTTGCGGACTACCGGCTGGCCTGCTAGCTGGGAGGGACGGACAACGACAACCTCATCATTCGCAACCTCCCCCTGTTCCTCTCCGACGCTGCCCGGGCCTGGCTGGAGCATCTGCCTCCTGCGCAGATCTCCAACTGGGACGACCTGGTCAAGGCCTTCACTGGAAACTTCCAGGGCACGTACGTGCGCCCTAGGAACTCCTGGGACCTCCGAAGCTGCCGCCAGCAGCTAGGGGCATCCCTGCGAGAGTACATCCAGCGGTTTTTGAAGCAGCGCACCGAGCTGCCCAATATCACTGACTCGGATGTCATCGAGGCGTTCCTCGCCGGCACCACTTGTTGCGACCTGGTGAGCAAATTGGGCTGCAAGACTCCCACCAAGGCGAGCGAGTTGATGGACATCGCCACCAAGTTCACCTCTGGTCAGGAGGCGGTCGAAGCCATCTTCCGGAAGGACAAGCAGCCTCAGGGATGGCAGTAGGAAGACGTCCCCGAGGCGTCCGCCCAGCGTGGCACGAAGAAGAAGGCGAAAAAGTAGTCGCAAGCGAAGCGCGACACCGCCGCCGCAGATCTTGTCACTGCCTCCGAGCACAGGAACCCTCGGAAGCCTCCCGGAGGGGCCAACCTATTTGACAAGATGCTCAAGGAGTCGTGCCCCTATCACCAGGGTCCCGTCAAGCACACCCTTGAGGAATGCGTCATGCTTCGGCGCTACTTCCATAAGGCCGGGCCCCCGGCGGAAGATGGCAAAGGCCAAGACAACATCAAGAAAGAGGGCGACAAGGAAGAGGAGTTCCCCGAGGTCCACGACTGCTTCATGATCTACGGTGGGCAAGTGGCAAACGCCTCGGCTCGGCACCACAAGCAGGAGCACCGGGAGGTCTGCTCGGTGAAGGTGGCGGTGCCAGTCTACCTAGACTGGTCCGACAAGCCCATCACCTTCGACCAAGGCGACCACCCCGACTACGTGTCGAGCCCAGGAAAGTACCCGCTCGTTGTCGACCCCGTCATCGGCAACGCCAGGCTCACCAAGGTCCTCATGGACGGAGGCAGCAGCCTCAACATCATCTACGCCGAGACCCTCGGGCCCTTGGGGATCGATCTGTCCACGATCCGGGCCGGTGCGGCGCCCTTTCACGGGATCGTCCCTGGAAAGCGCGTCCTGCCCCTTGGGCAACTCGATTTGCCCGTCTGTTTCGGGACTCCCTCCAACTTCCGCAGGGAAACCCTCACGTTCGATGTGGTCGGGTTCCGAGGAACCTACCACGCAGTGTTGGGGAGACCGTGCTACGCCAAATTCATGGTCGTCCCCAACTACATGTACCTCAAGCTCAAGATGCCAGGCCCCAACGGGGTCATCACCGTCGGATCCACGTACCGACACGCGTACGAATGTGACGTGGAGTGCGTGGAGTACGCTGAGGCCCTCACCGAGTCCAAGGCCCTCATCGCCGACCTAGAGCGCCTCTCCCAGGAGGTGCCTGATGCGAAGCGCCATGCCGACAACTTCGAGCCGGCTGAGGCGGTTAAGTCCATCGCCCTCGACCCCCGCATCGACGCCTTCAAGCAAGTCCGGATCAGCTTCGAGCTCGACCCTAAATAGGAAGCAGTGCTCGTCGACTTTCTCCGCGCGAACGCTGAAGTTTTTGCGTGGAGTCCCTTGGACATGCCCGGCATACCGAGGGATGTCGCCGAGCACTCACTGGATATTCGAGCCGGTGCCCGACCCGTGAAGCAGCCTCTGCGCCGTTTCGACGAAGAAAAGCGCAGAGCCATAGGCGAGGAGATCCACAAGCTCATGGCTGCAGGGTTCATCAAAGAGGTATTCCATCCCAAATGGTTAGCTAACCCTATGCTTGTGAAAAAGAAAGGTGGGAAGTGGAGGATGTGCGTAGACTACACTGGTCTAAACAAAGCATGTCCGAAGGTTCCCTACCCTCTACCTCGCATCGATCAAATTGTGGACTCCACTGCTGGGTGCGAAACCCTGTCATTCCTCGACGCCTATTCAGGTTATCACCAAATCAAGATGAAAGAGTCCGACCAGCTCGCGACTTCTTTCATCACATCTTTTGGCATGTACTGTTATACTACTATGCCATTTGGCTTGAGGAATGCAGGTGCAACATACCAAAGGTGCATGAACCACGTGTTCAGAGAGCACATTGGCCGAACGGTCGAGGCTTACGTCGATGACATCGTTGTCAAGATGAGGAAAGCCTCTGACCTCCTCTCCGACCTTGAAACGACATTCAAGTGTCTGAGAGCGAAGGGCGTGAAGCTCAATCCCGAGAAGTGTGTCTTCGGAGTCCCCCGAGGCATGCTTCTAGGGTTCATCGTCTCCGAACGGGGCATCGAGGCCAACCCAGAGAAAATCGCGGCCATCACCAACATGGGGCCTATCAAAGATTTGAAAGGAGTACAAAGGGTCATGGGATGCCTTGCGGCTCTGAGATGCTTCATCTCGCGCCTCGGTGAGAAAGGGTTACCCTTGTACCGCCTCTTAAGGAAGACCGAGCGCTTCACTTGGACCCCAGAGGCCGAGGAAGCCCTCGGAAACTTAAAGGTGCTCCTTACAAATGCGCCCATCTTGGTGCCCCCCGCTGCGGGAGAAGCCCTCTTGATCTACGTAGCCGCAACCACTCAGGTGGTCAGTGCCGCGATCATAGTCGAGAGACGAGAAGAAGGGCATGTGTTGCTCGTCTAGAGGCCGGTCTACTTCATCAGTGAAGTGCTATCTAAGACCAAGATCCGCTACCCGCAAATTCAGAAGCTACTGTACGCAGTAATTCTGACGCGGCGAAAGTTGCGACACTACTTCGAGTCTCATCCGGTGACTGTGGTGTCATCCTTCCCCCTGGGGGAGATCATCCAGTGCCGAGAGGCCTCGGGTAGGATAGCAAAGTGGGCAGTGGAGCTCATGGGCGAAACACTCTCATTCGTCCCTCGGAAGGCAATAAAGTCCCAAATCTTAGCGGATTTCCTGGCGGAATGGGTCGACACCCAATTGCCAACAGCTCTGATCCAACCGAAACTTTGGACCATGTACTTCGATGGGTCGCTGATGAAAACGGGAGCAGGTGCTGGCCTGCTCTTCATCTCACCCCTCGGGAAACATCTCCGCTACGTGCTGCGCCTCCATTTCCCGGCGTCAAACAACGTGGCCGAGTACGAGGCTCTGGTTAATGCGTTGCGCATCGCCGTCGAGCTAGGGGTTCGGCGCCTCGACGCTCGTGGTGACTCGTAGCTTGTCATTGACCAAGTCATGAAGAACTCCCACTACCGCGACCGGAAGATGGAGGCCTACTGCGACGAAGTTCGACGCCTGGAAGACAAGTTCTACGGGCTGGAGCTCAACCACATCGCTCGACGGTACAACAAGACTGTGGATGAGCTGGCGAAAATAGCCTCGGGGCGGACAACTGTTTCCCTAGACGTCTTCTCCAGAGACATACATCAACCCTCCGTCAAGATCGATGACACGCCCAAGCCCGAGGAGGCCTCGGCCCAGCCCGAGGTATCCTCGGCCGCCGAGGGTGAGGCCCTGCGCGTCGAGGGAGAGCGGAATGGGGTCACGCCTAACCCGAACTGGCAGGCCCCGTACCTAGAATATCTCCTCCGAGGAGAGCTACCCCTCGACAAGGTCGAAGCTCGGCGACTGGCGTAGCGCGCCAAGTCGTTCATCTTACTGGGTGATGAAAAGGAGCTCTACCACTGCAGCCCCTCGGGCATTCTCCAACGATGCATATCCATCACCAAAGGACAAGAGCTGTTGCAAGAAATACACTCAGGGGCTTGCGGTCACCACGCAGCACCTCGAGCCCTCGTGGGAAACACCTTCCGACAAGGTTTCTACTGGCCGACCGCGGTGGTCGACGCCACTAGGATTGTACGCTCTTGCCAAGGGTGTCAATTCTACGCGAGACAGATGCACCTGCTCGCTCAGGCCCTGCAGACAATACCCATCACCTGGTCGTTTGTAGTGTGGGGGTCTGGACCTTGTCAGTCCCTTGCAGAAGGCACCCGGGGGCTTCTCGCACCTGCTGGTCGCCATCGACAAATTCTCCAAGTGGATCGAGGTCCAACCCTTAACCAGCATCAGGTCCGAGCAGGCAGTAACGTTCTTCACCAACATCATCCATCACTTTGGGGTCCCGAACTCCACCATCACCGACAATGGCACACAGTTCACTGGGAAGAAGTTCGTGGACTTCTGCAAGGACCACCACATCCGTGTGGACTGGGCCGCCGTAGCTCACCCCATGACGAATGGGCAGGTGGAGCGTGCCAATGGTATGATTCTACAAGGACTTAAACCGAGGATCTACAACGACCTCAACAAGTTTGGCAAGTGGTGGATGAAGAAGCTACCCTCGGTGGTCTGGAGTCTGAGGAGGACGTCGAGCCGAACCACAGGTTTCTCGCCGTTCTTTCTAGTCTATGGGGCCGAGGCCATCTTACCCACAGACTTAGAATACGGTTCCCCAAGGACAAAGGCGTACGACGACCGAAGCAACCAGACCAGCCGAGAAGACTCACTGGACCAGCTCGAAGAAGCTCGGGACGTGGCCTTACTACACTCGGCACGGTATCAGCAGTCTCTGCGACGCTACCACGCCCGAGGGGTTCGGTCCCGAGGCTTCCAGTTGGGAGACTTGGTACTTCGGCTGCGGCAAGACGCCCGAGTGCACCACAAGCTTACTCCTCCCTGGGAAGGGCCGTTCATCATCGCCAAGATTTTGAAGCCCGGAACATACAAGCTGGCCAACGATCAAGGCGAGGTCTACAACAACGCTTGGAACATCCAACAGCTACGTCGCTTCTACCCTTAAGATGTTTCAAGTCGTTCATATACCTCGTTTTTCTTTACATACATAAATAAAGTCTAACCGTCAAGGAAGGATCAGCCTTGCCTCGGCAAAGCCCGATCCTCCCTCGGGGGCTAGAAGGGGGGAACCCCCTCTACGTCAAAATTTTCCTCGGAAAATTTTCTACCAAGAAAGATTTTCTACCAAAACGGCTTTCGTGCCTTCTCGACTATATCGATAACAGGATCCTGCAAATGAGTAAGAGTGCACGTAAGCGGCAAGGCCGACTGAGCCGAGGGACTCCTACGCCTCCGGGATACGGATACCTCACTCATCACCTTCCGCGAAAAGTAACTCTTGCTCGGATAAGCGATTTTGCTACCGACGAACAAGTCATGATACTCGAAACGAGAGGAAAGGAAACGCAGCTTTATAACACGACGATAAAAGTGTTCAGGCCTCGGCGGCCGCGAAAAACACACGCATACTGCAGACAAACTGTTCCGGCAGGATCAAACATTGGTAGGGCCACCCTCGACGTCGTCTCCACCCTCGACAAGATCTGGCCCGGCCCCAGACGACGACACGAGCGGAAGGATCTCCACCTCAAAGGAGGACGCCAGCACCGCGCTTGGGCCCGCCGCGGCCGCGTCAAGCCTCTGGACCTCGGCTAAGGCAGCCTCATCTTCGTCGGGTAGGCAGTACCCCTCGCTGACCCGCTCCAGATCCACGTCGTAGTGGGAAGCAAGCATGGTGAAGGCCCGCCTAACGCCGTGGTGCAGCGCCCCGCGGAGTCTGCTGCGCACATGGCCGCCCAAGGCCCGCAGGTGACTCTGGGGGGAGCTACCCGAGGGGACGTCGTCAAGGTCAAAGGCCTGGCAAAAGTCCTAGATGGCATCGGACATAGCCACGCGGTCAGCCTCCTTCTGCTCGGCCGCCTGGGCGAGTGCCTTGACGGACTCTGCAGAAAGCCAAACAAAATTCTTCAGACACGAGTTGAAGAATGAAGTTGAATCGATGTCACAAAGCGGTCGAAACATACCTTTGGCCCGGGCACGCTCCTGCGAGGCCACGGCCTGGGCGGACTGGGCAGACCCGACGGCTACGGCCAGGTCCTCAGCAAGGGTCCCGGCCCGAGCGGACGCCTCAGCTAGCTGCTCCGTAGCCTCAGCCAGCTAACCTCTAAGGGCCTCAGCCCGGCCCACGGCCTCGGCAGCTTGGCTTCGAGATTGGTCCCGCTCGCCGATGACCTGGCCTAGCTCCAGCTGTCGCTGCTGCATCTCCATCCGTGCCAACGCCGCCTCTGCCCTCGCCGCCGCTACCTCCGACTTCAGCTCATCACAGAGCAGCCGAAGGTCCGCCACCTCGGTGCTCCGCTAGGCTATGCGTTCATTAGCCTCCGCAAGCGCGACCTTCTGGGACCGCAGCGAACCCCAGACGCCGCTCTCACGGCGGATGAACAACGACTTGGCAGTGCTCATGTTTGCAAGTTCCTGAGGGAGGAAAACAGTATATTACGAAGAATGCCCTAGTCACGCAAGGTGTACGCCTAAATCCTTACCTGGCAAACCCTGGGAACGTCCCTGGAAAGGACCTCCATGGTCAACCGAAGCGACCTCATCACCGCCTCGGCATGCTCACGGAGCTCATTCCGAGACTGCTCCTCCCGCTCATCGTCAAGGAAAAGGAGGAGCTTCGAGGCGCCGCGGCTCCAGAACCGGAACGGCTGCCCGCGCCACTCATTGGGGTTGCGCTGCGCGGGGATAAGGCCGCTGCTCCCCAAGGCAGGTCGCGGTTCCGCGCCCCCCTCCACTAAGGCGTCGGGTCCCCCTGCGGTCGACGCGTCAAACACCATCGATGTCGACGCACTGGGCCTCCCCTCGGCTAAGGTGGTGGGCCTCCGATCACCGACCTCGATGACGGCGGTCGCCCTCTCCTTGTGGCCGAGAACGGGGAGGTCGGGGACGACCACGAGCGGTGGCACCTCAATCGTCCCGACGTCGGAAGCGACGGGCGGCTTCGCGGGCGAATCAACGATGGACCCGGCGGGAGTCGATGCAGGTGCCGGCAACAGGTCAGGCGGGCCTGGGGCCACGGCCGCGTCAACGGTCTCCTCCGGCACGACGGCCGCCCTAACAGAGGGGTCAACTTGGGAAGCTTGCCCCATGGCAAGTCGCGCCGCCTGGGCCCCCCGCTCGAGGGCGCCTTGTGTAGGGCCCAGCCAACTGGCATGGCGCGCCACGGTACCAGCTGCAGAAGCCGGATCCGTCTTAAGGGCCTTCCTGGGGGCCAGACCAGTCGAGCCCTGCCTCCGCTTGCTGAAAGAAAGAGAGAAGACAAGATCAAGACACACAGAAAAAAACAAAGCAGAGGTATCCTCGGATACTTACCTGCTCCGGACCAGGGCCAACCGTGCCTGCAGGGAGGCCCCTCGGGCCTCGGCCCTCGCAGGCGCTGCCGAGGGTAGCCCCGCTGCCGACTCCGGCGCCACCTCCACCTTGGGTGCCCGAGGCGCCGAAGGGGCGGCCCGCCCAGGCGTCGTCACGACGGCTAGAGGACCAACTTCCTGTGCAGCCGGCGTAGGCGCCTGCTCTTGGGGGACAGGCGGATCGGCCTGACTCCCCGGAGTCACCTCAACTACCTCGGCCAAGGGGCCAAGTACCCCCCTCGGTCTGTCCCCGCTCCTCGGACCGGGACCTTGATTTCCCGGCCCCAGATACTGATGGCGCCATCCCACTTGGAGGCTGGCTCGGCGACCCCTGGCCCAGCCTCAGATCCGAGCTGAGGCCAAGACGAGCCGCCATGCCGTCGTCCTCATCATCATCGTCATCATCATCGTCGTCAGGCGTCTCTGGCGATGGCTCCCTCGGGAGCCCGTCCCTCTCCTGCCTCCGACGACGCCTCTCCAAGGCTTCCCGAGCCCGCATCCGCTCGCGGGCCCGGGCCTTTTCCACGTCCTTCTTCTCCTTTTTCTTCTCTGCGGTGACCCTCCGCGCGGCTCGGCCCACCGCGTCCTCCAGGACCGGTGGCAGGGGGGCTTGTAAAACCCCAACCCCTGGAGACGAACGGAAATCCCGACGGTAAGAATCAAAGGCAACTC
Organism: Zea mays; assembly: GCF_902167145.1. Taxonomy (NCBI): domain Eukaryota; kingdom Viridiplantae; phylum Streptophyta; class Magnoliopsida; order Poales; family Poaceae; genus Zea; species Zea mays. Next base: position 82,342,054 of record NC_050097.1, on the reverse strand, counting down.
GGCGCAAAACAGGAGGAGGAGCGGACACTCACCAGGGACACGTACCCACGCTCGGGACGCATCACGGGCTGGGTAAGGGCGCCGGCATCCAGCCTCCCTACCGTGCCCGCTACCCGCCTGCGGAGGTCGTCGGCAGAGAGGGGAGTCGAGGACATCTGCGAACCCTCCAAATCAACCCCCGGCTTCATCTCCAAAAGCGGCAACCGCCGCTCTGCCAAAGGGAGCACCCTCCGGCGAAGGATGGCGGCAACCACCCCCGCAGCGGTGAGCCCCTCATCTCTTAACTTCTGCAAGGCATCCAGAAGAGGCTGGAGCATCTCCTGTTTCGCGCGCGTGGCCCCCAGCGCCAGTTGCTGCCGGCAGTGGTCACCACTCGTTGAGAAAACGACGGAAGCCTCCTGTCGTCGTTCCGGAGGTAAAACCACCGGCGCTGCCACCCCTTGTTCGAAGACACAAGGATGGCAGGGATGTACAGCTGCGCGCGCCCCGGCCTCAGCTGGAGGGTGCAGCCACCGGCCCGCACCGCCATACGGACCTTCTTTGCCTCCATCGTCGAGGCAAAGAGCTCCGCGGAGAAGAGATGGGTCCATAGATCCCAGTGGGGGTCAATCCCCAAAAAACCCTCGCAAACCACCACGAAGATGGCCGCTTGTGCGATGGAGTTAGGGTTGAAGTTGTGCAGCTCCACCTCGTAGTAGTGCAGGAGGGCCCGCATGAAACGGCTCGCTGGCACTCCAAACCCCCGCTCATGGAAGGGGATGAAACTAACCACGTACCCCGGCGGCGGAGTCAGGTCGGCCTTGCTCGGAGCTATCCACTCCGGTTGCGCCCCTCCGGAGAGGGGACGAAGCAAACCATCGGCAACAAGGGCCTCCAGATCCCCCACAACGACAGTGGAGGAAGGCCACGGGTCGCGCGGCGGAACGACGGTCACCATGTCAGCCATCGCCAAACGAAGGTGGTGGAGGCAGAGGGGATGAGGTGCGCGGTTTTCTTTTCCCTGGCTATTCTCTTAGGTTGCGGAAACCAAAGCAGAAGGCGAGCACAAATGGCAGGGTAAAGAACCACCGCCGGCTCCTCTTATAGGTATATCAAGGCCCGGGCGAGATCTATTCAAAACTTCGCCCGAACTCGCCGCGAAATTCAAACTCAAAGGTGAAACGCCTGTTCCTCGAACGACTCGAGCACGCGCAATGGCCGCCCTGCGAATCGCCCGTCCCGTCGCATTAACTCCTCGGCGGGGCAAACGACACCTTTGGCAGGCGAAGCGGGCGTCGTTTCATCTCTGCCATGATGACCGCGTCAAAAAAGGTGCCACGCCATTTAAATTCATATCCTTTCCTTTTCCCCTTTCTCTCTCTTGCTAACAGGGACCGGGAAAGGGGATACTTCGAAAGGGATCCTTCTCCGCGAAGGAAGCGGGCCCCAAGCCCTCCTACTGATCAAGGGTTCGAAGGCTGGCCCCTCGGAAGGGTTCGACAGCCGCCCCAGAGCACTCGGGCTCCAAGCTCATTACTGATCAGGGGTTCGAAGGCTGGCCCCTCGGAAGGGTTCGACAGCCGCCCTAGAGCACTCGGGCTCCGCGCCCACTACTGATCAGGGGTTCGAAGGCTGGCCCCTCGAAAGGGTTCGACAGCCGCCCCAGAGCACGCAGAGTGAGGGATGACTCTGGGTACGTCCGTTACATAGCCGAGGCTCGGGCTACGCTCCCGAGGTACCCTAGGACATTTCCGAGACCAGCAGGAGCGATTTTGTTATGGAATCCCACTAGAGGGAGGCATCGAGCCCTCGGACCCTATCGAACGGGTCTGGGTCCGGCAAATCACCTGTAGGTACTTTTGGAGCGTGCCTCTGGGCCACCAGCTGACCCTTATCGAACGGGGCACGGGCGTCCACTTGGATCACCCGTTAGCAACTCACTGGAGACACCATGTTCGACGCCCTCCGAGGGCAACATGGCGCTCTCCCCCCCTTCCTCCTTGCGGAAAGGCGACGAAGGGGCGTATAATAAAAGTCGAGGCAGTCCTTGATCATCCTCTCGCTCCGTGCAGAAGCTCGGGGGCTGCTCTCGCAACCTGGCTACGGCCAAACCGTTGACAGCGTCAACAAACCAGCCTAAAAACTCGGAACCTGACCATACACCCGGGCTACAATCAGGTCGCATGAGGGAACAACCAGGCCGGCCAAGGCATCGTGAAAGGCATTAAGACCTCAGAGGAGTCAAACCACTCCTCCGAGGCCTCGGGGGCTACACCCGGCGGATGCGCTCGCGTGCACCCACCGGAACAAAGTATAACCGAGAAAGGTCGGTCCCCTCGCAAAAAAGTGCGGCAAAGCCTCCAAGCGAGTACCAACACTCCCTTCGAGGCTCGGGGGCTACTGTCGGGTACCGTAATTAGGGGTACCCCCAACACTCCTAAACACGGCTGGTAACCACCCTCAGCACAAACCGCAAAGACTGATGGGCACGGTTTAGGTCAAGGCTTCGTCTACCCAAGGGACACGATCTCGCCTCGCCCGAGCCCAGCCTCGGGCGGGAACTGTAGTCCCGGACGAAGTTACGTCTCGCTCGAGGGCCTCCTCAGGCATTGGGCGCCCCCTAGGCACGCCCAAGACCCAGCTCGGGCAGGCTTCGTCGAGAAGCAACCTTGGCCAAATCGCCTCTCCAACCGACCGTATCGCAGGCGCATTCAATGCGAGGATCGCCTGCCACCTTATCCTGACACACGCGCCTCAATCGGCAAGGTTGAAGTGACCGCAGTCACTTCGCCCTTTCACAGACCGATCTGACAGGAAAACAGCGCCGCTCACCCCGCTCCGACTGTTGTGCCAGCCACCCGAGCAAGGCTGACAACAGCAAGTTCAGCCTCGGGCGCAATAGGAAGCTCCGCCTCGCCCGACCCCAAGACTCGCCCTTAGCCTCGGCCTTGGGAGGAATCGCGTCCTTGCCCGACCCCGGCCTCGGCCTCAGGAGAAGTCTCCGCCTCACCCGACCTTGGGCTCAGACCGACCGCGCCACAAGGGATACATCATTACCCTCCCCTAGCTAGCTCAGGCTACGAGGGAACAAGACCGGCGTCCCATCAGGCTCGTCCCGGTAACAGGTAATGATGGCTCCCCGCGTGCGTCCATGACGACGGTGGCTCTCAGCCCCCTACGGAAGCAAGGAGACGTCAGCAGGATCCCGGCAGCACCGACAGCTGTGCTTCTACAAGGCTCAGGCACTTCTCCGATGGCCACGTTATCGCCTACGCAGGGCTCAAGCACTTCTCCGACAGCCACGTTGGCATGTACACAGGGCTCAGGCACTCCCCCCATTGTACATCTAGACCCTCTCCTTGCATCTATAAAAGGGAAGTCCAGGGCCTTCATGCGGGAGGGTCGCGCGGGGGAACGAGCTAACGAACAGGCTCACTCTCACTCTCTCGCGAACGCTTGTAACCCCTACTACGAGCACACCCCCCTGGTGCGAGATAACACGAGCCGTGTTTCCCTCTTGTGTTCCATCTTGCGCCAACCCATCTGGGCTGGGACACGCAGCGACAAATTTACTCGTCGGTCCAGGGACCCCCCGGGTCCGAAACGTCGACAATAGCAAAGACAAATACAGAAAAGATTACTAAGGAAATTCTAGAAGGCTTATCTAAAGATACTGATGACAGCGACAGCTATGATGCGGAAAGTGGAGGCGAAGACTCTGAAGATCGGCCCTGGCGACCAAGTCATGCAGTCTTCGGGAAATCAACTATCAAACAGAGTAATCTTGATAATATGAGAGGAAGGTATTTTCGAGATATGTCTATTGTGAGGGCTGACGCAGACAGGGCTATTCCTGCCCTCGAAGAAAACGAAGTTTTGATCTACCGAAGCTTCTTCAAAGCTGGGCTTCGGTTCCTGTTGAGTAGATTTGTTGTTGAAGTTTTAAAGACATATCAGATTTTCCTTCACCAGATCACTCCTGAAGCAATTATTAGAATGGGGATCTTCGTCTGGGCTGTGAGAAGTCAAGGTCTGGAGCCAAGTGCAAAATGTTTTTGCAGCATGCACGAACTTTCGTATGAGACGAAGCCCTGGGGTAAAGAACAGTATCATAACAATTTTGGTTGCTATGGCTTCGTTGCTCGTTCTGGCTCAAGCTGCCCAGTGCCAACTTTTCGGAAGAGGTGGCCCGGGGCCTGGATGGAAGAGTGGTTTTATGTAAAAAATGATTTGAAGGCGAGAGAAGATATTAAAGAGATCATCATGCGCCCCATCTGGTCCCGCTTCGGCCTCCGCAAACCGAAGGTAGAGATTGATGAGGCAGCCAAAGCATGCCAAAGGGCCTTCAGCACGGTTTGCGCTTTTATCAGGACAAGAGATTTAGTTCAAGAACATGTAGCCTACAGGATATGGCCACTGAAAGACAGCTGGGAAATGCCAAAGGAAACCATCACTAACCCTAGAGAAGGTGGTTTAGTTCGATTGAAATATACCTTCAGGTTTGGAGACCAATTTATCGAACCAGACGATGACTGGCTGAAATGTGTTGGAAATACTAGTGATGAACTACTTGGAGCATACTCCAAGTCTGAAGATAATGCACTATCTGTGGCCTTCGGGAGCCGAAAAAAGAAAAGACTAAATAGGGTTTTTGATGCTATTGGATTTGTGTACCCTGACTATCGCTACCCGCCGTGGGGGCAGAAAAGAAAGGGTGCAACTTCTGGGAAGACTGCTGCTTCGGCTGCTTCAAGCGAGCCCGCACCGAAGAGGAAAAAGTTGAAGGTCCTTACTCACCGATCGCGCTATATTGAACCAGCCACAGTGCCTGAATTTGGCGGTGAGACTTCTTCAGCTATTGAAACCAAAGGACCTGCTCTTACGCAGAGGACTGAAGAGCCGGCTGCAATGCTGAAGACTGACAAAATTGAAGAACCGAGAATCGAGGGGACGAAAACATTAGAAGTTCTAAGCCCTTCGGCATTAGTGGAGGTGCCGAAGACACAAAAAGGTCTAGCAGCGACCCCCAAGAGAAAAAGGATGGCTAGTGTACTAGATGTGCTGGAGACAATAAAAGCTTCAAGCTCTACTCCAGGGAAAGTTGCCAAGGCTTTGAAAGCACAGACTGAAACCGAGACAAAGCTGACCGAAGCCGAAGCTACAATGAGCCGGACTGACGCCGAAACTGGGCCTTCAGAGCCCGCCAAGGAGAAATCCTCAGAAATTGGAGAAAAGGCAGCGGAGGAAGAAGCTATATAACAGATTTTGCCTGGAAAAGCTGCTGCTCCTACTCCAGAACCCCATTGCCTCACCAAAATCTTCAATAAGAATACAAAGGCAATAAGAGTACATGAGATGAACTTAGAATAAGTTACCCTCTCATCCGAGTGCAGTGGAAGTCTTTCATAGTCCAAGTCCACCTTTTCCCTTTCAAACCTCCTTTGAGACTAAAACAAGCAAACTCAAGCGTCTTTACTATTACATACACATTCATACATCACACATTTATACTCATAAATGCGTCTTTAAAGCGTAAATACTTATTAATTCATTATGACTATTACTGTGAGTCCTTATGGATGAAATTATGAGTAGGTGACTATAATACTAGTTTTACCTAGTATAACATGTATTAACGTTCTTTATGAAAATAAATGCTAATTATTTTCTTTATTACTAATAATAGACTAATAAATTTTATTCCTTTTTATTTCTAAGTAGAATTTATGTGTATAGCTAAAAATGGTTTATCTATGATTCTTCTAACATTAATATTCCAAAAATTAGTGTGGATCACTAATTAGATTTTAAATAACATATTCATGGTTATTTTGACATAAACAAGTATTTTACTAAATCCAAGAAATTAAGTGCTATACTTATGATCACATGTATTTTGACTAGAAAAATCTATTTTCACTTGACCGAAAACACGTGGTCTAGTATTTCTTCTACTTCTTCATATCAATAAATTTACACTTAACATACTTATAACAACTATCGTTCCATAAGCTAAAGCGAAGTTAAATTTGTAAACATTTTCTAGTATGAAAATCACCGAGGTAGTGAATAGTGACATTATTCATTTTTAAAATTATAAAATCATGCACATATCCGAAATATTGTTGCGGGGTTCAATTTCGGCTATACGTATACATCAAAATCTCTTTTCAACAATCTATAAACTGATAATCCCGAAATTATTAAATTTACAAAACATGGACTAAAATGAAAAATCGTCTTCTTCTACCTTGGACTTGCTCGCGTGCAGGGGGAGCTCGACGGGGGGGGGGGGGGGTTCGACCGGGCAGGGAAGGGACAGGGGGTTTGGCGTCGAGCAGGGAAGCGGGGCAGGGGTCCTCGACGTCGAGCGGGGCTCCGGCGGGGTGCTGCGTGGTCGACGAAGCTCCGGCGACGAACTCACGGCGAGGGAGGAAGAGGATGGCGGGTTCGGCTGTAGGGGAGGGAGAGCTCGTGGGCGCGGATGTCCAATTTATAGAGGAGAGGGAAGGGGAGAGGGCGCCCGGGGGGAGAAGAAACGACCGACATAACTCCATTGATGGCATTCATGGAGGTTTTGAATGGAGGGAGAGAGAAGGGGAAACTAGGGGAGGAGTAGAAGTGTCGGCGGTCCGGCTCCGGGGTCACGGTCGGGCGCGAGGTCGGCGGCCTGGTCGCGGTCGGCGCGCAGCACGCGCGCGATGTCCTGGTGGCGGCGCGGCTGGGGAAGGAGACGAGGGGCGGCCGCGGGTGGGGCCCGCTCGGCAGGGAGAGAGGGGGGGGGGGAAGAAAATCCTCCCCTAATGGCGGCTTGACTGTTGGGCCCTGATGGGCCGGTTAGATGTTAGGGTTTCTGAAATTCTTTTTTTATTTCTTTTCTATTAAAATATAAATAAATATATTTTTAAAAATTCTAAAAAATCATAATAATTATACCAAAATTTTTTATAACTAAAATATTTATTTTTGGACCAATAATTATTATATTATTTAATTGGATTTTTATTAAGAAGAAAATTTCTACTAAACATCCAAAATCAAACATGAATACAACAAAAATTATTCTAGATGCAAAATAAAAATCACACTTTATTACCCTAATTATCATTAATAATCTTAAATGTATTTTTTTAGTTGATGGTTTTTATAGTGTTACATGGAGTCTCTCACAAGTTACACAATTGTTTACAATCAAAATGGAGTAAGGATGGGAGTAGAAACGCACACAAGGGCACAACGCAGCAACAACACACACAAGTGAAAAGAGAGCGCACGAAACACAACGACAGAATTACAGCTCAAAAACGCGCTCAAATCTCTCTCTAGCAAAACAATAGCATGGTCGCATGGATTCAGAGCTGTAGTGTTCTCAAAGAGTGCTTGGGTACAACTCCATGGTGTCTAGAGGGTCCTTTTATAGCCCCAAGGGACCTAGGTGTCGTTGGAGCTCCATTTGGAAGGTCCTAGTTGCCTTCTATCCGCGAGTACACCGGACTGTCCGGTGCACACCGAACACTGCACAGTGCAACTATCATGAATCTCTGATTTGCTACTTTTTGCTTCTGGGCGGCACCAGACTGTCCCACGGGGGCACCGAACTGTCCGGTGCTCCTCCTGACCGTTGGCTCCGGCTAACGTGTCAAGTAGCCGTTGGCCGACTAACAAACCGGATTGTCTAGCATTCCGCGCGGACCATCCGATGAATTATAGCCGGGGGTGTTAGCTTTTCCCGAGAGCTGCCCAAACGACCGGACAGTTACCGAACCGTCCGGTGGGTGGCACCGGACCTTCTGGTGCTACTCAAAGAAGCCCAGATGCTTCTTTTCCATGCCAACTTTTCTTTGTTTTTTGGCTCGACTTCGTATAGTCCCTAACACTTAGAGTGTGTTTGGTTTGAGGAATGAAGTGATCCATCTTCTTCTCACTCTTCACTTTTTTATTTGGTTTGTGGAATAAAATGAGTTGATCCATCACCACCCCATTCCTCATAAGCTAATAATTAGTATATACATGAGGAGTGGATTGATTCCACCAAAATTGATGGAATGAACTTATGATGCATCACCTCATGAAGCATAGAGTGACTCCACAAACCAAACACACCATTAGACAATATATGATTAGTACCTAAAACAAGTGACTAAGTGCTAGAAACATACACTTTTTCACTTGGAACCATATAGATTTGTAGTATGTCTATTTTCAAGCCTAAAAGTGCCTTCGAAGTCGTTTTCTTGGGCCATCGCGAGTTTGCTTTATCGTAGCACGAACGATGGGTGCCAAATGTTGGGACCGACTGACACATGGTCAAGTGGGCCCAATCAAGAAAGAGGGAACACAAATGCTCAACAAAACAGTAAGTATGGAACTGTAGCGTCTTGTTAAGTGTGTCCCGTCCATGTACAATGTGAGGATATTTATAGGTAACCGAGCATGTGGGTGTGCCCCCCTAAGTAATGTTATGCACTCAGTTACCTGCTACCATCGTTAGAGCGATGTTAAGTACAATCTGCTTAAACGTACTACGGATCCTATCCAAGACGGGCCGACAAATGGGCCCAAATAACGGCGGGACACGGCCTGGCCGCCGCCCAACCACATGGTAGTTTAATCCCCTACTAGTCTCGGAGAGTCGCTCCGAGGAATGGGAGTCGTGCCCCACCGGCGGCAGCAGCACCGGTGACGCCGGCACGCCTAAATGCGTCGTCCCCTCGCCTCTGCGGCCCTCCGCCTCCGCTTCTTCTCTTCCACCTCCCCTGCCCGCCTTCTCTCGCCCTGCCCATTCCTTCTATCCCGCCGTGACGACGACGGCGGCCGCGAGGCCTCCTCGTCGCCGCTGCCCCCGCTCCCGCCTTCTGGCTCGGCTTTCTCCCCACGCCCGCTCCTCTTCTCTGCATCAGCTGCCGCGGGCCTCTTCAGCCTCCATGGCGGGTGGTGGAGGCAGGCTCTTCCTCCTGCAGCGTCGCGGCCCCTCGGCTCCGTCTCTGACGCAGCTCCCGTCCGGCTCACCATCTCCCGCAGTAAGGAAGGGCTGGCCCCTTCTTTGATTTCCTCGTTGTGCCTGCTTTTTCTATTTGCTTAGCTCTTGCCTTATGTTGGGTGCTGCTGCTCTTCTGATGCAGGTTATTCTCTGCGTGTGGCCAAGGGCAAGAAGAAAGCACATTTTGACGATGAACACAGGTAATTCCCCTTTCTTGGTCTCCCTCAGAAGTCACATTTTGACGATGGCACCCCTAACATTTCCCTCAGATGTCAGAACATTGCGTATCCAGCAAAACAGATTTCAGAAGTTGTGTTCTCGTCATGGATTATTGACATTCTTTGTTTTCATGCAAAATATAATAATTAGTATATTTATATATGAAACATTGTGATAAAGAAGATGCTCAACACAGTGCCTCGTACCCTATATCTATCTACTATATAAATCACCAGTTTCCATTGTTTCTACCGTCGTCGTGCGTGACCCCTCCTTGCTCCTCATTTTAATGGTGAAAAAGCTAAAATTATGTACAAATAAGGATTCAAACCATGATTTTTGCCTTGTTGGCTCCAAACCCACATTCATACCCACATAACAAACAAAATACACATGTTTTTGCGTTTTATACTTTATAATTAAGCATAAATGGAAACCGTAGCAACATATGAGTACCTAACAAGTATAAGATAAATTGCGATTTTGTGAGTGTGAGATGGTTTTGGTATATGTGCATCTGTGGATCTGTGCTGTGATGGAACACAAATGCTTTTGCCCTGATGTTATGACAGTACACAATTGGGGATATGTTATTCCATAATTTTTTTGGAGTTGGAGGCATAAGAGAATGTTATGCTCCCCATTCCTGGACGAGGTGATGAGACAAGGAAAAAAGCCCACTTAGAATATGCTTCTGATTGAACTATGAGTCTGAATCACGATGCTGCTGCACAATAAGTACTCATTGCAAATTACCCCTTTATTTTTTGTCATTGTGGTAAAGAAACACAATTACAAAGGATAACCTATACTAGTTGATCCAGCATTTTGTTATCAACAGAATAGTGTCATTGCTTCTTGTTTGGATTGCTCATGAAGTTATCTTTTGATGTACATTTCGTTTAATGTAATTGATATTGGAATGTGACCTCAGCCATCGAGCGGTTAACATGGCACTATGGTGCAACTTCCTCGTTTTCTCCCTAAAGTTTGGAGTGTGGATTTCAACTTCAAGTCATGTTATGCTAGCTGAGCTTGTGCATTCTGTTGCAGACTTTGCTAACCAGGTATGTTTTTTTTGCTATGCCAGTTGATGTTTATACCTTTCCTCTCTGTTTCATGACCATGAATAAAGAACTCAGATCTAATTGTTCATCAACTTTCAGGCTCTTCTTGCTTATGGTTTGAGCAGCTCAAGACGTGCTCCAGATGCTCTACACCCGTATGCATAATCCATTCTTCTGGAATATAATGCTTTGTCAGAAAATAACTGGAACATTCTTAGTTCTTTACTGTACTGTATTTATTTAAGTAAATTAATTCCTTCTTTTTCATGAATGAGAAATTGAGACTCTTTTCCTTTGATGTAAAATATGATGACTGATGGGGCATAGAATTGTGGACCTTGCACCCCGATTACATAGGCTGATTCCTAAAAGAAGGGTTCACAAGAGAACAGTGCTAGAAGCTCTCTCAAACCATAGCTGGATATCGGATATACAAGGAACCCTTACTGTTGGAGTTATTACGGACTACCTTTCCTTGTGGGATTTGATTCACTCAATTCAGTTAAGACAGTATGTTGCAGACACACACGTCTTTCGTCTTGCTGCCAATGGCAATTATACAACAAAGGCAGCATATGAAAGCTTCTTTATTGGGTCGACGTCTTTTGAACTTTTTCACAGAATATGGAGAACATGGGCACCACCAAAGAAAAAGTTCTTTCTATGGTTAGTAGCCCAACGAAGAGTCTGGACAGCTGATAGGTTGCAAAAAAGGGGCATGGCTCATCCTGTTGCGTGCCCCTTCTGTGACCAGGAGCAAGAAACACTTGATCACCTGCTGCTTGGCTGTGTTTTTACCAGGGAATTCGTTCAAACTTCTTTCTAAGGTGAACCTTCAAAACATAGCCCCACAGCTGGATGAAGGAACTTTTATGGACTGGTGGCAATGGATATGTACACAGGTTCAAGGTGTGGTACAAGAAGGGCTGAATTCTCTCATTATTCTTGGGATCTGGACCTTATGGACAAGGTTATTAAGGCGAGACATGGCGACCGACCCCCTTCCAAACGCCTAGGCGAGTTAGGCGTGCGGCGAGGCGACGCCATATGAGCATCGCCTAGGCGAGGATATGCAAAAAATCCTAACAATCTAACACTTGCAAATTGCAATAGCAAAATTGGTAAGGTTAGAGAATACAATACATTGTTGACAGAAGATGGGCTAGCCATTGATTGATGAGGGTGCTGCTGGCTGCTGTAGTGTTGCTGCTATGCTGCATAAAAAATAGGAGATGAGGGAGAGCAGCAGGCAGCAGCAGAGCAGAGGAACTGAGGAAGAAGAAGAGCAGAGGAAACATGGTTATTAAAACGTCTCTTAAACGACGTTTAAGCGTCGTTTAAGCGGTAAAACGTGATTAGAAACTAAAACGTCCGAACGCTCTAACAAATCAGCGTAGAACGTCCGTTTTGGACGTTTAATCGTCGTTTAAACGTCCAAAACGCGTTTTATGCCGTTTTAGACGTTCTTTTTTTTCGAATACGCAGGAGGGCTGCGTATCATTAAATTAAAGTAGAGGGAAAAAGGGCCTGTGGCCCGGGACAAACAGAACACACACAACACAAACACACACTCTAAACACAAACACACACTCACCCTTACAAAGCACACACCACACAGACACATACGACACCCCAACACCCCCGTCTTTTAGTAGGCTATAAGACTTCCTTTCTCTATCCAGGGTCAAAAAGAGAGCGCAAGTTCTTGGCTCCAGCAGAAACCCACAATCTCATCTCGTCTTTAAATCCATCCTCTAGTGGGGCCTTCCTGGGCTTTAGGTACTCGACTACTCGCTTTTGCTTCGAACCAGCGCTGGAGGCCGCCCATCCACTTGTTGTCGCTGCCCTCGACAGCCCAGATCCATCCACTGCCCTAACTGCCCCTCACAGTGAATCACCTCTGCGGCTGGGACTGGGAGTGAGGGGTCCCAACCACTCCCACTGCGACGTAGACCGTCGGCCTCTGCGCTGCGCCTCACCTCTGCGGCCACTCCGCAAGACCAGCTCAAAGATCAGTCATGAAGGCTTATGTGTGAACTTATTCTATATTTGAATTTCTATGTCAAGTCTAAAAAGACGTTTCAACATTCGTTTAAACGTTTAAAAGTTAAAAAGTTGGTTCATAACGTTTTACCGCTTTAATAACCATGAGAGGAAAGCACCGGACCGGCTGGAGCAGAGGAAATCACCGGATGGAGCAGGCGGATGGAGGAGGCGCTTGGCTGGAGGAGGTGGCGGCGCGGCGCACCGGCTGGAGGAGAGGCGGCGCGCCAAGTGGAGGAGAGGCGGCGCGACGAGTGGAGGAGAGGCGGCGCGGCACTGCAGGAAAGGCCGCACAGCTTTATTCGCGCGCAAAGTGTAAACCCTAAAACCCTCTACGCGCGCAAAGCTGCCAAGGCGCCAACCCTAAAACGCTTCTGTGGCGTCCGTGGCGGAAACTGGACGCCATGGCGACGCCTAGGCGCATTTGGTGACGCCATACTCATCTCAGGCGTGGCGAGAGCGACGCCCCAAACCCAGCCTCGCCTGGACGCCTAGGCGTCGCCTAGGCGACGCCATAATAACCTTGGAAGCATCGCAATAGATGTGTCTTTGATAAGAGAAGACCTAACATGGACACTGCCATTAGAGAAGCTGATCAGGAAAGAGATATGTGGGACATGGCTGGAGCAAGGAAACTATCCCTGTTGTCTGGTCCCATCCCTGGTCTGCAAGTGCTCTAGCTAGTCCTTAGTTTGCTGCTGGTCATAGTTAATGTGGTTACTCATGGATTTATATGTGTATGCCTGTGTCTGGTCGCCATAAGGAGGCCGACTGCTGTGCTGGTTCTCTAGGATCCCAATCTTTCTTTTTAATATAATTATGCACAGTTCTCCTGCGATTTTGAGAAAAAAATTAGGAAAAGCCTGTAATTAATTATCACTCCAATTTTATAATATCCATTAGACAACCAGTGATGGGATTAATATTATACAACTGCAATGATGCCTTATGTCTTGAATTGACAGATGTTAATCCTGGCTTTTTTGCAGCTATGGTTATTCTAAGGAAAGATTTGTATGGTCTCTCATATCTGCAGTTGGAATATTTTGCTTGGGTTCCGGTGCTACAATTGTGCATGGAGTTCAAAATTTATGGAATTCTCATGTACGTCACCAAAGTGTCATTTGAGTCATAATAACTTTTATGCACAGAATTACATTTTATTTTCAAATGTCATCAATCGCCATCCAAGTACGATAATGTTCATATCCATACTTATGTTTGACAGCCTCCAGAGAATATTCACTGGGCTGCATTAGTGATTGGTGGGTCCTTCCTAATTGAAGGTGATTCTCGCTTGCTGCTAGCTCTCTCAATACCTCTCTTTTTGTTGGGGTGTCTATTCTAGCTATAATTTACATTTACTTGTGAAATCCTGTTGTCTGTTAGGTGCTTCACTGCTTGTTGCTATAAAGGCTGTTAGGAAAGGTGCAGAAGCAGAGGGAATGAGTATCTGGGACTATATCTGGCGTGGTCATGATCCAACTTCCGTTGCTGTTATGACTGAAGTTAGTAATATGACTACCTAACAGTTTTTATGTAGTTCAATCACATCATCATACTCATTTTCGTTTCTGCCATTTGTAATGGTTGACTTTAATGGAAACTATTATCTCATAGTTTTCTTAATTGATTTCTTGTTCATTTACCTTTCATCACCTAGTACTTTTCTGTATTGATTTCATTCTCATTTTTCACATTGGATATTTGTCTACAGGATGGTGCTGCTGTTACAGGCCTTGCTATTGCTGCAGCATCTTTGGTAGCTGTTCAAATGACAGGAAATGCTATGTATGATCCAATTGGCTCAATCATTGTTGGCAATTTACTGGGGATGGTATGCTACTCATTGTATATTTGTGCTTCATTCTTCTTACATGTGGCTTATAGTTCTGTTTTATAAATGAATACTTGATGTTAATTCAAAGTTGACTGTTGTATTTGCTTGTGTGTTAAATTACTTTGGTGTCTCAACCATATAACCCTGACCAATTGTGAAACAAATTTAGTGAATATTTTTTATGCTTTAGTGTTGAAGCAAAAAAAAAACCACGTCTTTCACAATTTGGACCATCTCTAATTGCCACACTGAACCTTGTTAGATTCCATATAATAGAAAGTGGGCCATGACTTCCCTGCTCTGGGTTTGCACACCAGGGGTGTGCCATTGTCAAGTTGTGCTAATGCAGCCTATGCATGTGGCAGTTAGGTGATTTATACTTAATGTTTGAAGTGGTTGTTTGTTTCTTGAGTTATGAAAGAGATAAAATTGTGATTTGTTTAGAGCATAATCAAACAAATGTTTGGATCTTGAGTGCTGAGGAACAAAATTGGTTAAACTTTCTTTAGTGTCCAACCATGTAAAGCCTTAATTAGGGATATCATCAAGGAGGATATGATGGGTGCTTTGCTTGCTGTGCAATGTGGGCATGTCTCCAAACTCAAACTCCTCAACACGACTTTTATCACCCTCCTGCCTAAGAAGGTGGATGCCTTGCTGGTCAAGGATTACAGGCCAATAAGCCTTGTTCACAGCTTTGCTAAGTTGGTAACCAAAGTGCTAGCAGCTCGGTTGGCACCCCACCTGCCAAGTATGGTCTCTATCAACCAAAGTGCCTTTATCAAAGGAAGGAGTATACAAGACAATTTCCTACTGGTGCAGCAACTTACCAGATCCTTACACCACACAAAAGAGCCTCACATCCTGCTGAAGTTGGATATTTCCAAGGCCTTTGACTCAATATCCTGGCCATTCTTGCTTGACATGTTACAACACTTGGGTTTTGGTCGAATCTGGTGCAACCTTATTAGTCTGCTGCTTTGCACTTCCTCTACACGGACCCTTGTCAATGGCGAGCCTGGGGAATACATTCTGCATCATAGGGGTCTTCGGCAAGGCGATCCTTTGTCCCCCATGCTGTTTATCCTTGTCATGGAGGCTTTGAATGCTATGGTCAGTTATGCTTTCAAGGAACATATCCTGCAGCCGATTGCAAATCAACATGCCAAACATTGTATCTCCTTCTATGCTGATGATGTTGTTTTGTTCATGCGGCCCTCTCATCAGGATATCTCAGCAATTATCAGCATTTTAGACATCTTTGGTCATGCTACTGGGCTAAAAACGAACATCTCCAAAAGTTCTGTTACACCCATTCAATGTGGAGCGAATGAGCTGACCACCATTTCTGCCTTATTACCATGTGCTACAAAATTTTTTCCCTGCACTTACTTGGGGATTCCTCTATCAATCCGTAGGCTTGCTAACTCTTATCTCTTGCCGCTTGTTGATAAAGTTGCTGATAAACTTCTAGGATGGAAAGCCAATCTTCTCAGCCGGGCTGGTCCTCTTGTCATGGTTAAGACAATGCTGTCTTCTGTCCCTATCTATCTTATGCTTGCATTAGAACTCCCTAAATGGGTTTTTAAGGCAATCGATAAGAGGAGACGAGGCTTTCTTTGGAAGGGGCAAGGTGATGCAAATGGAGGTAACTGTCTCGTGTCCTGGGAAGCTGTCCAGCGGCCTCTCAAGTATGGTGGTCTGGGTATTCTCAACCTGGAGATGTTTGGTTGGGCCTTACGTGCCAGGTGGCTTTGGTTACAGAAGACTGACACGTCAAGGCCATGGGCTGGTCTCCCTATCCGAGTGCACCGTAATGCAAAGGCCCTCGTTGATGTGGCTACTACCTTAGTGGTAGGCAGTGGTGAATCTGTGAAGTTCTGGTCTGATCGTTGGCTCCTTGGTAAAACTGTGGCTGAACACTGTCCAACCCTTATCCAAGTGATTTCTAGAAGGGCTTTAAAGCGAAGAACAGTAGCCGAGGGGCTCACAAATCGTCAATGGGTGTCAGATATTCGGGGAGGATTGTCTGTAACGGTCCTAGTGGAGTATCTGCAGCTATGGAACTTGGTTGATGGGGTAGTTCTTCAACTTGACATC
The DNA here is from genome assembly GCF_902167145.1 of Zea mays. Lineage (NCBI taxonomy): Eukaryota > Viridiplantae > Streptophyta > Magnoliopsida > Poales > Poaceae > Zea > Zea mays. The sequence goes on along the minus strand of NC_050097.1, from coordinate 82,325,826 downwards.
GCAGACCAACACATCTGGCGCCTCTCTGCTAATGGTACTTATTGTAGCAAATCGGCCTATGATGCTCTCTTTGTTGGCTCTATCCCTTTTGGCCCTTGGCGACGTGTCTGGAAGACCTGGGCCCCCTTAAGATGCAAATTCTTTGTATGGTTGGCAATCAAAAACAGGGTTTGGACATCTGATCGACTAGCAAAAAGAGGTCTGCCCCATCCAGTTGTTTGCCCTCTGTGTGATCAGGCCGAGGAAACCATCCAGCATATTCTTGTCTCCTGCGTGTTCGCTCGGCAGATATGGACGTCCATACTACACAATTTAGGTCTCCTAGCCATTGTACCTCAGCATGGATGCACTCGTTTCTCAAATTGGTGGTGCCAAAGTATCAAGAAAGTGGAGAAGAGTCTAAGAAAAGGTCTTAATTCCTTGATCATTTTGGTCACTTGGGAGATTTGGAAGCACCGTAATGCTTGTGTTTTTAGGGGGGGTTGTGCCCTGCACCCAGCGAGTTCAGAGTGCTGTGATTGAGGAGGGCAACGTTTGGTGTTTGGCTGGTGCATCAGCTCTGCAGGACCTCCTGCTGCGCCAGCTTCCTAGGGGACCCTAGCAATTTTCCTGTTGGTGGTCGTTTTTTGGTCGGGTTGTTGCTATGTGTGTGCGTGGTGCGTAGTGTTAATGTCAGGGGGGTCTCGGCCTAGGGGCCTTTGTATTTAGGGGTTGACAAGTCTTGTCTCTCCTATGTTCTTTTTTTCTTCTTAATATAATGACACGCAGCTCTCCTGCGTTTGTTAAAAAAAAGAGTCTATGAGACAATACTAGTATAACAAGAACGTCTTGCTGGAAGCAGATTACAAATTTTATGAAGAAAGTTCATGTTCTTCATTTAAATGTATTCGTATTAGAAATTATTGAATATCCAACTTTGGCCAAATGTGACTTGCACAAAATTTATCTTTCTGCAAAGTCCTAGCAATTTACTTATGGTAGATAAATTTTATTCGTCACCCTAGGTGATGATCACCTACCCTGGAACGACAATCAATCATTCTAGGGTCGGGGATCATCATCTAGGGTAACAATTAGCGCTGAGCCCTGGGCTTCCAACAGGTAGCAGGAAGCCCCAGCCGCTTCCTGCACCCTGCCCAACCAGCCGCATGTGTTAGAGTACCCGTCTAGGGTTTTGGAGTTAGCCCATTGTAATTACCGTCACACCCTTGTGTAATGGACCAGGCCCAACATCTGTTTATATATACCCGTCTAGGGTTTTGGGGTTAGCCCCTTGTAATTACCGTCACACCCTTGTGTAATGGGCCAAACCCAACATCTATTGATATATACCCGTCTAGGGTTTTGGGGTTAGCCCCTTGTAATTATCGTCACACTCTTGTGTAATGGGCCAGGCCCAACATCTATTGATATATGTACCAGTACCAACCCTAGTTAGGGTTAGGGTTTTTAGTCCAATAGCATGCATGCGGGCACAATCTCCCCACGACCCCACCAGCCACATGCATGCGGTTATTATTTTTATGGTAGATCCGAAAATATAGGCGCATGCATGTTGTTACTATTTTTATGTAGATCCAAAAATTATGGCAGGTCGTGTGAGTTTCTATTGCATGCACACAAATTTTGAATGACATTTTCGTTCCCACTGCATGCGCGTAAAAATTGGATGACAGGCATCGTGCAAAGCATAAATTCTTATAGAAGGTTGCATAAATACCTACATCACACATCATAATTGTAAGTGAATTGGAAGCGTGTATTCATTGATATGATAGAGACAGTACATGTACATGTATATATAGGGGAGCAAGGTGAGAGGTAAAAGGAAGCCTTCTACACCAAAGGAAAGATCCTAGACTAGTATCAGATCCTCAATCAGAGGGATTGAGATCCTCCCCTAATTCTCTCTATCTATATCTGTGTCTAGACTTTCATATAGGCCGACCGACAGTTATGCCAGGCGACAGGCCCTGCTGCACTTTCTAACACCCCTCGTAGTGTTAGCGTTCGTGGAGCGAACGTTAAGACTGGTTCGAAATTCAGTGAAGACTGCTAATGTCAAGCCTTTAGTGAAGATGTCAGCAAACTGGGAAGTCGTCGGTACATGTAGCACGCGAACAACACCGAGGGCAACCTTCTCTTGGACGAAGTGAAGATCAATTTCCACATGCTTGGTACACTGATGCTGAACATGATTTGAGGACATATAAACAACGTTGATGTTGTCACAATATACCAATGATGTCTTGGGTAGAGGAACATGCAGCTCTGCCAACAACTGACACGGCCAGGAGACTTCAACAAATGCATTGGCAACGACGCCATACTCAGCTTCGGCGCTGGAGCGCGAGTCTGTGTTCTGGCGCTTGGAGGACCAAGAGACGAGATTAGCACCGAGAAAGACAGCATAACTAGAAGTAGACCTCCGAGTGTCTGGACAACCAGCCCAATCAGCATCAGAGTAAACCACAAGTTCCAACTGCGAAGAGGGGCTTAGGTGAAGACCCAACCGAAGAGTGCCTCTGACGTAGTGCAGGATACACTTAAGAGCTACCAAATGTGGTTCCCGAGGATCGTGCATGTGGAGACAGACTTGTTGAACGACATATGCAATATCTGGATGAGTTAAGATGAGGTACTGTAATGCTCCTGCAAGACTGCGAAACTCCGTGGGATCTGAGACAGGGTCACCATCAACTGAAAGTTTGGGGTTGATATCAATAGGGGTTGTATAGGGCTTGCAGTCACGCATACCAGCTCGCTCAAGTATCTCAATCATATACTGGCGCTGAGAAAGAAAAATGCCAGAAGCAGAATGCTGAACATGCATACCAAGAAAATGATGAAGAGGACCAAGATCTTTTAGTGAAAATTCCTGTTGGAGAGTAGTAATAGTGCGTCGTAGAAGAGACATGGACGAGGCAGTCAATACAATGTCATCCACATAAAGAAGGTAAACCATATCTGCACCCTTGTGATAGACGAACAACGAAGTGTCAGACTTGGCCTCAACAAATCCAAGCTGAATCAGGTGGGATGCGAATCTGCTGTACCAAGCACGAGGAGCCTGTTTAAGGCCATAAAGTGACCGGTTGAGATGGCACACATAATCAGGATGAGTGGAGTCTTCAAAATCGGTGGGCTGAACACAGTAAACAGTCTCTGACAAGGTCCCCTAATGGAAAGCATTGTTGACATCAAGTTGGTGAATCAGCCAGCTATGCGAGAGAGCCAAGGAAAGAACAGTCCGAACTGTAGCTGGCTTGACCACTGGACTAAAAGTTTCTAAAAAATCAATACCAGGGCGCTGAGTGAATCCCCGTAGAACCCATCTTGCCTTGTAGCGCTCAAGAGAACCATCAACTTTGAACTTATGTTTGAAGACCCACTTGCAAGTCACAACATTGCGATGCGGCGGGCGAGGCAAAAGATCCCATGTGTGGTTACCAATAAGAGCAGAATATTCTTGTTCCATGGCGGAGCGCCAATTAGGATCAGCAAGGGCTGCTCGATATGTCCTCAGAATGGGGGACAATGCAGAGGCTTCAAATAGAGCTAGAAACCTAAGACCACTCTTGCCATGGGTCGTCATTCTGTGGTGGTTGACCACCGGATCGACAGGAACGACACCAACAGGAATGAGGGGTGCAGGAGCGGTCGTCAGAGGGGGCGCTGGAGCAGTAGCAGTAGGCGGGCGATAGGAGTACACCTGCCCGCAGAAACGACCAGCAGGGGCCGTTGTTCCTTGGATGGCGGGGGCTGCAGAAGGTCGAGCAGGTGTCCCAGGTGGCAGTGTTGCTGGTGACGGGGCGCTTAGGAGACCAGCCATCCGGACAGGAGACTGGAGCACCGGGGCTGGTGGTGGGACCAGGCGTGATGACTGGCCCATAGGGCCAGCCAGCGCCACAGGTGGCTGAGGCACCGATGCGTGAGCCGGTTGGGACTCAGCCTCCGGTGGAGCAGGTGGCTCAACCGGTGAGGGCGGCAGCGCCATACGAGTACCTGAAAAAGAAGAAACATGTGACAATCCGAAAGGAGCTGTAACTAGGTTAGAGTGATCATCGAGGAAGTCGAAGGCCGCAGGTGTGGGTGGATTGGAATCCTCGGAAAGGGAAATGAGGTTTCATCAAAAACCACATGACGAGAGATGATGATACGGTTGGACTGGTGATCAAGACATAGGTAGCTTTTGTGGTGGGGAGAGTAGCCAAGAAAGACACAGTGGGCTGAGCGAGGAGATAGTTTATGTGCAGTGGTGTCGGAAAGGTTGGGGTAGCATTTGCAGCCAAAAACACGAAGGTGCTCATAGGATGGGTTTTGGCCGAAGAGAGCAAAATGTGGTGTAGAAAGAGCAAGGGTTTTGGTGGGTAATATGTTGAGAAGATATGTTGCGGTGCCAAGAGCCGCAACCCAAAAACTGGGGGGAACACTAGACTGAATGAGGAGGGTGCGAATGATATTGTTAATGGAACGAATAACACGTTCAGCCTTGCTGTTTTGAGCTGAAGTGTAGGGGCAAGACATACGCAGATGGACTCCACGAGAGGAGAAGTTGTGGGCTTGGAGGTTGTCGAATTCTCGACCATTGTCGCACTGGATGCTCTGGATGGTGACACCGAACTGCGTACGAACGTAGGCAAAGAAATTGGTTAGGGTTGAGAGGGTGTTGGATTTGAGGTGTAAAGGAAATGTCCAGAAATAGTGGGAGCAGTCATCCAAAATAACAAGATAGTATTTGTGGCCAGACACACTGGTGATGGGTGATGTCCAGAGGTCGCAGTGAATTAACTGAAGATTACAAGTAGTGCGAGAGGAAGAGGTAGGAAATGGTAGACGGACATGTCATCCGAGCTGACAAGCATGACATGGATGAGTACTAGTATTTTTGTTACAAGGAATTGCGGATGTCTGCGCTAGATGAGATAAAACGGCGTGACCGGGGTGTCCAAGCCGTTGATGCCACAATGTAGACGCAAGGAGAGCAGAAGCCGCAGAGGGTACAGTGGACCAGAGCTGTTACATCTGAAGATCTCGCGCCGAGTGGGTAGATCCTTCACAGAACAACCAAAAAGATCAAATTCAACAGAACAATTATTATCGGTGGTAAATTGATGAACAGAGATCAAATCCTTAACGAGGGATGGGGAAACCAAAACATTGTGAAGGGAAAGATTATAGGGAAGATGGGTGATGCCAGTGGAGGTGACATGAATGAGATGACCATTACCAACGATAATATGGGTAGGAAGATGCTGGGAAGGAGAGGGATGAGATATTATACCAGCATCAGATGTCATGTGACTGGAGGCACCAATATCAAAATGCCATTCTTGTTGGAGTGGCTGCTGAAGAGTGACTGTTTGGAAGTTGGCGGCGAGGGTGTGTTGATCCCAGACAGGTGCAGGCGAAGAAGGGTCGGTGTAGGCAGGGGGCGACCCATATGCCGCAGCAGGAACTGCCCACTGGCCAGGAGCCCCGACGACGAGGGCATGTGGTGGTGGAGGCGATGCAACAGGCAGACGAGGAGCCGAAGGTGGACGTTGGCCAGGCCTCATGTAGATGGTCCCGTCCAAGGGTTGTAGTAGTTGTAGTTGGAGGATGGTGCAGGGCCAATGATGCCGCTGTTGTTGTTGCCAGAGGTTCTACCATCGCGCTTGCCGCGCTGTCCGGAGTAGGAGCCATGACCAGTACCGCCCCTGGAATGCTGCAGGCGGGGGGGGGGGGGGGGGGGGGTTGATGTGGAGAGCGGTCGGCGGGGCAGTAGAGGTAGGAGGCTTGGGGCCGCCGACCTCGCCTGGTGGGTGCAGCAACAACAACGAGGGATGCTGCTGGAGCGGCGTTCCTCGAGGGATGGCTGCCCTTGCTGCCCTTCACCTTGGTAATACACAGAATTTGTGGCTTCTAAACACAGCCTATATTACTTCGATCCCCAAGAAAGCAGAAGCCATGACTGCTGGAGATTACAGGCCCATCAGTCTCATTCACAACTTTGCAAAGCTTTCCACAAAGATCCTTGCCAATAGGCTTGCTCCTCTTCTCAACAAGTTGGTAGAAGCTAACCAAAGTGCTTTTATCAGAGGTAGATCCATCCATGACAACTATATGCTGGTCCAGCACTCTATCAAGTCACTACACAGGAAAAAGTGGCTAGCCTTTTTCTGAAATTGGATTTAACAAAGGCATTTGATTCTGTATCCTGGGTTTCCTTCTTGAGGTGTTAACCCACCTTGGCTTTGGTATTAGGTGGAGGAATCTTATTTCCAATTTGTTGGCCACCTCTTCGACTCAAATTCTATTAAATGGGTTTCCAGGTGACCAGATCAGACATCGCAGAGGTTTAAGGCAAGGGGACCTCCTCTCCCCAATGCTCTTTGTCCTGGTGATGGATGTCCTCAGCAGCCTTTTCAGAGTGGCAGAAGAGAAGGAATTGCTGTCTAGTCTGGAAGGTGCCATTGTGAAGACTAGATTATCCCTATATGCAGATGATGTAGTCTTGTTTGTCAAGCCCAGAGAGGAGGAGCTAAACTGTGTCAAGCTCATTCTTGACTGTTTTGGGGAAGCTTCTGGCTTAGTAACTAATTTGCACAAGAGTTGTGCCATCCCAATAAGATGTGAAGATGAATTGCTGCTTGAAGGGTGTAACATTCTGCAATGCTCCCCTTCTTCCTTCCCTTGCACTTATTTGGGGCTGCCTATTTCAGATAAGAAGCTTAACAAGAATATATTGATGAATTGGGTTGACAAGATTGCAGATAGACTGCCTAATTGGAAAGCTAGGCTCCTTAACCTTGCTGGAAGGACAACCCTTGTACGCTTTGTGCTTTCAGCCATCCCAGTTTATCTCTTCATTGCCATGAACGTCCCTAAGTGGGTGATTAATAAAATTGATAGAGCCAGAAAAGGATTTGTGTGGAGAGGGAGAAAGGAGGTGAATGGAGGAAGCTGCCTTGTGGCCTGGGATAAAGTCACAAGACCCTTAAAGCTTGGAGGGTTTGGGATTCCTAATTTACAACATATGCGGCCCTTCAAACCAAATGGCTATGGCTACAAAAAATAGATCAGAGCAGACCTTGGCATGGCTTGAATATCCCCATTCAGCAGCATGTCAAAGACCTTTTTGCAGCCTCTCTAATTTCTCATGTGGGAAATGGCTCTAATACCTTTTTCTGGACAGATAAATGGCTAAATGGATGCTCCATCAGAGATCTTGCTCCAGAAGTGGTGTCCAAGGTTGATAAACAAGCTCTTACCTTTATGACGGTGGAACAGGCCCTTGAAAACAGGCAATGGATAGCTAATATCAAACCCCCCGTTCTTTGGTTGGAATTCAACAATTTCTTCTCTTATGGGATGCTTTAGGTGAGGTGCAACTTTCTCAGGAGGAAGACCACCATGTTTGGAGACATGAGGCATCAGGGCTATTTACTTCTAAATCCTGTTACAATGTCTTATTCTTCGGCTCTGCTGTTTTTGAGCCTTGGGAGAGATTATGGAAGACCTGGGCTCCTCCTAAATGTAAGTTTTTCCTTTGGTTGGCGATAAGGAAAAGTGTTGGACAACTGACAGGTTACAGAAGAGGGGGATGCCACACCCAGATGTATGCCCAATGTGTGATCAAGCCTAAGAGACAATTCAGCACCTCCTTACTGCGTGCATTTGCCCGACAATTTTGGCACACAGTCCTTGTTGCTCTTGGCTTGGAGCACCTCACTCCGGCAGCTGATGAGGAGTCTTTTGCAGACTGGTGGGGAAAGGTGAGCCTAAGGGTTATCAAGACTAGGAAAAAGGGGCTTAACTCTTTGATCATCCTGGGAGCTTGGTGCCTATGGCTTCAGAGAAACAGAGCAGTGTTTCATGGGGAGTCTCCATCCTTGCCCAGGATTTTTAGATGTTTCTCAGATGAGTGTGTTAGCTGGGCAATTGCAGGAGCTAAGGAGATTGAGAGCCTTGGCTTAGTTGCAGCCCTGGGCGAGGTCGGGTCAAGTTACGGTACCAGTTTGTAATTACCTTCGGGTTTATGTAGGGTCCTTGGGAGATTTTGCTCAGCAACATCTCCTTTTTGTAAGGTTTTTATTCCTCTCTAATATATAAGATGCGCAGTTCTCCTGCGCGTTCGATAAAAAAAAAGTTCCTCGAGGGTAAGATCATCACGTACCTGCAAAAAAGTGGGGAGAGGAGAGGTGCGACGAAGGTGAAGACCGAGCTCTTGAAAGCGTTCGTTGAGGCCGCGGATGATGTTGAGGACAAGAGTCCCGTTGGAGACCGGCTCGCTAAGGTCACAAAGATCCTCGACAAGCTTTTTGTAGTGGCGGCAGTACTCAGCAGTAGAAAGATCGCCCTAAGTGAAGGAGCGTAAAGCTTGGTCGGCGTAGAGGACGCGTGTCGTGCGATTCCCGAGGAACTGGGACTCGATGGCGAGGCACATGACGCGAGCAGTGGCGCCACGCTCGGAGATCGTGTCGGCGAGGTTGTCGGTGATGGTGCCGTTGATCCAAGTCCGAACAACGTCATTCATGCGAACCCAGTCGGGTGAGTGGTGGACGTCATCTGAAAGCACATGGCACTCCAGAGAGAATTTGGTGAGGGTGAGGAGGAAGGACTCACGCCACCGAGAGTAGAAGCTAGAGTTGACGTCGGGGAGGAGTGGTACAAGGGCGCGGATGTTCTGCACGACAATGGCCTGGGCGTGCAGGTTGAGAAGAGTGGCCGCTTCGTGTTGGAGGAGGACGACAGAGAGCTGAGCAGTGGAGTCAACAGGAGTGCCGTCGGTGAGATGATGTCGTCGACTTGAGGAGGAGGTAGGGTTGCCGCTGCACGTTCGTTGGCAGCACGGGCGAGGGCCGCACGAATCCGGGCATCGACAGCATCACGCTCGCTCTGAGCGAGGGCGGCTTCCTGCTCTACAGCGGCGTCGCGAGCCAAAGTCGCCTCACGGGAAGCCAGGGCCGCACGCTCAGAGTCAGTAGAAGCGTCGGTGTCATGGGTGGATGGAGGGTTGACGATGACGAGAGAGATTGGCTGGAGGTCGGTCATGGGGAAGGAGCAGCGCCATAGGAAGGGGAGGGAGGCGCACTGGGGTGGAGGGCAGGAATCAAGGCCTAGGCATCTGATACCATGTAAGTGAATTGGAAGCATGTATTCATTGATATGATAGAGACAATATACACGTACATGTATATATAGGGGAGGAAGGTGAGAGGTAAAAGGAAGCCTTCTACACCAAAGGAAAGATCCTAAACTAGTATAAGATCCTCAATCAGAGGGATTGAGATCCTCCCCTAATTCTCTCTATCTATATTTGTGTCTAGACTTCCATATAGGCCGGTCGGCAGTTATGCTAGGCGACAGGCCCTACTGCACTTTCTAACAATAATTGATGAAGTCCTAATATGGGCCCAAGCAACATAAACACATAAATTAGGGACGATTTTTGTGGCACGTACATATCGTAAACAATTCATATAAATAGCGTAAACAATTCATAGATGTAGCATAAAAACCTAGGGATGAAAACGGTTGAAAACGATCGAAAAAACATCTAAATTGGTTTTGTTTTCATATTTTTTGATGGGACGAAAACGAAAACCAACGGTCGAAATACGAGACCGGGATTTTCGGTTATGCGAAAACGATCGAAAATGATAAACTCTATTCGAAAAGACAAATATTTTGTAGTTTCCACTAATACATAATAAAATGGCATATTGTCTATTTTTAAGATATTAAAATACACAAATAACCCTTCATCATTTGTAGTATTTAAAGTAATTACAACGTTTGTTTTTTCTCTTCATTCACTTGAACACAACAAAAGTCTGTAACTTGCATAAATTATACGCTAAATGTATCTCATATTATATAGAAACGGTAAAAAACGGTACCATCATGACTTGGAAACGGAAAATATGAAAACGATCGGAAAACTAGCCAAATCGTTTTCGTACCGTTTCTAATCGGTTCCCGAACGATTCGAAAACGAACGTGAAAAAACAGTATTCGAAGCAGGCATAGTTGTTAAAGCGGCAAGGCGAGGTAAGGCGACCGGCCCCCTTTTACCTTTTAAGCGATAAGGCGTAAGGCGTAAGGCGAGGCAACGCCTTAGTAATATGCAAAAATAGGCAATAAAAATTGAATATATAGGAATATAATCTCAAATAGTTAGGGATAATAGTATTATAGTAGCAAATAGGAGTACAAGTTCAACATAAATCAACATAATAGACTAGTCCAACTGAAGTAATAGATAGTAGTAGATAACACCCTCATCTCTCAATAGCCATCATCAAACTCATCATGAAATGTAGAAGGATTCTCTTCATCATCTTCCACCTAGTTCGCCTCATCACTATCACTCACATTTATACCCAGATTTAGAGAACTAAAATTGAGTTAACTAACTAAGAACACTGGCAGTTAACTGAAACTGAGTTAATTGAAACAGAGAGAGCAGAGAGGGAGAGAACAGAGAAAGCAGAGAGGGGAGATAACAGAGAGCAGAGAGGGAAGGGAAGATAGCGCACTGGGGGAGAGCAGAGAGGGAACAAAGCACACTGAGGGAGGACATCCATCCAAGGCGTCCACAAAGCGTCGCTAAGGCTATATTCAAGGCGCTAAGGCGACGCCTTATTGTCTAAGGTGGACGCCTTGCCCCTAAACCTTGCCTTACCGCTTAAGCGACACCTTAACAACTATGGAAGCGGGACGGTACGGGATTTTCCCGTCTCGTTTTCATTCCTATAAAATCCCTGGCCAGCGCGTCCCCCACCAGACACGCATGCAATTTTTAATTTTTATGGCAGGTGCTGTTTCCGATTCAAAAATTGTTGTGCATGCGAAAAATTTGCACGCTGGACGCTATGCGGGTGCAACCCAGGTTTGAGCGTAGAATTCTCAAGTTTTAGCGTAAATTATGTCAGATATAGCGTAAATGTTGTTACAATAGTCAACAAGATTTTTTTATGATAGTTATGGACACCATAAATCACACACACGATTTGGGATAGTTGCCGTAAAACACATTCAGAAGTATCGTAAATTGGCGTAAAACACATCAAGAAGTGTCGTAAATTGGAGTAAAACACAACAAAAAGTGATTTGAGGTAATTGTAGCGTAAAACGCAACAAGAAATGTTGTAAAAATCATTTGAAAATTACATAAGTCACGATTCTCATAGAGGCACTTGTTTAGTGCACATTAAGCCAAAATATAAGTCTAACCATCTACTGGAGGATGATACATTCTATCTAAACTAGCAGAAAATGCTTCCGTGTGCATCAAATATATCTTTTCCTTCCATGAGTCGAAGTTCTTTTCCTACTATTGGCCCATGTGTTGAGGTTCTTTTCCTCCCATGTTCCAATCTGCAAAGAGCAAAAAAACACCAGGTTCTTTTCCTCCTATTGGCTAGGATTTTTGTGATCAGCTTTGCGAAGCTATGCACAAGGCTGATAGGCCTGAAATCCTTCACCATTTCAGCCCCATCATTCTTTGGAATCATGGTTATATAGGCAGAATTAAGGCGCCCAAAATTATCAAACTTCCTGCCCCAAATAGCGGAGATTGCAGCCATCATATCAGCTTTTAAAATAGGCCAGCATACCTTGTAAAAACGACCAGTAAAACCATCAGTCCATAGGCCCAGGGGCCTTGTCAGCAGGGAGGCTTTTAATGATATCCTCCACTTCTTGCTCAGAAAAGGCGGCATCAAGCTCAGACATCTCAAAAGTAGGCATCCCCAGGGCTTCAAGATCAATCACCCTATCTCGATCAACACATTTCCAATAAGGTTGGTGTAGAAGCGATCCACACAAGCAGCCTTTTCATCATGGCTTGTTAGGGTATGGTCCCCATTCACCGGTCTAGACACAAAATTCTTCCTCTTGCGATGTCGAGCATGAAGGTGAAACAATTTTGTATTAGCATCTCCCTCCTTTAGCCAGGAAATTCTAGATCTAAGCCTAGCCATGGTGCACTTGAGAGAGGATAGCAGTATAACTTGCTTTTTAAGCCGGTTTTTGAGCCATATCTCAGCCTGGATGAGCACTCTAATATCCTGAGCCATTTCAAGCCTGTGGAGGACTTCCTTGGTCAAAGCAAGCTGAGAATGCATATGACCAACCTTCTTTTTGCTCCAAGCCTGTAACCTTTTGGTGGTCTCTTTGAGCTTCCTTTCTACAGTTTTAAAGGGGCAAAGGACCGGTATCACAACATTCCACCCAGATTGAACAACCTCCTGAAATCCTTCCAGCTTGCAGTAAACATTAAGTCATCCCAAGAAACATTAAGTCATTTTCAGAAAGTGTTAAGTTATTCTTTGTTATTCAATCATTCTTTGAGGTTTTCTCAGACATTTCTTTGTTATATTAAGTCATTCTAGCGTCCAGACAACATTTAAGTCGTTCTAGGTAACATTAAATCATTCTAAAGTCTAGGTAAAATCATTCAAGCATCTAGGCAACTTTAAGTCATTCCAATAAACATTAAGTCATTTCAGGTGAGGTGGCTCGGCTCACGTTAAATGATTGGCTCGGCTCTTGCTTGGGGAGGAGCTCGATCGCCGGAGCGCGCGCACGGGAGGCGGCTCGCCTAGTCGGCTCGGGGTCGCGGGCGGGCGCGTTGGGCCGGGGACGTGCGCAGGGGCAGCTCTATCCCGGGAGCGTGCACACGGGAGTCAGCTCGCCCGGCCGGCTCAGGGTCATAGGCGGGCGCGCGGGGCTTGCTGAGTCAGGTCCAGGTGTTGGACCCATGGTCTATCACCCTTGGTGATAAATAGATCTTCCCGCGATATATATATATATATATATATATATATATATATATATATATATATATATATATATATATATATATATATATATATATATATATATATATATATATATCGCGGGAGCGTGCGCACGGGAGTCGGCTCAGGGTCACAGGCGGGCGAGCGGGGCTTGCTGAGTCAGGTCCAGGTGATGGACCCCTGGTCTATCACCCTAGGTGATCAATAGATCTTCCCTATATATATATTCTGTCATTGTTGGGACTTCAGCATGTTTGCTGACTATTTTCTGTCTGTCTTGTTGGAAGGCAGTTGTTCAATAGATTTGCTCTCCGTGTAGGTTGCTATTTTTCTCATTCAGAGGAATAGGCATGCTTTAATTGGCCGGGCCATTGATGATCATGACATGCAACGAGTCCTTGAATTTCTGAAGTCTGATCCGGTGAGCTTTGACATTATAATTTTGGAACTGCTTAGAAGCTCTTTTATGAAACTAATTGGTATCTTCTTGCAGGTTGTAGATGCTCTTTATGATTGCAAAAGTGAGGTGATTGGGCCAGGTTTTTTTAGATTCAAGGCTGAAATTGGTATATTCTTTATATTCTGGCATTTCACCATATATCTAAAACAGTTAGTTACATGATTTTCATCATTTCAGTTCGTATGTGTGATAGCATGTCCAGTCCTGGGCAGAGGTGCTATTGAAAATTTGTGGACATCATTTCTAATCCTGGAATGTCTCTTTCTTGGATATAATCTGAGCTAGATTTGTTTGCTACTGCAAAAGGGCCTCTAGCTGAGTTGCTTAAGTGATCTTAAGTAGCACTACTCAGGTCCTAAGTTTGACTCACCATTGGAGCGGATTTCAGTCTAGGATTAAAAAAATCCCCTCATTTGTCCCACGACAAAGCACAGGGATAAGGTGCAGCCTTGACCGCGATCGTTCTCATATGGGCTAGTGCTGTTGTTTACAGCACTGATCTTCTTTGGGTAGATGGTGTGAAGTTGGTACCAGTCAGCCACCAGCGATATTGTCATCCGAAGCCCTGTTAACTGAGACAAACAATTTGAGTACCTTTTGGATAATCCTCGTTATTGAACATTTCAGATGTTATCTTGTTTTCCCCCTTTTATTGTGAAATGAATTTTGAATTGTAACTTAATCAAGTTGATTTGGTCTATATGTAAAAAGTTGTCAAACCTTGCATTAATGGTTTAAATATAGAAGGTGCTGAGTTTGAAGACAGGCTGCAGACATATCTTTTTTGCTCTAATTTAGTTGATGAGCTTGTACACTTTCAATTGAGGTTGGAGCATAGTTGTTAAGGCGTCAGTTAAGCGACGCTTAAGCGGTAAGGTGCTGATTAGCAGCAAGGCGTCCTTGTTGCCTTAGATTAGAGAGTAAGGCGCCTTGGCCAATATGGCGTCGCCCTGGTGCCTTGAATCTTGCTAATGTGTCGATTTGAGGACGCCTTGAAGACCTGTATGCATGGATTTAAAGAGATAAAACCGAGCAGGCGAGAGGAGGCGCGGTGGCGGTGCGCAGGACGCAGGCGGCTGTGGCGCGCAAAGCTCTGGGAGAGGCGTGGCAATGGCGTGTGGGAGAGGAAGAGAGAGGAGAACTGCAGGAGAGGGAGAGGAGAGCGACGGCGCTAGGGGAGAGGGAGAAAGAGGAGCAGCGGCGTGGGGGAGAGAGGGAGAGAGAGCGGCTGAGGGAGAGGGTTACTGGCTTGACTTGTATTAGGGTGGCGGCTGAGAGAGGGTTAGGAGAAGGGTAAGTTAGGTCAAGTAGTGGGCTGGCTAGGCCGGGAAACAGCAGGCTGGTGGCCCATTTGTCCTTAATCCCCTTTATTTTTACTCATCTTTGTACTTCTTATTATCGAATCAGTAAATCTATTAGTTATGTATTTATTTTTTTCTAATCTTCTACTACTATCTATTAGTTATGTTGGGTTTAAAGTTTATTATGCTGTCTTATGTTGAACTTGTACTCCTATTTTGTACTATCATCCCTACCTATTTAAAACTATATTCCTATATTTATATATTAGTAAGACGTCGCCTCGCCTTACACCTTACCACTTAAAAGGTAAAAAAGGGGTCGACCGCCTTACCTCGCCTTACCGCCTTAACAACTATGGGTTGGAGATTATCTACATTTAGCATGAGGGTAGGCATTAGGAGATCATCTACATTTTATCTCAACAAGATATCATGGTTTTTCTCTGTGGGTCAGCTTTTCTGCATGTTTGTTGGGGGCAGGCACTAGCATAGTTTATAGGGATAAGGACTAGGTGGTAGTGCTTCATTGCCATTGGCATCCCTACCTAGGTTACTTATTGCCAATTATTTTTTTCTTCTCTTGCATGACCTTATATCCTTGTTACAGTTCATTTACCAGTGCAATAGATGTTTTTTTTAATTTCAATTTTTTCTGTAATTTATTGTCATCTCATCTGAATCGTCTTACAGATTTCAATGGAGTTGTTCTGGTACAAAATTATTTGGAAAGGACTGGACGTGGGAGTTGGGCAAAACAGGTGCCTTACCTTGAAAATACCTTTATCTACAGTCATTAATCGATGTGCATTTTGATATTCAGTATTCTTGTCAGGAATGTAGTGAAATAATCGCAAACTTTTTAGTCTTTAAACTAGGTGATTTATTGCCTTATATTATAATTCTGTTCAACTTGTGTGGCTAAAATTCTAGCTGCCATTTTATTGATGTTTGGCTGGTTTATTCTGAAAAAAGAATGATGTCAAGGAAGCATATTACGTCCTAGTTTCATCTTGTTATAAAAGGGCAGACCTGGTGCAGTTGTGAGAGCTATCTCATGGAGCCGGTCACGGACTTGAAGTAGCCTCCGTGCATTTGCGAGAAGAAGGCTTTCCTCAGGTCATGAATTCGAAGCAGCTTTACTTGTAGAGGAAGGTTTGGCTCAGGTTATCTCTTAGTTGCAGCTTCTCCGTATTTGCAAAGAGAGGGGAAGGTTTGGCTCATGTTATCTCTTCCTTAAAAATACTCGACCTGCGGGGATAAGACAACCCGAGCATTATATTAAGAAGAAAACCTTCTTACGTAGGTTGAGAAACTCCTCGAACCCTTGCCCCACCCTACACAATGGCATCGTAGACCATGTGAGAACGACTGTGATTGGCGCTGGACTTTAGAAATATACTTTGGTGTGGGGACAAACGAGGAGATTTTTGTAACCGCAGCCTAAAATTCGCTCCCACGGGAGTCGAACTCAGGACCTGAGGAGTGCTACTTAGACCACCTAACCAACTCAGCTACGCAGCTTCCTCGTATCTTTGAGGGAAAGGTTTGGCTCAGGACCTAAGTGCTACTCAGATCACCTAACCAACTCAGCTTTCGTATTTGCGAGGGGAAGGTTTGGCTCAGGTCGTCTCTTATACCCTACTCATCTGGGAGCTTCGGAACTAGGTCTATCCTTTTTTTCATCTTATTATAGCTGTCTGGTAGTTTGAGCTTGTGATCCTGTACCCTTCTTCCACTATTTCTTTGTCAAAGAACACTAAGGGCTTGTTTGGGATCAAGGGGATTGGAGGGGATTGAGGAGAGATAAAATCCCTTTCTATTCATAGAAAGGGAATAGAAAGGGGATTTTAGCCCTCTCAGGGCTTGTTTGGGAGCAAGTGAATTGGAGGGAATTGAGGTAGCTAAAATGCTATTTCTATTCAAAATTGAATAGGAAAGGGATTTTAACCCCCTTAGGGCTTGTTCGTTTCTACCCCAATCCATATGGATTGAGGGGGATTCAGGGGGTTTCAATCCCTAGTAATTCAAAATCTCTTCCAATCCGTATCAATCCCCTTCAATCCATATGGATTGAAAATAACCGAACAAGCCCTTAGGGATGCTTTGGTGACCATGGAATTGAGAGGATTTTGAACATTGTTGGACAGTAGAATTAGAGAACCCTAGCTACAGCCAACCAAAGAGGACAAGGGTACAAATAGGGGGAACCCTATTGGGCCAGCTAACATAAGGCCTAGATAGGGTCTGGTACATAATGCGAGAAGTCATCGAGAATGAGTAAATAATACTTATAGCCATAAATGCTGATTACAGGAGATGTCCATACATCAGTGTATCAGATCAAAAATTCCTGCTGCTCTAGAAAAGAAGGTGGGGAATGGGAGCCTAACATGGCGACCTAACTGACAAGCATGACACAGGTGCTCAAAAGATCCCCTACAACCAGAAAAGAGGTACTACTGGAGAGCTTGGACATCACATCATGCCCGGGGTGGCCGAGACGGCGATGCCAGGTCACAGAAGAGGCGGCCGCTGCAAGAACATGCGGGGCAGAGGTCGATGTAGTGGAAGCAGACAAGCAAAGCGTGTAGAGGGGCCCGGGGCTGTCACACCGAGCGAGAAGGGTCCTGGTGGCAAGATCCTTCAGACAGACCAAACGGGTCAAACTCCATAGAACAAGAGTTGTCAGTAGTGAACTGACGAACAAAAAGAAGATTGTGAATGATGTTGGGAGCAACAAGGACTGGTTAAACGGAAAGGACCGGGAAGGACCGCGTCACCTACTGAGGTGACGAGTAGGGCAGACCCGTTTCCAACAACGATGGAAGAAGGAAGGGAGGGGTGGGGGGGGGAGGTGGAAGACAGAATACCTACGTCCGGGGTGGTGTGGTAGGAGGCGCCGGAGTCAGTCACCCAGTCAGAGACCGAGGTGGGCGGGGCCAGCGTCATCGTGGAGAAGGAGCTGGCGAGAGACTGCGCGTCCCACCCATTAGTCCAGGGCCCCCACAAGGGATGGGCCGAAGGCCCCGGGAGCGGAAGAAGGCCCTGCTGAGGCTGGGGAGGAGCCGAGGGCGCTGCCGGAGGTGCAACGACAAAGAAGACCTGCTGAAAGGCGGTGGGGCGAGGGGCTGAGGCACCCGCGGACGGCCCGGGCCACATGTGAATGATGCCAGTCCACGGGTTGTAGAAGGATGGCCACCAAGAACCACCCGGAGAGACACCTCGGTCGGCCGACGTGCCACCGCCACCGCGTCCACCCTTGCGATCGCGGCCGCGACCGCGACCCCCTGGAGCCAGTAGGCTGCCGTGGAGCTCCAGAGGGCAGCGGGACCGAAGTGCTGTGAAGAGGAACCCCCTAGAGTCGGAGGGGGCAGCCCGAGGCGCGCTGTAGAGCGCTGTGGCGGGAGCGGTGGTCGCAGTGGCGGAGAGCCGAAGCTCCTCGAGAAGCAGATCGTTCTTGACCTCCGCAAAAGTGGGAAACAACTTCATGCGGGTAAGGATGGGCACCACTTGATCGAAGCGAGGACTCAAGCCGCGGAGGAGGTTGAGCACGAGGCTCTCATCGGTGATGGGGGCCCCGAGGGTACAGAGAGTGTCCGCCATCGTCTTCATCTGACGGTAGTACTCGTCCATAAAGAGATCTCCCTGAGCAAGCTGGCGGAAAGCGGTCTCTAGGTACAGAATCCGAGTCTGGTGGTTGACGAGGAACTAAGCCTCAAGGGCACCCTAGATCCGGTGAGCAGTATCTTCCGACACTCGAACGATGTCCTGAAGCTCGGCCGTGAGGGTGCCATGGATCCAAGAAAGCACCACCTCATCCACTAGGAGCCAATCCTCCATTGAGTCAGTGACCGCGGAGAGGACGTGGTCAGCGAGGGCGTAGCAGCGGAGGGTCTGCAGGACCTGGTCGCGCCAGCGAGGGTACTGAGTGGAGTCAGGCGCGAGAACGTCGGTGACGGTTGCTCGGATGCTGGTGAGGGCCGTCGCATGAGCGTGAAGAGAGGCGCGAAGAGTCGAGGCTGGGGCGGGTGCGGGCTCGAAGGCGTCGACGCTGTGACGAGCGAACGTGGGGTTGCCATCCGACACACCCTTGCCAGCGAGACAGTGGTAGGTCTCGGCGTACTGGCGTTTGATGGTGTCAAAAACCGCCTGCTCCTGCTCAAGAGCACGGACAGCGTCCTGGGCCTGCTGGCGAGCCGCTGTAACGGCGGCCCGGGTGGCGGCGAGGATGGCTGCAACGTCATCCGAAGGAGCGCGCAGTGATGAGGTGAGGGCGAACGGCTGGCTATAGACGGTCGTCGGCGGTGGGCAGTCACGCATGTGGGCCCCAACCGTCATAGGTGGGGTCATGCCAAGCGGGCCATGGGGAAAACCCGACGCCAGTAGCTGGGAACGAAGCAGGACAACATCAGGCAGCACATCCGGGAGGGAGAGCACGCTGGAGAGGAAGCCGGGGGAGCCGGCAGCGGCCGACGCCTGGCCGCCTGGGGGAGGACCATGGCGTCGGGGAGATGCTAGGGGCCGGGCGAGCCCCGTCGGGGGCTGGACACAACCGCTAGGGGGGCGGGCAAAGGAGCGGCTGGACCCGGCGGCGGGTCGGGCGCTAGCGAGACTGGAGCCGGCCGGACTTGGCGGCGGCACAGGCAGTGGAGGCGCGTCGGCGGCCATGAGGATGAGCCCCGACTGCGTGCCAACAGCTGGAGAGGCGCACACAGAGGGAGGGGGCGCGGCCAGCGCTGCCCGGTAGGAGAGAGGGAGAGGGGGGAAGGGCTCGCCGGCGGAGGAGGGAAGGGGCGGTGGCCGGCCAGCCATGGTGGCAGCGGCGGCTGTAGGGAGGTTAAAAAAAACCTAAGGCTGAGATACCATGTTGGACAGTGTTAGAGAACCCTAGCTACAGCCAACCAAAGAGGACAAGGGTACAAATAGGGGGAACCCTAATGGGCCAGCTAACATAAGGCCCAGATAGGGTCTGGTACTTAAACACTCTAACAAACATGATTTTGGGGTGGGGGGGGGGCTGGGTCTGTAGTTCCCCACTCAATTTCCTCGAATCACTCTCAATTCGCTGGTCACCAAACTAGCCCTTAGATCTCCTCCAATTCCCTTGCTCCCAAACTAGCCCTTAGTCCCCTCCAATTGCCTTGTTCCCAAACTAGCTTTCAATCCACTACAATTCCCTTACTTTTAAACAAGCCCTCAATTCCCTTCAATTCCTTTGCTCCCAGGCCCTCAATCCCCTTACAAACAAGCCATAAGAGAGCTGTTCCAACACATTAGGCAACTCGCCCTCAAGAAAAGGCTGCCAATATCTCTCAACATATTGTGGCGAATGGTAATGCATTTTACTCTCTTGACTTATCATTTTCATTCTACAGTTCCGGGAAGCTGCAATGTCCAAGGATGATACGGAATTGCTAAGGGTCATGGCCAACTACGGTATGTGAAATACATGTTACTCTATAGATGGATCTAAGCTTTGCTACCATGTTCTGAAACTACACTGCTTGGACAGGGGAGGATGTAGTTGAAGCTCTGGGATATGAAGTGGATCGGCTGGAGTCTGAGATCCAAAAGCTTGTGCCTGGGATTAAACATGTTGACATCGAGGCACACAATCCCGAAGGACTTGCTCTTAGAGCAGAAGTTTTGTAGATTACCTGTGTACATTGCATTTGATTAACACTGTTGCTGGTCGCTGCCAGTTTGATTTGGGTCCACCACCATTCGATAAGATTGTCTTCCATTGGCAATGTAAGAATCAGATGGCTGTTGTTGCGTAGCGAGGCGGTATTTTTATTTGGAAGAAGACGTGGTCGCGCCTGACATGGAAGGCTTTATGTTCAAGGTTGGCATCAGTATGTATTTTTGCCTTGCGATGCAGTCCCATAAGTATTACTCCCTCCATTCTAATTTTTATAATTTGTTTAACGTTTTCAATCTCAAATTTGACCACTCATCTTAATAAAAAATTATGAAAAAACGAAAATTTTCATTGTAGTTTTGTTTATTATCAATTATACTTTATATACTTTACATATGACTTTTTTTTTGTTTTCTTAAGATGAGTGGTCAAACTTGAGGTTGAAAAAGTCTAAGGAATTATATTTTGAAATAGAGTGGGTATGTTTTTGGACCGTCTTATGTCTTGTTGGGTTATTTTAATTTCATGTGTATTAAAGTGTATTAGAATGGATTGAGATGTATTTTGACGATTTAAACTGACTCAATAACATTCAATCCACATGGATTAATGGTGAAACGAACAAAACTTAGGATCTGTTCGGTTATGCAGAAATCATTCTTGGAATGGTTATGTAATTTGTATAATATTTAATTATCTGGAACCGTTTCCTATTCTGGCATAACCGAACGCCCCCCTTAGTACGACCCAGGCGGCTTAGGGGTGACGAACAATGGCGAGGGGCAGATGGAGGCGGCGGGTGAGATTCAGCGATCACAGGAGCAGGTGTTGCACGCACGGATTGGTGCCAAGGAGTGGCTGGCCATGTCTTCCTCCGGTGCCAGCAGATAAAACGGGGAGATGTTTGGGGGCATAGTGTGTGGATCGATGAGGTTGAACTGAGCTCGGTCATAGCGGCGGCGGTATCTGCATCCTCCCGCGTAACTTTTTTTCTATTGTTTTGGCCTTTTGGGGTGGGGGTAGGGGTGGGGTGGCTTTTAGGTTGTCTCTAGTGGATTGTAGAAAATATAGAATTTATATTGTAGATGATGTTATTTGCAGAGTAAAATTTTAAATAGAGATAAAATAGATGATAAGATAGAAGGTAGCTTTATAGGGGTGGAGGTAAAGGGTCAGGGGAGGGTAGGGCTACATAGTTTTGATTTGGTGTGGTAAATGGTAATGGCGGCCCTTGATTGTGTTAGGGAATTGCACTGGGATTGAAGGGTATTGAGGGGGATTGAATCTCCTATTCAATTTTGACTAGGAAGAGATTTAATTCTCTCTGATCCTCTTTAATCCCCATCTAATCGAATATGCCTTTATGGTTTGTTTGGGAGCGAGTGGAGTGGAGTGGTTTTAAAGGGGCTAAAATTCTCTTACTATTCAATTTTGAATAGTAAAGGGATTTTAGTCGCTCCAATCCACTATGTTTCACTTGCTCCCAAACATAAGGGGGAGTACTGGGGCATCTGGTTGGGTATGATGCGCTGCCGCAATGGATGGAAGGTAATGTTCGGAGGTTCGGATCTTTGAGATGACAGCGGGCCATGCTTGTCTGTGAGAGGGGAGAGGAGGGAGGTGGAGTGGGTTGTCTGCTTGCTTAGGGCTTGTTCGGTTATGAATGAATTGAGGAGGATTGGAGGAGAATAAATTCTCTCTAATGCTCCAATACATCTCTAACCGAATCAAATAGGAAGGTATTTAATCCCCTTCAATCCTTCGCAATCCATCCCTAACCTAACAAACCCTTATGGCTTGTTCGGTTAGCTCTCAATCCATGTGGATTGAGTGGGATTTGGTGGATTTAAATCCCAAGCAAGTCAAACTACTTAATTTTTTCCAATCCCATTCAATCCATGTGTAATGGGAATAACCGAACAAGACCTTAATGGGGTGGAGGCTGCTGTGCAAAACAGGTTGCG
The DNA here is from genome assembly GCF_902167145.1 of Zea mays. Taxonomy (NCBI): domain Eukaryota; kingdom Viridiplantae; phylum Streptophyta; class Magnoliopsida; order Poales; family Poaceae; genus Zea; species Zea mays. The sequence goes on along the minus strand of NC_050097.1, from coordinate 82,303,672 downwards.
GTCTAAGAAGAAAAAGGAAATGAGACGAGGGCGAGATCGGACCCCCCAGATTCTGCTTGGGTAGGAAGAGGCTCCGGGCTTACTATAATATGGATTGTCATGGAAATTATATAATATACAATCTAGATTATATAATTTAGTCATAGTTGTCTGCAATCTATATTATTGAAATTCAAATTATTGTCCTTATAACTGTAAAGACAACATAACCCATGGTTGTTTCACTTGTATTTTCCATTCGTTTATGATATTTTATCAGTATGTGGGACGATAGAAACTTTGATTATGTAAAAATAAATATTTCATACTATTTTTGTCCATATCAAAGTCATTTGAAATTAAATTACATTCTTGCAAATAATGCATTGACAATTTGATCTCGAAAGCTATTCATGGCTCTCTTCGTCTCGCAATCCGATATCGTGATGGTTGGACAGTTTATACATGTAATCATCATCTTGATTACATTGATCAAATAGTTTGTATGATATTTTATTATCTCGAATAAAATTATATAGAGTCATATACGTAACTTAGCAAGTCCAACAAAAAATGCTTCATGGCTCCTTCATCTCCCGCATAAGACCGTGTCCAACAGGTTACCCATATGGTCACCCAAAACACTCTTTTGCACTATATGCTACACTATTCGTAGAGTGGAGTTCAAAATAAGAGATGAGATGAGAGATAGGATGGCTAAGAAGTTGGAGATAGTCTAAAGATGTCCACTGCAGGAACAATCCTTGCAAACAACATCAGCTAAGGGTGTCCCATTCCACCCTCATGGTTATACTGTTATCCCGGGTGGTCACTCAACGAACAGGTCCTTACGGAGAAGTACTCAGGAAACAACCTGAGTCCCCTAAAGTATCACAAGATCATCATCGGGACAACATCATCGTATCATATATGTTCACATCATGTTCGTTAATTAAGGTAAAACAATATCATAAAGCTAACCATGATAACCCAAAAGATAAACAAGGATAAGGTAAATACAGACTAGTCAATCCTTAGGGTTCAATAAAGTAATGCAGAACAATGAATTATAAAGTAAGTAGGACATAATAGATCAGAGGACACTTGCCTTCAACAAGTTGTTGCTTAGGAAGGTCTTCGGCAACACACTTAGGAACCACGGGCTGCTCGTTTTCTAAACAAAGTGATCATGCATTCAATACATTTGGATAAAGACAAATAAACAATACACCAAACATATACAATCAAGTGAACACAAGTTTGACAGAGTAGTATAAACACAAAAGGTAAACTTAGGTGCTAGGGTGAACTAGCACACTTAGAAGTTTGTGATTCTCTAAGTATTATCTATGTCCATGGATTGCATAAATTAAATGCATTTATCTTAATGGGACATAAAAATTCTACCAGGGATAAATTCATACTTTACATGTTGTTAATCTCACAAAGTTAAACATCTAATTACCATAGGTTTTTTCCTTTTTATTTTCCTTATTAATAAATAAACCATTACCTAAACTAACCTATAGTCTAGGCATAAATTAATGTGTGCAGATAGTGAATACTTATAATTTACATAGACAAAGAATAATCTTATGAACATTTTGCAATTTGAATCATTCAATTTGGAGTTCATATGCAAAAGTTATGAAATAAACAAGTTTTGGAACTAAAAACCCTAAATTAGGTCTAATTCTGTGATTAATTAAAAGGTTAGGGGTCTGTTTGCAAGAATACAGGGGCCTGCGCGCGAAACAGAGGGACGGGGGTTGGTTTTCGGAAAACCGAGGGTCTCTTTAGCAAAGCCGCCGCGCGAAAGGGTACGAGGTTTCCTCAGCCATTCGATCCACGATCGACAGCCAGGATTAGATCCGGCGGGCGGGTGCACGGACGCGAGCGCCTGACAGGTGGGCTCAGGGTGGGTTGAGGCACTGACACGCGGGGCCCACGGGTCAGCAGTATGCCGAGGACGCGGGGCGCGCTAGCCATTGGTTTGCAGATCGACGGCTCCGGTTCCACGAACTGCGCGAACCATTATCCACGAATCTGGCCATCGGATCAAGACTGGGCGGTTAGGATTGAGCGTGAGGGGTTTAGTCTCCTCCGGTCAGCCAGGGGCGGCGCTCTCCGCGGACACGGCGGCGCCGTCGTCAGAGGCGAGGCAGACTGGAGCTTCTAGGGTGCTGGGGGTTGGTCTGGGTAGATGGAGAGGTTGGGGAGAACTCGACAAGCACTATGGCGAGGTCTACGTGGCGAGAACGGGACCGAGACGGGAAGACGGCAGAGGGGGACCCTCGGGCGAACCCAAGGTTACTCTGGCGAGCAATACCCGTCGCGGTGGGAGTTAATCCGGCGCTCTACGACTCGCATAGGCTCCGGGGAGAGGGTGGGGGTGCTCTAGGCCTGAGTTCGGGCTCGGGGAGGGGTTGTAGTGGCCGGACGCCGTGAAGACGCAGCGGCTCGACGGGGGGTGACTCTGGCGAGCCGAAATTCCCCACGGTTAAGCGGAATTGGCACAAAAGAGGGACGGGGAAAGGTCACTTACCCAGACACGACGCTTGGGGCAGCTTGGCACGCAGTGAGGGGGCTCCGGTTGGCCGGACGTCGAAGAATCGCGGCGGCAGCGAGCTCCGACCTGCCCAGGGGAGAGGTTGAGCGCGGACCAGGTAGAGGAGTTGAGGAAAGGGGAAACCACCGCGGGTTCCTGGTGCGCCAAGCTCAGGCGAAGCTCCCAGTGCCCAAAGCGTTGGCAGAAGTCCAGCGGCGACGGCAGAATGGCGAAGCAACAACCGGGGGAGGGGGGCTCTGCGGCTGGGTGAGTGAGAGGGTAGGGAGAGCACGGGGCGAGCTGAGGGAGTGTGTGGGGTCTTCACCTAACACTCGGGCGACGTGGGCGGGTCGTGGGGACATGGGCACGGGTTGACCACGCGGGCGCACACCATGGGCGCGCTGGTTGTTGAGGAAGGGGACGGGTCTAACGGGAAGGGCCCGCGAGCCAGGGAGAGCGGGTGCACGTGAGCGGAGGAGGCGAGCGAGCGAGCGGGGCGCGGCGCCAACTGGTGGGACCCACCTGTCAGCGGGGCGCGGGCAGCGAGCTGGGCCGGTTTGGGCCGAAGGCGAGTGCGGTAGCAGCTGAGCAAGGGTCGAGCAGGGAGAAAAGGGATGAAGGTCGGCACCATTTATAGGCTGGTAGAAGGAAATCATGGCCTCAAATTTGATTGCCGTAGAGAAACGTCCACACGAAATACCATTAATGGCAAGGAGAAACTGTCGTCGCGGAGAAGAGGAATGGTCACGACAGTTGTGGAGAGGAGAAGGGGGTGCCAGAGTGAGGAGAAAAGCTTTACGACAGCATCAATGGCGCACTATCAGTGTGGCTCAGTGCCCATTGAAAGCGCGAGAGTGGGGAAGGGAGATGGACGGGCGTGTGACAGTGGTGCGATACAGGAAGGGAAACCGTCCGTCCAGCGCGGCAGTGGTCCGTCCACCACTTAGGAACGCGAGCAGGCCCGGGCGTGAGCAAAGAATTTCAGGCAGTAGCGTCCCAGCGGCTGCGTGCAGGAAGCCAAGTGAAATAAGTGAAACAAAGGCCCCACTCGCCATAGAGAAGAGGAAGAAGCGTTTGATTGGCTGGAACAAACGACAGATTTTTTTTCCAATTTCCTCTTTTACTTATACATACATATATACATATACACTGAAAACTATAATAAAACCGAAAATAATAATTACAATAATAAAAACTTAATTTTTCAGGATAATTATTTTAAAGCTAAAATTTATTATTTTAAATAAATTGGGGTTCACACATAGAGAATAATTTAACTAAAATGAAATCTAACAAAATGCATATTCCAAAAACAATAATTTTATGACTCATTATTATTTTCTAAAATAAGAATTTTCTCACACAATTAAATCCAAGAATTGGACTTGAAATTCAAATCAGACAAAATATATACTTCGACATGAATGCATCAAACACTTAGTAAACTTTTACTATTTAAGAAATTGTTCAGTTCAATTATATCACCGTTTCATTATTTTTAAACATAAATATTTTTCTTTCTACTAGAAAATAATAATATAAACTGAGTTATTTTCAGTTTACTGACTTAGGGTGTTACAAAATTTACCCCCTAAAAAGAATCTCGTCCTCGAGATTAGGGAAGGCTAACAAGAAAACAAAGGTGATAAATGGTTATTCGTAGGTTCTTGGATCACAACAGACTCTTCCAAACTTAAGGAACTCGTTACTTTTTCATTCCACAACGTATGCTAATCAGACGACCTTCATCATCATACTTATAAATTGATTGGTCTTCTGGATTTTTGCTTGGGTCTTGCCTTGCGGTTTTCTTCTCTACTCGGTCTAGATGCTTCTTGGGGCATTGTCGAATGACATGTCCTTCATCTTACAGTAGTAGCAAGCACCTCTTACTTTGAGTTCTTTGAGTCAACTTTGCTTGATTGACAACAAATGGTGGCTGATTGGGTGTCTATATCTTACATGGCTGAGCCTAACTTGATTCCTCTATTTGGGTATAGTAAGGAAGGAAGGGACGAAAAGATTGAGCAAAGATAGAGTATATAGAGAGTAGAGAGAACCCAACTATCTAAGGTTTTACCTAGTAATTGATGTCATTTTGGACAGAAGTCACACAATACACTAACAATCATTACAAAGAAGCAAATCAAACATGAGTACAAAGTACAATTAACAGGAACTCAAACATATGAGCACAACATAGCTTGGTGCTTGAAAGCATCTAGGCCCCTGATTGGTTTTAGTGATTAATGACAACGTAATGTTATATGTGACTAACGTATGTTTTGCAGAGACAAATGGTAAGTTAGGTCGCATTACAGGTAGAAGCACTACAACGGTGAAAACAATCCCGGAGATAAGAACTCGAAGCGACGGCTAAAACGACGAAACAAAAGGTGAAGGACTACGTAGTCCGAGTGTTAAGGAGTTGTGAACACTCGTGATTTAGTTAGGTCTTTTATTCTGTTTTAGCCGTACTATAAAGAGGGGTTGTCGATGAGTAGTTTGACCAAGAGAGTTCTAGTGTAGTGTTGATGCATATTCACACTCACATATAATGCTAGGTGACACTCTAGAACATACTCACAAGTTAGAACAAAAACCATTTGAAAAACAGCTGAAAACAGAAAATAGGGTTTCTGGCCTTGGGGCACCGGACTGTCCGGTGTGCACCGCACTGTCCGGTGCGCCCTCTGCCTGGTGGGGCCAGGCTGGCCCAGGGGAAGGGTTTCCCCACGCAGAAACCCGAGAGCGCAAGGTTCCCGAGTGGAATTTTAGTGGCGCACCGGACAGCGCACCAGACTGTCTGGTGTGCACCGGACAGTGACTGTTCACTATCCGGTGTGCCATCAGCCCAACGGCTAGCTGTCAGAACTAGCCGTTGGAGTCGATCGTTGGCGCACCGGTGGCGCACCAGACTGTCCGGTGCGCCCATGCGCAGAACAGTGCTGGTAACGGCTAGTTGGTGGGTGAGGGATATTTATCCCCCTCCACCCACCATATTCAATGTCTTGCTGCCCACATTAATTCCTGCACATTGGTAGAGAATTGCAAGCACCAAAAGCCTAGTGAGGAGATTAGAGAATCTTAATCCCGCATTTGGACCTCATTAGCGCTAGCGAGAGCCACCTAGAGCACACACCACTTGCATTAGGCTTCTCTTGGTCAAGCGAAAGTCTACGGCTTGTTACTCTTGGTGATCGGCATCACCTAGACGGCTTGGTGGCGTTGGGAGCTCGGTGATCACCGTGGAGATCTTGTTGGTGACCCGACTCAAGTTTGTAAGCGGTCGTGAGGGATCCACCGCGCCAGAGTGGCAAAGGATCATCTCATAGTGAGCACTTGGTTTTTGCGAGGACCAAGGAGGAGCGATACCCTTGCGCGGGTGCTCCAACGAGGACTAGTGGAGAGTGCCGACTCTTCGATACCTCGGGAAAAATTGGAGGAGTCTTCTAAACCTTGCTTTACATTCCGCACTTAATTCAAGCATTTTACATTGTGTATTTGTTTAGCAAGTATTTGAAGTATTGTCTTAGCATTGTTGTATTTCAAGTATTATTCTCTTAGTGCTAGTTGTTGGGGTGAAGTTGGGCTCTTGCTTAGGGTTTAATTAGTGTTGATTTTTAGAAAAGCCCAATTCACCCCCCTCTTGGGCATCGTGATCCTTTCAGTGCTATTCATTCAATCAAAAGGCGATCTTTCCTAAGGAAATCAATTTCTTATAGTTTTTTTTGAAAGGCGGGACAAGGTTAGGAATAAGAAAGAGATTATAAAATCAAGGAATCAGATCAAAAATAGAAAGGAGTTTAGACAGGAACAAGACATTATTGTTAATGGCCAAGAGTGAAATAAGATAACCATGAACTGGCAAAGTGAGAATAAATGATACAACCAAGGATTATGGAGTGAATTAGGGAGAAAGCTTTATCAAGGAGTCAAAATAAAGAGACATTATCAAGAGAGAAGTAGGGAGGCAAATAGTTCAATATATCGAGACATATATTACCCAGGGATGGCACTTCAATGGCAAGAAAACAAGAGTAGAAGAATTCAAGGGTTATATAGCAATATTATGGATTAGAAAACTACTATAATATAATATAACATCGTCCTTACTGATCTAGTCGAAAAATAGAACTATCCTGTCAACCTAGCCAAGAAGTTTGGTAATAGATCCAAGGGATCAACAACAAAACTTCTTGTGGGGTGGGGATAAGAAAATGAATGGGACATCTTCAATAGCTTTGAAAGGGTTCCTTCTGGCAAACTTCGCTTCAAGTTTGGCAATCCTAACTTGATCATCTTGTAGTGCTTCTGAGCAGAGCTTTCTGATAGACCAAAAATCAGACTAAGAAGAGTTGAAGATAAAAGAGACTAGTTTTGATACAAAGTAAGTTTTTATGGAGGAAAATAGACCATGTTTTGAAAGACTGACTTGGCTTTCCATTTTTAACTAATCTAGCGACCTAAGATCACATTGCTTTGATACCACTTCTGTCACACCCGGTTTTAAGGGCAAAACCGAATGCATCGCTTATGTGTGCCAGGATATATTTTCACACATATGTTGACGTCACAAGTGTAATATATCAAAGGAACAATGCATAAAAGCGTAAATAAAGATTATATTAACATATTACACTTCGAACAAACATTATGTCAACCTTTATTCATCAAAGTAGAGCGAAACATGGACATCCTTCCACATGAAGATGATCTGGGGAATCACTAGACTAGCATCCATCAAGTTCACCATCATATCTTCATCTGCAAACTTCTGATCAAAATTAAGCAAGGGTGAGCTCACTTATGGTTGGGGCTCAGCAAGTGGGGTGAAAAATGCAAGGTAACAAGGTAAGGCTAAAGTTTAATGTGGTTAGCATTTTAGTTGGTCAATATTTTATTATCAACACCTGATTACTATGTATAACTATATACCAAACCCATATTAAGCATATGAAATATTCATCAACATATATTATCATCAAAATAAATAATCACCAGCATAAGCTCAGAACCACTTGAACCAACAAGGATCATGATTTATTTTCATCTTCAAGTTCAATTATCATGTGAGGGTCCAGGCTGCTCATAACCGTGAGCACAACTGATATCAGTTTTACACTCTGCAGAGGTGGCACATGTTTACCATGAGCCACGATTCCCTTCTAGCCCGGGTTTGCAAGTCCCGTATTCACTTTCGAGGTGACTGGCTAGGGTCTCACTACGAGGCTTTTCCCTAGAGTCCTCAATATGCAGATGTTGGAAATGGTCAAACTGCATAGAGCACATCTGACATAACCCAACTTATTGTCTAGTCTGCAGGGTAAAGCTTGGGAACTATGACCGTATCCAATCTGCCTGAGCTAGAAATATAAGCGCTTGGCAGATGCCCCCGTCCTGGTCGACCAAGACCAGCACCCAACATAAGACTTCCCTAGTTATTTAGCCAAGGGCGTCCCATACCACCCTCATGGTAGCATTGTTTTCCTGGGTGGTCACTCCATGTTCCAATTGATCTTGCTTAATCATCGAATTAACCACAATAAAGTAAACTTACCATTTGGAACATTAATATCATAAATAGGAGTGACTGCATAAAGTTAAAGTTGTAGCAATAGCATAACTACTAAAGTAAAGTATAATACCCAGGTTTGATCAAGGAATAAGGCTGAAAAGGTTAGGTGTATTTGAAAAGGTAACCCATCAAATTATGCACATATCAAAAAGTAAACTTTATTATATGTATTGTATGGGATCAGACAGAAAATGCAGGGGGAGAAGTCCACTTGCCTTGCTTAAAGAATACTTGAGGCTCTTTCATGGAATAGAATAATCTTGATTCTCAACTACTGGATCAATTTCTAAACATCACACAAACAAACAAGAATAAACAAACACCACTCAATAGCATAGAACATTCACCATAGACAAAGTTAAAAAAAAGCACACTGAAAAGAGCATTTGTTTTTCAAAATCATCACAAGAAATGTTTATGACAAAAAGGCTCTCTTTTTAAAAGGTTTGGTTCATATTTTATAAGACAAGACCTTAGCTTGAAAATATCTTATTTATAAATATACAAATATTAGGTTCATCATTTTAACTGTTTATAAAAGTCATATGTGGTATGTCTAAGATTAAGGGTTCATAAGGTTATAAACACTTTATAAAACATTAATTCTTGGAAAAGCTAATAAACAACTTAAACAATTTTATATGAAAAGATCATAATCATATTGTTAAACACCTATTTATGAAGAGTTATGATATATGTCTTAAGTGAACTTTTATGCAAACGATAATGAACAAATGACTATGTTTTATTTATGCAAAAGATAATGAACAAATGACTATGTTTTATTTTAATTAGAAAGTACATGTCCTACATTCTTTATTAAGAAAGCTATATACAAAACAATATGTAAACTAACATTTTAATTATAAAAGAACATGAACACTAATTTCATTATTTTATTCCTTAGGAAAAACTAAGTGATATAAAAATAATATGGACTTAATCATGCCTAGAAAACTAACTAAGTTATTGTAATTTAGGATCAAATGATCTAATTCATTAATAAGGAAACTGTGTTGAACGATATTAATTTATTATTTTAGTTATGTGGGTGAATTAAGCTATATTAATCTTATTAGAAATCCCTATATGACATACACATATTTAAATATAAAATAGTTGAATATAAATCTAAATCATAAAAAAAGTAATTATATAATTGTTGATTTAGTACGTTTGATTAAGAAAAGGTGATCTACAATTCTTTTTAACTTTATAATTAGAAAACTACACATAAATTTATTATAACAGTCACAAATAAGATTTAAATTACGCAAACATGTGAATAGTTGGAAACACTAATTAAAATGCTTATAACCTAATTAATAAAACTAACAAAACCATTTCTATTTTATTTGGATTCTAAATTTACATTTTATAACAAAAACTGTAATATGGACCTACACATAAATAAAGGTAGACTAGAAGGGGTAGGTGATACATTTACATTTTTGTATACATATGTCATTATAAATAATTACCTCTCGTTTTTGTTTGTTATAAAACATAAGGCTATAAATCTTTTTAATTTCCTAATTTGAAAACTACACATTACAACAAACATAATAAAAATTAGTTTACAAAAAACATGTAAATCCTTACAACTATCAATTCAAATTAATCAGCTCACTAACACATGACTATCTAAATACTATTTAATTTATTTGGATATTAAATACGCATAAATCGATTACAACAAACATAATTCAAATTTATTTACGAAAACATGTCAATTATTGGAAACACTGGTTTCAAATGTTTAGCAAAAATTTACGAAATTAACAAATTAATAGTTAATTTATTTCGGTGTCACATGCACATTTTAGAATGGAGAAAATTGTCGGAGAGGTTCGCTCAAAATTAAATATAGACGATAGAGGTAGCGTGTAAAAATTGGATCTTTCTTCTGCCTTCGGATGGCACACGAAGAGAGAGGATCATAGGAACGATAGGGACACGACAACGTTTTGATGATGATGCTTGACGTGGCACGACGATGGCGCAACTGCTGGTGCGATGGCGCGACAACGAGTAATGAGGCGATGACAACGATGAGCAGGCGCGCGGTGTGTAGCAAGTAGCGAGCGCAGCACGGGTAGCAGAGGCAAGAGACAGTTCTCGCGCGGATTAGAAGATAGCGTGGTGGTGCATAGCGATGCACAACACAGGTGGTGCTGCTGCATTGAGTGAGCAGTGCGTCGATGGCAGCTAGCAGCAGGAGGGCGTGAGCTTCCACGCAGAGAAACTCGATGAGGGGCTCGACCACGGTAGGGAGAACGGTGTCGAGCGCTTCGGACAACGTCGTGGAGGCGGAGGAGATCGCTGGCGAGAGCTCGCTCGACGACGAGGCGTATGCGAGCGGAGCAGAGAAGCTGGCGCGCAGAGAACTTGGATGGCGGCCTGTAGCGCACGACACGGCAGTAGTAGCAAGGAACTCAGAGCACGAAGGGAGAGAAGCGAGACGAGTGCGGTAGCAGCTGAGCAAGGGTCGAGCAGGGAGAAAAGGGATGAAGGTCGGCACCATTTATAGGCTGGTAGAAGGAAATCATGGCCTCGAATTTGATTGCCACAGAGAAACGTCCCAACGAAATGCCATTAATGGCAAGGAGAAACTGTCGTCGCGGAGAAGAGGAGTGGTCACGACAGTGGTGGAGAGGAGAAGAGGGTGCCGGAGTGAGGAGAAAAGCTTTACGACAGCATCAATGGCGCACTATCGGCGTGGCTCAGTGCGCATTGAAAGCGCGAGAGTGGGGAAGGGAGATGGACGGGCGTGTGACAGTGGTGCGATACAGGAAGGGAAACCGTCCGTCCAGCGCGGCAGTGGTCCGTCCATCACCTGGCAACGCGAGCAGGCCCCAGCGGCTGCGTGCAGGAAGCCAAGTGAAATAAGTGAAACAAGGGCCCCACTCGCCATAGAGAAGAGGAAGAAGCGCTCGATTGGCTGGAACGAACGACAATTTTTTTTTCAATTTCCTCTTTTACTTATACGTACATACATACGTACGTACGTACGTACATATATATATATATATATATATATATATATATATATATATATATATATATATATATATATATATATATATATATATATATATATATATATATATATATACACTGAAAACTATAATAAATCCGAAAATAATATTTACAATAATAAAAACTTAATTTTTCAGGATAATTATTTTAAAGCTAAAATTTATTATTTTAAATAAATTGGGGTTCACACATAGAGAATAATTTAACTAAAATGAAATATATCAAAATGCATATTCCAAAAACAATTATATAACGACTCATTATTATTTTCTCAAATAACATTTTTCTCACATAATTAAATCCAAGAATTGGACTTGAAATTCAAATCAGACAAAATATATACTTCGGCACGAATGCATCAAACACTTAGTAAACTTTTACTATTAAATAAATTGTTCAGTTCAATTATATCACCATTTCATTATTTTTAAACATAAATATTTTTCTTTCTACTAGAAAATAATAATATAAACTGAGTTATTTTCAGTTTACTGATTTAGGGTGTTACACTCTCTCCAGAAGGGAGGATTGAATGAGCATCCGAGTCTCCTCTCTAGCGGTGCCAACATAGCACAAAGCAACTCCCATATGGTCTAGATCTACAATCAAAGGCATGGCCACTCTTGGAACACCGGTCCTACTAAGGGCATCAGCCACCACATTTGCCTTCCCTGGGTGATATTGAATTGACAGATCATAATCCTTTATCAACTCAAGCCGCTGATGCTGCCTCAAATTCAGCTCTTTCTAAGTGAAAATATACTTGAGACTCTTATGATCGGTGTAAATGTCACAAGATTCACCATAGAGATAATGCCTCCACGATTTTAGAGCAAAGACAACAATGGCCAACTCGAGGTCATGCGTAGGATAATTCCCCTAATGCTTCTTCAACTGCCTCGAGCCATAAGCAATCACTCTGCCTTCCTGCATCAACACACAACCAATGCCAATACGAGAAGCATCCGTATAAACTGTGAAACGCTTACCACTCTCAGGCAAGGCTAAGATAGGAGCATTCACCAACTTGTTCTTCAATGCCTGATAACTGACCTCGCAATCGTTGGACCAGACGAAAGGAACACCCTTTTCCAAGAGTCTAGTCAATGGCTTAGTAATGCTGGAAAAATTTGGCACGAAACACAGATAATATCCGGCAAGCCCCAAGAAACTTCGGATTTTGAGACACTAGAGGGTCTCTTCCACTCCACCACAGCAGCGACATTCTTGGGGTCAACCGCAATGCCATGCTGATTAATCACATGACCCGGGAAAGCAACTTCAGACAGCCAAAAGGCACGCTTCTTCAATTTGCCATAGAATTGATTCTTCCTAAGAGCACCCAGAACGAGACGGAGATGCCGCTCATGCTCTTCCTCCGTTTTCAAGTAAATCAGAATATCATCCAAAAACACAACCACAAAGTCATCTAAGAACTCATGCAGCATCCTATTCATTGCTCCCATAAAAGCAGCAAGGGCATTAGTTAAGCCAAAGACATGACGATAAACTCGAAATGCCCATACCTGGTGCTAAAAGCTGTCTTCTCAATATCCTCCTCGCGAATCCTCAACTGATGATATCCAGAGTTCAAATCAATTTTAAAGAATACCTGAGCACCCCTCAACTATTCAAAGAGAACATCAATACGAGGTAGCAGATATTTATTCTTGATTGTCACTTGATTTAAAGCACAATAATCCACACATAACCTCTTGCTTTTATCCTTCTTCTCAACAAACAATACCGAGAAAGACCATGGTGACCTGCTAGGCCTAATGAAACCTGAAAGGGAAATTGGGATAACCATTTCCTATAACTAATTTTGGTGGTTGATAATCAACACAAACACATGGACTAACTAGTTTGTCTAGAATTCATGTATTACAGGTGCATAAGGTTCAACACAAACCAATAAAATATTCAAGTTAGGGACACAATTTTAAAGGAGCAAAAGGACTTGAGTGTGTTGAACAAAGGAGCACCGGACTGTCCAGTGCACCAGGCCGTACAAGTCCAAACCAGTCACTCTCGGGAATTCCAGTACGCGCTCCGCTATAAATCACCGGACTGTCCGGTGTGCCAGCGAAGCAATGACTAACTGCGTCAACGGTCGACTCTTACAGAAGAAACAGTGCATCACAGTACCGCGCAGAAGTCAGAGCAGCGGAGTCAGAGGGGCACCGGACTGTCCGGTGCCGCAAGAGGACAAAGCCTCCAATGGTCGACCAGCTCCGAACCCTAACGGTTGGGTGACGTGGCAGCGCACCAAACAAGGAACAGTGCCTGTCCGGTGGAGCACCGGACTGTCCGATGCGCCCATCGCCAGCAACCTCCCCAACGGCTACCAAAGTGGTTGGGGGCTATAAATACCCCCAACCACCACAACCTTTGGCATCCAAGTTTTTTAGAGATTACATTCAATACAAGAGCTAGTGCATTCACTCCAAGACACATTTCCAAAGATCAAACCCTCTCCAAGCCTAGAATTCAACTCAAACATTTAGTGACTTGTGAGAGAGTGTGTTCGTGTTCTTTTGCGCTCTTGTTTCTTGGATTGCCTTTCTTCTTTCTCATTCTTGTTCTCAAGTGACTTGTAATCAAAGCAAGATACACCTAAGTGTGTGGTGGTCCTTGCGGGGTCTTAGTGACCTGATTGATTAAGGAGAAGGCTCACTCGGTCTAAGTGACCGTTTGAGAGAGGGAAAGGGTTGAAATAGACCCGATCTTTGTGACCTCCTCAACGGGGACTAGGTTCTTTGGAACCGAACCTCGGTAAAACAAATCACCGTGTTCACTCGCCTTATTTCTTGTTTGATTTGTTTTCCCCTCTCTTTGGACTTGAATTTAATTCTAACGCTAACCCCCCGACCTTAGTGTGTGCTTAAGTTTATAAATTTCAGGTTTCGCCTATTCACCCCCTCTAGGCAACTTTCAATTGGTATCAGAGCAGTGCTTCATTAAGAGTCTAACCAACTCAAAGTGATGTCTGGAGATCACACCAAGAGGGAGATCATGACCGGCGAAAAGGCTAAAAGCTTGGGGAGGACTCTCTCAAGGGAGTCCGGCAACAAACACAAGGAGGAATCCTCTTCCTCCATCAAGTCGCATCAGAGAGGTGATAAGAAGAAGAAGATGAAGAAGGTGGTCTACTACGAGACCGACTCTTCGTCACCCTCCACATCGAGCTCTGAGTCATCCACCGCTTCTAAGCGCCATGAGCGCAAGAAGTATAGTAAGATGCCCCTATGCTATCCCCGTATTTCAAAGCGCGCTCCATTACTTTCCGTTACCCTAGGCAAATCACCATATTTTGATGGTGAAGATTATTGTATGTGGAGTGATAAAATGAGGCATCATCTAACCTCACTCCACGAAAGCATATGGGACATAGTTGAATTTGGAGCGCATGTACCACAAGTGGGGAACAAGGATTACGACTCGAACGAGGCCGCCCAAATTAGGCACATTAACTCCCAAGCCACGTCTATACTCCTCGCCTCCTTGTGTCGAGAGGAGTATAACAAGGTGCAAGGGTTAAAGAGCGTCAAAGAAATTTGGGACGTCCTCAAAATGGCACACGAAGGGGACGAGGTGACAAAGATCACCAAGCGAGAAACGATCGAGGGCGAGCTCGGTCGATTCGTCCTCAACAAAGGAGAAGAGCCGTAAGCAATGTACAACCGGCTAAAAACAATGGTGAACCAAGTGCGCAACCTCAGGAGCACCAAATGGGATGACCATGAAATGGTCAAGATTATTCTAAGATCCCTTGTTTTTTGTAATCCTACTCAAGTTCAATTAATACATGGGGATCCTAGATATAAACTAATGTCTCCCGAGTTGGTTATTGGCAAGTTTGTGAGCTTTAAACTTATGATCAAAGACTCCAAACACATTGTTAACTTGGAGCAAGGTGCCACCTCAACACCCGAGGTGCAACCCGTCGCATTCAAAGCGACGAAAGAGAAGAAGATGGAGTCTACACCAAGTAGGCTTCCAATTGACGCCTCCAAGCTCGACAACGAGGAAATGGCACTCATCATCAAGAGCTTCTGCCAAATCCTAAAGCAAAGGAGGGGGAAGGACTATAAGTTCCGCTCCAAGAAGGTGTGCTACCGATGTGGTAAGTCCGGTCACTTTATTGCTAAATGTCCAATCTCTAGTGAAAGTGATAGGGACAAAGACAAGAAGGGGAAGAAGAAGGAGAAGAAGAGGTACTACAAGAAGAAGGGCGGCGATGCCCACATATGTCGGGAATGGGACTCCGACGAGAGCTCCACCGACTCCTTCTCCGACGAGGACGCCGCCAACATCGCTATCAACAAGGGCCTCCTCTTCCCCAACGTCGGCCACAAGTGTCTTATGGCTAAGGACGACAAGAAGAATAAGGTACACTCTGGAGCCACCCCCAAATATACAACATCTAGTGATGAGGGTAGCTCTAGTGATAGTGAAGATAATTTAATGTCTCTCTTTGCCAACCTTAGCATGGACCAAAAGAAAAAAATAAATGAATTAATTGAAGCCATTAATGAGAAGGATGAATTCTTGGATAGCCAAGAGGACTTCCTCATTAAAGAAAACAAAAAAATTGTTAAACTGAAAAATGCTTATGCTCAGGAAGCAGAAAAATGTGAAAAACTAACTAAGGAGCTTAGCATTTGTCATGACTCAATTTCTAGTCTTAGAAATGAAAATGCTAGTTTAGTTTATAAGGTTAAAGAATTGAATGTTTGCAATGATTCTATTTCCTGTCTTAGAGATGAGAGTGTTAGATTAAATGCTAAGATAGAAGAATTAAGTGCGTGCAAACCATCTACATCTACTGTTGAACATGTTTCTATTTGTACTAGATGTAAAGATGTTAATGTAGAAGCTATGAATGATCACCTTGCCATGATTAAACAACAAAATGATCACATAGCTAAATTGACTGCTAAAATTGCCGAACATGAGCTCAAAAATGAAAATTTAAATTTGCTTGTAGCATGCTTTATAATGGGAGACGTCGTGGCATTAAGGATGGCATTGGTTTCCAACAGGGGAGCAATGTAAATCTTAATGCCCCCAAAAAATTATCTAACTTTGTAAAGGGCAAGACTCCCATGGTTCAGGATAGTGAGGGTTACATTTTATATCCTGCAAACTATCCCAAACATAAGATTAGGAAGATTCATGCTAGGAAACCTCATACTGTTTCTCATCATACATTATGTATAAAAATTAGGCTTCTAGCTCTAGGCATACCACACATGTTAAAATGCCTAGAAAGAAAATTCCTGCTGCATCAAATGAACATAATGTTTCATTTAAAATTTTTGATGCATCTTATGTTTTAACTAACAAATCAGGCAAAATAGTTGCCAAATATGTTGGTGGCAAACACAAGAGTCCAAAGACTTGTGTTTGGGTACCCAAGGTGCTTGTTTCTAATGTGAAAGGACCCAAGATCGTTTGGGTACCTAAGAACAAGGCCTAAAATTGTTTTGTAGGTTTATGCATCCGGTGGTTCAAGTTGGATAATCGATAGCGGGTGCACAAACCACATGACAGGGGAGAAAAGAATGTTCTCCTCCTATGAGAAAAATGAAGATCCCCAACGAGCTATCACATTTAGGGATGGAAATCAAGGTTTGGCTAAAATTGCTATATCACCTGACCATTCTATTTCCAATATTTTTCTCGTAGATTCTTTAGATTACAATTTGCTTTCTGTCTCTCAATTATGCAAAATGGGCTACAATAGTCTTTTTACTGATATAGGTGTTACTGTCTTTAGAAGAAGTGATGATTCAATAGCATTTAAGGGAGTGTTAGATGGTCAGCTATATTTAGTGGATTTTAATGATAATCAAGCTGAGCTAGACACCTGCTTAATTGCTAAGAGTAACATGAGTTGGCTCTGGCATCGCCGACTAGCCCATGTTGGGATGAAGAATCTTCACAAACTTCTAAAGGAGAGCACATTTTAGGACTAACAAATGTTCATTTTGAGAAAGACAGGATTTGTAGCGCATGTCAAGCAGGAAAGCAAGTTGGAGTCCATCATCCACACAAGAACATAATGACGACTGACATACCACTTAAGCTACTCCACATGGATCTATTCGGCCCGATCGCGTACATAAGCATCGATGAGAGTAAGTACTGTCTAGTTATTGTGGATGATTATTCTCACTTCACTTGGGTGTTCTTTTTGCAGGAAAAATCACAAACCCAAGATACATTAAATGGATTCTTAAGACAGGCTCAAAACAAGTTTGGACTAAGGATCAAAAGGATAAGAAGCGATAATGGGACGGAGTTCAAGAATTCACAAATTGAAGGTTTTCTTGAGAAAGAGGATCAAGCATGATTTCTCTTCTCCCTACACACCTCAACAAAATAGTGTAGTGGAGAGGAAGAATAGAACTCTATTGGACATGGCAAGAACCATGCTTGATGAGTACAAGACTCCAGACCAGTTTTGGGCTGAGGTAATTAACACCGCCTGCTACTCTATCAATCGGTTATATCTTCACCGAATCCTCAAGAAGACATCATATGAACTCCTCACTGGTAAAAAGCCCAATGTTTCATATTTTATAGTCTTTGGGAGTAAATGCTTTATTCTTATTAAAAGAGGTAGAAAATCTAAATTTGCTCCTAAGGCTGTAGAAGGCTTTTTACTTGGTTATGACTCAAACACAAGGGCATATAGAGTCTTCAACAAATCCACTGGGTTGGTTGAGGTTTCTTATGACATTATGTTTGATGAGACTAATGGCTCCCAAGTGGAGCAAGTTGATCTTGATGAATTAGATGATGAAGAGGCTCCATGCGTCGCGCTAAGGAACATGTCCATTGGGAATGTGTGTCCTAAAGAATCCGAAGAGCCCACACAAGCACAAGATCAACCATCATCTTTCAACCAAGCATCTCCACCAACACAAGATGAAGATCAGGCTCAAAATGATGAAGATGAAGATCAAGAGGATGAGCCACCTCAAGAAGAGGACAATGATCAAGGGGGAGATGAAGTTAATGAAGACAAGGAAGTTGATCAAGATATTCAGGGTCAAAGACCGCCACACCCAAGAGTCCACCAAACAATTCAAAGAGATCACCCCGTCAACTCCATCCTTGGTGACATTCATAAGGGGTAACCACTAGATCTCGAGTTGCTCATTTCTGTGAACATTACTCTTTTGTTTCCTCTATTGATCCATACAAGATAGAGGATGTACTAAGAGATCCGGATTGGGTGCTGGCAATGCAAGAGGAGCTCAACAACTTCACGAGGAATGATGTATGGTATTTAGTTCCACGTCTTAATCAAAATGTTGTAGGTACCAAGTGGGTATTCCGCAACAAGCAGATGAGCATGGTGTGGTGACAAGACACAAAGTCCGACTTGTGGCCAAAGGTTATTCACAAGTCGAAGGTTTGGACTTGATGAAACTTATGCATCCGTAGCTAGGCTTGAGTCAATTCATATATTACTTGCCTATGCTACTTACCATGGCTTTAAGCTCTATCAAATGGACGTGAAAAGTGCCTTCCTCAATGGACCCATCAAGGAAGAGGTCTATGTTAAGCAACCTCCCGACTTTGAAGATAGTGAGTACCCTAACCATGTGTATAAGCTCTCAAAGGCGCTTTATGGGCTCAAGCAAGCCCCAAGAGCATGGTATGAATGCCTGGGAGATTTCCTTATCACTAATGTCTTCAAAGTCAGAAAAGTCGATCCTACTCTCTTTACTAAAATTGTTGCAAAAGACTTGTTTGTATGCCAAATCTATGTTGATGATATTATATTTGGTTCTTCTAACAAGTCAACTTGCGAAGAGTTTAGTAGGATCATGATACAGAAATTCGAGATGTCTATGATGGGGGAGTTGAAGTATTTCCTAGGATTTCAAATCAAGCAACTCCAAGAGGGCACCTTCATCAGCCAAACTAAGTACATTGAAGACATACTCAAGAAGTTTGGAATGAAGGATGACAAACCCATCAAGACACCCATGGGAACAAATGGGCATCTTGACCTCAACACGGGAGGTAAATCCGTAGATCAAAAGGTATACCGGTCGATGATAGGATCTTTACTCTACTTATGTGCATATCAATCAGATATTATGCTTTCCGTATGCATGTGTGCAAGGTTACAGGCAAATATTAAGGAAGTTCACCTTAGAGCCGTGAAGAGAATCATGAGATACTTAGTTTGCACTCCTAAGTTTGGGCTTTGGTACCCCAAGGGATCCACTTTTGATTTAATAGGATATTCCGATGCCGATTGGGCAGGGTGTAAAATTTATAGAAAGAGCACATTAGGGACTTGTCAGTTTCTGGGAAGATCCCTGGTATCATGGGCTTCAAAGAAACAAAACTCAGTAGATCTTTCCACCGCTGAAGCCGAGTACATTGCCGCAGGTCATTGTTGTGCGCAATTACTTTGGATGAGGCAAACCCTTAGGGACTATGGCTACAAATTGAGCAAAGTCCCTCTCCTATGTGATAATGAGAGTGCAATTCACATGCCACATAATCCCGTTGAACACAGCCACACTAAGCACATAGACATCCGATATCACTTTATAAGGGATCACCATCAAAAGGGAGATATCGAAATTGCTTATGTTAATACCCAAAACCAATTAGCCGATATCTTTACCAAGCCACTAGATGAGAAAACTTTTTAGCGAACTTAGGAATGAGCTAAATAAACTTGATTCTCGGAATTTTGATTGAAACATTGCACACATAGCTCATTTATATACCTTTGATCATGTCTCTTTCATTTGGTGCAAATGCATATTTCTTATTATTCTTGTACCAAAGCTACGATTAATGCGTTTTCAAGTGTATTTCTATACTAAAGTCGTAGATTGAAAGGGAAATGGAGTATTCGGCAAAGACAAGGCTTCCACTCAACTCTAACAGTATCATTTACCCTTTGTCGTTACTCCACAAACTCTCAATGGTATAATCCTTCACTCGTATTTATATTACCATTTGGGAGAAAGTATTAGGCCCAAAGGGGGAGAAAGATGCAAAAGGGCTCTCAAAGTCTCCGTTTTTGGCGATTAATGCCAAAGGGGGAGAAAGTATTAAGCCCAAAGAAAAAGGACCGCACCACCACCATTTCAAAAATTTTCGAAATGAAGTTTTAATTGATATTTTCTCAATTGGTATCTATTTCAATTGATGTATTTTCAAATTAGTATATGATATCAATTGGTATCTATGTTTCACTTGATTTGTGAAAGTAAAAATTTCAAAACCCTCTTGAAAGCTAAGAGGAGAATTTTATTCAGGGGAAGTTTTTATTTAGTCAAAGGAAAAGCATTTGAAACAGGGGGAGAAATTTCAAATCTGGAAATGTTTCTTGCAATCTTATTCATATACCTTTGACTATTTGCAAAAGACTTTGAAAAAGATTTTCCAAAAGAATTTGCAAAAACATACATGTGGTGCAAATGTGGTCCAAAATGTTAAATAAAAGAAAAAGAAATTCATTCATAATTAGTAAAATTTTCAATTGGTTTAACTCCAATTAACCTATGCACATTACAAATGCAAACTAGTTACATTTCTGCACTTATTATTTGCTTTGGTTTGTGTTGGCATCAATCACCAAAAAGGGGGAGATTGAAAGAGAAATTGGGTTAACCATTTCCTATAACTAATTTTGGTGGGTGATAATCAACACAAACACATGGACTAACTAGTTTGTCTAGAATTCATGTATTACAGGCGCATAAGGTTCAACACAAACCAATAAAAGATTCAAGTTAGGGACACAATTTCAAAGGAGCAAAAGGACTTAAGTTTGCTGAACAATGGAGCACCGGACTGTCCGGTGCGCCACCGGACAGTGTCTGGTGCACCAGGCCATACAAGTCCAAACCAGCCACTCTCGGGAATTCTAGTACGTGCTCCGCTATAAATCACCGGACTGTCCGGTGTGCCAGCGGAGCAACGACTATCTGTGCCAACGGTCAACTCTGACAGAAGGAACAATGCAGCACAGTACCACGCAGAAGTCAAAGCAGCGGAGTCAGAGGGGCACCGGACTGTCTGGTGCCGCAAGAGGACAAAGCCTCCAACGGTCGACCAGCTCTGAACCCTGACGGTTGGGTGACGTGGCAGCGGACTGGACAAGGAACAGTGCTTGTCCGATGGTGCACCGGACTGTGTGGTGCGCCCATCGCCAGCAGCCTCCCCAACGGCTACCAAAGTGGTTGGGGGCTATAAATACCCCCCATCCACCACAACCTTTGGCATCCAAGTTTTTCGGAGATTACATTCAATACAGGAGCTAGTGTATTCACTCCAAGACACATTTCCAAAGATCAAACCCTCTCCAATCCTAGAATTCAACTCAAACATTTAGTGACTTGTGAGAGAGTGTGTCCGTGTTCTTTTGCGCTCTTGTTTCTTGGATTGCCTTTCTTCTTTCTCATTCTTATTCTCAAGTGACTTGTAATCAAAGCAAGAGACACCTAAGTGTGTGGTGGTCCTTGCGTGGTCTTAGTAACCCGATTGATTAAGGAGAAGGCTCACTCGGTCTAAGTGACCGTTTGAGAGAGGGAAATGGTTGAAATAGACCCGGTCTTTGTGACCTCCTCAACGGGGACTAGGTTCTTTGGAACCAAACCTCGGTAAAACAAATCACCGTGTTCACTCACCTTATTTCTTGTTTGATTTGTTTTTCCCTCTCTTCCGACTTGAATTTAATTCTAATGCTAACCCCTCGACCGTAGTGTGTGCTTAAATTTATAAATTTCAGGTTTCGCCTATTCACCCCCTCTAGGCGACTTTCAAAACCCTTAGCCAGCAGATCGTCCAATTGCCGCTTCAATTCAACCCACTTGGAGCCATCCGATACGTGGCCTTATGAATAGGTTGCATACCCGGAATTAGCTTGATTTCAAAAGTCGCATCGCGCTCCGGTGGAATGTCTGGTAGCTCCGCTGGAAACATATCGGCATAATCACACACCACACGGATGTCCTGCACCCGCAAGGCAGCCTCACTCTCCACCATCATGGAGAAAAGGATTCCCGACTTCCTTGACCGACGATCCGGAAGTAATTGGGACAACAAGGAGAGAGTGAACTTTGTAGAGCTTCCCAAGAATACCACCTCCCTACCCGACGGAGCATGCAATAACACTGTCTTCCAAAAATAGGATATAACTATGCGATATTGAGTTAACCAATCCATACCCAAGATAACATCAAATGACCCCAGGGAAATCACCACGAGATTAGCTGAAAAGACCTCATCAACAAGAATGACGGAACAACCCGGGCAGACTGAACAACTACTAATGGAGCCCTTAGCAGAACTAACCACAATTGGGTGACCCATCTTCTGCACCGAAAGACCAGCACACACCACAAAATTCTTCGAAACAAACAAAAAACGAGCGCCAGAGTCAAAAGGAGCATGGGCATCAAACGAATCAACTGAGTCCGTACCTGTCACCACGTCTCCCTGATCTCTGCCATCCGCAGAGGGTAGCACATATGCTCCAGAAACACCCACAGAAGAGGAAGCCCCCGGAGTGAAATTAATAGAAGAACCCCACAGAGTCGCAGGATGAGGCAGACGTGGAGCTCCAAATTGGGATGGTACAAGAGCGGTCGGCGCAGGAGTGGGCGCGGCCAGGTACTAAGGGAAACCTGGCATCGGCACGAACTGAGGAGTCCCGGGCATATAGAATTGCTGCTGAGGGGGCGGTACAGAAAATTGTTACTCAGCGCTTGACAACATGTTGACAGTGCCCTGTGAAGAGGAAGAAATCACTGGCTCCCATTTGAGTTTCCAATTGGGATTCCTCCTACACACCACATCCTTGTGATCCTGGCTGCAGATAGAGCACGTGCCACTCCACTAACACTCGGCACGGTGATGTGCTTCACCACAACAGAAACACACCAACCCCAACCCAGGCTTAGAAATAACCTGATACCTCTGAGTACTCCCTCCTGAAGTACCCGATTCAGAGGGTTTGCCACGATAGGGGTGGTGGCGCTGGTGTTGAGACTTTCCCCTCTTATGGGATGGACCCCCGGTGTTGCCCCTCCTCGTGTCCTGGCCACGAGGCAGATCAACACCTGAAGACTTCTGAGATTCCATGGTGTACTGATGTTGCATATCCACGCCCAATGCCTGCTCCACCGTAGTACAAAAATCCACCAGCGGAAAGGCGCCCAGAGCATGCCTGATAGAGGGTTTTAGGCCATGATAGAACTGACTTGCTGTTGGAACCTGCCCTTCAAGACAGGTTGATCCAACAGGAAATAAGGGAGAGAGAGAGAGTTTGTAATGCTAATACGGGATGTCAAAAGCCATGTTAATCTCTCCGTGCTTGGGCACTGTATGGGGGTATATTTATAAGTGCTCGAGGGTCTGCCTGTCCCTGTCTAAGACATTTAGACCCTTGAGTATCTAGTTTATCCCCGGAATATTCCCACGAGGGGGGGTTAGAGACAATCATTACGATATACTTTATTACAGACACGATCCAATTCACACATGTCCACGCGAGGCCCAGCTTTGTGGGCCGAATTGTATGCGGCCTCCCTCTGAGGTGAGGGAGAGGTCTAGGGGTCTTTGGCAGGGCCTTCGTCTTGTCTCGTCGGAGCGAAGGGGGTCGAACAGGCCTCCGTCTGGTCCGCTCCCTTGGCCTATCTGGTGGGTCTTGTGGACGCGGTCTTCATCTGTGCAATGCAAGGTGGAAGACATCGAGCGAAGGGTGGTGTGTTCGCCTTCGTCCCAACATTTGCCCTCCGAGGGACCAGTTCGACTAAGTGAGCTGGTGCCGAAGACCACCATGAGATGGTGAAGACGCTGCCCTCGCTCGAAGTGGTCCCGCGAGGGTTTTTGAAATGTGACCGTTGATGGACGTGTTACTGTTGGACGGCGGGTTTCCCGAGGCATCGCGTCATGCCTATAAAAAGCCGACCTTGGCCGAGATCGTTTCCTGCTTGCATTTGCGCTGTAGAAACCCTAGCTTCTTTCTGTTGCTCGTCTGCCCTCCTTGCTCGTTCTGCGCCGGAAATCTGGCCCGCATCAAGCAGACCGCGTGCCACCACCTACGGTACGTTGCAATGTCTTCTTCCGCGTCTGCTGCGAGTGCATCGCCGGCCGTGCCGTCGTCTGAGGAGACCTTGAGTGATTTGGCGGTGATTGAGTTGCAGCCCGGCCACACCGTGAAATTTGGTACATCGAGGATTTTCTCGGGCCGCATGCTGGAGATGCAGTGGCTTGGTTACTATGGTAACGGTGTCGGGCGGGCCCTGGGTGCGGAGGAAATCCCCGAGCCTGAAGGCGAGTTGATAGTTTTTGAGGCCTTTTTGCTGCCGGTCTTCGCCTCCTAACACATCGGTTTGTGGTGGAGGTGTTGCGACGATTTGAGGTCCAAGTCCACTGGCTGATGCCGAACGCAGTGGTGGCGCTTGCGAAGTATGTCTGGGCAGTTACTTCCTACGACGGGCAGCCGTCTATGGAGGTCTTCGCTAAGAATTATTGCCTGCATTGGTAGAAGAGGAAGATAGGGAACAAAATAGCCCAATTTGGACCATGCACCTTCACACCGAGGACTGGAAAGACTTCGGATGAGGTTGTGGAGATAGTCCCCTGCGTTAGGAACAAATGGGGTAACTGGTGGGATTTTTGGTTCTATGTGGCTCCTGGTGATGTCGAAGGCTTGCCGAGTCTGCCTCCGGCCATCCTGTGCTCACACTGTTATGTGGCGTTCCCTCGATTCGAGGTGGTGGAGGAAGACGAAGACAAAGGGGCCCTTCGACATGCTGTCTGCCTAAGTAGCGGGCGTGATTTGGTGGAGGAGTTTATCGCCTACGAGGTGTGGCCTTTGGCGCATGGCTGGGTATTGGGTGAAGTGACCCCTCGCCGGATGCCTACCCTTGGCGATCAGCTGGTGCGAAGTCTAGCCTTCATGGTGGATTTGCGCGGTCGCAACGCGGCCGCGTTTGTGCGTGAAGTGGAGGAAGAGGCCGCGAAAATTGTAGGAAAATATGTTCCGAAGACGGAGACGCTGAGGAGTTGGGATATCCGCGGTTCAAATGTCAGGTTGAACCGCGTTTTTTAGTTGAACCATTTGCCATATGTTGGCTATCCGGGGGCGACTATGCTGATGTTGCTGTCCGCCGGGGAAACAGGCGATGCCAACGGCCGACGAGGGCCCCTCACGGGACAAGGCTCCGGGCGCAGACGTCAAGAAGAGGAAATTAGTTACAACAGCTGAGGGGTTGAGGGCTTCCAATCGTTTCGTTGCGGACTTGTTGGTGACATGCGCGGTTCCCAGGGAGATGATGTCTTTGCCCGAGCTCCAGGAATCTTCCGCGCGAATGCAGGAGGTTACCGGAGGTCGCTGGCCTAGTAATGTTCCGATACCCTGGGCGGCCGGTGAATACATATTTACGTCTCGATTAGCTCGTGAGATGAAGATTTTCCCTTATGGATGGAATGTTGGTGCTGTTGTATCGACAGTGATGGAGAAGGATCGCCAATACGTGCCGCGGAAGCGCCGGGTGTTTGCCAGGATGGCAGACCCGAGGCACGAGGCGAAGATGGCGCGGCCGAGCGTGAAGCCTGCCGCCCCTCGCGCCAGCATGCCTCCACCTACCGCGCCCACACATGAGCGAAGGCCTCCCTCGCCACCGTGCGCTGCTGAGGCGATGGTGGCGGTCACCGAAGTCTCCACAGAGCTTTCCGTGGATGACTACCTTGTGGGTGGGGTCGCAATGTTCTATGCCCACACGGGACTGGCTCCTGCTGGTGAGTTTCTGACACCTTTTTTGAGATATTCGCATTTCTGACTTGGCCATGGTGTAGGGGCAAAGTCTGGGCAACTGACTGTTGTCCCGGCGGTAGAGTCGGCCGGCCCGAAGGCCGTGCGACCGTAGCGAAGGGCAGCGCGGGGTCCTCGCAGGACCTGTGGTCCAGGTTCTATGCCGGTGGCGAGATTGCCTTGGTCGCCTCCGCGAAGGACGTGGCCGCCTTAGTTGCGCAGCAGTTCAAACATGTGAGTGTGACGAGTTTTTTTGGAATTGTATCGCTTCCGTAGCTCTGCTTTGACAGTTCTTGTGACAGGCGGCTACCTTTGCCGAGCGCATTGCTTTGGGGGCGTTGACCTCGGAGTTCTCTGCCGAGAGGCGGTGACTTGAGGGGAGGACCAAGCGCCTCCGAACGCAACATACGGAGGCTATCAGAGACAAGCCGACGGCCAGGAGCCGTAACCTGCTGGAGAAGTTGACGACGGTAGAGGCGGAGAAAGACGACCTCAGCCATCGGCTTGCGGAGGAGAGAGAGGGCGCGGAAAAAGCACGCGTCGAAGCCCAAACTGCCCGCGCCGAGGCCAGCCTTGCCCTCAAGCATGCCACCGATGCGGAGTCGAGGCTAAAGAGCTTGCATGGCTACGTTGACAAGACGGA
This sequence comes from Zea mays, assembly GCF_902167145.1. Taxonomy (NCBI): domain Eukaryota; kingdom Viridiplantae; phylum Streptophyta; class Magnoliopsida; order Poales; family Poaceae; genus Zea; species Zea mays. The sequence continues at coordinate 82,277,076 of NC_050097.1, read as the reverse complement.
GGCCTCCACCCACGTCGAGGTCAACCGAGCACACATGTTGTTCGTTGACGCGTACCGTCAGCTCGGCGCGCGAACCGCCTCGTTTGACAAACCCAGTGAAAAGGTGGGCCTCCGCTTCCTCGGGTGGCTGCAAGAGGAGCTGGAGACGCTCCCGTCCATGGCAACCGGTCTCATGTCCTACGCCTCGCTCGTTACCTGCGAGGGGGTTGCAAATGCCTTGTCCCGTGAAGGATGTAGGCATTTCGAAGTCTTTGATCGGGTAACCGAGGACTTTGATCGCAGGATTTTCCAGGTCGAAAATGAGGTGCTAAAGTGGTCCACCGGGGGGCTTTACGATAGGATGTGGGGCCCGCACGGCCGCAACACTGCCCGAGAGAGGGCCGATCGAGCACTGGAGTAGGTTTTTTTGAAAATTTTTGCTGTGTTTCGTAGATGCTGAATGATGAAGAGGTCGAGGACTTCGGCGGCCTTGAAAGCTCACTGACCTGGATAGAGGACGCGGGGACTGGGGATGAAGAGCAACTGGCGCCTCAAGCCGGCCCGGGTGAAGACCCTGCGACGGCGACTGCCCCGGCCGGCGAAGACCCTGCAGCGGCAGCTGCTCCTATGATACCCGATTTGCAAAGAGGAGAAGTGGAGGTTATTCTTTTTGTTCTTTTTCCTCATTCGGGTGATACACTTTGGGAATTTGGAATTTGTGGAAAACATTCACCTGTAAGACAATAGAATTTCTTTGGTTAGTTGCTTGCAATGGGGTCGGGAGCTGTCACGTGGGCGAGTTGGGCCTTGAACCTTGATCCGGCCCATTAGTCTCCCCTAACCCTAGCCGCCCCCTTTTACCCTTGGGATTTTGTAGTCGCCCCCTTCCCATTGTGGCGGAACCGCTCGAATTATTCCAACTTAAGTGCCTAAGTCCCGCCTTAGAGGATAGACCACACTTAAATAGGAATAACCCGTCAGTCCCTCGGATCTAGTCCGATAAAGCCACTTATCCAGGATCGAATACCACTAGCTCACTCGAAGGTGTGGCACAGAGAAATACAATAAAACATAATACCACAAATTTAATAAGTATCATTAGTGATTACATTATTGGAGTTTCAGAAATAATAACCATAAATTTTAATGCAGCGGAAATAACTAACGGAGAAGAACCGAGTAACATGGCAAAGCCTGGCCACGCTACTCCTCCTGGTCCTCTCCTGCGGAAGCAGTAACCCACTCGACCATCTATCCCGGTGGCAGGGATGGAGGCCAAGTCACACCAGCAACAAATCATCCTAAGGAGTACCTGCAAAAAATTGTGCCACAAGCAAGGCTGAGTATACTAATACTCAACTAGACTTACCCGGTGTGAGGAGTCTACTCCTCTACCTCTAGACATGCAGCTGTTTGGCTGTGGGGTTTGGTTGCCAAAAGCACTAGCTGAGTTTATAAATCAAGTTTTAGATTTGTCAAGTTTAAGTGTGACTCTATTAAGGCTAAATGTGTACTATCTACTCATACATGGTATCAAACATATTTAGCAATCAACATCTTGTGTCAACTCATCGCATTTCCACTTGTTACTCAATGCAGTACAATGGATCAATCAGTCTCATTAGCTGCGAGAAGCAGACGATTCGAATCAAGTTTTTATCCTTGCAAGGTAAACCTAAACACATGACATGTAGGGGCACTCCGTCCCCAGACATATCAACCATCCCCATCGATTCCCTGGCAACAAAAAGGGGCTCGCCGCCTTGGCGTACAATGCCTCACTGACCCCGACTGCCGTCGTGCAGTGACAGCACTTGTACCCACCATAACCGGAATGGGAGACCACGTCTCAGGTCGCGTGAGGAGGGCAATCTGCGGGCAGGTTCACTCAGGTACTAGGCTTACCGATTTACCATATTTCTCGGTATGTGTTTAGTACGTTCAAACGCTTGACACAGGTATCCGCACGTTAATCCTTATTCCAATTTTCCATCTCGTAGACAACCAATCCCCATGGATTGTTGTCCACAGACCAGTATCATTATGATATGAAAGTGGGTACAACCAATTCCTGACCTCGCGCGAGTGCTAGAAAATAACTCGACTTCTACCGAGATCCTAATTAATAAAGCAGCTACTCGACCTAGCATACTAGTATTCATCTCAATAGGATTCCTGAGATCATGCAACTAGGGTTTCAAACAACTCCGACACTTTAGTGCACATTCAATCCTACAATCATTAAGTGTAGTAAAATAGCATAAATAACAGGTTATGCATAAAACCGGGGCTTGCCTTTAATTTATCACTTAGATAGTGTTTGCTGGGGGAGGTACTCGCTTGGCGAGCATCTACTGGTCATGTCCATCATTCTTCAGGTCGTCCGCCAACTGCATCTTGTGGTTGGCACCATATCAGTTGCTCGATCATCATCTCTCGGTCCTATATGAGATGCAGGATGCATATGTATGAATATAATGAAAGTAACACAAGATATATAAATACACGGTAGCGAACTAACATTTAATTTGGAAGACACCGTAGACAACCATACGCTAGCATTCGTTATCTACACGTTATCGACGTCCAACATTAACACCTTTAAAAAGACCACAACATTTTATTTATTTACGCAACACAACTATGACATTATAAGTACACACACTTTATTTGTTTGGATACAGATTTTCATTAGTTCTCCTATTGATCGCGCACAAGCATCACCGACAACACAAATTCACTAGAGGATATAAGCGTCAATATCTATGGAACTCCTATATCGCAATCACTAGAGAAAAGAACATATAAAACAAGACACACATGTCATCTCTAGCTTAACCATGGCAAGTCTACATTACTTAAGAGAAAACCAAACATTTTTAGCGAGAAGGGTGAACTAAACAATCAAAAGTGCACTAGCAGAATTTTTGGACAGCAATACAGCAGTCACTTGTTTCAGTCATAACTCACAAGATATTTAACCAAAAATAGTAAACTAGGACTTTCTAGAAAGCTTGAAAAGTGCTTTACAACTTTGGTATTGTCATCACAGCATGATTAAACACTTAGCAAGGTCAAAAGGTGTTAACACAACAGCGCTGTCCAGATTTGAACAGATTCAGACTTGTGACTTTAAAAATTCATAACTGAAGATTCAGACATCCAAACAAATTGATCCTAGACTTTCTGGATAGCTAATTAAATGTTCTACAAATTATTTATAAACATCCCAAGGTGATTCAATATTTAACTAAGGATAAACATCACTAAAAGACTTTGCTGTCCAGAACTGAACAGATTCAGTCTTCATATTTGAAACATTCATAACTTAAGCTTCAGACCACCAAAAAGAGTGATCCAAGACTTTTTGGAAAGCTTAGCAAAAGTACTACATAATTTTTATAATCACCAAGAAGTGATTCCAGGTTTAATCAAATCAAACATTACAGTTTTCAAAATTTATTCTGACAGTGGACAGAACACAACAACCAATGTGTAAAATTCATAACTCCTAATCTATCAGGCATATGGTTATGAACTTTTAACACAAGCAAGAAAAGAAAAGCATCTACAACTTTCTTATAATGACTATGAACAGATTGTAACAGAAAATTAATCAAACAATGCAGTTTTTGAAATCTATACAGAATTTGGACAGATTCAGTTACTGAATTTGTAAAAAGCATAACTCCTAAACGATCAGGTTTATGGCTGTCAAATTTTAGTACAAGCAAGATAATAAGGTTATCTACAACTCTTCTGTATGATTTTTCTACAGAAAATATGATTTAGTTCATCAAACAAACAACACAACTAAAACAGTGCGTGCAGCCCAAAACAACAATTACTAAATTTCAGCTCCTATTTAACATGAGTTGGCTAATCACAGCAGAAGACTTAGCGAACCATTTAGACATTGCAACTCAAAACATGGGTGGGAGCAAGTTAATTAATGTTTCTTAACCTTTTCTCAACTTAAACTGGATAACACACAAGTCACTTAAAACACCATATTTTAGGAGGTCTAACATAGAGGCATTAACACCTGGCATAAAACTCCGTAAGACTTACATTGGCTACTGAGGGACCTAAAGCACTTATGTGTATATCTTAGCGGATTGTTCTTCAATTTTAACAAGGACCGACTTGTGCACGCTACTTGCCTCCAAAAAGTATTAGGCTGCGATAACACTCGTATAAGACCTCTAATCGATCAACAAGACATTTATTTATCCAAAGGGGCATGGAATGCAATATTTGACAAGGCAAGGCATCGACCCGCCATACAACAGAAAGCATGACGACATCGACAGATGCTATCAACTAATCATTTTAAAAATATTAAACTTACTTCTCGCTTTACCACTACACCACCCTTTAGTCACATGACCATAGGGAGCATCCTTCACACGATTTACAATAGCAACCTAAACGTCGGGTCACACAATACATACATCTTTCCTCGTTGCGAGTATAACCATAATACGGTATATACCCGCACACCTCAATCAAATATCTTACGCCACCACCACTATAATACACCACGACACACACACGCATACGTGTCCTAATTAAATCCTCGCATCCCATGTATTTCCAATTTACTCATCACATTAAACAACACAACATGTTTGCTTACCAAAACGTGAAGGCAGCCTTGCTACGACATATAACCAAAACATTTTATACCCACACACACTCCAACACCAATGTACACCATATCGACAAAAATATAATTATACCAACTACAAATCGCACACATCAAACAACACATCGCATAAATTCCTATCGAAATATAAAAACATCCGAGTTCTTTTCTACTTCTTTTTCTTTCGCCACGAACTTCAATCCATACCAATACATTTTCTTACACATATACACACATGCACAACATCGACCAAAGCTTAAATAGATTAATCCACAAAATACCAAGTGAACAACCTGGACGAATCGAGGCTAGTCACATGGGCTGTCCACAAGGCTTGGCGTTTCATCGAACGGGCCAAGCGCGAAGCGCGGCGTCGACCACTAGCTGCGATAACACAAAACATTGTTGACGACAGTTCCTTGAACATCATAAACGCCGGAAAAACAGCGAGGACAACGGGGTTCTCACCGAGGGTCGACGGCATCACGGACGGGGCTGCACACAACACATTATTTCTCACGGGTATTCCTTCGAACAGCCAAGGGGCATTGAAGAGAACAGCAAGGGCGCTCAGCTATGGGATGGAAGCAGGGGCGCCATGGAGGTTGCTGCCGCTGCTTGGTGTTTTGGAGGGTGGGCTGTTGTTCTTCCCTGTGCGTGAGGTGTTTCCTGCGCACGAGCAAAGAGGGAGGGAGGTGCCATGGCTGCCACAAAGGGCGTCGGCCAAGGGAACTGCTCCCTGCGCGCAGGGGAGAAAAGGCTCCATGCTCTTAACGCCATGGAGAAGAGGGGGCGTTGGGCAGAGGAAGAAGAAGGGCTTGGGCGCCATGGCTGAGGAGCTTCAGCGCGCCGAGGAAGGAGGGGCAGAGAGCACACAGGGTGATGGAGGCTCGCGCCATGGAAGGAGGAGGTGAGCAGAGCTACTGGCTTCCTGTGCACCGGCCATGGAGGAAGGAGTAGGGATGCCCGCGGCCATGGAGCAGGGAAACAGGGAGCCGAGGGAAGGGGCGCCAAGCACAGGGGGCAGAGGGAGGCACTCGACATCTGCTGGACAACCGACACCGGAGGGAAGCTGGGCGGCCATGGGAGGGGAGGAAGCTCCCTACGCGCAGCCGTGAGGAAGAAAGGAACAGGGAAAAAAAGGAAGTGGCGGCTAGGGGGGTTAGATGCAATTTTTCCAATTTGCAAGGGGAGAGGGGTTCATATTTATAGAGGAGCCCTAGGGTTAGGGTTTCTTAGTGGGCCTATTGGGCTGGGTTGGGCTGGCCCAAAACGCTAACTCGGGCCACGCTGATTTATTTCCATTTTATTTTATGGTGTTTTGATTAACACGGATTATCGGATCACTAATTATTTCCCGGAATAAAAATGCTCCTGCGGAATTCGCCTCTACGAAGAACAGAGCGAAACGGAGTTCGAAAGGTCGGGCGATTGAGCGATTAACTAGACCAAGAATTTGATTTGATTTCACTCGGAAATAACTCCTCGCACATGATTCGAAAATAAATCGTCTCGGGATATAACTGGCTTTCGGATTTATGATTGAAAGAGATACATCACTACACTTAAAATCATCACCGATGTTGATTTTAGAAATCGGATCGGACACATAGGTATTAAGCTGAGTCGGATAAAAATTAATTAGAGGATGACATATTGAGTATCCCATTGGAGAATACGGACCCGGATAAAATAGTCGAACATAGATCGAAGCTCAGGAATTAGATTCGGGCTCAGATCAGATAACAGTCATCGAGAGTTTGATTTAAAGAGCTTTAGATGAGATTTATAATTCGAGAATGATCTTCGAGTCTGCATGAGTTCCGAGAATTAAAAGTTTTAACACGCTCCAAAATTGGATGTTTCTCGCGATCGATTAACTCCGAATTCGGTGAACTTCCATGAGAAAGCCTTATAGACAGAGATAGACACGATCGAAAAATAGAAATTTTCACTGAGCATCCGAGATTAGGATTACTCTCCCGACATAACGCGAAATAGACACCTGGGGTGTCACAGCCTTCCCCCCTTAAACAGAATCTCATCCCGAGATTCGAATGAGGATCTTTAAGGGCGGAGAAGCATGTAACTCCCAGTCTAGAGATAGATGCAAATTCATGAGATGGGATCTGACAAGATACTGAAGATAGATTTGAGAGAATATCGTGACATATTGAGACAAAATGCAGCGATCATTCTGAGAGTGTCCATAAAAGATAGCACATTGGTGTAGTCTTATAATGGATCACAACTATTAACCGCGATACCAGCGCGTGCCGAGCAGCTCAACCATGTGTGCACCATAGTAGGCTCTCGGTTTCGTCGCGACACCATCAGTCGTTAGTCATGACACCATTACCAAACATAACCAATGAAAAATTCATGTGGCTTAAATAAATGGAGCCCATGAGAGTATGGCTCAGAAAATAAGAATGTGACCGGAGTTGAAATAAAGATTATTGGCAAAAGAGCATCACATGAGAATTTTCTTCAACTCAGAGAACTATTTTATGATCAACATGGAGATTATCAGGCAGAGATTTGTACGAGATTTGATATGAGAAGAACCAACCATGAGATCAAGATTAGCAACTTGCTGAGACATGAGAGAACTAAAGACAACAACATAATCCATTGAACCAAATGGATACACTGTTTAGAGATAAAATTGATAACAACATCATGATCTTCGGAGGAGAGGTATGAGACTGACCAGAAATAAGAGATTTAGACAAATCAACATCCGATGCTTGAGAACGGGTTTTAGCAGATAACCAGATAATAGGGCAGAATCATTAAAGGATCCGAAGATTCGGATGATTAAGCCACAACATGATTCTCTAGGAAAATGATTACCAGATCCAGGTGAAAAGAGAGGTAGTCGCATGAGATCGCTTAGGACGAGCACTAGAAAGGTTACGAAGATTCGGGATAGGATCTATGGAAAGGAACATGGCCTTGATAAGGTTTGCGCAACTAGACACCAAACGATTTTTTGACACACAAGTGCACAATGAGACTTGGGTTGGTCTAGCGGTCAAGCTATGGGGTTCTATAAGTTGTGCAGGTGCAACTTCAAGGGTAAAACACTCACGGGGTAGGGAATACCAACATAAGCATGATTTTTTTAAGAGGTTTCACTTGCTAAACTCAAGGTTGTTGGGGGGGGGGTCTTTTCATGAATAGATCAAGCAACAATTTTTTTTGCAAAAAAGGTTGAACAACTACAACATTTCCAAGATAGCAAGACAAGAGAAGCATATAACACAACCTAGTCAAGACTTACCAATTAGACAAGAGATAAGGCATTTCTTATATTTTATAACATAGTAGTACACCACATTATTCACAAGTTCTTATTATTGGAATATAGGTGAGAGAAGCATGTTGGTGCACAAGAGACAATTATAATGCGACAATCATGATGCATGCTCATTCTAGTCATCTTCTCAGACCTAACTAATTTTTCGGGTGCTTCTACAACATCCTTATTAATAGTAGTAGTAGCCTTTATGGCCTATATAAATATAGCCACCTAGCTACCCATCTATGTTCCTAAGGCTTCATGTCCTAGGTCTATCCTTATCGTCCAGACGATCTATCCAACTTTGGTTTCTAAGCAAGTTTTACTTTAGAAAAGGTTGGTAATCATGACTTATTGACTTCTCTGTAATGGTATTCGCTCCGATACCAGCTGTGGCGGAACCGCCCGAATTATTCCAACTTAAGTGCCTAAGTCCCGCCTTAGAGGCTAGACCACACTTAAATAGGAATAACCCGTCAGTCCCTCGGATCTAGTCCGATAAAGCCACTTATCTAGGATCGAATACCACTAGCTCACTCAAAGGTGAGGCAGAGAGAAATACAATAAAACATAATACCACAAATTTAATAAGTATCATTAGTGATTACATTATCGGAGTTTCAGAAATAATAACCATAAATTTTAATGCAGCGGAAATAACTAACGGAGAAGAACCGAGTAACATGGCGAAGCCTGGCCACGCTACTCCTCCTGGTCCTCTCCTGCGGAAGCAGTAACCCACTCGACCATCTATCCCGGTGGTAGGGATGGAGGCCAAGTCACACCAGCAACAAATCATCCTATGGAGTACCTGCAAAAAATTGTGCCACAAGCAAGGCTGAGTACACTAATACTCAGCTAGACTTACCCGGTGTGAGGAGTCTACTCCTCTACCTCTAGACATGCAGCTGTTTGGCTGTGGGGTTTGGTTGCCAAAAGCACTAGCTGAGTTTATAAATCAAGTTTTAGCTTTGTCAAGTTTAAGTGTAACTCTCTTAAGGCTAAATGTGTAATATCTATTCATACATGGTGTTGGGGTCGTGCTTCGGTGCGCCGAAGGTCTCACACGAAGAAGCAGCTTCGGCTGAAGTCGTCTCCAAGAGATGGCCGAAGGTCCCTTTTCATGGAGCTTCGGCGTTTTAAACCGACATAGAGATAGAATGACCTTTTTATACATATAGGTCTGAGTCAATGCTGTAAACTTTCGCAAGGGGCATAATTGTAATTTGTCACAGGCTGCGACCTGTGCCTATAAATAGATGAACAGTACCTCTGTACTGTTCACGCGAACTTATCATTTGCTTTCGCATCACGCTTGTACTTTTGCCTTCCGCAGGACCGAAGGTACATTTGTAATTCAAAGTCATTTATATTCATTGATACAAGTAGAGATAATTCTATGACAATATTTAAATGTTTATTTCATATTCTATGATTTATGTGAATGCTTCATTCTTCGTTGTTATGCTTACGAAGGTATGACCTTCGTAACCTTCGTCCGAGATGCTATATATCCCGAGGGAATATATTGTTATGGAGGACGAAGGACCTTAACGCTTAACATTTTCTGTGTTGCCTTGTTCTTAATTCTTAGCATTTGAGAACAAGTCCCCAACATTGGCGCCCACCTCCGGTCAACTCACTTCCACCTTTCTGAGCTGATGGCTTCGTTCAACACTCAAGCTGGAGCTGCTTCGGCTTCGAAGCTGGTGCTCCCGATAACAGGCGGTTCTTGCTCAGAGCCAGCTAACAAAAAGCAGAAGAAGGAGGCTCAAAGAAGGGTGCAGCATGTTGGAGTGCAGGGACCCTTCATTAAGTCAAAATGGTCTCACATTCCAATTACCTTCTCTCAGGAAGATCTTCAGCTCAAGGACTATCCCCACAATGATGCTATGGTCATTTCTTGTGTGATCAAAGGGTTTCTGGTTCACAATGTTCTAGTTGACACAGGCAGTGCAGCTGACATTATATTTGCCAAAGCCTTCAGACAGATGCAAGAGCCTGAAGACAAGATTCATGATGCTACGCACCCTCTTTGTGGCTTCGGAGGGCGGCAGATTGTGGCACTCGGGAAGATTACCATGCCGGTAACCTTCGGATTTGTTAATAACACAAGGACTGAGCAAATTGTGTTTGATATTGTTGACATGGAATACCCCTACAACGCCATCATTGGTCGTGGTACTCTAAATGCTTTTGAAGCAATTCTTCACCCAGCTTATCTCTGCATGAAGATACCTTCGGATCAAGGGCCTATTGCTATTCATGGGAGTCAGGAAGCTGCCAGAAGGGCCGAAGGAAGCTGGACTGATTCCAAGGCAATCCATAATATAGATGGAGCTGAAGCTTGTGAACAGTACAAGTTCAGGAGGGAAAAAGCAGCTTCGGCTGATCAGCCGAAGCCCATGCTGCTGTGTGAGGATATAGCAGAGCAGAAGGTGCTATTGGGCTCGCAATTATCTGAAGATCAAGAGAAAACCTTGATAAGGTTTTTATTCAACAATAAAGATGTTTTTGCATGGTCAGCCAATGATCTATGTGGAGTGAATCGGGATGTTATTGAACATTCGCTCAATATTGACCCATCCTTCAGACCCCGCAAGCAGAGGCTTCGGAAAATGTCTGATGACAAGGCCGAAGGGGCTCGCAACGAAGTAAAAAGACTCCTAAGTGCAGGAGTTATCAGAGAAGTGAAGTATCCAGAATGGCTAGCTAACACTGTTATGGTGAAGAAGGCCAATGGAAAGTGGAGAATGTGTATTGATTTCACAGATCTCAACAAGGCTTGTCCGAAGGATGAGTTCCCGCTGCCACGGATAGACTCTTTAGTTGATGCAGCAGCTTCTTCGGAACTCATGAGTCTCCTGGATTGTTATTCAGGCTATCATCAAATCTGGATGAAAAAGGAGGATGAGCCGAAGACTAGTTTCATAACCCCAAGTGGTACATATTGCTATCTTCGGATGCCTGAGGGGCTTAAGAATGCTGGAGGGAGTTTCAGCAGGATGACTGCGAAGGTTCTCCAATCTCAGATAGGCAGAAATGTGTTGACCTATGTTGATGATATTATTGTAAAAAGCACGAAGCAAGAAGACCATATTGCTGATCTGCAGGAGACCTTCGCCAGCTTCAGACAAGCTGGTCTGAAGCTGAATCCAGAAAAATGTGTCTTCGGAGTAAAGAAGGGTAAGTTCCTTGGATGCTTGGTTTCAACAAAGGGAATTGAAGCTAACCCAAATAAAATCGAAGCTATACTTCGAATGGAGCCACCAACCACAAGAAAGGGGGCCCAAAGATTGACAGGAAGACTGGCATCTCTTAACAGATTTATATCCAGATCAGCGGAAAGAAATCTACCCTTCTTCGAGGTGCTAAAATCAGCTGAAGTCTTTCAATGGGGCCCAGCTCAACAAAAAGCTTTCGAAGAACTCAAGCAATACCTGATAGATCTAACAACATTAACTCCACCAATGCCAGGGGCTCCTCTGTTGTTGTATGTGGCAGCTTCGCACTCAGCAGTAAGTGCGGCACTTGTGCAGGAGAAGTTTGATGGACAAATCAAGAAGCAGGTCCCAGTATATTTTGTATCTGAAGTCCTTAGTGTCTCAAAGAAAAATTATACAGAACTGGAGAAGGTGTTGTATGCCGTTCTAATGGCATCCAGGAAGCTTCGGCATTATTTTCAGGCATATAACATTATTGTTCCTTCTTCGCAGCCGTTGAAAGATATCATGAGAAATAAAGAAGCTACTGGCCGAATTGGAAAATGGGCTGCGGAGCTTAATGAATTTTACATTGATTATGTGCACAGATCCTCGATCCAATCTCAAGCATTGGCAGATTTTATTGCCGACTGGACGACAGGGGCTCAGGGCGAAGAAGCGAATAAAGATGCCGAAGCATGGACAGTGTTTTGTGATGGCTCCTGGGGAACCTTCGGAGCAGGAGCAGCTGCTGTTTTGGTTTCACCATCCAAGGTTAAAACTTGCTACGCAGCAAGACTGGATTTCAGCTGCACAAATAATATTGCTGAGTACGAAGCCTTGCTCCTGGGTCTTCGGAAACTAAAGGCGATGGGGATCAGGAGGGCGATCCTTAAAACTGATTCTCAGATTGTTTCGGGTCATATTGACAAAAGCTGCAAGGCTAAAGACCCGAAGCTTGAAAAATACCTAGACACAGTCCGAAGGATCGAAGCTTCCTTCGAAGGATTCTCTGTTAAGAATATCCCTCGAGGGCAAAATGAACATGCTGATTTGTTAGCCAGGTCTGCAGCACAGGGGCTGCCGCTACCTTCGGATGTATTCTTTGAAACAATAAAGGCACCTTCGGTGGAGTTACTTGAAAGAGCAGTTCTTACTATTTCCCCTGTGTACAGTGAAGATTGGAGAACTGAAATAATTTCTTACCTTCAGGGCAACTTCCTATCAGATGACGAAGCTTATAATAAAAGAATAGAGGCAAGAGCTCGTCCGTATATCATTATAGAAGGGGAGTTATACAAGCATGGAGTTTGTGCCCCGTTGCTCAAGTGCTTGTCTAGAGCCGAAGGTATAGAGTTGATGAAGGAGATACATGCAGGCCTTTGTGGATCCCACATCGGATCCAGGCCGTTACTTGGAAAAGTGTTCCGTCAAGGATTTTATTGGCCGAAGGCAGCTGCGGATGCAGCTGAGTTAGTTCGAAAGTGCGAAGGTTGTCAGAAATGTGCAAGAGATCAAAAACAACCTTCGTCTTTGACACAGCTAATACAACCCATCTGGCCACTGCAAAGATGGGGCCTCGATCTGCTGGGCCCATTACCACCGGCTCAGGGCAATCTGAGATATGTTGTAGTTGCTGTGGAATATTTTTCTAAGTGGATTGAGGCGAAGCCATTAGCTACAATAACTTCGGCCACTGTCCAAAAATTTTTCTGGCAGAATATTGTCTGTCGCTTCGGAGTGCCGAAGGCTATAACTGTAGATAATGGAACACAATTTGACTCCGAAGAATTCAGAAATTTTTGTGATCAAATTGGCACGAAGATCCACTTTGCGTCAGTCAGGCACCCGGAGTCAAATGGGCTTGTTGAAAGGGCCAACGGCATCATAATGACAGGAATAATGAAGCTAATCTTCAATCAACCAAGGGGAAAGTGGCCAGATCAGCTTACCAAAGTGGTATGGAGCCATAACACAACAGCATCAAGATCTACAGGCTTTACCCCATTTAAGTTGTTATTTGGTGACGAAGCAATAACCCCGGAAGAGGCCAAAGCTGGATCAATAAGAGTGGTAGCTTCGGCAGAATCAGGTCCCGAAGATACTTGTCTCGTGGAAAAAGATGCCTTAGAAGGGATCAGGCTCCAGGCCGTGGAGAATATCAATAAGTACCAGGCTGAAACAGTTAAATGGCGAGATAGAAAGGTCCGGCTAAAAAATATTGAGCCAGGACACTTGGTGCTTCGGAGAGTGGCCAATCCGGATACAGTGGGCAAATTGCAACTGAAATGGGAAGGGCCTTTCTTAGTAGCATCTTCGTCAAGGCCTGGTTCGTACAGACTGAAGGACATGGATGGCAATGAAATTCCAAGATCTTGGAATGCGGATGAGCTTCGGCGGTTTTATGTATAACTCGATGTAATTTTGACTTTTCTTTTCTTTTTCATGGCACCCTTTTCCTTTCTAAAGGGGGAGAAAGGTTTTTAATGGGGCCATCACATGTAATTTTTCTTTTTAGTTTTATAAGAGCAAAATCCCCCAAAGATGTACATGTAAAAGCTGAGAGCGCACCATCGAGTGCCGAAGCTGGAAAAGAGAAAAAGCTCCGAAGACGTCCCTAAGGGGATGCAGAGCTTACAGCGAAAAGTCAACGCTGATTCCGCCGAAAGTAAAAGGCGAAGAAGCTCCAAAGACGTTCCCAAGGGAATGCAGAGCTTATACCGTCTAAGTAAAAGACGAAGAAGCTCCAAAGACGTCCCTAAGGGGATGCAGAGCTTACAGCGAAAAGTCAACGCTGATATTGCCTAAGTAAGAGGCGAAGAAGCTCCAAAGTCGTTCCTAAGGGAATGCAGAGCTAATGTGTGGTTGTTTTCAAGTAATGGCTGACAATATGGCTTCGGACATATGCTTCGGACATTCATTCGTGCATTACATTACATCATAACATTCGCATGCATAAGCATTCATTCATAGCATTTGTGTTCCCAAGTGGCTGCTTCGGCAAAAAAGCTTCGGAGAAGTGCCTTTTTATGACTTGTTACGCTATGTTGTGTGCAAAAGTGAAAAGTTCTGTTGCTTTGACACAAAGAAAAGTTTCAGTATAAGGGAAAACTGGATTTTTATGAATCGTTGTGTAAAAGAGTAGTAGTCTTTTATGTTTTGTCATGTAAAGGAAAGCTTCGGCAGAAAAGAGAAGTAGTTTTTTATGTTTTGTACAGAAAAGCTTCGGCAGAAAGGAGAAGTAGTCTTTTATGTTTTGCCATGTACAAAAAAGCAAAGCTTCGGCAAAAAGAGGAAGCGACCTTTTAGGCTTCGTTGTGTACGAAAAGAAGGGAAGGTGTTTTTTCGCCTTCGGCTCAAAATACTAATTTCGTCCACAACAAAGCGCCTCAAGCAAAAGGGTAAGAATATATTACAAGGTATGTACAAAGTTCCTTGAAGGTAGTCTAGTTGTGTTTACAAGAATTGTTACAAAAATATCCTGAGTTTTTCTACAGTACACTTCTACTGATCTTCATTAAGTTTCAGCTTCGACGACATAATTTAGGCATCATCTTCACCTTCGTCATCCTACATAAATTAAGAGTTTATGAGTAAAAATCAAGAGCAAAGGAAAAAGGTAACTCCGAAGTATCATTTCTTACTGGCTCAAGATGACTTCGTGCTTCGTCTCCAGCTTTCTCCCGCCCGCCTTTTGTCCATATCATTTTTATAAATCTATTGGAGATGCTTCGGGCGAGGTCAGGCATATCATCCAGGATTGATGGAGATAAGGTGAAGTTGGGCCTGTTGACAATTTTTCCGTGTTCGCAGCCGGCCTTCAGAAATGCAGCAGCAGTCCCTCGAGAAGCCACCCAGGCACAGAAGTCACCATGCCCAGCTACGACTTCGTCGAGCTCGTCAATTTCCTCCTCAATGTGTTCAAAGGTTTTCGGTAGATCTTCAGCTGAGGGGGTAAATTTTTCGCTGCTAGCTCCAACCGAGTAAAAAATCTTTCTTAATCGTTGAATGCACTTGTTGCTAAATTCCAGGCATTTTTCTTGAAGATTTGTCAGTAGTTTTCTCAAATCTGAATTCTGCTGAGCTCCGGCTTCAAGTTTTTCATTGAGATCTTGTTTCTCTCGTTCGAACTGCTCGGACTGGCGGAGAAGCTTCGAGTTTAGTTCTGATATTTTTGCTTCAGCTTCCGCCAGTAAGCCTTCGGCTGCCTGGAGCTCAAAGTTCTTTTTCTCAAAAGCATCTGATTGCTCCTTTATTTTGCTCTCTAAATTTTCAATTATAGCTTCGTGCTTCTTATCTTCTAGATCTTGCTGCATCCTCAAAGCTTTGCTTAGAAGCATGCTCTACAAATAAACAACCTTCGTTAAAGAATTTTGCCATTATTAAAAAGCAATAGAAGTTAGGGAGAAGGATGTTTACCTTGAAATTTGAATAAAATAAGCTGCCAACAATATGTTGTCGTCGATAGCGGCTGATGTCTGTCTCTAGCTTCGGAAAACCGATACTCTTTGATAGAGTACCGATGACCTTAGCTCCAGCTGAGTCCCGGATGCAGCCCAGCTGTTCGTCATCAATGCCCCCAAATAGGAGGGCACCTGACTTGTAGCCGCAAGACTTGGCGTAGTCTTTAAGTTCTTCTATTTCGTTCTTCGTCAGTTTTTGCCCAACTAAGTTCTGGAAAGAGTAGGCTTCGTCGTCCGAAGGGTCTTCGGCTATTTCTTTTCCTTTCTCAGGCACTGTGGCCATGGTTTTTTCAGTAGTCGCACCAGCTTCTTCCGCAGCCATGTCTTCCAAAATCTTGTTGATATTCTCAATCGTGGATTTTAAGTTTGTATCTTCGGCTGTAGCGGCTTCGGTAGCCGCGACCCCCGAAGCTACGCCCTCGACGATTGTTGTATCTTCGGCAGCTGCCGATTTTTGGATTGACGCCCTTGGCGGCGTCTTATCGATAACTTCAGTTACCGCAATGATTCTTTGCCGCTTGGGTTTGCTTGTCTTCGTCTGATCCGGCTCGTCCACCTTTCGAAAAAGCTTCGTCAGTTGGAGCCCTAGTGGACTTAGCTTCGTGGGCATGGGTTCAGTCATTACCTTTAAAATTTCATCCACGTCGCTGGTAGAAGGCGGTGTGGGGGACCCCTCTTCTTCGGGAGATTGGCGCTTCGGAGTGGATATTGTTCTTTTCTTGATAATTTTCTTTTTCTTTGCTGGTCCTTCTTCACTTCTGATCAGAGTTTCGGTTTCAGCCACTCTTTTTCTTTTGTGGCCTTCGGCACCCTTATTCAACTGCTCATAGTCTGGATACTCGAGGCCCAGGGCATCGAATACTCGGTTCAGCCTCCGCTTCGGTCGGGTTCCGAAGGCTGCTGTCATTAATTGATCCTCCTTTTTGGAGTAATTCCCCAAGATTTCATTGCACATTGTCTCAACTGTGTCTAACCACTCTTTGCAGGGTTTCTTAAAGTACTTCTTGAATTTAAAGTGATAAGGCAGACGAACTAGCTCCCCCTCCTTCTTCTCTCCCTCCAGCTTCGGCATTTCCCACTCTTTTAGAGTAGGGAAAACCCTGAATGCCAAGAATTCCTGAACGAGATCCCTGGTGCCAATATTTTTTGAGATAATTTCAAATTCACCCAGAGCAGCCCAGGTGGGACCTTTTAGGTCGCCAATGTGGCATTGTGGCCTTGTCTCTCCGAAGGTTAACTCCAGAGGGCTTTGAGCCAATTTTTCTTTGTCTTCATCGACTTTTACATAAAACCACTCAGATTTCCAACCTGCTGACCATTTGCTTCGGTAGCTGATGACAGGACACTTTGTTGACTTCCGGTAGGCAAAATTGTAGCAACCAAAATTATCATGTAGCCCATCTTTTCTAGCCTTTGTTTGGTAATGTAATTCGTGAGCACGGCAGAAGCTGTCAGCAAATGGTTCCACAGCTTGGCTTCGGAGGGCCCAGATATAAACATTGAGCCTAACGATGGCGTTAGGAGTCAATTGATGAAAGTAGATACCAAACCTCCTTAGTATCTCCGCAACAATACCGTGGAGAGGGAATCTAAGCCCAGCCTTTAAAAAACTCTTGAAAATAACAATCTCATCCTCCCTTGGCTTCGGGGTGGTTTCTTCTTCCCCGAAGCGGAGTAACTTCTTCTGGTCCTCTTTGAAATAACCTGCTTTCACCATCTTCGAAAGGTCAGCTTTTGAAACAGTTGATTTCCCAAAATCTAGGTGGCTGGGCTTGCTGGGCGTAGCAAGGTGATAGTCATCTTCGGAGTCAGTCCCTTCAATGTCTTCTTCTCCTTCGACAGTTGTTGGGCCTGCTTCAGCAGCAGGCATTTCTTCTGTAGTTAGTAGACCGGAACGCTGCATTGCTTCGGAGATGGGCACAGTGTCTGAACCTTCGGCTTCGTCTCCCTCACGTACAACTTTGGCAGTAGATCGTATTCTCGCCATTTGATTCTAAGTTTGAGAAGTCAAAAACTTTTTTCCTTTTTTCTCTCTCCGAAGCTCTTCTTTCTGACGAAGCGGACGTTGAGAAGCACCTTCGTTCGATTCTGAGACTTAAGCTTCGGCTATGGTGAAAAATTTTGGCAGCGAAACAGTGCAAATAGCAATGAATGCTGTGGTAACTTCACACCCACCTGTTTGTTTATATAGTACTGCAGGTAGGAAGGCGAAGCGGTGGAACTGTTACACCAGGCGCGCAGTAACTCATACCCGCTGCGCAGTGGACCGCAAGGATAAAACAGTAACTCTGCAAGGTGGGACCGACACGCGCTCGGAAGTCGGATCGTTTCTCCGCAACGAGCTCAGGGAAGGTGTTTTTTGGACCTTCGGCTTCCCGAAGCTGAAGAGGCTTTTTTCACGGGTCAAGCTCGTTACGAAGAACGATCTAGCACCGCGAAAGGGGCTACTGTTGGGGTCGTGCTTCGGTGCGCCGAAGGTCTCACACGAAGAAGCAGCTTCGGCTGAAGTCGTCTCCAAGAGATGGCCGAAGGTCCCTTTTCATGGAGATTCGGCGTTTTAAACCGACATAGAGATAGAATGACCTTTTTATACATATAGGTCTGAGTCAATGCTGTAAACTTTCGCAAGGGGCATAATTGTAATTTGTCACAGGCTGCGACCTGTGCCTATAAATAGATGAACAGTACCTCTGTACTGTTCACGCGAACTTATCATTTGCTTTCGCATCACGCTTGTACTTTTGCCTTCCGCAGGACCGAAGGTACATTTGTAATTCAAAGTCATTTATATTCATTGATACAAGTAGAGATAATTCTATGACAATATTTAAATGTTTATTTCATATTCTATGATTTATGTGAATGCTTCATTCTTCGTTGTTATGCTTACGAAGGTATGACCTTCGTAACCTTCGTCCGAGATGCTATATATCCCGAGGGAATATATTGTTATGGAGGACGAAGGACCTTAACGCTTAACATTTTCTGTGTTGCCTTGTTCTTAATTCTTAGCATTTGAGAACAAGTCCCCAACACATGGTATCAAACATATTTAGCAATCAACATCTTGTGTCAACTCATCGCATTTCCACTTGTTACTCAATGTAGTACAATGGATCAAGCAGTCTCATTAGCTGCGAGAAGCAGACGATTCAAATCGAGTTTTTATCCTTGCAAGGTAAATTCAAACACGCGACATGTAGGGGCACTCCGTCCCCACACATATCAACCGTCCTCATCGATTCCCTGGCAACAGAAAGGGGCTCACCGCCTTGGCGTACAATGCCTCAATGACCCTGACTGCCGTCGTGCAGTGACCGCACTTGTACCCACCATAACCGGAATGGGAGACCACGTCTCAGGTCGCGTGAGGATGGCAATCTGCGGGCAGGTTCACTCAGGTACTAGGCTTACCGATTTACCATATTTCTCGGTATGTGTTTAGTACGTTCAAACGCTTGACACAGGTATCCACACGTTAATCCTTATTCCAATTTTCCATCTCGTAGACAACCAATCCCCATGGATTGTTGTCCACAGACCAGCATCATTATGATATGAAAGTGGGTACAACCAATTCCTGACCTCGCGCGAGTGCTAGAAAATCACTCGACTTCTACCGAGATCCTAATTAATAAAGCAGCTACTCGACCTAGCATACTAGTATTCATCTCAATAGGATTCCTGAGATTATGCAACTAGGGTTTCAAACAACTCCTACACTTAAGTGCACATTCAATCCTACAATCATTAAGTGTAGTAAAATAGCATAAATAACAGGTTATGCATAAAACCGGGGCTTGCCTTTAATTTAACACTTAGATAGTGTTTGCTGGGGAGGTACTCGCTTGGCGAGCATCTACTGGTCATGTCCATCATTCTTCAGGTCGTCCGCCAACTGCATCTTGTGGTTGGCACCACATCAGTTGCTCGATCATCATCTCTCGGTCCTATATGAGATGCAGGATGCATATGTATGAATATAATGAAAGTAACACAAGATATATAAATACACGGTAGCGAACTAACATTTAATTTGGAAGACACCGTAGACAACCATACACTAGCATTCGTTATCTACACGTTATCGATGTCCAACATTAACACCTTTAAAAAGACCACAACATTTTATTTATTTACGCAACACAACTATGACATTATAAGTACGCGCACTTTATTTGTTTGGATACGACTTTTCATTAGTTCTCCTATTGATCGCGCACAAGCATCACCGACAACACAAATTCACTAGAGGATATAAGCGTCAATATCTATGGAACTCCTATATCGCAATCACTAGAGAAAAGAACATATAAAACAAGACACACATGTCATCTCTAGCTTAACCATGGCAAGTCTACATTACTTAAGAGAAAACCAAATTTTTTTAGCGAGAAGGGTGAACTAAACAATCAAAAGCGCACTAACAGAATTTTTGGACAGCAATACAACAGTCACTTGTTTCAGTCATAACTCACAAGATATTTAACCAAAAATAGTAAACTAGGACTTTCTAGAAATCTTGAAAAGTGCTTTACAACTTTGGTATTGTAATCACAACATGATTAAACACTTAGCAAGGTCAAAAGGTGTTAACACAACAGCGCTGTCCAGATTTGGACATATTCAGACTTGTGACTTTAAAAATTCATAACTGAAGATTCAGACTTCCAAACAGATTGATCCTAGACTTTCTGGAAAGCTAATTAAATGTTCTACAAATTATTTATAAACATCCCAAAGTGATTCAATATTTAACTAAGGATAAACATCACTAAAAGACTTTGCTGTCCAGAACTGGACAGATTCAGTCTTCATATTTGAAACATTCATAACTTAAGCTTCAGACCACCAAAAAGAGTGATCCAAGACTTTTTGGAAAGATTAGCAAAAGTACTACATAACTTTTATAATCACCAAGAAGTGATTCCAGGTTTAATCAAATCAAACATTACAGTTTTTGAAATTTATTCTGACAGTGGACAGAACACAACAACCAATGTGTAAAATTCATAACTCCTAATTTGTCAGGCCTATGGTTATGAAATTTTAACAAAAGCAAGATAAGAAAAAAATCTACAACTTTATTATAATGACCATGAACATATTGTAACAGAAAATTAAACAAACAATGCAGTTTCTGAAATCTGTATAGAATTTGGACAGATTCAGGTACTGAATTTGTAAAAAGCATAATTCCTAAACGATCAGGTTTATGGCTGTCAAATTTTAGTACAAGCAAGATAATAAGGTTATCTACAACTCTTCTATATGACTTTTCTACAGAAAACATGATTTAGTTTATCAAACAAACAGCACAACTAAAACAGTGCGTGCAGCCCAAAACAACAATTACTAAATTTCAGCTCCTATTTAACATGAGTTGGCTAATCACAGTAGAAGACTTAGCGAACCATTTAGACATTGCAACTCAAAACATGGGTGGGAGCAAGTTAATTAATGTTTCTTAACCTTTTCTCAACTTAAACTGGATAACACACAAGTCACTTAAAACACCATATTTTAGTAGGTCTAACATAAAGGCATTAACACCTGGCATAAAACTCCGTAAGACTTACATTGGCTACAGAGGGACCTAAAGCACTTATGTGTATATCTTACCGGATTGTTCTTCAATTTTAACAAGGACCGACTTGTGCACGCTACTTGCCTCCAAAAAGTATTGGGCTGCGATAACACTCGTATAAGACCTCTAATCGATCAACAAGACATTTATTTATCCAAAGGGGCATGTAATGCCATATTTGACAAGGCAAGGCATCGACCTGCCATACAACAGAAAGCATGACGACACCGACAGATGCTATCAACTAATCATTTTAAAAATATTAAACTTACTTCTCGCTTTACCACTACACCACCCTTTAGTCATATGACCATCGGGAGCATCCTTCACACGATTTACAATAGCAACCTAAACGTCGGGTCACACAATATATACATCTTTCCTCGTTGCGAGTATAACCATAATATGGCATATACCCGCACACCTCAATCAAATATCTTACGCCACCACCACTATAATACACCACGGCACACACACGCATACGTGTCCTAATTAAATCCTCGCATCCCATGTATTTCCAATTTACTCATCACATTAAACAACACAACATGTTTGCTTACCAAAACGTGAAGGCAACCTTGCTACGACATATAACCAAAACATTTTATACCCACACACACTCCAACACCAATGTACACCATATCGACAAAAATATAATTATACCAACTACAAATCGCACACATCAAACAACACATCGCATAAATTCCTATCGAAATATAAAAACATCCGAGTTCTTTTCTACTTCTTTTTCTTTCGCCACGAACTTCAATCCATACCAATACATTTTCTTACACATATACACACATGCACAACATCGACCAAAGCTTAAATAGATTAATCCACAAAATACCAAGTGAACAACCTGGACGAATCGAGGCTAGTCACATGGGCTGTCCACAAGGCTTGGCGTTTCGTCGAACGGGCCAAGCGCGAAGCGCGACGTCGACCACTAGCTGCGATAACACAAAACATTGTTGACAACAGTTCCTTGAACATCATAAACGCCGGAAAAACAGCGAGGACAACAGGGTTCTCACCGAGGGTCGACGACATCACGGACGGGGCTTTGCACAACACATTATTTCTCACGGGTATTCCGTCGAACAGCCAAGGGGCATTGAAGAGAACATCAAGGGCGCTCAGCTATGGGATGGAAGCAGGGGCGCCATGGAGGTTGCTGCCGCTGCTTGGTGTTTTGGAGGGTGGGCTGTTGTTCTTCCCTGTGCGTGAGGGGTTTCCTGCGCACGAGCAGAGAGGGAGGGTGGTGCCATGGCTGCCACAGAGGGCGTCGGCCAAGGGAACTGCTCCCTGCGCTCTGCTCTTAACGCCATGGAGAAGAGGGGGCGTTGGGCAGAGGAAGAAGAAGGGCTTGGGCGCCATGGATGAGGAGCTTCAGCGTGCCGAGGAAGGAGGGGCAGAGAGCACGCAGGGTGATGGAGGCTCGCGCCATGGAAGGAGGAGGCGAGCAGAGCTACTGGCTTCTTGTGCACCGACCATGGAGGAAGGAGTAGGGATGCCCGCGGCCATGGAGCAGGGAAACAGGGAGCCGAGGGAAGGGGCGCCAAGCACAGGGGGCAGAGGGAGGCGCTCGACATCTGCTGGACAGCCGACACCGGAGGGAAGCTGGGCGGCCATGGGAGGGGAGGAAGCTCCCTACACGCAGCCGTGAGGAAGAAAAGAACAGGGAAAAAAAGGAAGTGGCGGCTAGGGGGGGTAGATGCAATTTTTCCAATTTGCAAGGGGAGAGGGGTTCATATTTATAGAGGAGCCCTAGGGTTAGGGTTTCTTAGTGGGCCTATTGGGCTGGGTTGGGCTGGCCCAAAACGCTAACTTGGGCCGCGCTGATTTATTTCCATTTTATTTTATGGTGTTTTGATTAACACGGATTATCGGATCGCTAATTATTTCCCAGAATAAAAATGCTCCTGCGGAATTCGCCTCTACGAAGAACAGAGCAAAACGGAGTTCGGAAGATCGGGCGATTGAGCGATTAACTAGACCAAGAATTTGATTTGATTTCACTCGGAAATAACTCCTCGCACATGATTCGAAAATAAATCGTCTCAGGATATAACTGGCTTTCGGATTTATGATTGAAAGAGATACATCGCTACACTTAAAATCATCACCGATGTTGATTTTAGAAATCGGATCGGACACAGAGGTATTAAGCTGAGTCGGATAAAAATTAATTAGAGGACGACATATTGAGTATCCCGTTGGAGAATACGGACCCGGATAAAATAGTCGAATATAGATCGAAGCTCAGGAATTAGATTCGGGCTCAGATCAGATAACAGTCATCGAGAGTTTGATTTAAAGAGCTTTAGATGAGATTTATAATTCGAGAATGATCTTCGCGTCTGCATGAGTTCCGAGAATTAAAAGTTTTAACACGCTCCAAAATTGGCTGTTTCTCGCGATCGATTAACTCCGAATTCGGTGAACTTCCATGAGAAAGCCTTATAGACAGAGATAGACACGATCGAAAAATAGAAATTTTCACTGAGCATCCGAGATTAGGATTACTCTCCCGACATAACGCGAAATAGACACCTGGGGTGTCACACCCATCCCCTTTCTCTTGGACGCCACCCCCTCTCCCATCTTCTTCCTCCTCAAACCTTTGCAGCCCTCACCACCCAAAACCCTAGTCGCCCCCCCATTTCTCTTCCCCCCATCCAAGGTTCAGCCCTCCCACGTGGTTCTCCGTCGTGTGGCTGCGATCTCAATTGGAGTTTGGAGGGAGGAAAAAGGAAGGAGGAAGGGAAGAACCCAAGGTGAGTTTGTGTTTAACTTTTATTGTTTTTGTGCTGCAATCAATTGGATTATGCGTTTATCTTTGCGAATCATGTAGAGCTTTGTCATACCTTTCCAACGAGTACTTATGCGCTCGATTCGGAGTTATAATTTAGGAGATATCGTTGTTTGAATCCGGGTATGTTGCTGTCCAAAAAATTAATTTTTCAGGTGGGTGAACAACAGTAGTATTAGCAGTTTCTGGGAATTTTCAGTGGGTAATTATTGATAACCAGTATGATAATCATGTAGGTCTTTCTCTTATCTTTTCAATGAGTACTTATGCGCTTGATTTGGAATTATATTTTAAAAGATATCATTGTTTGAATCCGGGTATGTCGCTGTCCAAAAGAGAAAAAAACAGATTACAGGGTTTATCTTGTGGACTGTTTTGGGCTAATTAGATGTTGTAATTTAATTATAAATTGTATACAAAACTTGTGGGGAATTTTATGTAGATGCATCTGGAGTTTTTGTTTGTAACCACTGCTGTCATAATTTTAAAGTTATGAAATTATTAAGCAGCGCCGCTGCAGTTTGGTGGGTGTGGGGAAAGATGTTACCCGCGGCGGGGTTTGAGATTGTGCGTAGGTGCGACGTCGTTTATGAGCCTGATTGTGTGTAATTGGTGCACTAAGTTGTGTGTCAAAAACAGGTGGTGGACTTCCGGATCGTACTTAGGGATTTGCCCAAACTTCCGGTGAAGGCAAGTAAAACAGTGATGATTATTCCGTCTGTTGATTGTAGAGTCTTATACTTGATTATGTTTGTGCTATTTGTGTTCGTATTCATATTCCTAATTGGGTACCGTCGTTTGAAATTATTCATGTTTTTTGATTATACATGTGGAGAGTGTGGTTTGATCATGTTACCCATGTGGTTTATTATGTGAAATGGGTGGAAGTATATGTCTAGCACATTTTATTTGGGAAGAACTCATGTTGTTGACATGCATAATGCATTCATCATCCATTGCATTGAAGTTTCGTCGCGATCTTTTGGTCCGACCGTACCGGTACAATGAGCATCATATGTTGCCCGAGAAGGGGTATGATTCAGCTTCATATCCTTAGAGGTATGAAGGCAGAAGTCATACTGCATCTGTAGCCATGTGCATTCATGGGGGAAGTGTGGAACCTATTATGGTCATGTGGATAATGTGGATATTTACTTTTTGATTCATCTTGGCATTGAGAAATTGATTACTTGCTTACTTGCTGCAAATTAATATTTAAGAAAGAAGTTGGGAACCACGTGGTTGCTTATGCACGGTTGGCTTACATTGTCCAACTGTTGTTTGTTTTTTTACTTGCTGAGATGTGTCATCTCACTCTTGCATTGTCTGATGCAGACACCTGATCTTTGCTTTGGGAAAGAAGGGATGTAGCAGCACGACCACCACACTTTTAAATAAAAGAACCACTGCTTAATAATGATGTTAAACAGGGAGGGTCAAGTCTAGGGGATTATTACATTCTAATCTTTCATGGTAGTTGAACTGTTTAGTTTGGTGGGCTGAGTTGTCTATCTTTTGTCTGGTCATGAATGTTCATTTCTACCGTTGCATTTTGATTATACTATGTCAATTATCTTTCTTTTATATCCTGTATAAACTCTATGTTTCCCTTGTTATGCTACTTTCAAGGGAGATGCTGCCGGATTTTTCAATACTTTCTTTCTCTATGTGTTGCATAAGTTTTGTAGGAAGGGTTTTGGTAACATCCATTGTGTGGGATCAGTGGGGTGTTACAGTTGGTATCAGAGGAATAGGCTATAGGTCCTAGCAAGTGGAGTAATAATAAATTGACACACTGCACATGTAGGATGGGTTTTCTGCTTTACTATTGATATGTTATGTTATTGTCTGAGCTAGTTTGACATTATCTGAAGAGATGCTATGCCATCTTATTTACTTATTATTCTCATCCCTGTGGCTGCAGCTATGCCGCCTCGTAGGGCTCGGGGTAGTCCGCAAGTTCCTAGTGGGGACTCGATGAGTTCGGCGGCAATGTTT
Source organism: Zea mays (assembly GCF_902167145.1). Classification (NCBI taxonomy): domain Eukaryota; kingdom Viridiplantae; phylum Streptophyta; class Magnoliopsida; order Poales; family Poaceae; genus Zea; species Zea mays. Next base: position 82,251,079 of record NC_050097.1, on the reverse strand, counting down.
GCCACGATGCAGGTTATGCAGCAGGAGTTGGCCATTCTGAGGCAAGCTATTCCTGTTGCCCCTGCGGGTGCTGCTCAGGGTGCTGGTACTGGAGGAGTGCCCGGGGGCGCTATCCCTGCGGGTGCTGCTCCAGGTGGCGGGGCCGAGGAGCCTCTTTCAGTCAGTGGTCTTTCTCTGATGCAGTGGATGGGCATGAAGTTGGATTCTTTTGATGGCAGTGGTACTCCGGTTGAGGCGGTAGATTATCTAACTTACGTGGAGGATAAGATGAATGTCTTCGAGATTGTGTATGGAGATCGGGTTCGCTTTGGCACACAACTGCTGAAGGGAGAGGCTCATATTTGGTGGAGAGGCGTGCATGCAGCGCACTCCTCCTCACCAGGAGTCCTGTCTTGGGATGTCTTCATCAGGCAGTTTGAAAGAAGATTCTACCTGGTCACCTTCCTGGAGAAAATGAAGATTGATTTGCAGTCCTACAAGCAGGAGAAGAAGTCTGTCACAGAGTATGAAGTGGGCTTCAACAAGATGGTCCGCTTTGTCCCTCATGTGGCTTATAATGAGATGGAGAAGGCGAGCCAGTTCCGCCAGGGCCTGAAACCTTCCATCAGGCATGCCCTAGGAGCCTTTCTGTTGGTGGACTTCCGTACTATAGTGGAGCAGGCACTGGGTGTGGAGATGCAACACCAGTATACCATGGAGTCGCAGAAGTCTTCGGGGGTTGATCAGCCTCGTGGCCAGGACGCGAGGAGGGGCAACACTGGAGGTCCAGCCCACAAGAGGGGCAAGTCTCAGCATCAGTGCCACCATCCCTATCGTGTCAAATCCTTTGACTCGGGTACTTCAGGAGGAAGTACTCAGAGGTTTCGGGCTGTTCCTAAGCCTGGGCTGGGGCTGGTGTGTTTCCGTTGTGGTGATGCGCATCGCCGTGCAGAGTGCCAGTGGAACGGCAGGTGTTCAATCTGCAGTCAAGACCATAAGGATGTGGTGTGTAGGAGGAATCCCAGTGGGAAGCTCACATGGGAGCCAGTGACTTCCTCCTCTTCTCAGGGCACTGTCAACATGATGTCAAGCGCTGAGCAGCAATTTTCAGTTCCACTTCCTCCGCAGCAGTTTTGTGTGCCTGGGACTTCTCAGTTCGTGCCGGTGCAGGGTTTTCCTCAGTATCTGGTTGCGCCTACTCCTGCACCGACTACCCCTATGCCATCTCAGTTTGGAGCTCCGTGTCTGCCTCACCCGGCTGCTCAGTGGGATTCTTCTGTTAATTTCACTCCGGGAGCTTCCTCTTCAACGGGTATTTCCGGAGCTTATGTGCTACCCGCTGCGGATGGCAGAGAGCAAGGAGACGTGGTGACAGGTACGATTTCAGTTGATTTGTTTGTGGCCCATGCTCTTTTTGACTCTGGCGCTAGCTATTCGTTTGTTTCGGAGGACTTTGTGTCGCGGGCTGGTCTTTCGGTGCAGAGGTTGGGTCACCCAATTTTGGTTAGTTTTGCTAATGGTGTCGGGGACCATAATTAGGGGTACCCTCAAGACTCCTAATTCTCAGCTGGTAACCCCCATCAGCATAAAGCTGCAAAGGCCTGATGGGTGCGATTAAGTCAGGGATCAGTCCATTCGAGCGACTCGATCATGCCTCGCCCGAGCCTAGCCTCGGACAAGGGCAGCCGACCCCGGAGGATTTCCGTCTCGCCCGAGCCCCCCTCCAACGGCGGACACATCTTCGGCTCGCCCGAGGCCCTGCCTTCGCTAAGAAGCAACCCTGACTAAATCGCCGCACCGACCGACCGAATCGCAGGAGCATTTAACGCAAAGGTGGCCTGACACCTTTATCCTGACGCACGCCCCCCCGGTAGAGCCGAAGTGACCGCCGTCACTTCACCGCTCCACTGACTGGCCTGACAGAAGGACAGCGCCGCCTGCGCCACTCCGACTGCAGTGCCACTTGACAGAGTGAGACTGATAGGCAGTCAGGCCCTGCCAAAGGCACCATAGGAAGCTCCGCTCCGCCCGACCCAGGGCTCGGACTCGGGCTAAGTCCCGGAAGACGGCGAACTCCGCTCCGCCCGACCCTAGGGCTCGGACTCGGGCTCAGCCCCAGAAGACAACGAACTCCGCTCCGCCCGACCCCAGGGCTCGGACTCGGGCTCAGCCCCAGAAGACGACGAACTCCGCTTCGCCCGACCCCAGGGCTCGGACTCCGCCCTGGCCTCTGCCGAACGACCTCCGCCTCGCCCGACCCAGGGGCTCGGACTCGGCCTCGGCCATGGAAGACAGACTCGACCTCGGCTTCGGAGGAGCCTCCACGTCGCCCAACCTAGGGCGCAGGCCAGCCACGTCAACAGGAAGTGCCATCATCACCCTACCCCGAGCTGACTCGGGCCGCAGAGAACAAGACCGGTGTCCCATCTGGCTAGCTCCTCCAGATAGGCAATGATGGCGCCTCGCATACTCTGTGACGACGGCGGCTCTCAGCTCTCTTACGGAAGTAGGAGGACGTCAGCAAGGACTCAACCGCTCCGACAGCTGTCCCTCCGCCAGGCTCCGTCGCTCCTCCGACGGCCACGACATCACACCAGCTGGGTGCCAAAATCTCTCCGGCTGCCACATCGGCATGAACTTAGGGCGCTAGCTCTCCCCCGCTAGACACGTAGCACTCTGCTACACCCCCATTGTACACCTGGATCCTCTCCTTACGCCTATAAAAGGAAGGACCAGGGCCCTCTTAGAGAAGGTGGGCCGCGCGGGGACGAGGACGGGACAAGCGCTCTCTTGGGGCCGCTCGCTTCCCTCTCCCGCGTGGACGCTTGTAACCCCCTACTGCAAGCGCACCCGACCTGGGCGCGGGACGAACACGAAGGCCGCGGGATTCCCACCTCTCTCACGCTGGTCACCGGCCGCCTCGCTCCTTCCCCCCCTTCGCGCTCGCCCACGCGCTCGACCCATCTGGGTTGGGGCACGCGGCGACACTCACTCGTCGGCCCGAGGGACCCCCCGGTCTCGAAACGCCGACAGTTGGCGCGCCAGGTAGGGGGCCTGCTGCGTGTTGACGAACAGCTTCCCGTCAAGCTCCAGATGGGCAGTCTCCAGCAACCTCTCTGACCCGGGACGATGCTCCGTTTCGGGAGTCTTGAGTTCATGTCCTTCGACGGCAGCTACGACATGATACTCCTTCCACCGCCGCGCGACAACGACAATGGCGGCCGACAGCCCGCCCGCCGGCGGCGGAATCGACGACGTCTTCCCCGCGTGGTGGAAGAACAACATTCGAGCTCGCCCCGTCCTCTCCCCCGCCAACGGAGGAGGAGGCGGGGCAACCAAGGCCAAGCGGGAGGCCGCGCCTCGTCGGCTGTCGAGCGAGTCGACGTCCCTAGCGCCCCAACGGGGGGCGCATCGGGCGTCGACCTCGCGTTTGAGACGAAGGCGAGCGCCGTCTCCCCGCGACACGCCAATCCCGAGCAAGCGGACGACGCCAGTGCGCTCGTGGAGAGCTTGCAGGACGTCGCCCTCGTACCTGAGACGACGGTGCAATCAGTCCCCGACATGACTATGTCGCTGCTCGTCGACCGAAAGGTACCGACCGATTCCCATCCTACGTCATTTGGACTCAGCCTCAACCCGCCTAGCGACCTTGCTTTGGCGGGCGCTCTCGTAGAGGCGAGTTCAAACCCTCTGGGGTTTCGCATGCGGTCGCCTTGGGACCGGCTGACGGACGTCTCGACCTATGGGCCCTCTGGGTCCGAGGAAGATGACGACCCCAACATCTGTTGGGATTTCTCTGGATTTGGCAACCCCAGTGCCATGCGGGACTTCATGACCGCATGTGACTACTGCCTCTCCGACTGTTCCGACGGTAGCCGCAGCCTCGACGACGAGGACTGCGGCCCAAGCCGCGAATGTTTCCACGTCGATCTAGGGGATCCCTCCGAAGGCAATCATCTCGGCATGCCGGAGGATGGTGATCTCCCTAGGCCGGTGCCTCGCGCTGACATCCCACGGGAGCTAGCTGTGGTCCCCGTTCCGGCGGGGGGTCACGACCCACAGCTCGAGCAAGTCCGTGGGGCACATGCCAGGCTCGACGAGGGAGCAGGAGCGCTTGAGCCGATCCGCCGGGACGTCGGGCAGGCATGGGCGGGCCAACCCCCGGCCGGAGAAATACGTCACCTGCCCCAGGGTCTCTAGCACTGCGTCGCCGACGACGTCAGGGTCAGGCCGCCTCCCGCATCCAGTGGGGTCGGTCAGAACCTGGCTGCAGCAGCGATGCTTCTCCGCGCGATGCCGGAGCCATCAACCACCGAGGGTCGGCGAATCCAGGGAGAGCTCAAGAATCTCCTGGAAGGCGCTGCGGTCCGACGGGCCGAGAGCTCTGCCTCCCGAAGGCAGGGATACCCCTCGGAACCTCATGCCGCGACTTCCCGATTCATGCGGGAAGCCTCGGTCTACACCGGGCGCACGCGCAACACCGCGCCTGCGGCCCTGGGCCACCTCGGCAACGAGCACCATCATCGCGACCGTCGGGCCCACCTCGACGAGAGGGTGCGCCGAGGTTACCACCCCAGGCGTGGGGGACGCTACGACAGCGGGGAGGATCGGAGTCCCTCGCCCGAACCACCCGGTCCGCAGGCCTTCAGCCAGGCCATCCGACGGGCACCGTTCCCAACCCGGTTCCGACCCCCGACTACTATCACAAAGTACTCGGGGGAAACGAGACCGGAACTGTGGCTCGCGGACTACCGCCTGGCCTGCCAACTGGGTGGAACGGACGACGACAACCTCATCATCCGCAACCTCCCCCTGTTCCTCTCCGACACCGCTCGCGCCTGGTTGGAGCACCTGCCTCCGGGGCAGATCTCCAACTGGGATGACCTGGTCCAAGCCTTCGCCGGCAATTTCCAGGGCACGTACGTGCGCCCCGGGAATTCCTGGGACCTCCGAAGCTACCGGCAGCAGCCGGGAGAGTCTCTCCGGGACTACATCCAGCGATTCTCGAAGCAGCGCACCGAGCTGCCCAACATCACCGACTCGGATGTCATCGGCGCGTTCCTTGCCGGCACCACCTGCCGCGACCTGGTGAGTAAGTTGGGTCGCAAGACCCCCACCAGGGCGAGCGAGCTGATGGACATCGCCACCAAGTTCGCCTCTGGCCAGGAGGCGGTCGAGGCTATCTTCCGAAAGGACAAGCAGCCCCAGGGCCGCCCATCGGAAGATGCTCCCGAGGCGTCAACTCCGCGTGGCGCCAAGAAGAAAGGCAAGAAGAAGTCGCAAGCGAAACGCGACGCCGCCGACGCGGACCTTGTCGCCACCGCCGAGTACAAGAACCCTCGGAAGCCCCCCGGAGGTGCCAACCTCTTCGACAAGATGCTCAAGGAGCTGTGCCCCTATCATCAGGGGCCCGTCAAGCACACCCTTGAGGAGTGCGTCATGCTTCGGCGCCACTTCCACAGGGCCGGGCCATCCGCGGAGGGTGGCAGGGCCCGCGACAACGACAAGAAGGAAGATCACCAGGCAGGAGAGTTCCCCGAGGTCCACGACTGCTTCATGATCTACGGTGGGCATGTGGCGAATGCCTCGGCTCGGCATCGCAAGCAAGAGCGCCGGGAGGTCTGCTCGGTGAAGGTGGCGGTGCCAGTCTACCTAGACTGGTCCGACAAGCCCATCACCTTCGACCAAGCTGACCACCCCGACCACGTGCCGAGCCCGGGGAAATACCCGCTCGTCGTCGACCCCGTCGTCGGCGACGTCAGGCTCACCAAGGTCCTTATGGATGGGGCAGCAGCCTCAACATCATCTACGCCGAGACCCTCAGGCTCCTGCGCGTCGATCTGTCCTCCGTCCGAGCAGGCGCTGCGCCCTTCCACGGGATCATTCCCGGGAAGCGCGTCCAGCCCCTCGGACGACTCGACCTTCCTGTCTGCTTCAGAACGCCCTCCAACTTCCGAAGGGAGACTCTGACGTTCGAGGTGGTCGGGTTCCGAGGAACCTACCACGCGGTACTGGGGAGGCCATGCTACGCGAAGTTTATGGCCGTCCCCAACTACACCTACCTGAAGCTCAAGATGCCGGGCCCCAACGGGGTCATCACCGTCGGCCCCACGTACAAACACGCGTTCGAATGCGACGTGGAGTGCGTGGAGTACGCCGAGGCCCTCGCCGAGTCCGAGGCACTCATCGCCGACCTGGAAAGCCTCTCCAAAGAGGTGCCAGACGTGAAGCGCCATGCCGGCAACTTCGAGCCAGTGGAGACGGTCAAGGCCGTCCCCCTCGACCCCAGTGGCGACGCCTCCAAGCAGATCCGGATCGGTTCCGGGCTCGACCCCAAATAGGAAGCAGCCAGAGGCGGATCCATAGGGGGGGCAAAGCAGGCCATGGCCTCCCCTCAATTTTGTACACCCTTTTATATTTAATGATTATTTAGTATTAAGTGTAGAAAAAAAATCAAAGTTTTAAATAGTTTAAAGTTTTGTTCTAAATCTCTAAAACTAATAGCTAGTTGCTAAAATTAGTCGAGAGGTTTAGAATGGATCAACTAATTGTTAGCTATACTACTCAAATAACTATTAGTTGTTAGATGCTCCAATCCAGCTAAAACCAGTTAATAGTTAGCTCTAAAGGTTTAGTACATGGCATAAAACAACCATGTTATGAGCCTGCTCGCCGGATCATCTCGGTCCAGTCCTTGCATCTACCAGTCTAACTCTAATCTTCCCGACACCACCTAAACCAGTCTGCTCGTTGCCCCGTTTCCGCCACCGACCCATTCCCGATGCGACGCCACCCGACTTCATCCCTTCCTGCCGCCTCCATCCCTTTCTGTTTTTACCGTGACGTCAATCCGCTCGACAAGCTAGATCTCGCTATTCGCAACGATATGACTTGTTCCCTGCGGTTGGCGGACTTGGCGAACTAGAAAATCATGTCTCTCATGTGATCTTTTTGGCCCCCCATGAATTTTGGTCCTGCGTCCGCCACTGGAAGCAGCGCTCGTCGACTTTCTCCGCGCGAACGCCGACGTCTTCGCGTGGAGTCCCTCGGACATGCCCGGCATACCAAGGGATGTCGCCGAGCACTCGCTGGATATTCGGGCCGGAGCCCGACCCGTCAAGCAGCCTCTGCGCCGATTCGACGAGGAGAAGCGCGGAGTGATAGGCGAGGAGATCCACAAGCTAACGGCAGCCGGGTTCATCAAAGAGGTATTCCATCCCGAATGGCTTGCCAACCCTGTGCTTGTGAGAAAGAAAGGGGGGAAATGGCGGATGTGTGTAGACTACACTGGTCTCAACAAAGCATGTCCGAAGGTTCCCTACCCTCTGCCTCGCATCGATCAAATCATGGATTCCACTGCTGGGTGCGAAACCCTGTCTTTCCTCGACGCCTACTCAGGGTATCACCAAATCAGGATGAAAGAGTCCGACCAGCTCGCGACTTCTTTCATCACGCCCTTCGGCATGTACTGCTATGTCACCATGCCGTTCGGTTTGAGGAATGCGGGCGCGACGTATCAGCGGTGCATGAACCATGTGTTCGGCGAACACATCGGTCGCACGGTCGAGGCCTACGTCGATGACATTGTAGTCAAGACGAGGAAAGCCTCCGACCTCCTCTCCGACCTTGAAGTGACATTCCGATGTCTCAAAGCGAAAGGCGTCAAGCTCAATCCCGAGAAGTGTGTCTTCGGGGTGCCCCGGGGCATGCTCTTAGGGTTCATCGTCTCCGAGCGGGGCATCGAAGCCAACCCGGAGAAGATCGCAGCCATCACCAGCATGGGGCCCATCAAGGACTTAAAAGGCGTACAGAGGGTCATGGGATGTCTCGCGGCCCTGAGCCGTTTCATCTCACGCCTCGGCGAAAGAGGTCTGCCTCTGTACCGCCTCTTAAGGAAGGCCGAGTGCTTCGCTTGGACCCCTGAGGCCGAGGAAGCTCTCGGGAGCCTGAAGGCGCTCCTCACAAAGGCGCCTATCTTGGTGCCTCCAGCTGACGGAGAAGCCCTCTTGGTCTACGTCGCCGCGACCACTCAGGTGGTTAGCGCCGCGATTGTGGTCGAGAGGCAAGAAGAGGGGCATGCATTGCCCGTTCAGAGGCCAGTTTACTTCGTCAGCGAGGTACTGTCCGAAACCAAGATCCGCTACCCACAAGTTCAGAAGCTGCTGTATGCAGTGATCCTGACGCGGCGGAAGTTGCGACACTACTTCGAGTCTCATCCGGTAACTGTGGTGTCATCCTTCCCCCTGGGGGAAATCATCCAGTGCCGAGAGGCCTCGGGCAGGATTGCAAAGTGGGCGGTGGAAATCATGGGCGAGACAATCTCGTTCGCCCCTCGGAAGGCCATCAAGTCCCAGGTATTGGCGGACTTCGTAGCCGAATGGGTCGACACCCAGCTACCGACGGCTCCGATCCAACCGGAGCTCTGGACCATGTTTTTCGACGGGTCGCTGATGAAGACGGGAGCCGGCTCGGGCCTACTCTTCATCTCGCCCCTCGGGAAACACCTACGCTATGTGCTACGCCTCCATTTCCCGGCGTCCAACAATGTGGCTGAGTACGAGGCTCTGGTCAACGGGTTGCGGATCGCCATCGAGCTAGGGGTCAGGCGCCTCGACGCCCGCGGTGACTCGCAGCTCGTCATCGACCAAGTCATGAAGAACTCCCACTGCCGCGACCCGAAGATGGAGGCCTACTGCGATGGGGTTCGGCGCCTGGAAGACAAGTTCTACGGGCTCGAGCTTAACCACATCGCTCGGCGCTACAACGAGACTGCGGACGAGCTGGCAAAAATAGCCTCGGGGCGGACAACGGTTCCCCCGGACGTCTTCTCCCGGGATCTGCATCAACCCTCCGTCAAGATCGACGACTTGCCCGAGCCTGAGGCGCCCTCGGTCCAGCCCGAGGTACCCTCGGCACAGCCCGAGGCACCCTCAGCTCGGCCCGGGGCGCCCTCAGTTCAGCCCAAGGTACCCTCGGCCTCCGAGGGCGAGGCATTGCGCATCGAGGAGGAGCGGAGCGGGGCCACGCCTGATCGAAATTGGCAGACCCCGTACCTGCAATATCTCCGCCAAGGAGAGCTACCCCTCGACCGAGCCGAGGCTCGGCGGGTAGCGCGACGCGCCAAGTCGTTCGTCTTGCTGGGCGATGAGAAGGAGCTCTACCACCGCAGCCCCTCGGGCATCCTCCAGCGATGCATCTCCGTCGCCGAAGGTCAGGAACTCCTGCAAGAAATACACTCGGGGGCTTGCGGCCATCACGCAGCGCCTCGAGCCCTTGTCGGGAATGCTTCCCGGCAAGGCTTCTACTGGCCAACGGCGGTGGCTGACGCCACTAGAATTGTCCGCACCTGCGAAGGGTGTCAATTCTATGCGAAGCAGACCCACCTGCCCGCTCAGGCTCTGCAGACGATACCCATCACCTGGCCCTTTGCTGTGTGGGGTCTGGACCTCGTCGGCCCCTTGCAGAAGGCGCCCAGGGGCTACACGCACCTGCGGGTCGCCATCGACAAATTCTCCAAGTGGGTCGAGGTCCGACCTCTGAACAGCATCAGGTCCGAGCAGGCGGTGACGTTTTTCACCAACATCATCCATCGCTTTGGGGTCCCGAACTCCATCATCACCGACAACGGTACCCAGTTCACCGGCAGAAAATTCTTGGACTTCTGCGAGGATCACCACATCCGGGTGGACTGGGCCGCCGTGGCTCATCCCATGTCAAATGGGCAAGTAGAGCGTGCCAACGACATGATTCTACAAGGGCTCAAGCCTCGGATTTACAATGACCTCAACAAGTTTGGCAAGCGATGGATGAAGGAACTCCCCTCGGTGGTCTAGAGCCTGAGGACAATGCCGAGCCGAGCCACGGGTTTCACGCCGTTCTTCCTGGTCTACGGGGCCGAGGCCGTCTTGCCCACTGACCTGGAATACGGCTCCCCGAGGACGAGGGCCTACAGCGATCAAAGCAACCAAGCTAGCCGAGAAGACTCGCTGGACCAGCTGGAAGAGGCTCGGGACAAGGCCTTACTACACTCGGCGCGGTACCAGCAGTCCCTGCGACGCTACCACGCCCGAGGGGTCCGGCCCCGAGACCTCCAGGTGGGCGACCTGGTGCTTCGGCTGCGGCAAGACGCCCGAGGGAGGCACAAGCTCACGCCCCCCTGGGAGGGGCCATTCGTCATCGCCAAAGTTCTGAAGCCCGGAACGTACAATCTGGCCAACAGTCAAGGCGAGGTCTACGGCAACGCTTGGAACATCCAACAGCTACGTCGCTTCTACCCTTAAGATGTTTTCAAGTTGTTCATATACCTCGCACCCACACAAAGTTTAGTCATCAAGGAAGGGTCGGCCTCGCCTTGGCAAAGCCCGACCCTCCCTCGGGGGCTAAAAGGGGGGGAACCCCCTCTGCGTTGAAATTTTCCTCGAAAAAAGATCTCTTCTGCCAGAATATCTTTCGTGCTTTCTGACTACTTCGAAAAGTGGATCCTGAAAACGACGGAGTACACATAAGCAGCCAAGGCTGACCGAGCCGAGGGACTCCTACGCCTCCGGGATACGGATACCTCACTCATCACCTTCTGCGATAAGTAACTCGCGTTCGGATAAAGTGATTCCGTGGACCGAACAAGTCTTCACGTTCGGAAGCTCTTCTGCCGAAGCGATGTTTCGAGCCTTCTCGACTGAGTCGGTGACAGGGCCTCATGGATGGGTGAAAGTGCGCGTAAGCGGCAAGGCCGACCGAGCTGAGGGACTCCCACGCCTCCGGGATACGGATACCTCACTCATCACCTTCTGCGAGAAGCAACTCTCGCTCGCACAAACATCCCTGTTATCGACAAAAAAGTCCAGATACTCGAAACAAGAGGAAAGGAGACGCAGCTTTACAACACAGCGAGGGTGTGTATTCTGGCCTCGGCGGCTGCAGAAGGCACACGCTACAAGACACTCTGATCCTGCAGGCTCGGGTCTTGACGCTGGAAAGGGGAAGTAGCGCCCTCGGCATTGACGACACCTTCAGCGAGGTCCGACCTAGCCTCGGACGGCGACACGGTCCAAGGATCCCCACTCTGGAGGACGACGTCATCGTCACGCCCGGACAATCGCTGCCAGGGACTTCTCCGGGAATCCGGCCCGAGCAGGCGGCTCGGCCGGTTACCCCTGGGGCCTCGGCCAACCATCTTCCAAGGGTGCCAGCCCGACCCGAGGCCTCGGCTGATCAACTCCGGCGTCGGTCCCGCTAACGGACAACCCGGCTAGGCTCCGGCCAACCAGGTTTCATTTTCGAGCCAACTCCGCCTCTGTTCATGCTGATATCGCTACCCCTGGCCTCGGCCCGTCGAAGAGCGGCCAAGGGGTCCCTTTAACTAAGCTAGAGGAGCCTCAGACAACAAGGCCGACCGAGCCGAGGGACTCCCACACCTCCGGGATACGGATACCTCACTCGTCACCTTGACACGGGGCGACTCATGCTTGGTGAAGCGGTTCAGATAATCAACAGGCGAGTCTTAGTGCTCGAAAATGAGGAAAAAACACGGCTCCGTGCCAAAATTACATACATGTTCAGGCCTCGACAGCCATAATGAACAAAAACAGTGGCATTCAAAGTGCCATTACAAACGGAACTCCGGTTCCCCCTCCGCAGGTACGAACAACCCCACTCGATAGGGGTGGGCCTGCGGAGCAACAGAAGACCGACGAACGGCGCGCCGTCACCCGCTCCAGCAGCGGCGACGACGATGACTTCTGCTCCGGGGGGCCGAACAGCGGCAGCACTGACCTCAGGGCGGATGCTGCTGCCAGGAGGCCCCCGCCCATGCCCAAACTCGTGAGGCAAGGACGGGCAGAAGGCCGTAGAGTTGGAGGTCGGTCCGTGGCTGGCCTTGGCTATCTCGCCGGCGGAAGAACCTCTTCCAGCTGCCGTGGCAGACGCCGGTGCCGCGAGCGGCTCCGAAGCCACTCGCGTCCGAGAGCCAGGCACGGTGCAGCTGCCGGCGCCACGGACGACGACCGCCCTTCCCTCCGATCACTGAGTGAAGGAGCGGGCCGCCGCCCACGCAGGGGCCAACCCCAACTCGGCACACTCCCCTCCCTAGCCCTGGTGATGAAAATCCTTGAGGCTGAGGGAGGGGCAGAGGTCGCAGCCCGGCTCGCTTTCCCCCACCATCAAGCTGGAGGTCACCATCTTGGGTGACCACCGGTGGAGGGGTGCAGCCGGGCTGCATGATGAAAATCCTTGAAGCCGAACGATGGCTGAAAGGTACCAACTCCCACGGAGTTGCGTTCCTCCAACGATGAGGCAAAAAGACGGCGGGTATCCCCCATCCGGGGGCTTGGAAGGTGGAAAGACGCGATGCATAAGGGAGCGAGAAGACATGGTCGCCTTCCGAAAGGGGTCGCCCTCCTTTTAAAGGCAACTCTCCCTACTTGCGCCCCCAACCGTCACGGGCTGAGTCTTCTCCAACACGCTCCAAGGCCCTCCCCTGCGGCGCGGGGGCTGGGTCCCGCATGTCATGCAAACCGGCTCAGAGCAGAAGAAGCCAAACCGCCGCGCGTGGTGCACACAACCGCCCAGCGGTTACAAGTGACCCTCCACTTTTGCCCAGACCAACGGGCGAAAGAGGCGGGCAGCCATGCAGGCGGCATGCAACCGCGCCAAGTGGACGCGCTTCTCCGACTCCCGACACGCCCAGCATGGAGGCCCAAGCCCACGCGTCACGCAACCGGCGCGCCGGATGCAACATGCAAGCAACTGCACCGCCACTTGCGCCACCACCGCGCCTCCTCGATTGCGGAACCAATACCGCGACTCGAGGCGACCCAGCGCACGACCCAGCAGTGCCAGCCTGGCGCGGCGGTCAATGCGGCCGAAAGTGGGCCGGCAGTAATGACGGTGGCAGGCGGGCGGGAGCAGCGGTCACGTCGTCAGCCAAGCTCACGTCCCATTCGGGGGCAGCAAGAGAACCCCCTCTCACGGCGTGAAGACAACGCGCCCGTGATCCGTTCCTCGAACGGCTCGCGCACGCGCGACGACCGCCCCGCCAACCACTCGCCCCGTCGCATTAACTCCGCGGCGGGACAGGCGACGCTTCTGGCAGGAGAAGTGGGCGACGCTTCGCCTTCGCCGTAATAACCGCGCCAAAAAAGGTACGCCGCGTCGTTCGATTTCGTATCCTTTTCCTTTTTTCCTCTTTCTCTATCTCTTGCAACAGGGACCGGGAAAGGGGGATACCCCGAAAAAGATCCTTCCCCGTGAAGGAACCAGGCTCCGAGCCTCCTTACTGATCAGAGGTTCGAAGGCTGGCCCCCCGAAGGGTTTCAACAGCCGCCTCAGATCGCGTGGGCCCTACACCCACTACTGGTCAGAGGTTCGAAGGCCGGCCCCCCGAAGGGTTCCACAACCGCCTCAGGCTACTCGGGCTCCGCGCCCATTACTGATCAGGGGTTCGAAGGCTGGCCCCCGAAGGGTTCACAGCCGCCTCAGACGCCGAGCGAGGGATGACCAGGGGTACGTTCGATACATAACCAAGGCTCGGGCTGCGCTCCCGAGGTACCCTAGGACATTTCCGAGACCAGCGGGAGCGATCTTGTAACGGAATCCCATCAGAGGGAGGCATCGAGCCCTCGGACCCCGTCGCCAGGGGACCGGGTCCGGCAGATCACCCGCAGGTACTTTTGGGCGTGCCTCTGGGCCCCTAGCCGACCCCTAATGAACGGGGCACGGACGTCCACTCGGATTACCCGCTTGCAGCTCACCGGAGACACCATGTTCGGCGCCCATCGAGGGTAACATGGCGCTTTCCCCCCCCTCCTTGTGGAAAGGCGACGCAGGGGCGTATGTAAAAAAGCCGAGTCTGTCCCTGATCGCCCTCTCGCCCTGTGCGGAGGCTCGGGGGCTGCTCTCGCAAACCCGGCTCCGGCCGAACCGTTGACAGCGTCAACATACCAGCCCGAGAACTTGGGCCCCGACCGTACACCCGGGCTACGGCCAGTTCGCATGAGGGAACAACCAGACCAGCCGAAGCATTACGCAAGGCATTAAGACCTCGGAGGAGTGAAACCACTCCCCCGAGGCCTCGGGGGCTACACCCGACGGGTGCGCTCGCGCGCACCCACCGGAACAAAATGCAACCGAGAAAGGCTGGTCCCCTTGCAAAAAAGTGCGACGAAAGCCTCCAAGCGAGTGCTAACACTCCCTTCGAGGCTCGGGGGCTACTGTCGGGGACCATAATTAGGGGTACCCTCAAGACTCCTAATTCCCAGCTGGTAACCCCCATCAGCATAAAGCTGCAAAGGCCTGATGGGTGCGATTAAGTCAGGGATCAGTCCATTCGAGCGACTCGATCATGCCTCGCCCGAGCCTAGCCTCGGACAAGGGCAGCCGACCCCGGAGGATTTCCGTCTCGCTCGAGGCCCCCCTCCAACGGCGGACACATCTCCGGCTCGCCCGAGGCCCTGCCTTCGCTAAGAAGCAACCCTGACTAAATCGCCGCACCGACCGACCGAATCGCAGGAGCATTTAACGCAAAGGTGGCCTGACACCTTTATCCTGACGCACGCCCCCCCCCCCCCCCCCCCCGGCAGAGCCGAAGTGACCGCCGTCACTTCACCGCTCCACTGACCGGCCTGACAGAAGGACAGCACCGCCTGCGCCACTCCGACTGCAGTGCCACTTGACAGAGTGAGACCGACAGGCAGTCAGGCCCTGCCAAAGGCACCATAGGAAGCTCCGCTCCGCCCGACCCAGGGCTCGGACTCGGGCTAAGTCCCGGAAGACGGCGAACTCCGCTCCGCCCGACCCTAGGGCTCGGACTCGGGCTCAGCCCCAGAAGACGACGAACTCCGCTCCGCCCGACCCCAGGGCTCGGACTCGGGCTCAGCCTCAGAAGACGACGAACTCCACTTTGCCCGACCCCAGGGCTCGGACTCCGCCCTGGCCTCTGCCGAACGACCTCCGCCTCGCCCGACCCAGGGGCTCGGACTCGGCCTCGGCCATGGAAGACAGACTCGACCTCGGCTTCGGAGGAGCCTCCACATTGCCCAACCTAGGGCGCAGGCCAGCCACGTCAACAGGAAGCGCCATCATCACCCTACCCCGAGCTGACTCGAGCCGCAGAGAACAAGACCGGTGTCCCATCTGGCTAGCTTCGCCAGATAAGCAATGATGGCGCCCCGCATGCTCTGTGACGACGGCGACTCTCAGCTCTCTTACGGAAGCAGGAGGACGTCAGCAAGGACTCAACCGCTCCGACAGCTGTCCCTCCGCCAGGCTCCGTCGCTCCTCCGACGGCCACGACATCACACCAGCTGGGTGCCAAAATCTCTTCGGCTGCCACATCGGCATGTACTTAGGGCGCTAGCTCTCCCCCGCTAGACACGTAGCACTCTGCTACACCCCCATTGTACACCTGGATCCTCTCCTTACGCCTATAAAAGGAAGGACCAGGGCCCTCTTAGAGAAGGTGGGCCGCGCGGGGACGAGGACGGGACAGGCGCTCTCTTGGGGCCGCTCGCTTCCCTCTCCCGCGTGGACGCTTGTAACCCCCTACTGCAAGCGCACCCGACCTGGGCGCGGGACGAACACGAAGGCCGCGGGATTCCCACCTCTCTCACGCCGGTCACCGGCCGCCTCGCTCCTTCCCCCCTTCGCGCTCGCCCACGCGCTCGACCCATCTGGGTTGGGGCACGCGGCGACACTCACTCGTCGGCCCGAGGGACCCCCCGGTCTCGAAACGCCGACAAATGGCTCCATTAGTAGCTGTTCAGTTTGTCAGGGGTGTTCCACATTCTTGTTGATGAGGTCATTTCGGCCAATCTGGTTGTGATTTCCTTGGGGGCATTCGATATATCTTGGGTATGGATTGGTTATCCCAGTATCGCGCAGTTATATCCTGTTTTTGGAAGACAATGTTATTGCAGGCGCCATCGGGTAGGGAGGTGGTATTCTTGGAAAGTTCCACTAAGTTCACGTTATCCTTGTTGGCGCAATTGCTTCCGGATCGCCGATCAAGGAAGTCAGGAATCGTTTTCTCCATGGTGGTGGAGGGTGAGGCTGTCATGCGGGTGCAGGACATCCGGGTGGTGTGTGACTTTGCTGATGTGTTTCCGGCAGAGCTTGCAGGCATTCCTCCGGAGCGCGATGCAGCTTTAGAGATTAAGATGATTCCAGGTACGCAGCCCATTCATAAGGCCCCGTATCGAATGGCCACAAAGGAGCAGGTTGAATTGAAGCGACAATTGGATGATCTGCTGGCTAAGGGTTTCATTAGGCCTAGCAGGTCTCCATGGGCTTCCCCAGTATTGTTTGCTGAGAAGAAGGATAAAAGCAAGCGGCTATGTGTGGATTATCGCGCTTTGAATCAAGTGACAATCAAGAATAAATATCTGCTTCCCCGTATTGAGGTTCTCTTTGAACAGTTGAGGGGTGCCCAGGTGTTCTCCAAAATTGATTTGAACTCTGGTTATCATCAATTGAGGATTCGTGAGGAGGATATTGAGAAGACCACTTTTTGCACCAGGTATGGGCATTATGAGTTCATAGTCATGTATTTTGGCTTAACTAATGCTCCTGCTGCTTTTATGGAAGCAATGAATAGGATGTTGCATGAGTTCTTGGACGACTTTGTGGTCGTGTTCCTGGATGACATTCTGATTTATTCTAAGACCGAGGCTGAGCATGAGTAGCATCTCCGTCTCGTTCTGGGTGCCTGTTGGGGGCCTTCGGCTTCCGAAGGTCCTCAAAAACATGATTTAACAATGTTTCTGGAGTATGATACATGAACAGGTACCTTCGGACTTAGGTCAAAACCACAGTGTGAAGAAGCATAAAGAATACGGAGGATGGTGCATAGCCGAAGCTATGCGCAGGGGAGCTTCGACATGATAACAGAAAAGGAAACCGACC
The DNA here is from genome assembly GCF_902167145.1 of Zea mays. Taxonomy (NCBI): domain Eukaryota; kingdom Viridiplantae; phylum Streptophyta; class Magnoliopsida; order Poales; family Poaceae; genus Zea; species Zea mays. The sequence goes on along the minus strand of NC_050097.1, from coordinate 82,234,204 downwards.
TAAAGAGGAAAAGGCTATTTAGACCCCGATGGATTACTATAGAGTTATTAGCAAATGTAAAGGGCATGGGTGTAATTTTACATGGGCTGCGTCCCGTGCCTATAAATAGATGAACAGTGTTCCCGTACTGTTCACGCTGACTTGGCATTTGCTTTTGCGTCACGCTTGTACTTTTACCTTCTTTCAAGCCGAAGGTACATTTGTAATTTGTTATCATTTCCATTTTTCAATAAATATAAGATAGAAATGAGGTAATAATAATATTCAAGTGCTTATGTTATTTCCTATACTTTATATGAATCCTTATTCATTATTTGTTGTACTTATGAAGGTATGTCCTTCATAACCTTCGTCCGAAACTCATTATATCCTAAGGGAAATAATGCTTCGAAGGACGAAGGACTTTAACGTTTAACAATTTCTGTGTTGCCTTGTTCTTAACTCATAGCATTTAAGGACAAGTCCCCAACATTGGCGCCTACCTCTGGTGAACTCTTATCGACCACCTTCGGAAAGCATCGACCTTTGTCATGCCACCGAAGAAAGCTTTGGCGACAGGGGCTACCGCTCTGCAGCCGCTGGATCCGAACCAGGAGACCCTTTCTCTTCGAGAGGCCCGGAGCCAGAAGAGGAAGGCCACCAGTCCAACGCCCCAGGAGGATGAGTTGGACCAAGAGATCAGGAATATGGAGATGCTTCATCAGCAAGTGCAAAAGAAGAAGGAAAAAATGGCTCGGCTAGCTGACCTGCAAAGGCAGATTGACAAAGCCACTGAAGAAGTACGCCATCTTGCTCAAGATGAGCAAGAACGAAGGCCCCAGCACAGGGAGCTTCATCTAGAAGGATTGTTTGATGATGATGGATGGTATGATGACTCCCATTATGGAAATTTTGCTTTTGATGATGCTTCTCCTCTGTCAACAGAACTGTAGGCTACACCTTGGCCTCCATCTTACAAACCACCTCAGCTTCCCATGTACGACGGGCACTCAGATCCGAAGCAGTTTCTGATGAGCTACGAAGCTTCCATATCTTCATATGGAGGCAATACTGCAGTCATGGCAAAATCTTTTGTCATGGCAGTCAAGAATGTTGCACAAACCTGGTACTCCTCCCTTCGGCCAGGAACAATCACATCATGGCAGAAGCTAAAGCACATGCTGATCACTAGTTTTCAAGGGTTTCAGACGAAGCCGGTTACTGCTCAAGCTTTGTTCCAGTGCACGTAGGATCATGAGGAGTAACTTCAGGCGTATGTCCGAAGGTTCTTGCGTCTGAGGGCACAAGCGCCAACAGTGCCCAATGAAATTGTTATTGAGGCCATAATCAAGGGGCTTTGGCCAGGACCTTCGGCTCAATACTTCGCCAGGAAACCCCCTTAGACCTTGGAGAAATTGCTTCAGAAGATGGATGAATACATCCGCGCTGATAATGACTTTCGTCAAAGAAGGGAGGAAGCTTACAGATTCTCCGAGATGACCAGGGGCTTCAGAGGGAGGATTCACCCAAGGCACATCAGATCAATCCACTCTACTCAGAATGACGACAGAGGAGGTCAGCAGCAGAGGCCGCAATATTCCTCCTAGGCTTCGGGGCAGCAACAAAGCTATCCTCGGCCTCCAGCTCCAAGGGGCAGAGGCGCCAGGAGCTTCGGTGGAAGGTTTGGGGATCAGCCCAGGAAAATTTATTGCCTATTCTGCGGTGAGGACAAGGGCCATACTACAAGGATGTGCCATGTCACCATTCAGAAATAGAAGGAGATAGCAGAAGCTGCAACCCAACAGAACTAGCCGGAGCAAGTTATGCATACTGCTTTGTATCATTCACCGTACATACCAGAGTTTGTGGGTAACCATCCTGCAGTTTCTGTTGCTTTGGCAAGCCAACCTCAGGCATCTTGGCAACAGCCTCCACCTCCACCACCAATGCAACCCGCATATCCCCAAGGCCAGCAGCCAGAAGGGAGCCAACACACTCACCAGCAGCGAGACTTCAGGGAACAGTCCGAAGCTCGCACAGTCAACAGTACTGTGCCAGAATCGAAGCACATCTACTAAGAGATATCCTACCTCTGAAACAGTTTTTACATTTGCCATTATTTTCCTTTTCAATAAAGAGCAATCATTGAAAGCCTAGTTCTTTTGTTGTTTTCAATTTCTTGTAATAGCTTCGTCATTGTCATGATATAATATACCTTCTTCACAGACTCACGAAGTTCCAAAAGTCAGTGAAACACGAAAGTTGTTCTCAAGAGAATGCGGGGTTCACAATTATATTACAAGTTTTGCCGAAGCAACAAAAAGTCGTTCTAAGGAACCAGTGTAAGTTTTGCCGAAGCAACAAAAAGTCGTTCTAAGGAACACAATGTAAGTGTACCGAAACAAAAGTCGTTCCTAGGGGAGCGCAGCGTAAGTTTTCTGCTCAAAAGTCGTTCCAAAGGGAATGCAGAGCTTACAACGAAAAATAAACGCTGATTCCGCTGAAGTATAAGGCGAAGCGTGAAAAGTCAACGCGAATACCGCCGAAGTAAAAGACGAAGAAGCTCCTAAGGGAGGCTTACAACGAAAAGTCAGCGCTGATACACCGAAAAATAAGCGGTGAAGCCTAAAAATAAATGGCAAAGAGATTGTGTGTTCTACTGTGGGAATGTGTGTGTATCTTCGGCGCAAACATCATTCACATACCATAACATCATTACATCATTCGCATAACATGGCATCATACATCATATTGCATCAATGGCACAAGAAGGGGATACAATGTTGATCTTCGGAAATTATTTCGAAGAAGTTGTGCCAAGGCACAAAATAAGTTTTGAAGAAGTACAACTTTATCAAATTTAAGATCAAAGGAGATCTATTTCTTACGAAGCACAATATTTTCACGGAACATGGATATTCTTCACGAAGCATGAAAAGAAGGGAAGGTGTTTTTTCGCTGAAGGCTCAAAAATAGTATGTACGTAAAGTTTCATGCATCGTAAAGAACTGAATTACAAACAGCTTATATATTACATTCAAAACTGTAGAATATTACACACTTTGTTTAGCAAATATTACATCAATATTCCGAATGTTTTTACAACAATAGCTATTCTTCTTTTAAAACTGCTTCTGCAGCTTTGTTTAGTAGTTGAGTCACAGCTTCATCCATAATAGCTTCGGCCATCTTTGTAATTTCATCTTCCTTTTTTGCTTCGGGATCGGCCAATGACTCGAAAGGCTCCGGGGAAGGAGATAGTTCAGCTGCGATACAAAACATAAATAAGTTCGAAGTCACACAAATAAAACATAAAGTCAAAAGCAATTAGGTAGTACCTATCCGCCTTTCAAGTTCTGCAGTTTTTTCAGCTGCCTTTGCTGCTTCTCTAGCATCGTGAGTATCTTTTTCACTTTTCTTTATAATTTCGTGAGCCATCCCTCGGCCACCATTTTCCCAGATGTCGGTGAAAAACTTTCCGCCAACTAAGCTTGCCTCGGCCGAGGGGTCTTTTGTATCTTCAATAGAGAACGCAGCTTCGGCTTGGGCCAGAATCTTCACATGCTCGCATCGTGCCTTCTCCAAAATAGCCGCAATTCCCCTGGCACCTGAGAAGGCGCAGACATCTCCACGACCACTCAAAACTTCCTCAAAAGCTTCGGCTTCACTGTTGATCCAGTCGATTGGACCTTCGGGATCGCCCAGTACGAAGTTATCTTCACACGAATATGCACCAATATTGGCGATGCTGGTTTTTATCCTTTGTACACATGCTACAGATTTTTCATAGCATCTTTTTTTTGAGGAACGAAGCTCCACAACTGTTTTTTCCCAGTAATTTTTCCAGTAGTCACTGGCGTCTCGGTCAGCTTCGGCAATAGCACATTTTAACTTCGCTTCAGCCAGTTGTTTCTGAAGATCTTCAATTTCGCACTTCTGGGCTTCAGGTTTGGCTTTGGAAGTAGCTTCGTCTTCTTTTATTTTATTCAGCAATGATTTTAATATTTTATCTTTCTCAAGACCTTCGTTCCTTAGTTCAATTACTTCGGAACGAAGGTTGTTCAAAGCTATAATGCATCCTTCGTCTTCGGCACTTTTTTGTGCCCTGAGGGCGTTGCTAAGAATCAGACCCTACAAAAAGAAGTATGGTATTAAGTATAAGCAAATAAAACAAATCTTGGTTTTTTAATACAAAAAATTCATTTTCATACCTTTAAGCTATTATATGCTAAGCTGTCAGCCAGTTCATCTTTCGATAGCACCGAAAGCCCATCTTCTAGCGTCGGGAATCCGAAGCTTTTGCTCATCTCCCGGCAGACAGAAATTTCCTTGCTGTCTGGGAGACAATACAAGAAATCTCCTTCTCCGCTGCCGTTGAATATTAATGCCCCCTTTGGATATTTTAATTTTTGGGCATAATATTGAGCTTCTCGCTTTTCCTCTTCAGATAGCCTTTTGCCCAAAGCATGTCGTACAATATAATCAGGTACTCTGGAAGATGCTTCGGGAGTTGAAGAGAGAGTTTTTTCAGGCAGAATTTGCTTTGTAGCCTCTTTTTTCGTTTCTTCTCCGATTTCCAAGGATTTCTCCTTGGCGAGCTCCGAAGGCCCAGCTTCGGCCTCGGTCTGGCTCTTTGCAGCTTCGTCTTTGGATGTTTTTGTCTCAATTTGCGTTTTTGACGCTTCGGTAGTTTTCTTCGGAGTGGTGCTTGAAGACTTTATTGTTTCCAGCACATCTAGTACATTGACCATCCTTTTTCTCTTGGGAGTCGCCGTGAGATCTTTTTGTGCCTTCGACACTATCATTCCTGCTGAAGGGCTTGTAACTTCTAATATCTTTGTTTTCTCGGCCTCTATTCCTTTAATATTATTAGCCTTCAGCATCATAGCCGGCTCTTCATTCTTCTGTGTAAGAGCAGGTCCTTTGGCTTCAGTAGCCGTAGAGGTCTCACCACCAAATTCGGGCACTGTGGTCGGTTCAATGAAGCGCGGTTGGTGAGTAAGGACCTTCACCTTTTTCCTCTTTGGCGCGGACTCACATAGAGCAACTGAAGCATCACCTTTCCCAGAAGTTGCACTTTTTCTCTTTTGCCCTTTCAGCGGGTAACGGTAATCAGGGTACATAAACCCAATAGCATCAAAAACTCTATTCAGCCTCTTCTTCTTCCGGCCTCCGAAGGCCGCAGATAACGTGTTATCTTCTGCCTTTGAATATGGTCCAAGCAGTTCATCGCTTGTAGCTTCGATGCACTTCAGCCAATCATCATCTAGCTCAGTAAATTTACCTTCATATCTGAAGGTGTATTTCAACCTAACCAGCCCACCTTCGTCAGACTTGCTGATAGTTTCCTTTGACATTTCCCATTGCTTTACAAGCGGCCACACTTTGAAGGCTATGTGCTCCTGGACCAAATCTCTCATCCCGATGAAAGAGTAGACTATGCCAAAGGCCTTTTGGCATTCTTCGGCTGCTTCATCAATTTCCACCTTCGGTTTCCGAAGGCCGAAGCACTGCCAGATAGGACGCATGATAATATCTTTAATGTCTTCTCGTGCCTTTAGATCGTTTTTCACGTAAAACCATTCCTTCATCCAGTCCCCAGGTCATCTTTTCCGGAAGGTTGGCATGGGATAGCTCGAGCCAGAGCGAGCGACGAAGCTATAGCAGCCAAAGTTGTTATGATATTGCTCTTTGCCCCAGGGTTTCGTCTCATATAACAGTTCGTGCATACTGCAGAAACTTTTTGCATTTGGCTCCAAGCCCTGGCTCCTCATGGCCCATACGAAGATTCCCATTCTTATGATCGCTTCGGGAGTAATTTGATGAAGGTAGACCTGATAGATCTTTAAAACCTCAACCACAAATCTGTTTAAGGGGAACCGAAGCCCAGCTTTGAAAAAGCTTCGAAAGATCATGACTTCATCCTCTTCGGGAGTAGGCACAGTCTTCTCTCCGTCATCTGCCCTCACAGTAGACATATCACGAAAATATCTTCCCCTCATATTGTCAAGGTGACTCTGCTTAATAGTTGATTTTCTGAAGACTGTGTGACTTGGTCGCCACGGTCGATATTCGGAGTCTTCGCCTCCACTTTCCACATCATAACTATCACTCTCACCGGTGTCTTCAGATAAACCTTCTAAAATCTCCCTAGTGATTTTCTCTGTATTCGTCTTTGCTATCGATTCAAGAAACCCAAGATTCTTCTCCTCAGAAAGGCTAAGCTTCGTCTCGGCAACAGCTTTTTTATCTTGAGTCATCTTCGAAAATGTTGAAAATGTGCTCTTAAGGCCGAAGCTAAAAAATCTCAAAAGCCAGGAAAGTGTTGGTATGCAAGAGCTAAAAAGTTGGGAAAGCAAGAGCAGATGGCAAGAAAGCGTGCCAAATGTGCTCGCGGTATGCTCTTATTTATACGCCTAGTGCGTTGCAAGTGGGAGGGCCCCGCTTGTCATTGACTGTTGCTATTCTAGCAAAGGGAAGGTGTTTTTTCGGACCTTCGGCTTAAGGCCTTCGTCCATATCGCAATCTGAATTTATCATTCTAACAAATTAATATTGCGAGGGGCTACTGTTGGGGGCCTTCGGCTTCCGAAGGTCCTCAAAAACATGATTTAACAATGTTTCTGGAGTATGATACATGAACAGGTACCTTCGGACTTAGGTCAAAACCACAGTGTGAAGAAGCATAAAGAATACGGAGGATGGTGCATAGCCGAAGCTATGCGCAGGGGAGCTTCGGCATGATAGCAGAAAAGGAAACCGACCTAAAGAGGAAAAGGCTATTTAGACCCCGATGGATTACTATAGAGTTATTAGCAAATGTAAAGGGCATGGGTGTAATTTTACATGGGCTGCGTCCCGTGCCTATAAATAGATGAACAGTGCTCCCGTACTGTTCACGCTGACTTGGCATTTGCTTTTGCGTCACGCTTGTACTTATACCTTCTTTCAAGCCGAAGGTACATTTGTAATTTGTTATCATTTCCATTTTTCAATAAATATAAGATAGAAATGAGGTAATAATAATATTCAAGTGCTTATGTTATTTCCTATACTTTATATGAATCCTTCTTCATTATTTGTTGTACTTATGAAGGTATGTCCTTCATAACCTTCGTCCGAAACTCATTATATCCTAAGGGAAATAATGCTTTGAAGGACGAAGGACTTTAACGTTTAACAATTTCTGTGTTGCCTTGTTCTTAATTCATAGCATTGCAGGACAAGTCCCCAAGAGTGCCCTAAGGGAGAATCAGTTCTATGGCAAGTTGAAGAAGTGTGCATTTTGGCTGTCCGAAGTGGCTTTCCTGGGGCATGTGATTAATCAACAGGGCATTGCGGTTGATCCCAAGAATGTTGCGGCTGTGGTGGAGTGGAAGAGACCCTCTAGTGTCTCTGAAATTCGAAGTTTCTTGGGGCTCGCTGGATATTATCGGCGCTTTGTACCAAATTTTTCCAGCATTGCTAAGCCTTTGACTAGACTTTTGGAGAAAGGTGTTCTCTTCGTCTGGTCCAGCGATTGCGAGGTCAGTTATCAGACATTGAAGAGCAAGTTGGTGGACGCCCCTATCCTAGCTTTGCCTGAGAGTGGTAAGCATTTCACAGTTTATACGGATGCTTCGCAAATTGGATTTGGCTGTGTGTTGATGCAGGAAGGCAGAGTGATTGCTTATGGCTCAAGGCAGTTGAGGAAGCATGAGGGGAATTATCCAACTCATGATCTCGAATTGGACGCGGTGGTTTTTGCTCTAAAGTCGTGGAGGCATTATCTTTATGGCGAGGCTTGTGACATTTACACCGATCATAAAAGTCTCAAGTATATTTTCACTCAGAAGGAGCTGAATTTGAGGCTGCGTCGGTGGCTCGAATTGATTAAAGATTATGATTTGTCTATTCATTATCACCCGAGGAAGGCAAATGTGGAGGCTGATGCCCTTAGCAGGTCTGGGGTTTCAAAAGTGGCCTTGCAGTTGATTGCTAATCTGGACCGTTTGGGGATCGCTTTGTGCTATGTCGGCACTGCTAGTGAGGAGACTCATATGCTTATTCAATCTTCCCTCATGGAGAGAGTGCGTGCGGCTCAGCAGCAGGATTGTTTATTGCAGGAAGCTCGATTGAGGGTTGACGTTTCTAAGTACGTGGCCGCCTGTGAAGTATGTCAGCGCGTGAAGGCCGAGCATAAGAGGCCTGCAGGTTTACTGAAGCCATTGGAGATTCCAGAGTGGAAGTGGGAGCATATCACCATGGATTTTGTGGTGGGCTTACCTCGTTCTCCTCGGGGCAGGGATGCTATTTGGGTGGTAGTGGATCGCTTGACTAAGTCTGCGCACTTTATTCCCATGAAGACCACCAATTCAGCTTCAGAATTGGTCCCCTTGTATATGAAGGAAGTAATCAGGCTTCACGGGGTACCTAAGTCCATTGTTTCTGATCGAGACTCCAAATTTGTATCCAAATTCTAGGAGAGTCTTCACAGTGCATTGGGCACCAAGCTTTCTCTTAGTGTCGCTTTTCATCCTCAGACTGATGGTCAGTCAGAGCGAATGATCCAAACCTTGGAAGATATGTTGCGTGATTGTGTTCTGTCTTGGAAGGGTAGCTGAGAAGATCATCTTGCATTGGCAGAGTTTGCTTATAACAACAGCTACCAGGCTAGCATCAAGATGGAACCATTTGAGGCTTTGTATGGCAGGCGGTGTATCTCCCCTTTGTGCTGGGAGACCTTGGGAGAGAGAGATCCCTGGTTGGTCCTGATTGGGTTCAGCAGACTTCTGAAAAGGTTCGGGAAATTCATCAGAATATTTTGGCCGCTCAGAGCCGTCAGAAGAGTTATGCTGATGTGAGGAGGCGGGATTTGGAATTTGCAGTGGGTGACCTAGTCCTTCTCAGGGTATCACCCACTAAAGGAGTTGTTCGGTTCGGTGTCTCCGGAAAGCTTAGCCCAAGATATATTGGACCGTTCACTATCTTGGCCCGGGTGGGCAGCTTGGCTTATCGCTTGCAACTGCCGGATTCCATGGCAGGGGTACACCCAGTTTTTCATGTCTCTATGCTGAGAAAGTTCTTGTGGGATCCGGACCATCAGATTGAGATGGAAACAATTGCGGTGCAGCAGAATCTGACATTGGAGTGTCGTCCGGTGCGTATCTTGGAATCCTCGAAGCGTGTTTTGAGGAAGAGATCAATTAAGTATGTCAAGGTCTTATGGACTAATCAGTCTGAGCGCGAGGCTACGTGGGAACTTGAGGAGCTGATGCGGCAGAAATATCCGGAACTTTTTGTTGTGGGTAAGTGTTGTTGAGTCATTAATTTTTTTCCTTTTGTCGTTCTGATAGAAGCGTTAGAATTCGAGATCGAATTCTTTTTAAGGGGGGTAGAGTGTGATACCCGATTTGCAAAGAGGAGAAGTGGAGGTTATTCTTTTTGTTCTTTTTCCTCATTCGGGTGATGCGCTTTGGGAATTTGGAATTTGTGGAAAACATTCACCTGTAAGACAGTAGAATTTCTTTGGTTAGTTGCTTGCGACGGGGTCGGGAGCTATCACGTGGGCGAGTTGGGCCTTGAACATTGATCCGGCCCATTAGTCTCCCCTAACCCTAGCCGCCCCCCTTTTCCCCTTGGGATTTTGCAGCCGCCCCCTTCCCCTCCCCTTTCTCTTGGACGCCACCCCCCCTCTTCCATCTTCTTCCTCCTCAAACCTTTGCAGCCCTCACCACACAAAACCCTAGCCGCCCCCCCCCATTTCTCTTTCCCCCCCTCCAAGGTGCAGCCCTCCCACGTGGTTCTCCATCGTGTGGCTGCGATCTCAATTAGAGTTTGGAGGGAGGAAAAAGGAAGGAGGAAGGGAAGAACCCAAGGTGAATTTGTGTTTAACTTTTGTTGTTTTTGTGCTGCAATCAATTGGATTATGCGTTTATCTTTGCGAATCGGTAGATGTGCTGTCCAGGAATTTTGTGAGTGGGTGGACAGCAGTAGTTCTAGGGATTTCTGGGAATTTTCGTGGGTTAATTAGTGGGACTCAGTAGGATAATCATGTAGATCTTTGTCATACCTTACCAACGAGTACTTATGCGCTCAATTCGGAATTATAATTTAGGAGATATCGTTGTTTGAATCCGGGTATGTTGCTGTCCAAAAAACAGATTTTTCAGGTGGGTGAACAGCAGTAGTATTAGCCGTTTCTGGGAATTTTTGTGGGTTAATTAGTGGGAATCAGTGGGATAATCATGTAGAGCTTTATCATACCTTTCCAACGAGTACTTATGCGCTCGATTAGGAATTATAATTTAGGAGATATCGTTGTTTGAATCCGGGTATGTTGCTGTCCAAAAAACAGATTTTTCAGGTGGGTGAACAGCAGTAGTAATAGCAGTTTCTGGGAATTTTTCGTGGGTAATTAGTGATAACCAGTATGATAATCATGTAGGGCTTTGTCTTATCTTTCCAATGAGTACTTATGCGCTTGATTTGAAATTATATTTTAAAAGATATCGCTGTTTGAATCCGGGTATGTCGCTGTCCAAAAGAGAAAAAAACAGATTACAGGGTTTATCTTGTGGACTGTTTTGGGCTAATTAGATGTTATAATTTAATTATAAATTGTATACAAAACTTGTGGGGAATTTTATGTAGATGCCTCTGGAGTTTTTGTTTGTTACCACTGCTGTCATAATTTTAAAGTTATGAAATTATTAAGCAGCGCCGCTGCAGTTTGGTGGGTGTGGGGAGAGATGTTACCCGCGGCGGGGTTTGAGATTGTGCGTAGGTGCAGCGTCGTTTGTGAGCCTGATTGTGTGTAATTGATGCACTAAGTTGTGTGTCAAAAACAGGTGGTGGACTTCTGGATCGTACTTAGGGATTTGCCCAAACTTTCGGTGAAGGCAAGTAAAACAGTGATAGTTATTCCGTCTGTTGATTGAAGAGTCTTATACTTGATTATGTTTGTGCTATTTGTGTTCGTATTCATATTCCTAATTGGGTACCGTCGTTTGAAATTATTCATGTTTTATTGATTATACATGTGGAGGGTGTGGTTTGATCATGTTACCCATGTGGTTTATTATGTGAAATGGGTGGAAGTATATGTCTAGCACATTTTATTTGGGAAGAACTCATGTTGTTGACATGCATAATGCATTCATCATCCATTGCATTGAAGTTTCATCGCGATCTTATGGTCCGACCATACCGGTACAATGAGCATCATATGTTGCCCGAGAAGGGGTATGATGCAGCTTCATATCCTTAGAGGTATGAAGGCAGAAGTCATACTGCATCTGTAGCCATGTGCATTCATGGGGGAAGTGTGGAACCTATTATGGTGATGTGGATAATGTGGATATTTACTTTGTGATTCATCTTGGCATTGAGTAATTGATTACTTGCTTACTTGCTGCAAATTAATATTTAAGAAAGAAGTTGGGAACCACGTGGTTGCTTATGCACGATTGGCTTACATTGTCCAACTGTTGTTTGTTTTTTTACTTGCTGAGATGTGTCATCTCACTCTTGCATTGTCTGATGCAGGCACCTGATCTTTGCTTTGGGAAAGAAGGGATGTAGCAGCACGGCCACCACACTTTTAAATAAAGGAACCACTGCTTAATAATGATGTTAAACAGGGAGGGTCAAGTCTAGGGGATTATTACATTCTAATCTTTCATGGTAGTTGAACTGTTTAGTTTGGTGGGCTGAGTTGTCTATCTTTTGTCTGGTCATGAATGTTCATTTCTACCATTGCATTTCGATTATACTATGTCAATTATCTTTCTTTTATATCCTGTATAAACTCTATGTTTCCCTTGTTATGCTACTTTCAAGGGAGGTGCTGCCGGATTTTGCAATACTTTCTTTCTCTATGTGTTGCATAAGCTTTGTAGGAAGGGTTTTTGGTAACATCCATTTTGTGGGATCAGTGGGGTGTTACAGCTCCTTCGCAGGTGGCGGGGTCGAGTTAGGGTCGTTGGGTTTAAGGTTTCTTTTTGTGAATACTGAAGGTCGGTTGCTTTGCAGGTTCCGACGTCTGGGCCTGCGCAAGCAACCCTCATTGATGTTGATACCAATTTTGTGGTGGCTGCGAACGCGATGCCCGTTAAAGGAAATGCGTCTGGTTCTGAAACTGAGTCGTGGTCATCGGACGGGGATGATTTTGGGAGCCCGTTTTCATGGACTAAGGCGTCTTCTGATGAAGATTTAGATTATTTTGCTGCATTAAATTTAGCCGCAGCGGAGTCCTTGCCGTAGGCTGAACTGCGCGAAGAGTTTGCTCCCCCGGTTGGGGTGATAGCCGGAGACCACCGCCGGCGAAAGGTGGTGCCGAAGCATAGTGTTGGTGGGATGTCGCGAAGTGGGGGCACCGTCGGATGGGTATGGAACGATCCCGTCTTCGACTAGATCGGGGCGGCCAACGCGATTTACTATCCTCGACGTCCGGCGCGTGTATTGGGGAGGGGGATTTGCGAAATCTGTTTGAAGGTGAATAGTTAAAGATGATTTTGTTTAATTTTCGGGAGGCGGGTCTTATTCCAAAGGCTGAGTCGATGTAGCATGTTTGTTGGCCTCGCTCTCGTGTTGCGATAGTGAGTGAAAACGCTAACCTCCCCCGATTCACAATAGAGAGGGAGGGCAACAAAATGTGATTTGTATTATTGTGCAATGTGGCTGACGGACCCTTCTCTTTGTGTATATAATGTGATATCCTGGCCCCTAGGATGCGTGCTTGGCTTGGAGAAATTTGGGATGGGTGACCGACCGGGAAGTTTTCTCGGATGCGCATGAGTGAGGACAAAATGTGCACAAAAGACCCGTGTTGGTCTGTGGGAATGATATATGATGCTATAGAGCTGCCAAGAGTAACTACCGCCGGTCCAGGGATTGGACGGGGTGTTACAAGTGGTATCAGAGCCGACCCTCGCGGTTTCACGGGCATGTGTGGGTTAGGGGGTTCGGGTATATGGCGCATGTGGGCCCGGAGTGATCACATGGCATGGCATATGACGACACTAGATAGACAGACGTGGCTAAGAGGGGAGGTTCCTGGATTACGGTTGACCGACGAGGATGTCGGTCTTCTAAGGGGGTGGATTGTGATATCCTGGCCCCTGGGATGGGATATCCTGGCCCAAAGCTTAATAGAATTCATAGAGTAATCATATCAACAAGGTGCATCTTCTTTTTTGGAAGCCTATCTCGAAAGAACCTCCATGTTAAGCGTGCTTGGCTTGGAGCAATTTGGGATGAGTGATCGACCGGGAAGTTTTCTCGGGTGCGCATGAGTGAGGACAAAGTGTGCACAAAAGACCCGTGTTGGTGTGTGGGGACGATATATGATGTTAGCGAGTTGCTAGGAGTAAGTACTGCCGGTCCAGGGATTGGACGGGGTGTTACAAGTGGTATCAGAGCCGACCCTCGAGGTTTCACGGGCGTGTGTGGGTTAGGGGGTTCGGGTATATGGCGCATGGCACATGTGGGCCCGGAGTGGTCACATGGCATGGCATATGACGACACTAGACAGACATGGCTAAGAGGGGAGGTTCCTGGATTGGGGTTGACGGACGAGGACGTCGGTCTTCTAAGGGGGTGGATTGTGATATCCTGGCCCAAGGCTTAATAGAATTAATAGAGTAATCATATCAACAAGGTGCATCTTCTTTTTTGAATGCCTATCTCGAAAGAACCTCCAAGTTAAGTGTGCTTGGCTTGGAGCAATTTGGGATGGGTGACTGACCGGGAAGTTTTCTCAGGTGCGCATGAGTGAGGACAAAGTGTCCACAAAAGACCCGTGTTGGTCTGTGGGGACGATATATGATGCTAGAGAGCTGCCAGGAGTAACTACCGTCGGTCCAGGGATTGGATGGGGTGTTACAAGTGGTATCAGAGCCGACCCTCGTAGTTTCACGGGCGTGTGTGGGTTAGGGGGTTCGGGTATATGGTGCATGGCGCATGTGGGTCCGGAGTGGTCACATGGCATGTCATATGATAACACTAGACACACAGACGTGGCTAAGAGGGGAGGTTCCTGGATTGGGGTTGACCGACGAGGACGTCGGTCTTCTAAGGGGGGTGGAGTGTGATATCCTGGCCTCTGGGATGGGATATCCTGGCCAAAGGCTTAATAGAATTAATAGAGTAATCATATCAACAAGGTACATCTTCTTTTTCGGAAGCCTATCTCGAAAGAACCTCCAAGTTAAGTGTGCTCGGCTTGGAGCAATTTGGGATGGGTGATCGACCGAGAAGTTTTCTCGGGTGCGCATGAGTGAGGACAAAGTGTGCACAAAAGACCCGTGTTGGTCTGTGGGGACGATATATGATGCTAGAGAGCTGTGAGGAGTAAGTACCACCGGTCCAGGGATTGGACGGGGTGTTACATGTAAACTATGATGAGCCCGCATGTTGAGCTTGTTGTGAGATTGTATTGACTTGTAATCGTGTTGGCGTGGTACTTGGATGGGATGGGGACCTTGCTTCTCGCGAGCGATATCGAACGCTTCTGGCGTGTAACTGGCTGCGCCCTTAAGCGGCTTTTATTCGGCTATTTCGGGTAGAGACTTCGCACCCTTAGAGTGATTTCTCGCGCTTATTCTGCATGTCCGGCTGCACCCTTAGGCGACTTTTGCTCGGACGTGTCTTGTAGTAAAGACTTCGTACCCTTAGGGTGATGTTGCACACTTATTGTGCATCTCCGGCTGCACCCTTAGGCGGCTTTTGCTCAGATTTGTCTTATAGTAAAGACTTCGTACCCTTAGGGTGATGTCGCGCACTTATTGTGCATGTCCGGCTGCACCCTTAGGCGGCTTTTCCTCGGATTTGTCTTATAGTAAAGACTTCGCACCCTTAGGGTGGTGTCGCACAATTATTGTGTATGTCCGGCTGCACCCTTAGGCGGCTTTTGCTCGGATTTGTCTTATAGTAAAGACTTCGCACCCTTAGGGTGATGTCGCACACTTATTGTGCATGTCTGGCTGCACCCTTAGGCGGCTTTTGCTCGAATTTGTCTTATAGTAAAGACTTTGCACCCTTAGGGTGATGTCGCGCACTTATTGTGCATGTCCGACTGCACCCTTGGGCGGCTTTTGCTCGGACGTGTCGCACGCGAGGGTAGTCTAGGTTGCCTCTTGCGGTGACTATTTTGTATGTCGAATGTTGAAGGCCATCGATGCGGTCTTTTTCGACACTCATGATGCTGGCTGGATTTTTTTGCAGGGGCTTTTTGGAAGTATATTACATGGCTCCACCTCGTTAAAAACCTCACCCCCGGGAGGAAAAGAGTGCGGGCCTGAGTGACATTGTTTGAAGAATTACAAAGGCGCTTGGGCCTTGGATCTTAAATAAAGAATTTATGGAGGTTATCTATGTTCCATGAATGCTCTAAGTCTTCGCCAGATGATGTTGTTAGCCTGTAAGCATTTGGGGATGCCTTTGTCTTGACTATGTATGGCCCTTCCCACTTCGGCTCTAGCTTGCCCCGTGATTCTGCTCTGGTGGTCCTTATGAGTACTAAGTCCCCTTCGCTGAATTCTCTTGGGACAACATTGTTGTCACGCCATGCCTTAGTCTGGGCTTGATACTTGTTTAGGGCCTGCAAGGCGAGGACACGGTCTCCGTCAATGAGATCTTTGGAGGTTGATTCATCGACGTCGGGGATGGCTAATTGGTTTGTTCGGGGGGATCCGTGCTTTAATTCTTGCGGTGTCATTGCCTCGGATCCGTACATCAGGCGGAAAGGTGTGAACCCGGTTGCTCGGCATTCTGTCGTGTTTAGCGCCCATATGACTTTGGGTAATTGGTCTGCCCATTTGCCCTTTTTGTCGTCGAGGAGCCTTTTCTTGATGGCGCTGAAGATCGTGCCGTTGGCGCGTTCGACAACGCCGTTGGATTGTGGGTGGTAGACAGAGGCGAACACTGCCTTGGTGCCGATGGAACTGCATAATTCCCAGAAATCCTGGTTGTCGAACTGCTTGCCGTTGTGAACTGTTACGTCGGATGGGACTCCGAACCGGCAGACAATGTTTTGCCAGAAGAATTTTTGTGCGATCTTCATTGTTATCGTGGAGACTGCTCTGCCTTCGATCCATTTGGTGAAATATTCGACGACAATGAAGGTGAATTTTAGGTTCCCTTGCGCCATAGGTAGTGACCCGACGATGTCCAGCCCCCATCGCTGAAGTGGCCAGGTGTGTGCGATGAGCTTAGTAAACTACGAAGGGGCACATGAGCAAGGGGAGAATTTTTGGCATGCTTCACATGACCTGGTGACTCGGTTGGCCGTGCATATTATCGTGGGCCAATAGAATCCCTGACGAATCACCTTGGCTGTGAGGGCCCTGGGTCTTGAGTGTGACCTGCAGGTTCCGTCGTGTACTTCGCGGAGGATCTCTAGGCCTTCGGTTTCGGTTATGCATTTCAACATAGGCTGGCTGATACCCTTGTTGTATAGCTGGCCCTCGACTATTGCGAAGTCCCTACTTCCGTGTTTTAGCCTTTTGGCGTCGTTGCGATCGGATGGATGGTAATGGCCCTGGAGGTATAGTGTTATTGGGGCCCGCGAGTCTTCGACCATTATGAGGTTGACGATTCGGTGGCCATCGGCGACTTGCGTTATCTGTAAGCCTTCGGGATTGCGGACGACTGGTGTGCTAATGACATGGTAAAACACGTCGGAGGGCAGGGCCTCACCCTTGGCTGCTGCTTTGGCCAATGCATCAGCCTCTTCGTTCTTGTTTCGCTCGATGTGTTGTAGGGTGAAACCCTTGAATTGTTTTTTGAGGCCATGGACGGCAGTGAGGTATTGCATCAGCGCAAGCTCTTTTGTTGAGTACTCCTTTTTGATCTAACCAGCGACGACCTTGGAATCTGTTCTAATGATGCATGTGGTGACGCCAAGGGCCAGTAGCTTGCGGAGACCCAGGATGACGGCTTCGTATTCTGCTATGTTGTTGGTGCACCTGTCGGACTCTAGAGCAAAGCTGAGGCGCGCGACGTATCTGTACTTGACCCCGGTGGGTGATGTGATAATCGCTACGTCGCCTGCCCCCGCATGACACCATGCGTCGTCGCAGTGGATGGTGCAAATTGTTTCTGAGTGCTCTTGCTGGGGCCCCACGGGTCCTGTCCAGTTGACAATGAAGTCTACCAAGACTTGCGACTTGATTGCTGTTCTGGGCTCAAAAATGATGTTGTACCCGGACAGTTCTGCTGCCCATTTTGCAATTCTTGTGGATGGCTCTGGGTTCCTGAATAATTCTCCCAGACCCCTTTCTGAAGTGACTCGTACTTTGAACACCTTGAAGTAGTGTCATAGATTGCGTGAAGCCATGACCACTGCATATGAGATTTTGTAATAACCCAAAATTCTATTTTCGAGATTTAGGATTTTTCTCAAAGAATTGTAAGAGAATAGCAATATTTTTCTCATCTTTGAAATCACATCTCATAGGATAAATATGTTTGTCACTAAAGACGGAGATGTAATTTGAAACTTATTTAAATAATTATAAATGTTCTTAAAACTAACTAATTGATAAGATTACTCCCTAGGAATTTAATTATACGAAAAAGGGTTAAAACTATTTTATGTTGAGGAAAAATGCATAATAAATACTATTTTTTAAATGAGCTATTAAAACCAATATTGAATATGTTTGTGCATTACATATTAAAAATATCTGCATAATAATGGTATGAATATGTTTAGTCACATGCTGGATTTTCCTTGTGGTGGCATCTATATTTGAATTAGTAACTCATTTAAATTTAAAATAGTTGAAATGAATGGGAAATAAAATAGAAAATAAAAAGAAAAGAGAAAAACTTGTGTTGGGTCGGATTCCTCAGTTTTGGCCCAACTCGCCACTTAGCCCAGCCGCGCTCTCGGCCCAAAACCCCAACCCAGCGCCTGCATCCCCTTCGCCCACACAACTGTGTCACTGCCGTATGGGGCCGCCTGTCAGGGTCATCTTCAACGTCGCCGTAACAGACTTGGTGTCTGTTCATCTCGATGCGTAGATCCCGGGCCGAGCTTACCGGTCACCGCCTCCTTTTCCGCTCAGACCTTGCCCCTATCCTCTGGTATAAATTCTGGACGCGACCCCCCCCCCATCGCCGTGCGGTCAGCTGTGAACGGAAGAAGAGACCGAGAGGGAGAGAAGGCCGGCCGCCGGGATCGCTGGGGTTGTTGAGGTCCGCCTGGGATATAAAACAAGAACTCCATGGCCACCTTGCCCATCCCATGGCCGGATGCTCGACGCCCCTGTCCTTCGAGCTCGAGTTATCCTCTGCTCGGTTCTCCTATCACACCGACCATGGTGGCCGCCATATTTGCTCCCATCCGGATTCACGCCAGCAACGGGCTCTCAGGTGTCGGTTCGGAACCTCACCAGGTCACCAGGGAGGCGCTCAGGGCCGTGCCAAGTCAGGAGGATGGCTGGTTGAAGTAGATTTCCTCGCCGGAGTTACTGGGCACCGCTATGGACCACCTTGTGTCATTGGCAGCCCTCCTGTGCTGGCGAATCTCGGTGAGGACCCCGCTGCTAGTCTCTCCCTTATCTCTATATCGTGTAGCAGTTCCTACTTGAAGCTTGATTACTGCGTGGATCGGGCCGAATCGCGGCAATGGCGCTCCGCCGTGGGGAGGTACCGTCGCCGTCGCTGTCTGGGGGGAGCGCCGGGCGTGTGTGGGGTAGAGGAGAAAGGACTAGCCGTAGATCTAGGATCGTGGGGTCATTAACGTGCGCTGGGTATTGATCATGGATTGATGATCAAACGGTCAGGATTAGGCGAGCACATCCCACGTGGGCGACCGTCGATCTATGAAGTAATGGTCAGGATCAGATCGATCTTACCTCTTCGCTATGTTAAATCGTGATCGTATATTTCACATCCGATGGTCGTCTTGGCGTACCGGTTCATAAAGAGGATTGTGTAATCTACGCCGTTGATCCTGCATCCAGTGGTGCTCGTTGGCCGATGCCCCTTCGGCTGAGACACTTTCTAGTAAAGCCCCTATGTTTTTAAGAAGTGAACCCGCCATCCATTATAGTATTAAGATCATTACACTGCGATCATGGAATTTATAGTTTGAACCCTGAACTTCTCCAGATTCGTGTGCGCAGTCCTGAGGTCTGAGAAAATAGGAAAAAGGGTTTAGAAAATAGATTTTTAGTGCCAAAATAATTCTAGAACTTATATAATTCATAGAAAATTCATCTTAGCTCCTTTTTAATCCATTCCAGTTGCAATAATTTTATATTAATATTGTTTATCACTTGGTAACTCTGTTTATACATGAAACCTAGATTAAATTTGTCTACTTAATTTATTCCATACCAATCACTTAATAACTTTAGAAAATCATAACTCAATAACCGTAACTTCGAATTTAGTGATGCTCGAACCCATGATCTCGTAGCGACGCGTAGATTATTATTATTCAGTTTATTCTTATGTTTGGTGTAATGTTAATTTTGCCTATACCATGTTTGTTTGTATTGCTACGACTAGCGTGAGGACACGTGTCATCTGAAGAACAAGTTGGTACCTGGAATCTCAAGTCCCAGGCAAGTTGTGCCCTTGATCACTTCTTTTTACCCAGTCATGTTCTGATTAATCATAATGATCTGCATAGGTTAATTTTGATGGGACCCAACAGGTTACCCTAGTTTGATTATCTTTATACCTTGACTCCACTAAACTTTTTGGGTAGTACCTGCTATTGCTTTATGTGGTTTTAGGTATGAATATTACATTATTCATGATTATACTTTTGTTATCAGTTGTTATTTATTGTTCATGTTAAGATCATTATGTTAATTGGAACATGGAGAACCACCCGGGAAAACAGTGCTACCACAAGGGTTTATGGACGCCCTTGGCTGATTAACTAGGAAAGCTAGTGGATGATTACCTTACCCGAAAGGGGCAAGGGCAGTAGGGGAGTGGTCAGTGTAGGGAGGTCCTTGGTTGATTTTGCTGCGATGGCAGTCAGTCGAGGGACTCCTGCACTGGAGCTTCCTATAAACTGTAGCGGGTTTTCTGAAGCTAGTGGAACTTTGTAAAGGCCTCGAAGTGTTACCCTGCCTCGCCTCCTCGGTAGAGGTGTATGGGATTGGCCGTCTCTTGGCAGATGGGTAACATGACTTGTGGGTAAAGATGCGCAACCTCTATAGAGTGTAAAACTGGTATACTAGCCGTGCTCACGGTCATGAGCAGCTCGGACACTCACATGATTAAATTATGGAACCTAAATTCAATTTGTCATATGCATTGCATCGCAGGTGATGTTGTTACTTTTGTTCTACTATTTAATTGGGTTGGTATTTACTTATACGTAGTAACTGCTAATAAAATTTTGACCAACTTTAAAAGCAATGCTCAGCTCTAACCATCCTCTTTGGTAAGCCTTACACTTCATGAGCTCCCACCTTTGGCGAGTTCATGCACATTATTCCCCACAACTTGTTGAGCGATGAACGTATGTGAGCTCACTCTTGCTGTCTCACACCCCCCCACAGGTCAAGAACAGGTACCACAGGATGAGGCGCATGGAGGATGCTATGATGTGTTCGTGAGAGATCTGGGCCGTCGTCTCCCAGTCAACTTTGGGTTGCTGGACCGTTGTCTCCTTATAATGTAATTCTTTATTTATTTTGTACAGAACTCCTGTTATGTCGTAAAGATGTGACATTCGATCCTGTGCCATGATTCATCATATGTGTGAGACTTGGTCCCAGCACACCTGGTGATTATGTTTGCGCCCGGGCTTTGGACCCCTAAAACCCGGGTGTGACAGAAGTGGTATCAGACGAATGTTGACTGTAGGACGAAACCTAGATAGAACTGGACAACCATTATCTACTTACCTTGCTACTCTGATTCTTTCTAAACTTTTCTTAACCTTTTCTCATCTATTTCTGCTTTACTCTGATTATTCATATCTTTTCTTTTCTAAAGACAAATGTGGATTTCACACTTTGGAATCCTGTGCCTAAAGAGATCTTTAGGGATAGGAGACCTAATCTTAGGAACAAAAACAAAACTATTATTTATATCTATGCACTTGAATGTTTGTTCTGATGATACTTGCCTGATTTGGGATCTTTGATTGAGTGTGATGGGTTGTGGAGTAATGTCCACAATTGCATCTGCATATACACTTAGACATAAGGGAAAATATTTATAAAATAGACAACACAGAATATTCCCTATTTAAAATATATCAAGCCTAATGGATCCATCTTGTCTTAAAAGATTCTCTCTTATCTTAATAGATTCATCTTATCTCGAAGGATTCATCTTATCCTAACCCCTTTGCTTATCTCATCCTAGAGTAACCACCATGATCTAGTCCAAAATTAATTAGATCTTATCTAGTCTAATCTAGTCATGCCAATCTATCTAATTTAATTTGATCTAATCTAAGGTGAGTTGTTAAATAAGTTAGTTAATGCTGGTGAAATATATTAGACCCTAATCCTATAAATATGTGTTGACCTAAAATTAGTACCTTAGACCAACTTGGCCATGTAGAACCACCTGACCTACTTGATAAGTTGTCTAATCCACCTATCCTAACTCGTAAGCAAAGTAAACCATGTTTAACCTATATCCCGTTTCACAACCATCTACGTATCTAAACCTTCTAAAACTCGGATGGAGACACCAAAGAGCCAGAAGGAGGGGATCAACCTCGTCAAGGAAGTCAAACTCAATCTTCAGATGCTTTACCATCAAACACGGAGTTCTTCCTTACCATAAACTTTCAAGGGATCTAGTGAGCTTGCCGTGCTTATTCGTCGAAGGGGGAAGGGGAGCTCGTGGAACTGGCTTCTAGCTCCACTGCCTGGCGTAGACTTGCAGATCTGGCCTCCACGAGACGGCACGAACGCTCCGATAACTATGCAACATGAATAAGCAAACATACAAACAAGCAAGTATACCAACAAATATTTAGTATAGTGGTCAGAATAGTGATATATGGATGGGTAGAGTCTTGAGTAGAATCTGTGTCATGTGGTGTTGTGATATTACTGGTGGTGGAGCAAAGGTGCTTACCAGGAGGATGGACTGGAGGCGAAGCGACACTATGCGTGTAGCCGGCAGAGCAGAGTAACTGAGTGGGTGGGGTGTTTGCCTTGGCTGAGGGTGTTGAGTGTGTGTGGAGAGGGAGAGGGTAGCTGGGTGTATTTATAGTTGGGTGTATGTGGTGTAGCACAGTGAAGTTCACTGTTGGTGAGAATAGTGACGAATGAATCGTCTGACTTAGTATGAATAGGAGAGTTATAGGCAGAATATGGGACAAGAGTATTTTGGGAGTTTTCTGGAATATGGACCATGCTTAAGGGATGACATGGTTGGATAGGGAATAGTTTGATAAGAATTTAGAAACGAGAATTATTGGAATCTGAGTTTGTAAGCCTGGTTCGAAGGAATCTCAAAGTTAAGCTTGCTCAACTTGGAGAAACCTGGGATGGGTGACTAGATGGGAAGTTCCCTACTGGAAGGAAAATCACAGTCACCGGAGTTCGTATGACTGGAATATGGGTCCGACTGGTCTTAGGTGGACTGGACAACATGATGGATGAGTAGTTGAAATTTGGGGTGATCGGCTTTTCGATGAATAGTAACAATGAATAGTGATGGTGAAAAAGTAACTATAGATATCATCGATGGACTACGAACGAACGATGAACGATGAATAGGAACTATGAACGATCGAATGATCGAATGAACGAACGATTGGAATTTCGACAGCATAACGGCAAGAAAAAGATTATAATTTGGACGAACGAACGGACGAACGATCGAATGATCGGACGAACGAACGATCGGAATTTCGGCAGCATAACGGCAGGACAAAGATTATATGGAAGAACGATGAATAGGGACTATGAACGAATGATGAACGATGAATAAGAACTATGAACGAACGATGAACGATCGAATGATCGAACGAACAAATGATCGGAATTTCGACAGCATAACGGCAGGAAAAAGATTATTTGGACAAACGAACGGACGAACGATCGAACGATCGGACGAACGGACGAACGAACCATGAATGATCGGACGAACGATCGAACGATCGGACGAACGAACGAACAAACTAAGAATAGGGGGACGAACGATCGAAGAACGACCGAACGATCCTTGTGCTAGTGTGTACTTGTGTGGAACATGGAGTGGGTGTGGGGGGGAAGAGAGTTGCCATTAAATGGCTTGGGGTGGGATGAGAGGAGGCCCTTGCCCCTCTATTTATAGCCATGGTGGGGGGATTAGGGGGAGGGATGAGAGGATTAGTGGGAGATTAGCATGGATTTGTATTGTATGAGTGTAATTAGCTTGTAGAGCTTAACGTATGACACCAGAGGCATACGTATACGTATGAGCATGAGGAAAGTTATGAAGAAAATATTTGTAGGGACTTGAAAATTGATTCTGAAGGTATTTCCGAGGAGGAAAATATTTGGAGAATTATCGGTGGAATATTTGGGCAGTATTTCTGGAAAGAACTTGAAGGGGATTACTCGGGAAATATCTGGGCAGTATTTCTGGAAAGAATTTGAGGGGGATCACTGGAGAAACATTTGTAGGATATTTGAGGAGGATTTTGGAGAGAATATAGACCACTATATTTTATTTGCTGATATCAACTCACAAACAAACATTTTGAAATGAAATTTGAAATTCATTTTGAATTTAGAGCGAGTTTGAGAAAATTCCAAGATTTGAATTTTTGGGATGCTACAAATCTACCCCACTTAAAATGAATCTCGTCCTCGAGATTCGACTTAGAAGGGTTATGGGCATAGCTTTACTTTAGCTATAAATCTTCGGTTTGCAGACTCTTCGAGGAGATGGAACTTCAACAAAATCTGGCCTTTCAGGAGCATCCGGTTGCTGATTGCAAATGCTGATTCTGGCTACTCAAAGATCATCTTCAGGCTTCTGGCTTTCGCTTGGCAGCTAGCTTATTGAGGAAGCATCGATGCCAACACGCAAACCTTTCTCTTACGAACTCCCACATGGATTCCTTCCTTGATTAATCTTCTGGTGCTTCATCAACAAAACTTGGGTGACCACTTCTCATCCAGAAACTTATATGCTTGGACGATCTGGTCCTCCACAAGCTTGCTACAGGCCTTCTTCTTTTTCTCCATAGCAGGAACCTTACTGGAACACTACCCCACTTAAAAAGAATGAGGGTAGAACTCTTGAATCTTGGGGATTTGAACTTCTTAAAGTACCTCATAATACGGGTGTTAAAGGTCCTTCTTCTGCTGTTGCTGCTTGAGCAGGCTGAGGAGAAATGACTAACACAGGGTTGATTCTGGGAGAACCTTTTTCTTATCTTATCTTCACTGTCTTCTTTTCACTTTTCACTGACCCTTTCTTTCTCTTTGCTCTTCCCACTGGAGGATTCTATCAAAGAGTATTACCATCATACAGAGGAGGAAACCAAGGACTATGAACCATGTACAACAGTCTTCAACCCAAGAATCACCAAGCATTGTGATCTTAGGGGTGAGTGGGTGGAAAATGGAGTTGCTTGCGATTTGGCAGAGGGGATTTTATCTGGTGTGTTTTGCTTGGGATGGGAACTGATGGAGCTGGTGCAGAAGTTTTATAGGCGAGTAGTATGCGAGGTGGTGCTCGGGTGCGGAGTAGTGGTGATGGAGTAGGTGCTACGTGGCAACGGGTGCGACAAGGGGAGGGGGGCCTGGTGTTGCCGGCGATGATGGCGGCGGTGGGTGCGCTGCAAAAGGGAAATGGGGCGGTGGTGGTGCGCATGGAGGCGGGCACGCGTGCAGGGGGCACGGGTGAGTGGTGGGGTCAATGACCCTGATGTTTGTGGTCTTTGGTTCCAAGAATATTTGCCTCTCTCTATGGTAATAACTCCTTTTGTCCTCTTTTCCTGTTTACTTTGACTCAGGGGCAGTGCTTTGATTCTCACGGTCGGTCCTTTTGTCTAAGCGGCTGGACTGGTTTCTTCGGTAGCTTATTCCAGGCTTCAAGGGTAAGCTTCCCGGTATCTTCTTGGGTAAGGTGCTTTTCTCTTGAGATGGGTTAAGATGAGAATGGAAGCATAAGGTGAGAATTAGCTTTAATTTGTGATCTATGTTTTTAGAGAAAACCTTTCTTAAAAAGAAAGAAAACACACAAGCTCAGCAATGATAAGCACAAACAAATCAAATGTTTTGAATAAGGGAGGAATAGAGTTTTTCCAAAGCACGAACTACTCAGATTCGGGGGCTAAGCATAACTACTATTGCTTGGCTCCTGAATTGAAAACTATGCTAAATGCAACTTATGAGCACTAACGTTAAAGCATCACATATGCACTCAAAAGGGGAGAAAACATCAAGCAAAATTCATTTTTGAAATGTCCTAGGGGGCCACACAATTAGAGTTTTGTAAAACACAAGTCTACACGATTACCTCTCATACATGCAGGGCTCTAGCCAAAGTGAAGAAAAACTCCACTACCCAATGCATGCAGAGGACTGGGCATAACTAACTTCAAATCTGACAGCTTCTCTTCTGGCAAGGCTGGCGCACAACTTCAATCTGAGACATCTCCTTGATGGGTCAAGAGGGAGCTGATGTTGATGACTTCTTCTGGCGGCAACTGAGATGGCAAGACAGGGTCGAACTCTTCTTCAGTCTGGACTGGCTCTTGTAGCTCCTCAGAGGGCGGCAGTGCTAGTGGGGTGCTTGCAGCTTCTTCCTTGACTTCAAGGGATGGTGCTGGAATCTTTTTCATGGTGAGGGGCTCAAACAACTCTGGCGGGGAATCCTAGGAGGACTTGGGGTACTCTTGCTTATCCATAGCCTGAGGGAAGACTGGAATTCCTTCCAAGACTATGGCTCCTTCCAGGAGTTCCCAAGCCTTCTTCTCTCCTCTGATAGAGATCGGGTGACCTTCAAGAATCTGGGGGTCCTCATCTTTCATGGGTTGAACTGGGTTGGATGAAGCAGGCTCTTGGATCCGCAGGGCTCTACGTTGGTTATGGGTTACCAAGTAGGCCTTCATCAACTTCTGGACATGCTCATCCTTGGCTTGCTTCAGGGCTTCAACAGCAATGACTTCACAACTTTCCAAGGCAGCTACACGGGCTTGAGCTGTGGTGAGATCCACATGGAGCTTACGGTTGCGCTTCTCTGCTTCTTCTGCTCGGGAAATCATCTGACGGTTGTGCCGAGCCAAGAAATCATATTGTGCATCCAGGGTGAGCAGGTATGCAGTGAGGTACACGATTGTGGGGTCATCCTCAAGCAGCTGCTGACCTTCCAATGCACGCATCCTGGCCATCCAAACGGGATGGTCTCTCTGAAAGGGCGGAAAGAATCTGAGCAGTGTGTTGGCCACTTCTTCTTCATAAATCTGACACAGGGCCCTCAATGCCTTGCGAGCGACGACTTGGCAGGTGTCTTTGAATCTGTGCCCAGCAGCAATGACACTCCATTCCACATGGTGCGGACTAGATCCAATGTATACAGTCACGACACACTTCTCTGTGCCATGCTCGACGAATTCATGACCATCATACTCTGGCTGGCTCCTGATTCCGAGGCGGACTGTGCATGCTCTCAGCAACTTGGGGAAACCATCTTCATTCTGGCAAAATCTGGTTTGGCAACGGACCTCCATCTGACTTCTGAGAGAAGGAAAGGGGGAAAGTGTGGCAGAACCTCCCAAGTTATTGGGCCCACATGCACCTGTCCTTGTCTCAAAGACCTCAGACGACTATGCATGTGCACCAAATAACTTAACAGGATCCGTCCGATTGCCCCAAGGACATCGGATAAACCACTTACAACCAGAACCGCGGGATTAAGTAACACAAATCACACACACAACATTTTTGCAGCGGAAATCTTATTACCAAATTTTACAGGTTACAAAAATTTTACATTATTTTATTGGAGTGATTACAAAAGTATAAGTTTGAAATATATGCTAGCTCAAGGGATCATCCTCAATAAGAAGTATAGAAGGGTTACTTAGACTTATAAGAAGGCCGAGCCCACCGGCACTTAACACCATCAACAATAGCACAAAGTTAGAACCTGAAAAACAACAGGGAATAAAACCCTGAGTATGGAATTACTCAGCAAGTCTTACCCGACTAAAGAAAAGACTCTCAAGGGTATGCTGGTTATATGGGAGTCAAGGAAAAGCTTATCAAGAATCAAGGACTCTGTTTTGCAGAAAAGCTTACTATGAGTGGATCCTTAAAAATCCAGTTTTATTTGTCAAGTTAAGTAAAATTACCTGCACTAGAGTTCTTTCTACCCTAGTTCAATCACTTGACCTGTACTAGCCAATTTCTTAACAAACCCATCATCTTTAGTGGAATGCTACGTGTAAGTCAGTGGCCAAGTCTCCATAACCGCGGAGTTACGGCGATCCGAATCGATTATACTCAGCTGAGGATCTCCAATCACACGACATATGTAGCACTTAACCCTTGCATATGTCAACCCGCCACCGGGGTTCTTAAGACCGGATCAGGTTCACGCAAACCGAGAGCACAGATACACCACCGTCCAGCCTCTTGCCACGGAGGGTACACGCTACTCTCGCCACCGCTCCACACCCATTTCGTGTTATCTTATTCTGGCCTTAGTCTGCCCGAGGCAAGGCTTACCCATGACGAGGCATGTGACCAGTTAAAGGGTCCTCGGTCAGCACGCCTACATACGCATTAATCCTTAACCAACCTGGGTAGAACATCACCTGTTCCTAACCCAAGTCTCAATTTAAGTATTTCCATCCTTAGGATTGTGTCTGTTCCTTAGGATGAAAGAGCATCACAGGGAACTTTGCAGTAAGATCCCACTATTGCTCCAAATGAAAATATTCTTGCAGGTAGAAGCCATCCTCTCCCGGGTTAGACTGAGGACAACCTCTATCCACAAGGTCTAAGCAAGGCTAAGCATTTTTGTAAATCATATTTTGATACTTCACAGAAGTATCTATAAAGGTATGGATATCAAGGAAAGCAATGCATCAAAGGGTTTCAAGCAATTCCTATGAACCTAATGCACATTTCACTAGACTTAAGTGTGCGAAAAGTATTTAAAAACACAAGGAAAGGGGTTGCATGCACCGGGGCTTGCCTGAGTAACACTAGGTTAGTGTTGTTAGGTGACGTCCGCTTGACGAGTATTCTTCGACCGAGCACTTGCTTGATTTAACCATCTTCAGGTTGATTCATCAGCTTCAGCTTGCAGATTAGCCCACGCTTGGGGTCGACTTGGTTTGTCTTCCGCATCGCGCGATTAATTAACGTACCTGAATGGAATGCATTATGCACATGAATGCATATCGACAAGAATATCACACACCTAAATAGTGCTACGCGATAGCGAATTTAAATACCTAAGGGTGAGTCGTTGTACAATCTTACACGAAAACACTAGTTATTACTATACGACTACGCGCAATAATTACGCTTCTCTAGCCTATTCAAAGGTAGCTTATATATCGCAAAACAGCAATATATGTATTCACACTCTACTTGCCTTAGTTAAAGTTCGACACCAAAAACTTATTAATTTTAAATTCATTAGTCTAAGACATTTAAATCTTAAAACACGAATAGAAACACATCAACTTTCTAAACTATCAGACCGGACGACTTTGCATTACCCGCCAGCTCATTAAAATGCCTACTAGCCAAGCATTAATTTATTTAAGCAAACTAAATCAGCACGGCAACATTGTCAGACTTACTAGCTAGCTAGAGAAAATACTTAACCTATCTTTCGCATCATAAACTAATCACGCTACGCATACAAGTCCTCCAACACATGCTTCGTATCATTATTATCTAAAATCTATACTTCGCCACTAGATATACAACTAACTGTTACACGAAATGAGACGTCTCTATAAGAATTTTATGTGCCATTATAATATAAAAAGAAAACGAAGGAAGGGAAATCCTTCCAAAGACGCTTAAGAGGATCAGCAACAGGTACGGCTACCAATCTAGAAGTCATCACACAAAGTGCCTATGCTAACGACAAGAAAAATCATCGTGGCTATATAATTATCCAATTCAATTAACTGAAATAATAAATTGGCTCACCACGATCGAATCGATTTGATAACCGCGAGGACGACGACGGTTCTCAGTTTGGATATCCGGTCGAGCTTCTGGCAATTGCTGCACGGACTTTTCTCATATTTTTATCCAACTCTAGGATCACTCTTCGGATGACAAAGTCGACGATGAACCCCATGGAGTAAACGACGACGTTGTTGTATCCACCACATGGAGACGAATGACGACAACGGCACGAGCAGAAAGGCTTGGCCAGGGCAGAGTCCGAGCGGGTTGACGGCGAGCCGGACCGTGATAGATCAAGGCTGAGGCCGAGGGAGAGTGACCGGGCCACAAGCAAGCTGCGCGAGCTGAGGGCGTGGCCATGGAAGAGCAGGGGATGGGCGAGCTCGGACCAAGGCGACAACGCGATGGAGCTTGCTGGGAAGCCCGTCCATGGAGCAACGTTCGGCGAGCTCCGGCGAGAGGAGGTACAGCATGGGCAAATTTCATGGCGGCCATGAGAGAGGAGCAAGGAAGGAGCGCGCGTGGGAGAAGATCCTGAGTGCTGCTGCCACTCCGGCCAGGGAAGCGACGGCAAATACGTCGAGCAGGGAGTGCTGGGCGAGTTCCACATCGAACTAGAGGAGAAAGACAGAGGGAGGTCGAGCGCTGAGAGCAAAACGCCCAGGCGTTGTGCTGGGGAAGTAAGAGGGAGAAGGCACGAGCGCTAAGTTATGTGAAGCTGATCCCCACGGACCTGTTGAACGCGGAGGAAAATATCCAGGGGAGAGCGGTGGTTGGATGAGAACAAAGTCCAGGAAATGATAATTAGCAAGAGACGTATGCACACCAGCTTTCCCAACGAGCTAGATATTTTCTTTTCTGTTGTTTTTGTTTTGATTTTTCCCCCCTGTGCGCGGATGAGAACGATGACTGCAGATGAGAAAAGAAAAGAATCTGGACAGGGGACGGCGTGATAGGATAGGATCTCTGGGATATTTTCCATTTTCCATTTTTTTATAACGGAAATAGTAGATATTTCGGATTCGGATAAATTCATCTGTTTTTGTCCCGAATATTTGATGTGGTGAATATTTTGTAGTAGATGAACTTTTGCCAGCTATTTATATCCAAAGATTTAAAGTTGGCAAGAAACATACGGACCGAGTTAAACGGATTTCGGCTTCTGTATTTTAATCTGCACTGATTTAGTTGATTTTAGACGAATTCCGTCCGCTATTCGAACACTCGGTTAGAGAACAATTTAATTAAAAATCTGTAGACGCGACGTCGTGGTTGACAGAAGGGGATTAAATTATTTTACCCTGAAAATGTTAGTCGTCGAGTTCGACTAAATTCGCCCAGGATAAAAATTCACCCAGTGGGTCAAGCTTCCGAATTCGTGTTCGCGCGAGCGATGAATTTTAAATAATCATCGGACGCACCGATTTTCGGAATGACGATGTTCCGATCATCACGAAAATTTTTGGAAGAGCCCAAATAATAGAAGTAAAAATGATGTCGCACTCGCGACAAACGGAACAGATGCGATATTAAATTCGCAATAAACGAGGATGATTAAAATTTAAAATCCGTTTTATCCACTGATATTGCGTGCTTAAATCTGTACTCGTTGTCGAGAGGAATATAAACACCTGGGGTGTTATAGCCCTCCCCCCTTAAAAGAATCTCGTCCCGAGATTCGGAACGAAAGACTTCTAAGAGTAGAGCAGCATGTAACCCATT
Source organism: Zea mays (assembly GCF_902167145.1). Lineage (NCBI taxonomy): Eukaryota > Viridiplantae > Streptophyta > Magnoliopsida > Poales > Poaceae > Zea > Zea mays. Next base: position 82,203,429 of record NC_050097.1, on the reverse strand, counting down.
TCCTTATCAGCGATAATCGTAAGGCAGTTCTGAGCGAAGGCAAGTGTCTCAGGATGTTGTTTCCCCTAGTGGACATAACATGTATCGACATAAGCCAATTTAGAAATGTCCATTAGTAGAGACAACATCAGCCAGAGGAACACATAAGGTTTCATGTGTGCAGTTGGCTTTTTCTGATGACACTGTACTATCTGAGTCTGTTGAGCGAGCGGTAATTATGCAATTTTATCCTAACAGAATCAGATGCAACCTCTTGGGTAAAACACACAAAAGGAGTTTACCAACAAGTGGTTACAGGAAATTCATAGCACACGAGACGGGTGTGAATGTCGAATAACATCACAGTTGACCCGTGGCTAGCGAGAAAATCCAAGTCCCTGAAAGGTGATATAGATTCGAGAGAATCACCAGCGGAGGGATCTGTAGATGTTGTCTTTGCAACCAATCCATTTTAGCAAGTACTAACCATGGCTCGACTTGATCACACATGCTGGAAAAGCACACGTGAGGCGATCGAGGCATGACTAGAGCGATGACTAGGTGGTTTCTGGTCGACTTAATCTCGATTCTTGGAAGTACTTCCTTAAGATGGGTTATACAAAAGTGAGTTTAGACAACTCGATAAAACGATCTCTAAACTCAACCTTTGATCACCATGCAGTTACAAGTTAGTAAAACCAACTTGTTGAACTACTTTTGACATTGAGCAAGTCCCCTCAGTACCCTCGGTAAGCCAAGGGTTGAGAGTTCACATTTGCTAGCAAAAGGTCATACATTTGGGTAGAAATCCATTTGGTCAGGTTGTTCATCTGTTTCTTCATGCCAGATGAATCATCCACTTGGTTAGGGAATACATGGATCAAGTAAGAGAACAACTGGACAAACTCCTGCATTTCAGCTGTAGGGAAAATCAATCTCCATTAAAATTCTTGGTGTTTGCTCTCGTGCTTGATGTGCTGATAGAAGGTTGGTAGTTTGGTTGCTTAAACCCAAAATTAGGCCATGTTCTTATTTAGTGAACCATGACCCCAGAGTTGAATGCTCCATTATCACTCCATGACTAAACCCATGCAAATAAATGCGTACATAATTTCTTTGTTGGACATAAATTGTGCCTAGGCTTAAACAAGAATCTCGAGTCATGCTTCCTTCTAAAACCATTCCCTTGTTTATTGGTGCAAGCTGATGTACCTTAACTAGTTTGCCTGTTCTTAAGGATCGCCATGTTGAATTATCAACCCAACCTAGGAAAAGTATGTCCGACCATTTTCTTGAATTTTATGCCTTTGATTTCCCCCATACCTATCGAAGGCATACCAACTTAATCTTATGATTGTTTCCCCTCTATATCTAATCAGATACTAATCCTTGACCCTTGTACTCTCTGCGATGGGCATAGAGATATGCTTGGGGCTGAATTAACAGTCTCCCATCGTACTCCTTTCATCAAGTTTATGTTATGGCCATATCTTGCTCATTTCCTTGGGCCATAATCTATTTGGCTCTCTACTTGTAACCATTCTTACAGGTGGAGTATCTCTTGTATATTGTCACCCTTGCTCAATCTATTGGTGTGGCGCAAGATTTCTTATTGGTTACGTCTGGTAATGGTGTTATGACTAAAACCGATGATGCCACGACGAAACCGAGGGCCTCCTGTGAATGTACACACATGGTTGTGCTACTTGGCACGCGTTGGTATCACGATTAGTAGTTGTAATCCATTATGAGACTATATCAATGTGTTATCTTGACCCAATCTATTTTTGCTACGTGAGATTCATTATTGGTGCTAGTTCGGTGATGGTGTCATGACTAAGGACTTATGGTGCCACAGCGAAACTGAGAGCCCCTTGTGAATGTACACGCAAGGTTATGCTGCTTGGCGCATGCTGGTATCGATGTCTCTAGTCATGATCCATTGTGGAACTACACTGATGTGTGATCTTTCGTGGAGTCCTCCCTTGAAACAATTTCTATGTTGTTTGTCAAGTGATCAAGCAACATCTATTATTTCTATTGGATCAAAGAGCATACCACTTTCATGTGTGGTTTCTTTTCTTTTGATCTTGGTAGTGACTACTTATACAAGTTCCCTTTACATCCTTTGTGTAAAGGTGAAGCCTTGGAGCTTTTTAGTGTTGGAAGACAGCTGATTAGCTCTAAAATGGAGATTGATTTTCCCTACAGCTGAAATGCAGGAGTTTGTCCAGTTGTTCTCTTACTTGATCCATGTATTCCCTAACCAAGTGGATGATTCATCTGACATGAAGAAACAGATGAACAACCTGACCAAATGGATTTCTACCCAAATGTATGACCTTTTGCTAGCAAATGTGAACTCTCAACCCTTGGCTTACCGAGGGTACTGAGGGGACTTGCTCAATGTCAAAAGTAGTTCAACAAGTTGGTTTTACTAACTTGTAACTGCATGGTGATCAAAGGTTGAGTTTAGAGATCGTTTTATCGAGTTGTCTAAACTCACTTTTGTATAACCCATCTTAAGGAAGTACTTCCAAGAATCGAGATTAAGTCGACCAGAAACCACCTAGTCATCGCTCTAGTCATGCCTCGATCGCCTCACGTGTGCTTTTCCAGCATGTGTGATCAAGTCGAGCCATGGTTAGTACTTGCTAAAATGGATTGGTTGCAAAGACAACATCTACAGATCCCTCCGCTGGTGATTCTCTCGAATCTATATCACCTTTCAGGGACTTGGATTTTCTGGCTAGCCACGGGTCAACTGTGATGTTATTCGACATTCACACCCGTCTCGTGTGCTATGAATTTCCTGTAACCACTTGTTGGTAAACTCCTTTTGTGTGTTTTACCCAAGAGGTTGCATCTGATTCTGTTAGGATAAAATTGCATAATTATCGCTCGCTCAACAGACTCAGATAGTACAGTGTCATCAGAAAAAGCCAACTGCACACATGAAACCTTATGTGTTCCTCTGGCTGATGTTGTCTCTACTAATGGACATTTCTAAATTGGCTTATGTCGATACATGTTATGTCCACTAGGGGAAACAACATCCTGAGACACTTGCCTTCGCTCAGAACTGCCTTACGATTATCGCTGATAAGGAAATGGGTTACATGCTGCTCTACTCTTAGAAGTCTTTCGTTCCGAATCTCGGGACGAGATTCTTTTAAGGGGGGAGGGCTATAACACCCCAGGTGTTTATATTCCTCTCGACAACGAGTACAGATTTAAGCACGCAATATCAGTGGATAAAACGGATTTTAAAATAGCAAGGAAGGTGGCAAATGCACCGAGTATTTTAGTCGTCGAGTTCAAATTAATCCGTCCGGGATAAAAAAAACGTAAAAGGAGGTCGAGCTTCTGAATTCGGATTCGCGCGGCGATGAATTTTAATTAATCATCGGACGCACCGATTTTCGGAGCAACGATGTTCTGAACATCACGGAATTTTAGGAAGAGCTCAGACAAATAAAAACAAAAACAATGTCACACTCGCGACAGATGAAACAGATGCGATATTAAAATCACGATAGGCGAAGATGATTAAAATTTAAAATCCGTTTTATCCACTGATATTGCGTGCTTAAATCTGTACTCGTTGTCGAGAGGAATATAAACACCTGGGGTGTTACAGAAAGCATTTTTGAAATGAAGACATGAGAGCAAGAATTTTTTTTAAGAAAATAGTTTTGACTCAAAAACTTTTGGATCAGGCTAAGGGTTACGTCCTGCGGCCAACCTAACAGCTCTGATACCACCTGAAGCGCCCCAATCCTCTGGGACTCAAATGTGATACAATTACTAGTCCCAGGAGGCTAGTAAACATATTTATACATCAGATGATTACAGATCTGCTTATACGATACAAACCTATAAAGGTGGCGAACAACTTTAAGAGTTGGTCCACAACTCGGGACATATCATCAGAGTGGGGCTGAAGCAGCCCAATATACGCAGCGAAGCAAATCAGCAGTCCAACAGCCACATGCAAGGTTGGGAACAGTCGTAACTCTTACCCGATCTCCTTTTTCTGAAAAACAACAAATAAGCAAGGGTGAGTACAAACGTACTCAGCAGCCCACCTTCACCCGCGGAATGGGGAAATCAGATATAATGCATGGAATATCTGGAGCTCAGGTTATTTTGCAGAAACAACAATATTTTATGCAGGGTTGTTTTGTAAAACATTTTGTATTTTGCACAGCGCATCCTCTCCCAAAGGAGCAGGAAGTTTTTCAATATAGAACAAAATCCCCTGGACTAAACCATCCAGGTATCTCAGCAGTTTCCCACTGGTTTTCATTTTCAAAAACAGCTACTGGACTTCCCGTCCACCATAGCTCACGGCTCAACCGCCGGACCTTTTAAAAACCATTTTTCTCAAACGCACTTTTTTTTGAAAACAAAACATTAATTGCCATACCATACCAGACTCATCCATTCCTGTGGACACGGACTATTCGAATAGGTTTTAAAACTCTGCGCAGAGGGGTACACTTTACCCACTAGTCCGGTTTCTGTGATCTCACCATCGTGAGGCCCGAATGCCGGATCTCTTTCTTTCCTCGCACGTCCTAACCTTAACGGTTATACCGGAAGGAGTCAGGCCACCGCCATGTCCAAACCGGACAAAACAATCCCCCTCCTTATCCTCCCGGTGCTCTCCAGCCTTCATAACCCTAGTGTTGGACCGTACGAGTTCAGATTGAATTACTGCCCACACAGTCTCGAGTGGTTGTACTTATCATGAGTACAGGTAGTGAAGGATGACAAACCGGTCCTTATGTGAGGGGACAATCCTTCTACTCACGCCTAAACCAGCTGAGCCATCACCTTAGGCCCTCCCCTAAACCAAGGAGTCCCTGATTATCCCACTCACAAGGTGATAAGGGTGAAAACCCTTCATCATACACATTTTGAAAAGCATTTTCTTTTGAAAACTCACACCTTTTCTCAAATCATTTGTAACAAATATATCAAGGATTGATTGCGGCAAGCGGCTTGGGTGGCCATAATAAATTGTCTCAAAATCATATCATGCATAAAATAACAGGCTGAGGGTTGTGGTTGAAAAATCATAGGTAATTTATGCATCAAAGGGATCTAGTGAGCTTGCCGTGCTTATTCGTCGAAGGGGGAAGGGGAGCTCGTGGAACTGGCTTCTAGCTCCACTGCCTGGCGTAGACTTGCAGATCTGGCCTCCACGAGACGGCACAAACGCTCCGATAACTATGCAACATGAATAAGCAAACATACAAACAAGCAAGTATACCAACAAATATTTAGTATAGTGGTCAGAATAGTGATATATGGATGGGTAGAGTCTTGAGTAGAATCTGTGTCATGTGGTGTTGTGATATTACTGGTGGTGGAGCGGAGGTGCTTAACAGGAGGGTGGACTGGAGGTGAAGCGACACTATGTGTGTAGCCGGCAGAGCAGAGTAACTGAGTGGGTGGGGTGTTTGCCTTGGGTGAGGGTGTTGAGTGTGTGTGGAGAGGGAGAGGGTAGCTGGGTGTATTTATAGCTGGGTGTATGTGGTGTAGCACAGTGAAGTTCACTGTTTGTGAGAATAGTGACGAATGAATCGTCTGACTTAGTATGAACAGGAGAGTTATAGGCAGAATATGGGACAAGAGTATTTTGGGAGTTTTCTGGAATATGGACCATGCTTAAGGGATGACATGGTTGGATAGGGAATAGTTTGATAAGAATTTAGAAACGAGAATTATTGGAATCTGAGTTTGGAAGCCTGGTTCGAAGGAATCTCAAAGTTAAGCGTGCTCAACTTGGAGAAACCTGGGATGGGTGACCAGATGGGAAGTTCCCTACTGGAAGGAAAATCACAGTCACCGGAGTTAATATGACTGAAATATGGGTCTGACTGGTCTTAGGTGGACTAGACAGCATGATGGATGAGTAGTTGAAATTTGGGGTGATCGGCTGATCGATGAATAGTAACAAGGAATAGTAACAGTGAAAAAGTAATTATAGATATCATCGATGGATAGTAACGATGATGAATAGTGTCGGTGAATAGTAACAATGAATAGTAACGGTGAATAGTAACGCTGATGATTAGTAACGATGAATAGTGATGGTAAATAGTCGTATGTACGAACGATGAACGATGAATAGGAACTATGAACGAACGATCGAATGATCGGACGAACGAACGATCAGAATTTCGGCAGCATAACGGCAGGACAAAGATTATCTGGAAGAACGATGAATAGGGACTACGAACGAACGATGAACGATGAATAGGAACTATGAACGATCGAATGATCGAACGAACGAACGATCGGAATTTCGGCAGCATAACAGCAGGAAAAACATTATAATTTGGACGAACGGACGGACGAACGATCGAATGATCGGACGAATGAACAATCAGAATTTCGGCAGCATAACGGCAGGACAAAGATTATCTGGAAGAACGATGAATAGGGACTATGAATGATGAATAGGAACTATGAACGAACGATGAACGATCGAATGATCGAACGAACGAACGATCGGAAATTTCGGCAGCATAACGGCAGGAAAAAGATTATTTGGACGAACGAACGGACGAACGAACCATGAACGATCGGACGAACGGACGAATGAATGAACAAACTAAGAACAGGGGGACGAACGATCGAAGAACGACAGAACGAACCTTGTGCTAGTGTGTGCTTGTGTGGAACATGGAGTGGGTGTGTGTGTGGGGGGGAAGAGAGTTGCCATTAAATGGCTTGGGGTGGGATGAGAGGAGGCCCTTGCCCCTCTATTTATAGCCATGGTGGGGGGATTAGGGGGAGGGATGAGAGGATTAGTGGGAGGATGAGAGGATTAGTGGGAGATTAGCATGGATTTGTCTTGTATGAGTGTAATTAGCTTGTAGAGCTCAACGTATGACACCGGAGGCATACGTATACGTATGAGCATGAGGAAAGTTATGAAGAAAATATTTGTAGGGACTTGAAAATTGATTCTGAAGGTATTTCCGAGGAGGAAAATATCTGGAGAATTATCGGTGGAATATTTGGGCAGTATTTCTAGAAAGAACTTGAAGGGGATTACTCGGGAAATATCTGGGTAGTATTTCTGGAAAGAATTTGAGGGGGATCACTGGAGAAACATTTGTAGGATATTTGAGGAGGATTTTGGAGAGAATATAGACCACTATATTTTATTTGCTGATATCAACTCGCAAACAAACATTTTGAAATGAAATTTGAAATTCATTTTGAATTTAGAGCGAGTTTGAGAAAATTCCAAGATTTGAATTTTTGGGATGCTACAGTGAGACTGCCCCTGATTACCTATAAAATACCTGAAAGTCGCCTAGAGGGGGGTGAATAGGGCGAAACTGAAATTTACAAATATAAACACAACTACAAGGCGGGTTAGCGTTAGTAATAAAGAAACGAGTCCGCGAGAGAGGGTGAAAAACAAATCCCAAGCGAATAAGCAAGTGAGACACGGAGATTTGTTTTACCGAGGTTCGGTTCTCTCAAACCTACTCCCCGTTGAGGAGGCCACAAAGGCCGGGTCTCTTTCAACCCTTCCCTCTCTCAAACGATCCCTCGGATCGAGTGAGCTTTCTTTTCTCAATCACTTGGAACACAAAGTTCCCACAAGGACCACCACAAGTTTGGTGTCTCTTGCCTCAATTACAAGTGAGTTTGATTGCAAAGAAAGGATCAAGAAAGAAGAAAGCAATCCAAGCGCAAGAGCTCGAAAGAACACAAACAAATCACTCTCTCTAATCACTATGGCGTTGTGTGGAATTTGGAGAGGATTTGATCTCTTTGGTGTGTCTAGAATTGAATGCTAGAGCTCTTGTAGTAGTTGAGAAGTGGAAAACTTGGATGCAATGAATGGTGGGGTGGTTGGGGTATTTATAGCCCCAACCACCAAAAGTGGCCGTTGGGAGGCTGTCTGCTCGATGGCGCACCGGATAGTCCGGTGCACACCGGACATGTCCGGTGCCCCCGCCACGTCATCACTGCCGTTGGATTCTGACCGTTGGAGCTTCTGACTTGTGGGCCCGCCTGGGTGTCCGGTGCACACCGGACATGCACTGTTCCTTCTCCGGTGTGCCAGTATGGGCGCGCCTGACTTCTGCGCGCGCAGGGCGCGCATTAATTGCGCTGCAGGTAGCCGTTGGCGCCGGATAGCCGTTGCTCCGGAGTTGCACCGGACAGTCCGGTGCACACCGGACAGTCCGGTGAATTATAGCGGACTAGCCGTTGGAGTTTCCCGAAGCTGGCGAGTTCCTGAGGCCGCTCAACCTTGGCGCACCGGACACTGTCCGGTGTACACCGGACAGTCCGGTGAATTATAGCGCGAGTGCCTCTGGAAATTCCCGAAGGTGACGAGTTCGAGTTGGAGTCCTCTGGTGCACCGAACACTGTCCGGTGCTCCCAGACCAGAGGGCCTTCGGTTACCACTTTGCTCCTTTGTTGAATCCAAAACTTGGTCTTTTTATTGGCTGAGTGTGAACCTTTTACACCTGTATAATCTATACACTTGGGCAAACTAGTTAGTCCAATTGTTTGTGTTGGGCAATTCAACCACCAAAATCAATTAGGGACTAGGTGTAAGCCTAATTCCCTTTCAATCTCCCCATTTTTGGTGATTGATGCCAACACAAACCAAAGCAAATATAGAAGTGCATAATTGAACTAGTTTGCATAATGTAAGTGTAAAGGTTGCTTGGAATTGAGCCAATATAAGTACTTACAAGATATGCATGGATTGTTTCTTTCTTATATACTCCCTCCGTTTCTTTTTATTAGTCGCTGGATAGTGTAATTTTGCACTATCCAGCGACTAATAAAAAGAAACGGAGGGAGTAACATTTTGGACCACGTTTGCACCACATGTTTTGTTTTTGCAAACTCTTTTGTAAATCATCAAAGGTAAATGATTAAGATTTTGCAAAGCATTTTCAAGATTTGAAATTTTCTCCCCCTGTTTCAAATGCTTTTCCTTTGTCTAAACAAAACTCCCCCTAAATGAGATCCTCCTCTTAGTGTTCAAGAGGGTTTTGATATATCATTTTGAAATACTACTTTCTCCCCCTTTTGAACACAATAGGATACTAATTGAAAATATTCAACACTTAAGTTTTTGAAATTGGTGGTGGTGCGGTCCTTTTGCTTTGGGCTCTTATTTTCTCCCCCTTTGGCATGAATCGCCAAAAACGGAATCATTAGAGCCCTCGAAGCGCTTTCTTCCCCTTTGGTCATAAATAAATGAGTTAAGATTATACCAAAGACGAAGTCCTTTTGCTTGGTGCTCATGTTTTCTCCCCCTAGAACGGAGAGTTGCGTGGAGCGACGGCGAAGGATGAGTTACGTAGTGGAAGCCTTTGTCTTCGCCGAAGACTCCAATTCCCTTTCAATACACCTATGACTTGGTTTGAAATAGACTTGAAAACACATTAGTCATAGCATATGAAAGAGATATGATCAAAGGTATACAAATGAGCTATGAGTGCAAGTTAACAAAAGAAATTCCTAGAATCAAGAATATTTAGCTCATGCCTAAGTTTGTTAAAAGATTGTTCATCAAGCGGCTTGGTAAAGATATCGGCTAATTGATCTTTAGTATTAATGTAAGAAATCTCGATATCTCCCTTTTGTTGGTGATCCCTCAAAAAGTGATACCGAATGGCTATGTGTTTAGTGCGGCTATGCTCGACGGGATTGTCGGCCATTTTGATTGCACTCTCATTATCACATAGCAAAGGGACTTTGGTTAATTTGTAACCGTAGTCCCGCAGGGTTTGCCTCATCCAAAGCAATTGCGCGCAACAATGGCCTGCGGCAATATACTCGGCTTCGGCGGTGGAAAGAGCGACCGAATTTTGCTTCTTTGAAGCCCAAGACACCAAGGATCTTCCCAAGAACTGGCAAGTCCCCGATGTGCTCTTCCTATTGATTTTGCACCCCGCCCAATCGGCATCCGAATAACCAATTAAATCAAAAGTGGATCCCCTAGGATACCAAAGCCCAAACTTAGGAGTATAAGCCAAATATCTCAAGATTCGTTTCACGGCCGTAAGGTGAGCTTCCTTAGGGTCGGCTTGGAATCTTGCACACATGCATACGGAAAGCATAATATCCGGTCGAGATGCACATAAATAGAGTAAAGAACCTATCATCGACCGGTATACCTTTTGATCCACGGACTTACCTCCCGTGTCGAGGTCGAGATGCCCATTGGTTCCCATGGGTGTCTTGATGGGCTTGGCATCCTTCATCCCAAACTTGGTTAGAATGTCTTGAGTGTACTTCGTTTGGCTGATGAAGGTGCCCTCTTGGAGTTGTTTGACTTGGAATCCTAGAAAATACTTCAACTCCCCCATCATTGACATCTCGAATTTCTGTGTCATGATCCTACTAAACTCTTCACATGTAGACTCGTTAGTAGACCCAAATATAATATCATCAACATAAATTTGGCATACAAACAAGTCATTTTCAAGAGTTTTAGTAAAGAGTGTAGGATCGGCCTTTCCGACTTTGAATCCATTTGCAATAAGAAAATCTCTAAGGCATTCATACCATGCTCTTGGGGCTTGCTTGAGCCCATAAAGCGCCTTAGAGAGCTTATAGACATGGTTAGGATACTTACTGTCTTCAAAGCCGGGAGGTTGCTCAACATAGACTTCTTCCTTGATTGGTCCATTGAGGAAGGCACTTTTCACGTCCATTTGATAAAGCTTAAAGCCATGGTAAGTAGCATAGGCTAATAATATGCGAATTGACTCAAGCCTAGCTACGGGTGCATAGGTTTCACCGAAATCCAAACCTTCGACTTGGGAGTATCCCTTGGCCACAAGTCGAGCTTTGTTCCTTGTTACCACACCATGCTCGTCTTGCTTGTTGCGGAAGACCCATTTGGTTCCTACAACATTTTGGTTAGGACGTGGAACTAAATGCCATACCTTATTTCTAGTGAAGTTGTTGAGCTCCTCTTGCATTGCCACCACCCAATCCGAATCTTGGAGTGCTTCCTCTACCCTGTGTGGCTCAATAGAGGAAACAAACGAGTAATGTTCACAAAAATGTGCAACACGAGATCGAGTAGTTACCCCCTTATGAATGTCGCCGAGGATGGTGTCGACGAGGTGATCTCGTTGGATTGCTTGGTGGACTCTTGGGTGTGGCAGTCTTGGTTCCTCATCCTCCTTGTCTTCCTCATTTGCATCTCCCCCTTGATCTATGCCGTCATCTTGAGGTGGCTCATTTGATTGATCTTCTTCTTCATCAATTTGAGCTTCATCCTCGTTTTGTGTTGGTGGAGATGCTTGCGTGGAAGAGGATGGTTGATCTTGTGCATTTGGAGGCTCTTCGGATTCCTTAGGACACACATCCCCAATGGACATGTTCTTTAGCGCGATGCATGGAGCCTCTTCTTCACCTATCTCATCAAGATCAACTTGCTCTACTTGAGAGCCATTAGTCTCATCAAACACAACGTCACATGAGACTTCAACTAGTCCAGTGGACTTGTTAAAGACCCTATATGCCCTTGTGTTTGAGTCATAACCAAGTAAAAAGCCTTCTACAGTCTTAGGAGCAAATTTAGATTTTATACCTCTTTTAACTAGAATAAAGCATTTGCTACCAAAGACTCTAAAATATGAAATGTTGGGCTTTTTACCGGTTAGGAGTTCATATGATGTCTTCTTGAGGATTCGGTGTAGATATAACCGGTTGATGGCGTAGCAAGCGGTGTTGACCGCCTCTGCCCAAAACCGATCCGAAGTCTTGTATTCATCAAGCATGGTTCTAGCCATGTCCAATAGAGTTCGATTCTTCCTCTCCACTACACCATTTTGTTGTGGCGTGTAGGGAGAAGAGAACTCATGCTTGATGCCCTCCTCCTCAAGGAAGCCTTCGATTTGAGAGTTCTTGAACTCCGTTCCGTTGTCGCTTCTTATTTTCTTGATCCTTAAGCCGAACTCATTTTGAGCCCGTCTCAAGAATCCCTTTAAGGTCTCTTGAGTTTGAGATTTTTCCTGTAAAAAGAATACCCAAGTGAAGCGAGAATAATCATCCACAATAACTAGACAGTACTTACTCCCGCCGATGCTTATGTAAGCGATCGGGCCGAATAGATCCATGTGCAGGAGCTCCAGTGGCCTGTCGGTCGTCATGATGTTCTTGTGTGGATGATGGGTTCCAACTTGCTTTCCTGCTTGGCATGCGCTACAAATCCTGTCTTTCTCAAAATGAACATTTGTTAGTCCTAAAATGTGTTCTCCCTTTAGAAGCTTGTGAAGATTCTTCATCCCAACATGAGCTAGTCGGCGGTGCCAGAGCCAACCCATGTTAGTCTTAGCAATTAAGCATGTGTCGAGTTCAGCTCTATCAAAATCTACTAAGTATAGCTGACCCTCTAACACACCCTTAAATGCTATTGAATCATCACTTCTTCTAAAGACAGTGACACCAATATCAGTAAAGAGACAGTTGTAGCCCATTTGACATAATTGGGAAACAGAAAGCAAGTTGTAATCTAAAGAATCAACAAGAAAAACATTGGAAATGGAATGGTCAGGAGATATAGCAATTTTACCCAAACCTTTGACCAAACCTTGATTTCCATCCCCGAATGTGATCGCTCTTTGGGGATCTTGGTTTTTCTCATATGAGGAGAACATCTTTTTCTCCCCAGTCATGTGGTTTGTGCACCCGCTGTCGAGTATCCAACTTGAGCCCCCGGATGCATAAACCTACAAAACAAGTTTAGTTCTTGACTTTAGGTACCCAAATGGTTTTGGGTCCTTTGGCATTAGACACAAGAACTTTGGGTACCCAAACACAAGTCTTTGACCCCTTGTGCTTGCCCCCAACATATTTGGCAACTACTTTGCCGGATTTGTTAGTTAAAACATAAGATGCATCAAAAGTCTTAAATGAAATGCTATGTTCATTTGATGCAATAGGAATTTTCTTCTTAGGCAACTTGGCACGGGTTGGTTGCCTAGAGCTAGATGTCTCACTCTTATACATAAAAGCATGGTTAGAACCAGAGTGAGACTTCCTAGAATGAATTTTCCTAATTTTGTCCTCGGGATAACCGGCAGGGTATAAAATGTAACCCTCGTTATCCTGAGGCATGGGAGCCTTGCCCTTAACAAAATTGGACAATCTTTTAGGAGGGGCACTAAGTTTGACATTGTCTTCCCTTTGGAAGCCAATACCATCCTTAATGCCCGGGCGTCTCCCATTGTAGAGCATACTTCTAGCAAATTTAAATTTTTCATTCTCTAAGTTATGCTCGGCAATTTTAGCATCTAATTTAGCTATATGATCATTTTGTTGTTTAATTAAGGCCATGTGATCATGTATAGCATCAATGTTAATATCTCTACATCTAGTGCAAATAGAAGTGTGCTCAACGGTAGATGTAGAGGGTTTGCAAGATTTTAGTTCTACAACCTTAGCATGCAATATTTCATTTTTACTTCTAAGGTTGGAAATTGTAACATTGCAAACATCTAGTTCTTTAGCCTTAGCAATTAAATTTTCATTTTCTACTCTAAGGCTAGCAAGAGAAATGTTCAATTCTTCAATCCTAGTAAGCAAATCATCATTATTATCTCTAGGGTTGGGAATTGAAACATTGCAAACATGAGAATCAACCTTAGCTAACAAATTAGCATTTTCATTTCTAAGGTTGTCTATTGTTTCATGGCAAGTGCTTAGCTCACTAGATAATTTTTGACATTTTTCAATTTCTAGAGCATAAGCATTTTTAACCTTAACATGCTTCTTATTTTCTTTAATAAGGAAGTCCTCTTGGGTGTCCAAGAGATCATCCTTTTCATGGATGGCACTAATCAATTCATTAAGCTTTTCCTTTTGTTGCATGTTGAGGTTGGCAAAAAGAGTACGTAAATTATCTTCCTCATCACTAGCATTATCATCACTAGAGGATTCATATTTAGTGGAGGATTTAGATTTAACCTTCTTTTTGCCGTCCTTTGCCATGAGGCACTTGCGGCCGACGTTGGGGAAGAGAAGTCCCTTGGTGACGGCGATGTTGGCGGCGTCCTCGTCGGAGGAGGAGTCGCTTGAGCTTTCGTCAGAGTCCCACTCCCGACAAACATGGGCATCGCCGCCCTTCTTCTTGTAGTACCTCTTCTTCTCCTTTCTTCTCCCTTTCTTGTCGTCGCCCCTGTCACTATCACTTGATAATGGACATTTAGCAATAAAATGACCGGGCTTACCACACTTGTAGCAAACTTTCTTGGAGCGGGACTTGTAGTCTTTCCCTCTCCTTTGCTTGAGGATTTGGCGGAAGCTCTTGATGACGAGCGCCATTTCCTCATTGTCAAGCTTGGAGGCGTCTATTGGTTGTCGACTTGGGGTAGACTCCTCCTTCTTTTCTTCTGTTGCCTTGAATGCGACGGGTTGAGCTTCGGATGTAGATGGATCATCAAGCTCGTTGATCTTCCTCGAGCCTTCGATCATGCACTCAAAACTTACAAAATGCCCGATTACTTCCTCGGGGGTCATTTTAGTATATCTAGGATTACCACGAATTAATTGAACTTGAGTAGGGTTAAGGAAAATAAGAGATCTTAGAATAACCTTAACCACTTCATGGTCATCCCACTTTACGCTCCCGAGGTTGCGCACTTGGTTCACCAAGGTCTTGAGCCGGTTGTACATGTGTTGTGGCTCCTCCCCTTTGCGAAGCCGGAACCGACCGAGCTCCCCCTCGATCGTTTCCCGCTTGGTGATCTTGGTGAGCTCATCTCCCTCGTGCGCGGTTTTGAGCACATCCCAAACCTCCTTGGCGCTCTTCAACCCTTGCACTTTGTTATACTCCTCTCTACTTAAAGAGGCAAGGAGTATCGTTGTCGCTTGAGAGTTGAAGTGCTCGATTTGGGCCACCTCATCCTCGTCATAGTCTTTATCCCCTACCGACGGTACCTGTGCACCAAACTCAACAACATCCCATATACTTTTGTGGAGTGATGTTAGATGAAATCGCATTAAATCACTCCACCTAGCATAATCTTCACCATCAAAAGTTGGTGGTTTGCCTAATGGGACGGAAAGTAGAGGTGCATGTTTAGAAATGCGAGAATAGTGTAGGGGAATCTTACTAAACTTCTTACGCTCTTGGCGTTTAGAAGTTACGGAGGGCGCATCGGAGTCGGAGGTCGATGTTGATGAAGTGTCGGTCTCGTAGTAGACCACTTTCCTCATCCTCTTTTGCTTGTCCCCGCTTCGATGCGGCTTGTGGGAAGAAGATTTTTCCTTCTTCTCTTTGTGGTGAGAAGAAGATTTCTTCTCCTTCCCTTTGTTGGAGGAGCTCTTCTTCTTCTCCCTCCTTTTGGTGTGGGACTCTTCCGATGAAGTGCTCCCGTGACTTGTAGTGGGCTTTTCGCCGGTCTCCATCTCCTTCTTGGCGTGATCTCCCGACATCACTTCGAGCGGTTAGGCTCTAATGAAGCACCGGCCTTTGATACCAATTGAAAGTCGCCTAGAGGGGGGTGAATAGGGCGAAACTGAAATTTACAAATATAAACACAACTACAAGGCGGGTTAGCGTTAGTAATAAAGAAACGAGTCCGCGAGAGAGGGTGAAAAACAAATCCCAAGCGAATAAGCAAGTGAGACACAGAGATTTGTTTTACCGAGGTTCGGTTCTCTCAAACCTACTCCCCGTTGAGGAGGCCACAAAGGCCGGGTCTCTTTCAACCCTTCCCTCTCTCAAACGATCCCTCGGATCGAGTGAGCTTTCTTTTCTCAATCACTTGGAACACAAAGTTCCCACAAGGACCACCACAAGTTTGGTGTCTCTTGCCTCAATTACAAGTGAGTTTGATTGCAAAGAAAGGATCAAGAAAGAAGAAAGCAATCCAAGCGCAAGAGCTCGAAAGAACACAAGCAAATCACTCTCTCTAATCACTATGGCGTTGTGTGGAATTTGGAGAGGATTTGATCTCTTTGGTGTGTCTAGAATTGAATGCTAGAGCTCTTGTAGTAGTTGAGAAGTGGAAAACTTGGATGCAATGAATGGTGGGGTGGTTGGGGTATTTATAGCCCCAACCACCAAAAGTGGCCGTTGGGAGGCTGTCTGCTCGATGGCGCACCGGACAGTCCGGTGCACACCGGACATGTCCGGTGCCCCCGCCACGTCATCACTGCCGTTGGATTCTGACCGTTGGAGCTTCTGACTTGTGGGCCCGCCTGGGTGTCCGGTGCACACCGGACATGCACTGTTCCTTGTCCGGTGTGCCAGTATGGGCGCGCCTGACTTCTGCGCGCGCAGGGCGCGCATTAATTGCGCTGCAGGTAGCCGTGGCGCCGGATAGCCGTTGCTCCGGAGTTGCACCGGACAGTCCGGTGCACACCGGACAGTCCGGTGAATTATAGCGGACTAGCCGTTGGAGTTTCCCGAAGCTGGCGAGTTCCTGAGGTCGCTCCTCCTTGGCGCACCGGACACTGTCCGGTGTACACCGGACAGTCCGGTGAATTATAGCGCGAGTGCCTCTGGAAATTCCCGAAGGTGACGAGTTCGAGTTGGAGTCCTCTGGTGCACCGGACACTGTCCGGTGGTGCACCGGACACTGTCCGGTGTACACCGGACAGTCCGGTGCTCCCAGACCAGAGGGCCTTCGGTTGCCACTTTGCTCCTTTGTTGAATCCAAAACTTGGTCTTTTTATTGGCTGAGTGTGAACCTTTTACACCTGTATAATCTATACACTTGGGCAAACTAGTTAGTCCAATTGTTTGTGTTGGGCAATTCAACCACCAAAATCAATTAGGGACTAGGTGTAAGCCTAATTCCCTTTCAATACCCCCGCACTATACCCTAATGGGACATGCTGAAAACATTGTTGCTCTAATCCATTGTGTTGTTAAGCATCAAAGCATTCTCGTTTTCCCACTACTTGGACCCGCTCTGCCACGTGTCAGTGAGTTCCAACACAAGCCTCCTCAATTTGATGGGGAAGATTATTCTTGGTGCAGCCATAAAATGTGTAGTCATCTTGTTTCACTTCATCCTTGCATTTGGGATATTGTAGAGAATGGAATGAACATACTTTATGTAGATGATGAAAATTATAATGAGGTGGAAGTATATGAATTGATTCATAGAAATGACCAAGCTACTATTGTCTTGTTAGCCACCTTATGCAGGGAAGTGTATAACAAGGTAAATTGCCTGAAGAATGCCAAAGAAATGTTGGATACATTGAGTATTGTGCACGAGGGGAACTTGATGACCAAAATCACCAAGATGGAGGTAATTGAGGGTGAACATGGGAGGTTCGCCATGAAGAGGAGCGAAGGGCCACAAGAGATGTACAGCAGGCTCAAGTCTCTGGTGGACCAAGCGTGGAACTACAAGAGCAAGAGATGGACGGGTCATGAAGTCATCTAACTCATGCTCAAATCATTTATTGTTTTCGATGCTAACCTTGTTTCATTAGTCCATGAGAACCCTAAGGTACACCAAGATGAGTCCCGAGGAGATGCTGGGTAAGTTTGTTAGCCAACAAGAGCCTCCCCTCCACCAAGCCGCAATATGTTCAAAGTGACAAACGACAAGGAGGCGCTCCCCAGCAAGGTGGCGCAAGTTGAGGCATCCTACCTCAACGATGAGGAGATGACACTTGTCATCAAGCTCTTTAAGAACGCACTAAAGGGGCGCAAGGACTACTCCAATAAGAACAAATCAAAGGGGAAGTACGCCTGCTTCAAGTGCGGTAAAACTAATCACTTTATAGCAAATTGTCCTCATAATGATGACCAGTAAAAGGACAAAAGGGGAAGAAGGTCGAGAAGAAGAAATTTTACAAGAAGAAGGGTGAGGCGCACATATGCAAGGAATGTGATTTAGACTGCTCATCATTTGACTCTAACAACGAGGGGCTCGCTGTTGCCGCCTTTGACAAGTCCTCTCTCTTCCCCAATGAGTGTCATACTTGCCTGATGGCAAAGGATATGAAGGTATTCTCTAGATCCACTCCCAAGTATACTTCCTCTAGTGATGACGAAGAAGATTATAGCAAATTGTTTAAGGGGCTTGGTAGGTCTAAATTTGGGGAAATTAATGAATTAATTGATGCCATTAATGAGAAGGATAGACTCCTTGAAAAGCAAGAGGATTTACTTTATGATGAGCATGATAAGTTTGTTAATGCAGAAAAAAGCTAAACTAAAATAAATGAATTATTTTCTAAGGAGTTGTTTGATTCTCATTCTCACATTGCCTGTCTTATGTCTGCAAATGATGAATTAAATGCTAAGATAAACAAACTGAATGAATGTTCTGCATCTGCTTCCACTGTTGAGCATGTATATATTTGTGTTAGATGTAAGTATTTTGATATTGATGCTTGTCATGCCCATTTTTCTACCATTGTCAGCTTGAATGATGATATTACTAAATTGAATGCTCAACTTAAAACTTGTAATGATGAACTTGAGAAATTAAAATTTGCTAGGGGAGCCTACACATGTGGTAGGCTTCCCTAAATTAAGGATGGTGCTGGCTTCCAAAGGGGAGCAAACACCAAAAAGAGCCATGAGGTCCCCAAATTTGTTAAGAAAAATGGGAAGGCACCTATGGCTAAGGTTGTTCATTCTAGTGCTAAGGTTAATGTTTCTCATACTAGAAATGCTAAGAATGATCATTCTATTCATGATGTTGCTTGTGTTGATCTTTTTGTTTATGTTGTTCGTCATGTTGTATATGTGCCTCATGCCATGATTGCTAGTTCTAGTACATCTTTTTCTCATGGTAGGACTAGGTGCAATGTTCATCATGTTAATAATGTTAATGTACCTAAAAAGAAGATTGCATCAACTGGACTTTCTATTTCATATTGCACTTTTGATGCATTCTATGTTCCTTATTGCAAATCTGGCAAAGTAGTTGCTTCTCATGTGGGGTCCATGCACAAAAATGGTAAGACTTGTGTTTGGGTACCAAAGACTTATATGACTAACCTAACAGGACCCAACTCTAGTTGAGTACCTAAAGCCCTAGCCTAAAACTTGTTTTGTAGGTTCTGCATCTAGGGGCACAATCTAGGTCATTGATAGCGGATGCACAAACCACATGATAGGGGAGAAGCGCATGTTCTCTTCCTACATCAAGAACAAGGATTCCTAGGACGCAATCATATTTGGAGACGGGAATCAAGGCAAGGTAAAGAGGTTAGGTAAAATTGTTGTCACCACTAAGCACTCTGTTGGGAACCTTCCTCTTCTGAAGGTCCTCAAAAACATGACTAATCATTTGCTTCCAGTATAATATTGATTATTACAGGGAACTTTGGTTCATGATGGTAGCCTTCTCCCAAGTCGAAGGAATACAAGACGAAGGTATGGCCTGAAGATGATAAAGATGAATGTCGAAGCTATAGCCGAAGAGTCACAACTTCGGTTTAAATTGATGGCGAAAACCAAGCATGGAGCCGAGCCGAAGAGGAAAAGACTAGCTAGTCCCTAATGATTTATGTTACAGTGATGAGTAAATGTTAAGGTTATACATGTAATTTTACCCAGGTGTGTCCTGTGCCTATAAATAGGTAAACAGTACCACCATATTGTTCACGCTAAATTGTAATCGCTCTCGCATCAACACCTTCGGACATGCCCATGTGCGTATTATGAAATACATGTGCATGAGCCAATAGATTACATTCATTGTCTTTATATATTCTAATTCTTATGAATCATGAAGGCATGTCCTTCATGACCTTCGTCGGAAGATTATTATATCTGAGGGGGATAATACTTTGGAGGACGAAGGTCTTTTAACCTTTAACAATTGTGTTGCCTTGTTCTTGATTCATAGCATTTGAGAACAAGTAACCAACACACTCAATTTCCAATGTTCTCTTGGTGGACTCTTTAGATTATAATGTGCTTTCCGTTAGTCCACTTTTCTTGATTGGTTGTAATTGTTTATTCACTAATGTTGACATGATGGTCTTTCAATCAAGTGATAGTTTAGTTGCATTTATAGGTGTATTAAAGGGAAAGCTTTATCTAGTAGATTTTTTGAACGATATCACTGAATTTGATGCATGTTTACTTGCAAAGACTAACATGGGTTGGCTATGGCATCGTCGCCTAGCACATGTTGGGATGAAGAACCTTCACAAGCATCTAAAGTGCGAGCATGTTTTAGGACTAACAAATGCCTGTTTTGAGAAAGACAAACCTTGTGCAGATTGCTAATTAGGAAAGCAGGTTGGAGGAAGTCACCATCTAAAGAACATGATGACAACGTCAAGACCATTGGAGCTTCTTCACATGGATCTCTTTAGCCCCATTGTTTATTTTAGCATTAGGGGAAGTAAGTATGGTCTTGTTATAGTTGATGATTATATTCACTTCACTTGGGTATTCTTTTTGTAGGATTAAAGGGAAACCCAAGGGACTCTCAATCGATTCTTGAGGCAAGCTCAAAATGAGATTGTGTAATATCCCAAAAAAAATGTTGACCAAAAGTTAATCTCTGGTGCGTGGATGAGGTAAAGGGTTGTGGGCCATTGGATGCAAAGATAGAAGTCATCTGAGGCGTCGTTTCTTTCTCCCACAAAAACCCTAGGTGGCCACCCCTTTTTTCCCCTTCACCCCCCCTCTTGGCCGCCACCCCCTTTTTCTCCCCCTTGGCTGGACGCCCCCTCCCCCTATGGCAGCCATCCTCCATTGCTTCCTCCCCCAAGATCTCCCCCTACGCAGCAAGGATCGAGAAAAGGAGGGGCACGTTGAATTGAAGAGGAAGAGAGGATCAAGGAGATGTTCTTCCCCATCTCCTCTTGAAGATTTCTTGGGGAAACCCTAGGTATGGATGAGATCCTTGTTCCTCCCTGTAATTATAGGCTTTTGGAGGTTGTGGATCATGGGAATTAAAGGATTAGAGGTTGGATTTGATGTGGGGTTAGGTTTTGATCTCGAATTTAGTTTTCTGCAGAATGGCAGATTCGACAGTTTCTGTTCATGCCAGTTTTCCGTGGTCTTAGTGGCCTCAAAAAAATAAAAAGTCTATGTATGAGTCGTAGATAATTTGTAGATCTTTCCGTGGCCGCGAAGAACACCTCAATCGGACATCCGACCAGAAAGTTATTGCAGTTTTACTATAGCAGTTTTTCAGTCTCATAATTCTGTGCAGAATCTGTTCTCTTAAGATTTAGGCAATTTTATCAACAGAATTAAACTGTGGGTTGGTAAAAGAAGTTGTAGATAATTTTATAAGCTTTCCAGATTGTTAAAGAGTGCATTCATATGATTTGTGAAACTCCAGTTATGTTTGTTTTACTGTGGCTGTTCCTGTTTACCTGACAAAAATGAGTGGGTCTGTTCACTGGTGGGTTTCATCTAGTAAATGGCCGAATTGGCTCTTCCAACTATGGAGACTTTTGTAGAGGGATAAAAGTTCTTACTTCCAGCAGAATTTCATAATTTTTGGTTCAGCAGTTTTGGAGATATCGAATTTTAAAGTTAACCATACTGCTGTCTAAAACAGATTCAGTCAGTTATCTTGTCAGATGTTTTAGAACTTGTAGATGGCAGAATTTAATTATCTATTGAATACTGAAGTTGTAGAGTATTTTGTGTAGATACTCCTAGAGTATTTGTTTGATATCACCGCTGTTTTAATTTTAAAGATACAAAATTAACAAACAGCGTTGCTGCTGTATGGCATGTGGTTCAGGGTGGGAGTCTTTCCACTGGGTCTTGGTTTCAAGTGTAGGAGTGTTTTGTTGATTGATGGCAAATGTTTGTGAAATATTTGTACTAAGTTTTATGCCCACTAGCAGGTGGCTACACTCCAGATCATGTCTAGTACATTTCTTCTTCTTCGATGAAGGCAAGTGAATGTAGCGGTGGTTGCTTCCGTTCTGACCTGTTATTTCTATCGCCTACACTCTAATATTCAGAAGTATCAGATTCTTTCATAATTGGACTCTATGGTGATGCTTTACTTGCTTGCATTATACTGATGCTCAATCATATATTGATGATGATTATGATTTGAGTATGACTCATGAGATTAATTCACACCCCTGAAGGTAAATGAAGTATTATTTGAGGTTGGTATTGTATCTGAAGGTAAATGAAGTATTATTTGAGGTTTGTGTTGTATCTGAAGGAAGTGAAGTTTATTGATAAATGTAGCATGCCATATACATTGCATGACTCATTTGCATATGAAGTTTTGTCGTGACCTATGGTCCGACCGTACCGGTACAACTTAGCATCGTACGTTGCCCGAGAAGGGGTACGATGCGGCTTCATACCCTTAGAGGTATGAAGGCAGAGGACATATGCATTGCATTCATATGCATTCATTGAAGTGATATTTGCAGATGATGTGGTTTTATACCCCCAGAGGTATGAAGATAGAGTACCTACACATTGCATTCCTATGCATACATTGAAGTGATATTTGCAGGTATTGTTGACGCAGGGAAGTGTTATAGAACCTATTGTGGTTGTTCGAGGAAATGAGATGGTATTGGTTATAGTGGGACTACTGAGTTCTATATCTACAAGCATTTCTGATTTTTAATTGTGACTCTTTTAAAATGTTGATGAATTCAATTTGTGGTTTAAATATCTCGTCAGAACAATTAGCTTGCTGAGATGTTTCATCTCACTCTTGCATTACTCAATGCAGGTGCTTGTTGCTCATCAAGGGGAGTGGGAAGTAGCAGCACATCCACCTTCATTCTCATAATAATGCTGCCCAGACGCAGCCATGATTTAATTAGAAACTTCTTGTCAAAGGATGTTTGTTTTTAACTAGTCGTGCGCACTGATTAATTCAGTTCATGTTGTTATGGTTGTCTTCCCATTGCTAGCAGATTATTAATGTCTTATATGTTTTCTTATCATGATATCTATTTATACTTTGTTGCTTTCCCCGTTTATGCAATTTTCAAAGGAGATGCTGTCGAAATTTTATATATGAATATTAGATGTGTAGTTTAGTAGCATTCTGGGGTGTTTGTGGATCCCGGGGTGTTATAGTTGGTATCAAAGCATAGGCTTTAGATTCTTGGCAATTTGAAGATAAATTTGACACACTTGCACATATAGGAAGGGTATGGGTTCAAATATCTTTGATATATATTAATGTCTTTGGAGTGCAGATGACAATAGTTTCACCCCTCCCTATTCCTTTACGGTGATGTGGTAAGTTGTTTATGGCTTAATGCTTGATATAATTTATTTCTGAAATTTTGATATTGTTTTATTAATGCGGTAGATATCGCTGGTCATTGGTGAGAATAAAGTTATTATTATGCTTGTGATATACAAGTATGCCTATGTTGTTTTCACCATGTTTTTCATGGTTGAGTTTTATTACAATAATATTGTTATATATGCTTGATTGTGGATGTTTCTAAGAGGAGTGTGAATTGCGTGTTTTGGGGTACAAGGTAATCATCAATTTGAATTTAAGTTGTTGAGCGGTTGGTGGATAGCTCCAACTATCATTGCAAAGAATGATTGTTTATGTTGAGAAACCAGTTTTGAAAGAAATGAATATTGGTACTTTATATGGATTTTTGGGGGAAGTCTTTTCATAGCCAGAATGGCTTACATGTCTCTCTCATATTGTGTGTTTTAGTTGCCACAAAGCCTAGATGTGGTTTAAAGTGGTTGCCTGTTAGTCATACTAATTGTAGAATAAATCTTTGATTCTCTTGATCCATTGATTATGTATTGATACATTGAGGATCTGATGGTTCCCTTTTCGATGCATGCTTGTGGAGCCATTTTTTTTAGACCACCTATCTATTGGTTTGAAGGAAGTCCTTGCCTAGCCTAGAGTTGGTTGGGTGTGGCTAGTCACCTATTCCTAGATCATGTGGTGTTTACATCAGCTTAATATGTTTGTCAAATGTGTGAAGGATTAGGGGTTATTATTATTGACTTTGTTTTTTTTTCTCGAAAGCGCAGGGGAACTGCGCCTTAAATATATTAAGAAGGAGATAATAAGGTCTAAAATAGACCACAGATTACAGCAATGACTCCTTACGGAGGCCAGTAACGCACATAAGCGAAAGAATCCATGGAAACCGGACTCAAAAACACTACTAGAGATGAGGGGCTGCCAAAAAGGAGAGACCCTTGGCCCCAGCTAATTCCCAAAGACGTCTCTCGTCGTCTGCCTGCCGAAGGATAGATGGGAGACTGGGAGCTTGACCATCAAACACACATCTATTACGGTGATTCCAGATCATCCAGGCCCCCAAAGAGATCAGAGAGCTCAATCCGTTCTTGGTCATTCCATGAACTGTTTCAGAAGCTGTCTCCCACCATTCCAGAAAGGATGTTAGGCCCGGTTGGGGAGCAAGGTTATCCAACCCAAATTTTCTAAGCAGATTATACCAGAAACTCCTTGCAAACACACATGAGACCAGTAGGTGGTTAATGGATTCAGGTTCTTGGTCACATAATGGACAGGTGCTTGGATGAATGAGCCCCCTTTTTTCCAATCTGTCAGCAGTCCAGCACCTGTTATGAGCCACCAGCCAGAGGAAGAAACGACATTTTGCTGGAGCCCAAGTTTTCCAAACCCGCTTATAGTGGCCAAATGAGCATGAACCCAGGAAGAGGCCCTTGTAAGCTGTTTTAGCTGAATACTTTCCATCTGGGGCTACACTAAAGATATGCCTGTCTTCAGTGAGGGGGTGTAGCTCAATTTCAGAGAGACAATCCTAGAGCTTTAAATAATCCGCCAAAACTCCAACAGTGAGACTACCTCTAATGTCAGATATCCATCTTCTGTTTAGCAATGCCTCATGGACTGTTCTACTTTTTGCTATCCTCTTTGGGATTATAGAATGCAGACTAGGGGCAATGGTCGAGATGCTTTTACCCTGCAGCCAATTATCAGACCAGAAAAGGGTACTATACCCATTTCCAACCTCAGAGATCAGGACCTTACTGAAGAAAGCTCTGGCTTTACTTGACTTTGTATGTCTGGTACTTTGAGTGCATCGTATGATAGAATGAAATGTAAGTTTCTGAACTACAGTAGATGAAGACTTATATTATGTGTAGGTTATCCTTACTAGTTGGATATTTTTCTTAGTTGAGATGTTGAATGAAGTATAGTGACATGGGTTAAGCAAGTATTGTGTTGTTGTTGGGCTATCAGTGCTCTATGTAGAGTTTTTGGCATTTCTTCGATGAACTATGCCGCATAAGATGTTATTGACTTCTTTTGGCTTTATTGCTCCATTAGTTCTATAGATTTTCTCCCTTTTGGTGGGGTGCAAGGAATGTTAGATTACATGATTATATTTTCATGATGGCAAGAATAAGGTTTAGGAAGATTAGGAGTTTTGTTCCAATAGAACTACTTGTTTCATAGTGCTTTAAGGTGAGGTGTTTGATCTTCTTATACATTCGTCGGGTGTAGATGTTTCACCATTTAATTAAAATTAATGGTTGAAGTTGGTAAGGGTTGTGCTTGGTGCATATTACCCCTTCATAAAAGAGTGTTGTCTTAAGACATTGATGTTGATGTATAGCTGCATCCAAATTTGATGGTGTGAAATTGGAGTGTTGATTGCAACTATGACATGCTTTGAGCTTCATTACATGTTGTTTCATGCTTGATGTCAGGTCGTGTAGTTTCCTTAGACAATTAGTCCAAGGTAGAAGTTCTTGTGTTAATTAAGACCAATAATGGACCCATGTTTTGAATTGTGGTGCTATATGGGGTACCTTGGGTGTTTTGCTTGGAGTGGCCGAATTCGAGGTCGAATTCTTTTTAAGGGGGGTAGAGTGTAATATCCCAAAAAAAATGTTGACCAAAAGTTAATCTCTGGTGCGTGGATGAGGTAAAGGGTTGTGGGCCATTGGATGCAAAGATAGAAGTCATCTGAGGCGTCGTTTCTTTCTCCCACAAAAACCCTAGGTGGCCACCCCTTTTTTTCCCTTCACCCCCCCCCCCCCCCTCTTGGCCGCCACCCCCTTTTTCTCCCCCTTGGCTGGACGCCCCCTCCCCCTATGGCAGCCATCCTCCATTGCTTCCTCCCCCAAGATCTCCCCCTACGCAGCAAGGATCGAGAAAAGGAGGGGCACGTTGAATTGAAGAGGAAGAGAGGATCAAGGAGATGTTCTTCCCCATCTCCTCTTGAAGATTTCTTGGGGAAACCCTAGGTATGGATGAGATCCTTGTTCCTCCCTGTAATTATAGGCTTTTGGAGGTTGTGGATCATGGGAATTAAAGGATTAGAGGTTGGATTTGATGTGGGGTTAGGTTTTGATCTCGAATTTAGTTTTCTGCAGAATGGCAGATTCGACAGTTTCTGTTCATGCCAGTTTTCCGTGGTCTTAGTGGCCTCAAAAAAATAAAAAGTCTATGTATGAGTCGTAGATAATTTGTAGATCTTTCCGTGGCCGCGAAGAACACCTCAATCGGACATCCGACCAGAAAGTTATTGCAGTTTTACTATAGCAGTTTTTCAGTCTCATAATTCTGTGCAGAATCTGTTCTCTTAAGATTTAGGCAATTTTATCAACAGAATTAAACTGTGGGTTGGTAAAAGAAGTTGTAGATAATTTTATAAGCTTTCCAGATTGTTAAAGAGTGCATTCATATGATTTGTGAAACTCCAGTTATGTTTGTTTTACTGTGGCTGTTCCTGTTTACCTGACAAAAATGAGTGGGTCTGTTCACTGGTGGGTTTCATCTAGTAAATGGCCGAATTGGCTCTTCCAACTATGGAGACTTTTGTAGAGGGATACAAGTTCTTACTTCCAGCAGAATTTCATAATTTTTGGTTCAGCAGTTTTGGAGATATCGAATTTTAAAGTTAACCATACTGCTGTCTAAAACAGATTCAGTCAGTTATCTTGTCAGATGTTTTAGAACTTGTAGATGGCAGAATTTAATTATCTATTGAATACTGAAGTTGTAGAGTATTTTGTGTAGATACTCCTAGAGTATTTGTTTGATATCACCGCTGTTTTAATTTTAAAGATACAAAATTAACAAACAGCGTTGCTGCTGTATGGCATGTGGTTCAGGGTGGGAGTCTTTCCACTGGGTCTTGGTTTCAAGTGTAGGAGTGTTTTGTTGATTGATGGCAAATGTTTGTGAAATATTTGTACTAAGTTTTATGCCCACTAGCAGGTGGCTACACTCCAGATCATGTCTAGTACATTTCTTCTTCTTCGATGAAGGCAAGTGAATGTAGCGGTGGTTGCTTCCGTTCTGACCTGTTATTTCTATCGCCTACACTCTAATATTCAGAAGTATCAGATTCTTTCATAATTGGACTCTATGGTGATGCTTTACTTGCTTGCATTATACTGATGCTCAATCATATATTGATGATGATTATGATTTGAGTATGACTCATGAGATTAATTCACACCCCTGAAGGTAAATGAAGTATTATTTGAGGTTGGTATTGTATCTGAAGGTAAATGAAGTATTATTTGAGGTTTGTGTTGTATCTGAAGGAAGTGAAGTTTATTGATAAATGTAGCATGCCATATACATTGCATGACTCATTTGCATATGAAGTTTTGTCGTGACCTATGGTCCGACCGTACCGGTACAACTTAGCATCGTACGTTGCCCGAGAAGGGGTACGATGCGGCTTCATACCCTTAGAGGTATGAAGGCAGAGGACATATGCATTGCATTCATATGCATTCATTGAAGTGATATTTGCAGATGATGTGGTTTTATACCCCCAGAGGTATGAAGATAGAGTACCTACACATTGCATTCCTATGCATACATTGAAGTGATATTTGCAGGTATTGTTGACGCAGGGAAGTGTTATAGAACCTATTGTGGTTGTTCGAGGAAATGAGATGGTATTGGTTATAGTGGGACTACTGAGTTCTATATCTACAAGCATTTCTGATTTTTAATTGTGACTCTTTTAAAATGTTGATGAATTCAATTTGTGGTTTAAATATCTCGTCAGAACAATTAGCTTGCTGAGATGTTTCATCTCACTCTTGCATTACTCAATGCAGGTGCTTGTTGCTCATCAAGGGGAGTGGGAAGTAGCAGCACATCCACCTTCATTCTCATAATAATGCTGCCCAGACGCAGCCATGATTTAATTAGAAACTTCTTGTCAAAGGATGTTTGTTTTTAACTAGTCGTGCGCACTGATTAATTCAGTTCATGTTGTTATGGTTGTCTTCCCATTGCTAGCAGATTATTAATGTCTTATATGTTTTCTTATCATGATATCTATTTATACTTTGTTGCTTTCCCCGTTTATGCAATTTTCAAAGGAGATGCTGTCGAAATTTTATATATGAATATTAGATGTGTAGTTTAGTAGCATTCTGGGGTGTTTGTGGATCCCGGGGTGTTACAGATTGACTTGAGGATAAAGAAGATAAGAAGAGACAATGACACGAAGTTCAAGAACCTTCAAGTTAAAGAGTACCTTGAGGAGGAACACATCAAGCACGGGTTCTTCGCCCCTTACACACCACAACAAAATGGAGTGGTGGAAAGGAAGAACAGGACGCTCAATGACAAGTTGGTCTTCTTTGAGGCTGCGGCCTGCTTGAACCGTAGGAGAGAGGCCTGCGTGACGGAGGTGGCTAGGTCAACGGTGGCACAACACCTATAGGAGAGACTCTTCGAGGTGGATAGCTTCGGCGTAGTGATAGAGGCGCTGTGCTTGGGTGTCGATGGGGTGGCGTTGGGGGTCACGTGCTTGGGGTGACGGCTGCGTCAGGGATGGCCTGCTTAGAGGAGGCGACCTGCTTGGTGGTCTTCAGGAGGCGCCTCCACATGGGTTCCGTCCACCACCACTGGTGGACGAGTGATGCGGGCGTGAATGCGTGAATGGGTTTAGCGATTCGTTGTTGTGCTTGCAGGGATTGGACCGGACCGGACCGAGCTGGACCAAACTTAACCATTGGGATACGATGCATACTTTGAAGGAAATAGGTGATGCCTAAGAGGGGGTGAATTAATACTTCTAAAACTTTCACTAAACTAGGCCACAAATAAATCCCTAGAGCAAAACCTATGCAAATAATCAAACTAGAATGTGTAGACTAGGTTTTGTCTAAGTGTTGCTATCTCTACCGCAATGTTTAAGTTTCAATCCCAAACAATATAAATATAAAGACAAGATTGAAACTTAAATGCTTAATATAAATGCGAAAGCTAAAGAGCAAAGTAGAGATGTAAACTCTCGTGGATGACGCCAGTATTTTTACCGAGGTATCCGGAACCACGCAAGGTCCTGACTAATCTTCGTTGGTGCCCCTACACAAAGCGAAGCCCACGCGAGGGCCAAGCACCGTGGTTGAGTAACTCCGTAGAGAGCTGCGAGCCTTCTCCATGCGCAAGTGGTGCTCCACTTCTGGTTCCTCTCGAACGCTTCCTGTCATGTCCACTATCGAGCTTCCGGCCAAAAACGTCGTGGGCCTCGTTCCCTCCAGTACACGGTGGCGGCCGTGACACAAACACGGTTGTCACGATCTCGCAAGACTCTCGCCCCACTCGGTACAATTACAACAGCTCATGCAAGAACCAATGGGATGTGCGGTTTTTCTAAACTCACTCAACTAACTACGATTCACCTAGAGGAAGCGCTAAAGCGGTCTAACTAACCTAAGCACTTCACAAAGCACCTACGCTAATCACTGAGTGATTCTATTAAGCACTTGGGTGTATGAGCTCTTGGAAATGTCTATTATATGCCTTGGTATGTTGCTTGGGCTCCCACACCTTGGAATGGTTGGTTGGGGTGTATTTATAGCCTCCAACACAAAACTAGCCATTGGAGAAAAGTTTCTGCTCTCTGCGGCACACCGGACAGTGTGGTGGCGCACCAGACAGTCTGGTGCCCTATGTCCGGTGCGCCTAGCAATTGGACTGACACCACAGGTGACCATTGGAGCACATGATTTTTACACCGGACACTCCGAACATCACACCGGACAGTCTGGTGGTTTTCTCTCCATAGTGCCACCTAGAACTAGCCGTTGGGCTACTGTTCCTGGTGCATCGGACAGTCTGGTGCTCCAGACCAGACAGTCCGTCGTGGCAACACTTCCTTCGTTTCTTGGACTTCACCTGATCTTCATAATGTCTTCTTTTGAGGTGTTTATTTCCTCAATGCCTTGGTCCAAGTAACTTTAGCATCATGTGAACTACAAACACTAGCAAACACATTAGTCCACATGTTCTGTTGATCATCAAACACCAAAATGTATTGAGCCAAATGGCCCGGGGACCATTTTCCTTACAATCCCCCCCCCTTTGGTGATTGATGACAACACAACCAAAGCAAGCAAATATAACAAACATTTGAATGAAAATACTATAATCTACTTGTTAGGATGCATGTTTGTCCCCACAATGTGATAGTATGGACTTAAGCCTCCCCCTAACTTCATAATTCACTTACTTTCTATTTTAGACCTGTGATACCCAATTTTCTGAAAAGAAGTTGAAGTTTATTTTTCCTCTTTTCTTCCGTGTTCTATACTATTGGGGTTTGGAGTTTTAGGAGGCATACCTCAGTGAAGCAGTAGAACTTTTTTTGACTTGTACGCTGGGGTCGGGAGCACAGAAGTGAGAGCGGGTCTAGGCCATTGATCTCGATCCGATGGATGGGAGCCCACCCTTTTCCCCCACAACCCTAGCCGCCCCCTCCTCCCTCTTTTGTTTTGCAGCCCCCCCTCTTGTCCACCCTTTGGCCGCCCCCCTCCCTCTCCTTCTTCCCCAAGTTCTTGCAGCCGCCCCATCACATAACCCTAGCCCCCCCCATCTTCTCCTCTCCAAGCTGCAGCCCCTCCCCGCTTGGATCTCCTTCGTGTTGGTGCAAGCATTCAATTGGAGTTTTGGTAG
Source organism: Zea mays (assembly GCF_902167145.1). Lineage (NCBI taxonomy): Eukaryota > Viridiplantae > Streptophyta > Magnoliopsida > Poales > Poaceae > Zea > Zea mays. The sequence goes on along the minus strand of NC_050097.1, from coordinate 82,172,587 downwards.
GAAGAATAAGGAAGGAGGGAAGGAAGAACTCAAGGTGATCTTGTGGTTATCATTTTTTGTGTGATGCAATTCATTTGGTTATCCGTTCACCTATGCGATTTGGTAGAGATGTTGTCCAGAATTTTTGTTGGTGGACGAACAACAGTAGTATTAGTAGTTTCTGGGAATTTTGCAGGGGTAATTAGCGGTAATCACTGTGAAAATCATGTAGAGATTTGTCATATCTTTCCAAGGAGTACTTATGCGTTCGATTCGGAGGTATATTTTAGGAGATATCGCATTTTGAACTCAGCTAGGTTGCTATCCAAAAACTGAACGCAGGGTGTATCTTGTGGGCTGTTTGGGGCCATCTAAATGTTGGAATAATTATCTTTTGTATACAAAACATGTGGGGAATTTTATGTAGATGCTTCTGGAGTTTTTGTTTGATATCACTGCTGTTGGGGACTTGTTCTTAAATGCTATGAGATAAGAACAAGGCAACACAAAGTATTAACGGTTAAATACCTTCGTCCTTCAAAGCATTATGTCCCTTAGGATATAATGATCTTCAGACGAAGGTTATGAAGGACGTACCTTCATCATCTCAGTATTATAATAATGAAAGTAAAAGCATATGAAACATGGAAAATAACATGAATAATCATATGACATCATTAAGATATTTTTATTATATTAACATGAACAAATATGAATAATATTGAATTACCTTTGTACCTTCGGCTTGACAGAAGGTCAAAATTCAGGTGACGTGCGAGTGAATACAAGTCAGCGTGAACAGTACGGGGGTACTGTTCATCTATTTATAGGCACAGGACGCACCCTGTGTGGATTTACATTTGTCCTTTATAACAGATTACAATCATGATACAGATTAACATGGGCTAATTGGTCTTTTCATCTTTAAGTCGGTGCCACCATTCGTCTCAAGGCGTGTCACTATGCCGAAGCTCCCTGGATGGTAGCTTCGACTTTGCTTCTGTGTTGATCTTCCGAAGGTGTTTCTTCTTATGGGACCTTCGGCGACGAAGCAGACCCCCAACAGTAGCCCCTTCACGGTGCCAGATCGTTTTTCGTGACGAGCTCGACCCGTGAAAAATTCTCTTAGGCTTCGGAATGCCGAAGGTCCGAAAAACACCTTCCCTGAGCTCGTTGTCGAGAAACGATTAAATATTCCGAGTGCGAGGTGGTCCCACCATACGACGGGTACACGCAATCTGGTGATTCACCCTCTCACGCACTGTGGTCCACCGTTCAGTGGGTGCGGGCGACTGTTCAGCGTGTGCGAGCAGCTTGACGATTCACCTTCCCACCTGCAGCACTATATAAACAGATGGGTAGGTGTGAAGTTACCACAACATTTATTACTATTGCATTGTTGTGCTGCTGAAAATTTTGACCATAGCCGAAGCTTATTCATCGTATTCTCAATCAAAGCATCGTCTTGTTCTAGCTTCGTCATAAGAGGGAGCTTCGACAAAATTGCAAAAAGTCATCAACTTCGTCAAAAGCGTGAGAAATTCAGTATCAAATGGCCAGAGTGTGCTCAATAGCTAAAATTACGCGCGATGGAGAGGAGGCGGAAGCTGCTGAGACTGCCCCAATCTCTGAAGTAATGAGGCAATCGGGACTGGTTGTGACAGAGGATGCTTTCGAGGAAGGTGCACCTGCTGCCGAAGCTGAACAGGCTGACATTGAAGAGGGTAATGCTGATGAAGAAGAGATAGATTATAACACCGTCATGCCATCCAAACCTAGCCACTTGGACTTTGGAAAGTCTACTGTCTCTGAGGCTGACATGCCCTTGATGATAAAGCTAGGCTACTTCGGGGAAGCCGAGAAGAAGTTGATTCATTTTGGCGGGGAAGAAACCACTCCGAAGCCAGAAAGTGATGAAGTGGTAGTTTTCAGAAGTTTCTTCAAAACAGGATTAAGGTTTCCTTTGCATGAAATGATTGGGGATGTTTTGGAGGATTTCAAAATTTATCTTCATCAGCTGACTCCTAACGCCATCGTTAGGCTCAACGTCTTTATCTGGGCTCTCCGAAGTCAAGGAGTGGACCCGCTTGCCGAAGTTTTCTGCCGAGTGCTAGAGAGGATGGGCTACACGAGAATTTCGGCTGTTACAACTTTGCTTATCGCAAAGATATGAAGACCCCGGTGGTCAGCTATCGCACCAAATGGCCAACCGGCTGGAAGAATGAGTGGTTTTATGTTAAGGTTGATGAGAAGAAGGAGAAGATAGTTCAGAGCCCACTGGACCTAACCTTCGGGTTAACTAGGCCCCTATGCGACATGCTGCAAGGGTCACCATGCCGAGAAGTTGTGGGTGAATTCCGAGTTGTGTCTGAGCATATCGGTACTAGAGATTTGGTGCAGGAATACTTAGCCAATAGAGTATTTCTGACGTTAAAGGAATGGAATAGTCGAAGCTCAAAGGAGAAAAGAAAAAGAATGAACTTGTTCGACTGCCCTATCACTTCAAGTTCAAGAAACATTTCAAAGAGCCTTGCCAAGAATGGTTAGAAATGATTGAATCTATGTGCAATGAAATTTTGGGCAACTATACTAAGAAAGAAGATCAATTGATGACCGCGGCCTTCGGCACCCGACCGAAATGAAGGCTGAACCGAGTAATGGATGCCCTAAAATTTGAATACCCTGATTACGAACGGTTAAACAAGGGTGCCGAAGGGCCAAAGCGAAAAAGAGTTATCAGTGTTATGAAGAGGCAAGCTGCTAGAATGATAGAAGAAGATGAGAAAGCTTTGAAAAAGAAAAAATCCAACCCTGAGCCGAAGGTGGCTGTTCCGAAGAAAAGAAAAACTGCGGCTGCGAAGCAAAAAATAGCTGATATAGAGGAAGAAACTCCTTCAACGCCTCCTGCTGCTGACGTGGAGGAAATTTTAAAGGTAATGACCGAATCTTTACCTCTCAAGCTAAGTCCACTAGGGCCACAACTAATCAAGCTTTTATAGAAGGAGGAACCTGCGGCAATCAAGAAGCCTGCTGAAAAAAGGAGAAGGATTATTACTGTTATTGATGCTATTGAAGAAACGCCACCGCCGACCTCAGCGTCAAAAACACCAGCTGCCGAAGCTGCTCCCGCCAAAGCTACAACAGCCGAAGCTGCGGCGGCCGAAGCCACAAATCTTGAGGGTGTATTTTCTGATATTGATAAGATGATTTTGGATATGGCCACGGAAGAAACTACTACAGCTACCGAAGAGACCCTGGCCCCAGTGCCCGGGAAAGAGAAGGAGATTACCGAGGATACTTCGGAGGAAAAGGATTTTAGTTTTCAAAACATACTTGGTCAAAAGCTGTCCAAAGCTGAGAAGGAAGAGCTGAGGGATTACGCAATATCATGCGGCTATCAACCAGGAGCATTGCTCTTCGGTGGCGTTGACGAAGAGAGCTTAGGATGCCTCCGGGACCGGACTGGAGCGAAGGTTGTCAGCACTCTAGCGAAGAGTGTTGGTTGTCCGAAGCTTGAGGCCGACCTCAGCAGATACCGGCGGCAACATATCGCCGGTAGCTTGTTTTATTCTAATTTCAAGGTAAAGTTCTTACCTTAACTTTTTACTGTTTTCGAGATGAAGATAACTTCTGATGAAGGTTATTTTTCAGAGTCTACTTCTAAGTAAAACCTTGAGGATGCAACAAGACCTCGAGGACAAGAAAAATGAGATTATAATTGAGGGCTTAGAGGGCAAATTAAAGAACATGAAGTTGCTCTGGAAAAGAAGGATTTTGTGATTCAAACAATGGAGGGTTCGCTGGCAGAAGCCCAAGCCAAGATTGCTAGATTAAACAATGAACTCTCCACGAAATCAAAAGGCTTCGAACAAGAGAAGAAGGATTTTGATGCAAAGCTTGAGGCTGAAGTTGCAAAGAGTTCGAACTTGCAAAAGTCATTGAAGGAACTTCAAGATAAATGTCTGAACTTCGGCACTCGTTGCGTGCAACGATTGAAGCAGGTCTTCAACTCGGTTGGAGCCAGTTCTGAAAAGTTTAAACCTTCAGCTGAAGACCTGCCAGGCATCTTCGATCATATTGAAGGCGAAGTTAATGCTCTTGATGAAGTCATAGCTAGGCATGGTGACTTCTGCGCTCTGCTAGCTTCTTGTGGCACAGATGTTGCTTTTATGAAGGCTAGTTGCACGCACGGGAATATTGTAAACCGACCAAATTTTAGCTTATCACCAGCGGACTTGAATGACATCCCCGGCCTAGCCCGAAGCATTGGGAACATATTCGTAACTCAAATTTGGGCGAAGGGTGGACGAAGCTTGGCTGGTGACGAAGCTCGAAGTCACCTTAAGCCGGTAATAAACTCATACCTTTTGCTTACCTTTTCCTTGAAACTTGAATTTACCTTATAACGCTTTGTTATGTACAGGATGACGAAGCCGAGGAGTAATGAGCCGAAGCTTGGCGGATGATCCGAAGCTTAGCGGATGATGATGAAGCCGAAGACATTGCTGTGAAAAAACTCTAGAGAAACTCTTGAATTATCCTTGTAAAGAGTATTGTAATTTAAGAATCAGATACTACTCTGTAAATTTGTCCATACCTTGTAATATATTTTTACCTTTCCGTCCATGTATGAACTACTTTGATGTGGACGAAACTTGTATTTTTTGAGCCGAAGGCGAAAAACACCTTCCCTTCTTTTCGTACACAACGAAGCATAAATTTGCTTCCTTTCCTTTTGCTGAAGCCTTATCCTTAGAGCCGAAGCAACTGTCTGTATCTGTATGATATGATGATGATGATCCTATGTATGTCTAAATGAATGTATGTGAATGCAATGAATGATGTGATGTATTGTGCAAATGAATGTCCAGACACACGCTTACGAAGCCACATCAAAACTCCTCATTCCCATAGGAATGACTGAAATCTCTTTGTCGTTTATTTTTCGGCTGCACCGCTTACTTTTTGGTGAAAGTTCTGCATCCCCTTAGGAACGTCTTTTGAACTTCTTCGCCTTATATTTCGGTGGTATTTGGCTCTACATTCCCTTAGGAATGACTTTTGAGCAGAAAACTTACGCTGCGCTCCCTTAGGAACGACTTTTTGTAGCTTCGTCGTGCTCTGCATCCCCTTAGGGACGACTTTTGAGCCTCTCCCTGTTTTTTTTCTCTGCACTCGATGGTGCATGCTCAGATTTTACATTTTACATATTTTTGGGGGATTTTGCTCTCGTAGAGCTGGATAAGAAAGAAAAAATTACCAACTATGGCCCCATTAAAAACCTTTCTCCCCCTTTGCAAAGGAAAAGGGTGCCATAGGAAAAATGAAAAAGATTACATCAAGTTACACATAATATCGTCGAAGCTCATCCGCATTCCAAGATCTAGGAATGTCGTTACCGTTCATATCCTTTAATCTGTAAGAACCGGGTCTTGACGAAGATACCACCAGAAAGGGTCCTTCCCACTTCAGATGTAGCTTGCCTACTGTGTCTAGATTGGCCACTCTCTGAAGTACCAAATGCCATGGCTTAATGTTTTTCAGCCATACTTTTCTGTCACGCCATTTTATTGTTTTGGCTTGATATTTATTGATATTCTCCACAGCCTGAAGTCTGGTCCCTTCTATAGCATCTTTTGCCACAGAATAATCAGCTTTGTCCTCTGCCGAAGCTACTGTTCTAATTGACCCTGACTTAGCTTCTTCTGGGGTTATAGCTTCGTCACCAAACAATAACTTGAATGGTGTAAAACCTGTTGACCTTGATATAGTTGTATTGTGGCTCCACACCACTTTAATCAATTCTTTTGGCCACTTTCCTCTGGGTTGATTGAAGATTAACTTCATTATTCCCGTCATTATAATACCATTTGCTCTTTCGACTAACCTGTTTGACTCTGGGTGCCTGACTGATGCAAAATGAATCTTCGTGCCAATCTGGTCGCAGAAATCTTTGAAAGTTTCGGCATCAAACTGTGTTCCATTGTCCACAGTTATAGCCTTCGGCACGCCGAAGCGACAAATGATATTTTGCCAGAAGAATTTCTGGACTGTAACCGAAGTTATTGTAGCCAAAGGCTTTGCTTCAATCCACTTAGAAAAATATTCTATACCCACCACAACATATTTCAAATTTCCTTGTGCTGGTGGAAGTGGGCCTAACAAGTCCAGGCCCCATCTTTGGAATGGCCAGGTTGGTTGTATTAACTGAGTCAATGACAAAGGTTGTTTTTGGTCCCTTGCACATTTTTGACAATTTTCGCACTTTTGGACCAGATCTGCTGCATCCGAAGCTGCCTTTGGCCAGTAAAATCCCTATCTAAAAACCTTTCCCAGCAAAGGCCTAGACCCAATATGAGGTCCACACAATCTTGCATGTATCTCCTTCATTAATTCTATACCTTCAGTTCTGGATAAACACTTGAGAAGGGGGGAGCAAACTCCATGTTTTTATAATTCCTCTTCTATTATGATATATGGTCTTGTTCTTGCTTCTATTCTTTTATTATAAACTTCGTCGTCCAAGAGGCAGTTACCCTGGAGGAAAGATATGATTTCAGTCCTCCAATCTTCACTATGTACTGGAGAGATGGCGAGCACTGCTCTCTCCATGAGTTCAACTGAAGGTGCCTTTATTGTTTCAAAAAATACTTCCGAAGGTAGAGGGAGCCCCTGAGCCGCTGATTTGGCTAACAGATATGCATGCTCATTTTCGCCTCTTGGAATGTTCTTGATAGAGAAACCTTCGAAAGAAGCCTCCAACCTTCGAACTGTATCCAGATATTTTTCAAGTTTTGGATCTCTTGCCTTGCTACTTTTATCTACATGGCCAGAAATGACTTGAGAATCAGTTTTCAGAATAGCCCTTCTTATTCCCATTGCACTTAACTTCCGAAGCCCCAACAAGAGTGCTTCGTATTCGGCAATATTATTTGTACAACTAAAATCTAGCTTGGCTGCATAACATGTTCTGACTTTCGAAGGTGCTACTAGAACAACAGCTGCTCCTGCGCAGAAGGTTCCCCAAGAATCATCGCAGAACACTGTCCAAGCTTCGGCATCTTTATTTATCTCTTCTTCTTGAGCCCCTGGCGTCCAATCGGCGATGAAGTCTGCTAACGCCTAGGACTGAATTGAAGATCTATGCACATAATCAATGGTGAATTCATTAAGCTCTGCAGCCCATTTTCCAATTCTTCCAGTAGCCTCTCTGTTCCTCATGATGTCCTTTAGAGGTTTTGATGAAGGAACAATTATATGGTATGCTTGAAAATAATGTCGAAGCTTTCTGGAGGCCATTAACACAGCATATAATACCTTCTCCAATTCTGTGTAATTTTTCTTTGATGGACTTAAAACTTCAGAGACGAAGTATACTGGAGCTTGCTTTTTAGCCTGACCATCTAGCTTCTCCTGTACCAGTGCTACACTCACTGCAGAATACGAAGCTGCCACATATAAGAGCAATGGAGCCCGTGGCGCGGGTGGAGTTAATGTTGTTAAGTCAATCAAATATTGTTTTAACTCTTCAAAAGCTTTTTGTTGTGCTGGGCCCCATTGAAAGACTTCGGCTGACTTCAGTATTTCAAAAAATGACAAATTTCTTTCCGCTGATCTGGATATGAATCTGTTTAATGATGCTAGCCTTCCTGCCAGCCGTTGAGCCCCTTTCTTCGTGCTTGGTGGCTCCATCCGAAGGATAGCTTTGATCTTACTTGGGTTAGCTTCAATTCCTTTCGTTGATACCAGACAGCCAAGGAACTTGCCTTTCTTCACTCCAAAAACACATTTTTCTGGATTTAATTCCAGGCCAGCTTGCCTGAAATTGGCAAATGTTTCTTGCAAATCAGCAATGTGATTTTCTTGCTTCGTGCTTTTCACTATGATATCATCAACATAGGTCAGCATATTTCTGCCTATCTGGGAATGGAGGACCTTGGCTGTCATTCTGCTGAAGCTTCCTCCAGCATTCTTGAGCCCCTCAGGCATCCGTAGATAGCAATAGGTGCCACTTGGAGTTATGAAGCTAGTCTTCGGCTCATCTTCCTTCTTCATCCAGATTTGATGATAGCCTGAATAACAATCCAATAGACTCATGAGCTATGAAGAAGCTGCTGCATCTACAAGAGAATCTATTCTTGGTAGCGGGAATTCGTCTTTTGGGCATGCCTTGTTAAGATCTGTGAAGTCAATGCACATTCTCCATTTGCCATTGGCCTTCTTCACCATGACGGTATTGGCTAACCACTCTAGGTATTTTACCTCTCTGATAACACCAGCACTGAGAAGTCTTTTTCACTTCATTCCGAGCACCTTCGGCTTTATCATCACACATTTTCCAAAGCCTCTGCTTTCTTAGCCTGAAGGATGGGTCCACATTGAGTGAATGTTCAATGACATCTCTGTTGACACCGCAGAGATCATTGGCTGACCAAGCAAAGACATCTTTGTTGTTGAATAAAAATCTTATCAAAGTTTTCTCTTGTTCTTCAGATAGCTAAGACCCTAGCAGTACTTTTTGGTCTACTATGTCTTCACATAAAAGCATAGGCTTCGGCTGATCCGCCGAAGTAGCCTTCTCTCTTTTGTATTTGTACTGCTCATAGATTTCGGCTCCATCTATATTGTGAATTGCTTTTGAGTCTGTCCAATTTCCTTTGGCTTTTCTGGCAGCTTCTTGACTCCCACGAACAGCAATGGGGCCTTGTTCCGAAGGTATCTTCATGCATAGATATGCTGGATGAAGTATTGCTTCGAAAGCATTAAGTGTCCCACGACCAATGATTGCATTGTAAGGATATTCCATGTCAACAATGTCAAACACAACTTGTTCAGTCTTTGTGTTGTGAACAAAGCTGAAGGTTACCGGCATTGTGATTTTACCAAGTGCTACAATTTGCCTTCCTCCGAAGCCACATAGGGGATGTGTAGCATCATGGATCTTGTCCTCTGGTTCTTGCATCTGTCTGAAAGCCTTAGCAAATATGATATCTGCTGCACTGCCTATATCAACCAGAACATTATGGACCAGAAATCCCTTAATGACATAAGATATGACCATAGCATCATTGTGAGGGTAATCTTTGAGCTGAAGGTCCTCCTGGGAGAAGGTGATTGGGATGTGGGACCATTTTGACTTGATGAAGGGTCCCTACACCCCAACATGCTGCACCATTCTCTATGCTTCCTTCTTCTTATTCTTGTTAGTCGGCTCTGAACTTGAGCCGCCTGTTATCGGGAGCACCAGCTTCGTAGCCGAAGGTGCTATGACTTGATTGTTGAACGAAGCCATCAGCTCAAGAGTGGAAATGAGTTCACCGAAGGTGGGCGCCAATGTTGGGGACTTTTTCTTAAATGCTATGAGATAAGAACAAGGCAACACAAAGTATTAACGGATAATACCTTTGTCCTTCGAAGCATTATCTCCCTTAGGATATAATGATCTTCAGACGAAGGTTATGAAGGACGTACCTTCATTATCTCAGTATTATAATAATGAAAGTAAAAGCATATGAAACATGGAAAATAACATGAATAATCATATGACATCATTAAGATATTTTTATTATATTAACATGAACAAATATGAATAATATCAAATTACATTTGTACCTTCGGCTTGACAGAAGGTGAAAATTCAGGTGACGTGCGAGTGAATACAAGTCAGCGTGAACAGTACGGGGGTACTGTTCATCTATTTAAAGGCACAGGACGCACCCTATGTGGATTTACATTTATGTCCTTTATAACTGATTACAATCATGATACAGATTAACATGGGCTAATTGGTCTTTTCATTTTTAAGTCGGTGCCACCCTTCATCTCAAGGCGTATCACTATGCCGAAGCTCCACTGGATGGTAGCTTCGGCTTTGCTTCTGTGTTGATCTGCCGAAGGTGTTTCTTCTTACAGGACCTTAGGCGACGAAGCAGACCCCTAACAACTGTTGTCATAATTTTAAAGATATGAAATTGTCAAGCAGCGCCGCTGCAGTTTGGTGGGTGATGGGGAGAGTTGTCGCTCGCAACAGGTTGGGAATTGTGCGTAGGTGCGGCGTTGTTTATGAGCGTTTGTTATGTGGATTTGTGCACTAAGATGTGTGTCAAAAACAGGTGGTGGACTTCTGGATCGTACTTACGACTTTTTCCAAATTCCCGGTGAAGGCAAGTAAAATAGTGATGGTTTATACCGTTGGTCGATTTATGTGTCCTGTTCTTGATTCATATCCATGTCAAATGTGTTCATCCTCGTATTCCATTTTGAGAATTGTTGCTTGAAGTTATTCATGTTCTACTATTTACATATGTTGAGGGCGTTGTTCGAGCATGTTATATGTGTTGATTCTTATTTTGAGGAAGTGGAAGTATATATTTAACACATGTTAGATGGGGTGGTCTCATGTTGGTGTCATGCATAGTGCATCCATCATTCTTTGCATGGAAGTTTCGTCGTGATCATATGGTCCGACCGTACAGGTACAATAAGCATCATACGTTTCCAGAGGAGGGGTATGATGCAGCTTCATATCCTTAGAGGTATGAAGGCAGAAGTCATTACTGCATTTGTAGTCATATATGCATGGATAAAACATGGAACATGTCATGGTTACGTGGATATTGTGGATCTCCTTTTTGTGATTTTTGGAACTAGGTATTTGGTACCTTGTATACTTGCTGCATTTTAATATTTAAGAAGGGAGTTGTGAACTTCATGGTTGTTAAAACACGGTTTATTTACGTTGTCCAATTGTTGCTTGATCATTTTACTTGCTGAGATGTGTCATCTCACTGTTGCATTGTTTGATGCAGGTACTTGAACTTTGCTTGGGGAAAGGAGAAAAGTAGCAGCACCATCACTACACTCCTAAACAATTATACCACTGCTTAGTAATGATGTTAAACAGGGGTTTTGGGTCAAGGAGGTTGATTATTATGAAATAGTGTGTGCCAGTGGTCTATTATGTTCTAGTCTTTATGGTGGTCGTATTTCTTTTGGTTGGCTGAATTAATTTTGTCCTGAATGTTTATTTCTTCTTTTGCATCTTGATTATACACTGTGGATTACCTTTCTATTGCATCATGTATAAACTATGTGTTTCTCTCGTTATGCAACTTTCAAGGGAGGTGCTGCCGAATTTTTTCTTTCTGTCTCCATCTTTTTATGCTTTCTAATTTGTGGGAAGGGTTTTTGGTAACACCCATTGTGTGGGAGCAATGGGGTGTTATAGTTGGTATCAAAGGGATAGGTTGTAGGTCCTAGCAAGTGAAATAATGATAAATTGACACACTGCACATATAGGATGGGTTTCTTGCTTTACTATTGATATATTATGAACTGTCAGTGCTAGTTTGACATTATTTGAAGAGATGCTATGCCAATTTTATTTACTTATTTACTTACTCATGTGGCTGCAATTATGCTGCCTCGTAGGGCTTGTGGCAGCCCACAAGATCCTAGTGGGGATTCTATGAGTCTGACGGCAATGTTAGTCGCGATGCAGGCCATGCAGCAGGAGTTGGTCATTCTGAGGCAAGCTATTCCTGTTGCCCCTGCTGGTGCTGCTCAGGGTGCCAGAGGTGCAGGAGTGCCCAGGGGCACTGTCCCTGCAGATGCTGCTCCAGGTGGCGGGGCTGAGGTGCCCCTTCCCGTCAGTGGTCTCTCTCTGATGCAGTGGATGGGCATGAAGCTCGACACCTTTGATGGCAGTGGTACTCTGGTTGAGGCAGCGGATTGGCTGACTTATGTGGAGGATAAGATGGATGTTTTCGAGATTGTGTATGGAGATCGTGTTTGTTTTGGCACGCAAATGTTGAAGGGGGAGGCTCAAATTTGATGGAGAGGCGTGCAGGCAGCTCACTCCTCCTCACCAGGAGTCCTTACCTAGGACGTTTTCATTAGGCAGTTTGAGAGGAGGTTCTACCCGGTCACCTTCCTGGAGAAAATGAAGATTGATTTTTTGTCTTTCAAGCAGGAGAAGAAGTCCATCACAGAGTATGAAGTGGAATTTAACAAGATGGTCCGCTTTGTTTCTCATGTGGCTTACAATGAATTGGAGAAGGCGAGCCAGTTCCGTCAGGGCCTAAAACCTTCTATCAGGCATGCTCTGGGCACCTTTCTGTTGGTGGATTTTCGTACTACGGTGGAGCAGGCATTGGGCGTGGAGATGCAGCATCAGTACACCATGGAATCTCAGAAGTCTTCGGGTGTTGATCAGTCTCGTGGCCAGGACGCGAGGAGGGCCAACACTGAGGGTTCAGCCCACAAGAGGGGAAAGTCGTAACACCAGTGCCACCACCCCTATCGTGGAAAATCCTCTGAATCAGGGTACTTCAGGAGGGAGTACTCAGAGGTATCGGGTTGGTCCTAAGCCCAGGCTAGGGTTGGTGTGTTTCCGTTGTGGTGAAGCGCATCGTCGTGCCGAGTGTCAGTAGAGTGGCAGGTGCTCTATCTGCAGCCAGGATCACAAGGATGTGGTGTGTAGGAGGAATCCCAATGGGAAGCTCAATTGGGAGCCAGTGACTTCTTCCTCTTCATAGGGCACTGTCAACGTGATGTCAATCGTTGAGCAGCAATTTTCTGTACCACCCCTCAGCAGCAGTTCTATATGCCTGGGACTCCTCAGTTTGTGCCTATGCCAGGTTTCCCTCAGTACCTGGCCACGCCTACTCCTGCACCAACTGCTCATGTACCATCCCAGCTCGGAGCTCCACGACTGCCTCATCCTTCGACTTCGTGGGGTTCTTCTGTTAATTTCACTCTGGGAGCTTCCTCTTCCGCGAGTGTTTCTGGAGCTTATGTGCTACCCTCTGCGGATGGCAGAGAGCAGGGAGACATGGTGACAGGTACGGTCTCAGTTGATTCGTTTGTTGCCCATGCTCTTTTTGACTCTGGCGCTAGCTATTCGTTTGTTTTGGAGGATTTTGTGTCGCGTGCTGGTCTTTCGGTGCAAAGGATGGGTCATCCAATCGTGGTTAGTTCTGCTAATGGATCCATTTGTAGCTATTTAGTCTGCCAGGGTTGTTCCGTCATTCTTGCTGATGAGGTCTTTTCAGCTAATCTCGTGGTGATTTCCTTGGGGTCGTTTGATGTTATCTTGGGTATGGATTGGTTAACTCAGTATCACGCAGTTATATCCTGTTTTTGGAAGACAATGTCATTGCAGGCGCTGTCGGGTAGGGAGGTGGTATTCTTGGGGAGTTCTCCAAAGTTCACTCTCTCCCTGTTGACCCAATTACTTTCGGACCGTCGATCCAGGAAGTCGGGAATTTTCTTCTCCATGGTGGAGAGTGGGACTGCCTTGCGGGTGCAGGAGATCCGTGTGGTGTGTGATTATGCCGACGTGTTTCCAGCGGAGCTTCCAGGCATTCCACCGGAGCGCGATGTGGCTTTTTAAAGCAAATTGATTTCGGGTACATAGCCTATTCATAAGGCTCCGTATCGGATGGCTGCAAAGGAGCAGGTGGACTTGAAGCGGCAATTGGATGATCTGCTGGCTAAGGGTTTCATTAGGCCTAGCAGGTCACCATGGGCTTCCTCGGTATTGTTTGTTGAGAAGAAGGATAAAAGCAAGAGGTTATGTGTGGATTATCGTGCTTTAAATCAAGTGACAATCAAGAATAAATATCCGCTACATCATGTTGAGGTTCTCTTTGAACAGTTGAGGGGTGCCCAGGTGTTCTCTAAAATTGATTTGAACTCTGGTTATCATCAGTTGAGGATTCGTGAGGAGGATATTGAGAAGACAGCTTTTTGCACCAGGTATGGGCATTTCGAGTTCATAGTCATGTCTTTTGGCTTAACTAATCCCCCTGCTGCTTTTATGGAAGCAATGAATAGGATGTTGCATTAGTTCTTGGACGACTTTGTGGTCGTGTTTCTGGATGATATTCTGATTTATTCAAAAATGGAGGAAGAGCATGAGCGGCATCTTCGTCTCGTTCTAGGTGCTCTTAGGAAGAATCAGTTCTATGGCAAATTGAAGAAGTGTTCTTTTTGGCTGTCTGAAGTTGCTTTCTTGGGTCATGTGATTAATCAGCATGGCATTGCGGTTGACCCCAAGAATGTCGTTGTTGTGGTGGAGTGGAATAGACCCTCTAGTGTCTCAGAAATTCAAAGTTTCTTGGGGCTTACCAGATATTATCGGCATTTCGTGCCAATTTTTTCCAACGTTGCTAAGCCTTTGACTAGACCCTTGGAGAAGGGTGTTCTTTTCGTCTGGTCCAACGATTGTGAGGTCAGTTATCATGCATTGAAGAACAAGTAGGTGAACGCCCCTATCTTAGCCTTGCCTGAGAGTGGTAATCGTTTCACAGTTTATACGGATGCTTCTCGTATTGGTCTTAGTTGTGTGTTGATGCAGGAAGGTAGAGTGATTGCTTATGGCTCAAGGCAGTTGAGGAAGCATGAAGGGAATTATCCGACTCATGACCTCGAATTGGTCGCGGTTGTCTTTGCCCTAAAATCGTGGAGGCATTCTCTTTATGGCGAATCTTGTGACATTTACACCGATCATAAGAGTCTCAAGTATATTTTCACTCAGAAAGAGCTGAATTTGAGGCAGCATCGGTGGCTTGAGTTGATAAAGGATTATGATCTATCCATTCATTATCACCTGGGGAAGGCAAATGTGGTGGTTGATGCCCTTAGCAGGTCCGGGGTTCCAAAAGTGGCCATGTCATTGATTGCAGATCCGGACCGTATGGGGGTCGCTTTGTGTTATGTCGGCACTGCTAGAGAGGAGACTCAGATGCTCATTCAATCCTCCCTTCTGGAGAGAGTGCGCGTGGCTCAGCAGCAGGATCGTTTGTTGCAGGAAGCTCGAAAGAGGGTCGGCGATGGTAAACCCCGTGAGTTCACCATTGATGAGAATGATTTGGTTCATTTCAGGGGCCGCCTATGTGTGCCTCAGAAATCAGACGTGAAGATGGATATCTTGAGAGAAGCACATAAAACGCCTTACACCGTTCACCCTGGCGAAACCAAAATGTACAGAGATTTGAAGCAAAACTTCTGGTGGAAGAGGATGAAGGTTGATGTTTCTAAGTATGTGGCCGCCTGTGAGGTATGTCAGCGCGTGAAGGGCGAACATAATAGGCCTGCAGGTTTATTGAAGCCATTGGAAATTCCGGAGTTGAAGTGGGAGCATATCACCATGGATTTTGTGGTTGGCTTACCTCATTCTCCTCAGGGCAGGGATGCTATATGGGTGGTAGTGGATCACTTAACTAAGTCTGCGCACTTTATTCTCATGAAGACCACAAATTCAGCTTCAAAGTTGGTTCCCTTGTATATGAAAGAAGTAATCAGGCTTCACAGGGTGCCTAAGTCCATTGTTTTAGATCGAGACTCCAAATTTGTATCCAAATTCTGGGAGAGTCTTCACAGTGCTTTGGGTACCAAGCTCTCTCTTAGTGTTGCTTTTCACCCTCAGACTGATGGTCCGTCGGAGCGAACTATCCAAACCTTGGAAGATATGTTGTGTGCTTGTGTTCTGTCTTGGAAGGGTAGCTGGGAGGATCATCTCGCCTTGGCTGAGTTCGCTTATAACAACAGCTACCAGGCTAGCATCAAGATGGCACCATATGAGGCCTTATATGGCAGGCGGTGTATCTCGCCTTTGTGCTAGGAGACTTTGGGAGAGAGATCTCTGGATGGTCCTGAATGGGTTCAGCAGACATCTGAGAAGGTTCGAGAAATTCGTTAGAATATTTTGGCCGCTCAGAGCCGTCAGAAGAGTTATGCTGATGTGAGGAGGCGGGACTTGGAATTTGCAGTGGGTGATCAAGTCCTTCTCAGGGTATCACCTACTAAAGGAGTTGTTAGGTTCGGTGTCTCCAGGAAGCTTAGCCCGAGATACATTGGTATGTTCTCTATCTTGGCCCGGGTTGGTAGCTTGGCTTATCGCTTGCAATTGCCGGATTCCATGGCAGGGGTACACCCGGTATTTCATGTCTCTATGTTGAGGAAGTTTTTGCAGGATCCGGACCATCAAATCGAATTGGAACCGATTGCTGTGCAGCAGGATCTGACTCTGGAGTGTCGCCCGGTGCGTATCTTGGAGTCCTCGGAGCGTGTCATGAGAAGGAGATCAATTAAGTATGTTAAGGTCTTGTGGACTAATCAGTCTGAGCGCGAGGCTACTTGGGAACTTGAGGAGCTGATGCGGCAGAAGTACGCCGAACTTTTCGTTATGGGTGAGTTTCTTTGTCTTCACTAATCTTTCTTTTGTCGTTCCTATAGAAGCGTCGGAATTCGAGGTCGAATTCTTTTTAAGGGGTAGAGTGTGGTACCCAATTTTCTGAAAAGAAATTGAAGTTTATTTTTTTCCTCTTTTCTTCCGTGTTTTGTGCTATTGGGGTTTGGAGTTTTAGGATGCATGCCTCAGTGAAGCAGTAGAACTTTTTTTGACTTCTACGCTGGGGTCAGGAGCACAGAAGTGAGAGCGGGTCTAGGCCATTGATCTCGATCCGATGGATGGGAGCCCACCCTTTTCCCACCAACCCTAGCCGACCCCCCCTCCTCCCTCTTTTGTTTTGCAGCCGCCCCCGCCCCTCCCCTCTTGTCCACCCTTTGGCCACCGCCCCCTCCCTCTCCTTCTTCCCCAAGTACTTGCAGCCGCCCCATCACACAACCCGAGCCCCCCCCATCTCCTCCTCTCCAAGGTGCAGCCCCTCCCCGCTTGGATCTCCTTCGTGTTGGTGCAAGGCTGCAAGCATTCAATTGGAGTTTTGGTAGGAGAAAAAAGGAAGGAGGGAAGCAAGAACTCAAGGTGATCTTGTGGTTATCTTTTTATTTGTGCTGCAATTTATTTGGTTATCCGTTCACCTATGCGATTCGGTATAGGTGCTATCCAGAATTTTTGTTGGTGGACGAACAGCAGTAGTATTAGTAGTTTCTGGGAATTTTGCGGGGGTAATTGTCACAACCCAACCAAGTTATCGGGCCCACGTACACCAATCCTTGCCCTCAAGGCCTCGGATAGATATGTAAGTGGATCAGATAACTTACTCGAGTTGCCGAGTTTTGATGAACTCGTTCCTTTCCAAGGACCATTCACGCAAAGTTGCAAATATTACAATAACCAGTCAAGAACATAAACTTTAAAAACTGGAGTAGAGCGGAAGTCTTTACAATAAGATAATATACATTAACAAGCTAATAAGTTTCAAACCAAGAAGTATTTATTATTACATGCCCGAGATAGAGTTAAAGTGCTAACTTATTACATCAACTGGGAAGAAACCATCTTCCCGCAGCACACACATAATGCACACCAGTAAAAGTCACCATTATGAGTTTAACAAAACTCATACGTGTTGATAGTTTCTCCTGCAACAACAATGGGATAAACCCTGAGTATGGAAATACTCAGCAAGACTGACCCGACTAAAGAAAAAGACTCTCAAGGATATGCTAGTTGTTGGGAATCAAGGTAAGGCTTACCAAATTTCAAAGACTCAGTTTTGCAGAAAAGCTTACTAGTAGTGGATCCTTAAGCCAAACTTTTACTTCACAAGTTAAGTACTTTTCCTGAATCTAGATTTGCGTAATCTAGAGCATTCACTTGTCCTACACTAGCTTCATTTTAACAGCTTTAGTTTCACTTGTTATCTACGATGCAGGGCAGTGATCCAGTCTTCATATCCGAGAAGTTCGGCGATCCGAATCGATTAATACTCATCTGAGGATCTCCAACCACACGACATATGTAGCACTTAACCCTTGCATATGTCAACTCGCCCACGGGTTTCTCAAGACCAGAACGGGTCCCCGCCAACCGAGAGCTCAGTACCCCACCATCCAGCCTCTTGCGAGGTGGATACACGATACTCTCGCCATCTCTCCACTCCCATTGCGGGCGGCCTTTCTGGTATTGGTCCGACCGAGGCTAAGCTTACCCATGACGAGGCATGTGGCCAGTTAAAGGGTCCTAGATCAGCAAGCCTACTTTCGGTACGGTCCTTAATCGACACAGACGGGCGACCTTTCCTGCTCAACGTCTGGTCTCATATTAAAATAATTCTGAAAATCTGGTACCTGTCAGAGGTACCCTACCGAAATGATGAAGTCATCAAGGTCTTTGATACCTTCATCATTCCAGCCCCTTTTTCTTTGTAAAAACATGATTCATACATTAAAATATTTTGTTCCTTGTCTATAAGCAGGCTAAGCATATCTAGCTTTTCAAATCAGGTATCAAGGATGATAATCAATAATTCAAGGAAGTTATGCAGCAAATGTTTACCCATTCAACTCCTACCACCTAATGCAGCATATAAGTGATAAAATGTTTTTAAAACAGCAAGGAGGTGGCAAATGCACCGGGGCTTGCCTGGGTGAGGAGGAGAGTCGGGCTCTTCTACCAGGATATTGCAGTTAGCAGCAAATCCAAATGGGACACCCTCCGGAGGACCTTCAGCGACAACCTCAGTTGGAGAAGTTTCAGATGGAGGAACAGGCTCCCCTTCTACTTCCACTTCAATTTCTTCTTCAAGGTGCTCTACAAGTCAATTCGAAGTACATGAATGCTTATGTAATGATATGCTATGCAAACTCTCGCTTGGGGAGAGATAGAAAAGTTTAAATATTTTTAACTAAGCATACAGTGAATATACACATGGTTCTAGGTTTTTTAATAGTGGCACAAAATTATCAAATTAAACTTACTTCCAACAATTAGAGAACTAAATAGATTAAAGTTTACTAAACAAGTTTCTGGTTTTCTAAGTAAATCAAACCTAAACATACGCAAATTCCTACCATGAGCTATTCTAAGGGTATATAACTTTTCTGCAAATTTTCACAATTTTTGGTGCGCTGGTTTTATTTCTAAAATTCATTTATACACTCCAGAGGCACTTTTAATCACCCAAAAACTTAATTATTGCTGCAAAAATCCTAAAACTGTTCTCAGCAGAAACTACAAAATTTTGCGGATTCAACAAAATTGGTTTCACAATTTTTACATTTTTCTACATTTTCTGGTGCAATTTACAAGTTGTCAACTAAAAGAAAAAGGAAAAAACTGCAATAGTGACTGGGCCGAAACCAACTGCTTGGCCCACAAACGCAGAGAAATCTGCCCTGCGCTGGTATTATTGCGCAAAGGCCCCTGTCGATTCAGTTAACTTGTTAATAGGTCACGCATTATTTCCCCTACTCACTGACAATCGCATTGAGAACCCTAGGTTTCTCTGCTTTCACAAAGTATCGTCCCTGGCCGCGACCCTAGCGGTCCCAGGTCGAACACCTGGGTGCAGCCGCTAAGACTGGCCATTGACGACCTTCTCAGACGACGACAACCCATCATACATGTACTAAGAAACGTAAGCAAATCGAGCATATTACCTTCCAGAAAAGACCGGCCACTAGGATATGGGGAATTTTGTGGTGGTGGTCACCACACACGCCCAGAACTTTGTGGTTCAGTTAAAGCAATGGAGCCAAGGGGTTGAGAAAACATCCAGGAAGTAATTTAAGTGTAGAGGAATGGTATGATACGGTGAAGAGTCTATGGGTACAGCCGAAACATGAGGGAGTTCATGCGTTGAACTTTGTTACACTATGAGAGGGCACCGGAGTTAACGGCTTGGTTGAGACTTCATTTAGGGCTTGTTCGTTTTGGAGTGGATTGAGGGGGATTGGAGGGGATTAAATCCCCTCCTATATAAATTTGTATAGGAGGGGATTTAATCCCCTCCAATCCCCCTCAATCCACTCCAAAACGAACAAGCCCTTAGGCTTTCAGGGAGAATAACCGGTGCCAACATGACCATAATACTATGCATGACCACCACGTAAGGGTAGATGTACAGGGACACTGCAGAGGTGGTAAAGTCTCCCATGGACAGCAAACCAGCACAGTACAAGCAGGTGAGTCATTGCTGCTAGGCTGCAGGTTGATTCAATCCAAAACCTTTCCCCCCTTGGTCTGTAAAAATCGTCCATGTGACCCCCAAGCACAGGGACTGGTTGAAGCAGATTTTTACACGCCGAGCAGAGAGGGTAACAGAATGGGGCTCCATTTACTGACAGCACAGCAAACCAACAGCTGAGTCACCAGCTTCTAGATGAATTTTAATTCTGCATCGTTTCCCCCTCCCCTGGACAACAAAATATCCAATATGATCACCCCAGAATTCCTTAGAAAAACTAGTGAATGGAAATATTTCTGCTGCTTTCAGACTGCACTTAACTGCCCTGAACTTCTTCAGTCTACTGCAGAAGCAGATCCATCCCTCTATTTCTCAAATTTCTCCACACAAACAGAGCTACCTTGCCACATCAAACTTACTCACAAAATATTGGTCTTTACCTTTGATGTAAACTTCTAAGATCGATCTGCACAGATTTTAATTTATACTAATCCAAAGTGAGGCACATTTCACTGGAGCCATAATTTCAGTTAGCTGAAATAAACTCTGAATGCACAAACTGACAGGATGACTTTCAGACAGCTTTCCCTTTCCTTTTTGTGTTGGATCAAACCCAACTTACTTAAAGGAATTTGTTCATTTATAGATGATCTCCAGTTTTGTTATAAAGATCTCAGCTCAAAACTGCCTAGAAAAGACACCATACAGCTCCAAAGCTGAGCCAAATGACTGAAATTCAGACCAGCACACTATTCCTCATCTGAAGCTTTAGAAGTCTGACAGCCTATCTTTCAGCATTATTTACTCCAGTTTTTATAGAGTACCAAGTCCATCTCCCTTAAACAAAGTTGCACACTGATAAATCCTCTACCATTTTGATATAATGGTCCTAAGCTAAAACCCAATAGACTGAATAATAAAAGGGCTTCGAAGTTGGCTTAGGCATAAAAGTTCAGAACCCAGAATTATCACTAAGTCTGAATTCAGATTTAGCACATTGAATCTTTGGACTACTGTTACTGTCTGTTCCAACTGGTTTTAGTGGCATTACCCTGAATCAAATCTGCACATCAAAGTAGGGGCTTCCACTTTGGTACAGCACTCATAGCCCAGAATTACATGGATCAGCCCTTAAGGAGTATCCCAAATCTGCTTCAGACTGAAAAATCAGCAGGACTGAATTTCTAAGTCTGATTTTCCAAACTGAACACTGCATCTTTAGGCTCCTTTTTCTACCAGTTCCATATAGATTTAGAGCTTTAATACTTAACAAAAGTTGTTCTCCTATAGTTACTCTACAAGTTTACTATAGCAACCTTTTGCCAAAAGCCCCCAGATTAAAACATACAGGGGTCCAGAAATAGGTAAAGCAAACTGTTTTTAGTTGAACCAAAACTGTATTAAATCTGAAATCTGCAAATTATTCCAAATTTCTCTTCAAAACTTGAAAATCTCAACACATGAAAATTCTTTGGTTTTGGAAACTCTACAACCTTGGTATTTTAATTTTTGGCAAATTATGGCTAGATCTCATATTTCACCCTTTGGACCAAAACTGGAGTTTTAAAACTAGTTTTTCCACTCTCTATTCATTACCACATTTCATTTTGAGTTTTTTTTTGTCCTAGCTAAGTGTGTTACAATAAAGGTGCCAATGCATATGATGTCATGCCAAGTTTTAATTTTCGGTAACACCAGGGGTGTTACATCCTTCCCCCCTAAAAAGAAATCTCGTCCCGAGATTAAGGCTCGAGGCTAAGTAGTGGAAAAGGAAACACGTCACAATCTCATTTCCTTATTTCTGTTACAAGGCAGGGGTGTGGGTGCCCCAGTCAGTTTACATTAAGTAGAATTTACAATAGACTTAAGATTTACAAGACTCTAAAAACTTAGGAAACTTATTATTCAAAAACTCCTCAAATTCCCATGTAGCTTCATCTTTGGAATGCTTATTACATTGCACTTTGTAGAATTTGATAGTCTTTCTGCGGGTAACCCTTTCCTGTTGATCTACAATCTTTATAGGGTGCTCGGAATAAGTCAAATCCGGTTCCAGATCAACATCAGAAATTTCTACCACTTTGTCAGGCACTTGAAGGCATTTCTTAAGTTGGGATACAAGAAATACATTATGTATGGCCGAAAGATGTTCAGGTAGGTTCACCTTATAAGCCACAGATCCGCACCGTGCTAATATCTCAAAAGGGCCAACATAGCGTGGTGCCAATTTCCCTTTAATGCCAAAACGGTTTACCCCTTTCATAGGTGAAACCTTCAAATACACAAAATCGCCAACATGGAAAAACAAGGGTCGTCTTCGCTTGTCTGCATAACGTTTGTGACGGTGTTGTGCAACCTTCAAACAGTGTTGAATAAGTTTCACCTTTTCTTCCGCCTCTTTTACTAAATCTGGCCCAAAGAAAAACCGTTCACCGGGCAACAACCAATTGAGTGGAGTTCGGCACCGCTGCCCATAAAGAGCCTCAAAAGGTGCTGAAAGGGAATTAGGCTTACACCTATTTCCTAATTGATTTTGATGGTTGAATTGCCCAACACAAATAATTGGACTAACTAGTTTGCTCTAGTGTATAAGTTATACAGGTGCCAAAGGTTCACTCTTAGCCAATAAAAAGACCAAGTATTGGGTTCAACAAAAGAGCAAAGGGACAACCGAAGGCACCTCTGGTCTGGCGCACCGGACAGTGTCCGGTGCACCACCGGACAATGTCCGGTGCACCAGAGGACTCCAAGTCAAACTCGTCACCTTCGGGAATTTCCAGAGGCGCTCCGCTATAAATCACCGGACTGTCCGGTGTACACCGGACAGATTCTGGTGCTCCAAGGAACGGCGCCTCAGGAACTCGCCAGCTTCGGGAATTCGCAACGGCTAGTCCGCTATAATTCACCGGACATGTCCGGTGTACACCGGACTGTCCGGTGTGACATCGAAGCAACGGATACTTCGGCGCCAACTGCTACCTGCAGCGCATTGAATGCGCGCCAGCGCGCGCAGAAGTCAGGCACGCCCATGCTGGCGCACCGGACACTCTACAGTACATGTCCGGTGCGCCACCGGACATCCAGGCGGGCCCAGAAGACAGAGCTCCAACGGTCGGAACCCAACGGTTTTGGTGACGTGGCTGGCGCACCGGACATGTCCGGTGTGCACCGGACTGTCCGATGCACCATACGACAGTCAGCCCCACCAAACGGCTAGTTTGGTGGTTGGGGCTATAAATACCCCCAACCACCCCACATTCATTGCATCCAAGTTTTCACACTTCCAACCACTTACAAGAGCTAGGCATTCAATTCTAGACACACTCAAGAGATCAAATCCTCTCCCAATTTCCACACAAAGCTTTAGTGACTAGTGAGAGAGATTTGCTTGTGTTCTTTCGAGCTCTTGCGCTTGGATTGCTTTCTTCTTTCTTGATTCTTTATTGCGATCAAACTCACTTGTAATTGAGGCAAGAGACACCAATCTTGTGGTGGTCCTTGTAGGAACTTTGTGTTCCAAGTGATTGAGAAGAGAAAGCTCACTCGGTCCGAGGGACCGTTTGAGAGAGGGAAAGGGTTGAAAGAGACCCGGTCTTTGTGACCACCTCAACGGGGAGTAGGTTTGCAAGAACCGAACCTCGGTAAAACAAATCCGCGTGTCACACCTCTTATTTGCTTGCGATTTGTTTTGCACCCTCTCTCGCGGACTCGATTATATTTCTAACGCTAACCCGGCTTGTAGTTGTGATTATTTTGAGAATTTCAGTTTCGCCATATTCACCCCCCTCTAGGCGACTTTCAATTGGTATCAGAGCCCGGTGCTTCATTAGAGCCTAACCGCTCGAAGTGATGTCGGGAGAACTCGCCAAGAAGGAGATGGAGACCGGCGACAAGCCCGCTACAAGCCACGGGAAGGCTTCATCGGAAGAGTCCCGCAACAAGGAGAAGAGAAAGGAGAAGAAGAAGGAAAAGAAGACTTCTTCTCACAAGTCGCATCGGAGTGGTGACAAGATAAAGAAGATGAGGAAGGTGGTCTACTACGAGACCGACACTTCATCACCTTCTACCTCCGGCTCCGACGCGCCCTCCATAACTTCGAATCGCCATGAGCGTAAGAAGTTTAGTAAGATCCCCTTACATTATCCTCGTACCTCTAGACATACTCCATTACTTTCCGTTCCATTAGGCAAACCGCCAACCTTTGACGGTGAAGATTATGCTAGGTGGAGTGATTTAATGAAATTTCATCTAACCTCACTCCACAAAAGTATATGGAATGTTGTTGAGTTTGGAGCACAGGTACCATCCGTAGGGGATGAGGATTATGATGAGGACGAGGTGGCCCAAATCGAGCACTTCAACTCCCAAGCTACAACAATACTCCTCGCCTCTCTAAGTAGGGAGGAGTACAGCAAGGTGCAAGGACTAAAAAGCGCCAAGGAAGTTTGGGACGTGCTCAAGACGGCGCACGAAGGTGATGAACTCACCAAGATCACCAAGCGGGAAACGATCGAGGGGGAGTTCGGTCGCTTCCGTCTTCGCCAAGGGGAGGAGCCACAAGATATGTACAACCGGCTCAAGACCTTGGTGAACCAAGTGCGCAACCTTGGGAGCAAAAAATGGGATGACCACGAGGTGGTTAAGGTTATTCTAAGATCTCTTATTTTCCTTAACCCTACTCAAGTTCAATTAATTCATGGCAATCCAAGATATACACTTATGACCCCCGAGGAAGTAATCGGGAATTTTGTGAGCTTTGAGTTTATGATCAAGGGCTCACGGAAGATCAACGAGCTTGACGGACCCTCCACGTCCGAAGCTCAACCGGTTGCATTCAAGGCGACGGAGGAGAAGAAGGAGGAGTCTACACCAAGTAGACAACCAATCGACGCCTCCAAGCTCGACAACGAGGAGATGGCACTTGTCATCAAAAGCTTTCGCCAAATCCTCAAGCAAAGGAGGGGGAAGGATTACAAGCCCCGCTCCAAGAAGGTTTGCTACAAGTGTGGTAAGCCCGGTCACTTTATAGCTAAATGTCCTATTTCTAGTGACAGTGACAGGGGCGATGAAAAAAAGGGGAGAAGAAAGGAGAAGAAGAGGTACTACAAGAAGAAGGGCGGCGATGCCCACGTTTGTCGGGAGTGGGACTCCGACGAAAGCTCTAGCGACTCCTCCGACGACGAGGACGCCGCCAACATCGCCGTCACCAAGGGCCTTCTCTTCCCCAACGTCGGCCACAAGTGCCTCATGGCAAAGGACGGCAAAAAGAAAAAGGTTAAATCTAAATCCTCCACTAGATATGAATCCTCTAGTGATGAAAATGCTAGTGATGAGGAAGATAACTTGCGCACTTTTTTTGCCAACTTAAACATGCAACAAAAAGATAAATTAAATGAATTGATTAGTGTCATCCATGAGAAGGATGATCTCTTGGACTCCCAAGAGGACTTCCTAATCAAGGAAAACAAAAAGCATGTTAAAATTAAAAATGTTTATGCTCTAGAAGTTGAAAAATGTGAAAAATTATCTAGTGAGCTAAGCACTTGCCATGAGACAATCAACAACCTTAGAAATGAGAATGCTAATTTATTAGCTAGGGTTGATTCTATTGCTAGTAATGTTTCAATTCCCAATCTTAGAAATGATAATGATAATTTACTTGCTAAGATTGAAGAATTAAACATATCTCTTGTTAGCCTTAGGAAGGAAAATGAAAAATTGATTGCTAAGGCTAGAGATTTTGATGTTTGCAATGCTACTATTTCCGACCTTAGAACTAAGAATGATATATTGCATGCTAAGGTCGTAGAATTAAACTCTTGCAAACCCTCTACATCTACCATTGAGCATACTACCATTTGTACTAGATGTAGAGATGTTGATGTTAATGCTATACATGATCACATGGCTTTAATTAAACAACAAAATGATCATATAGCAAAATTAGATGCTAAAATTGCCGAGCATAACTTAGAAAATGAAAATTTTAAATTTGCTAGAAGTATGCTCTATAGTGGGAGACGCTCTGGCATCAAGGATGGCATTGGCTTCCAACAGGGAGGCAATGTCAAACTAAGTGCTCCTCCTAAGAAATTGTCCAACTTTGTTAAGGGCAAGGCTCCCATGCCTCAGGATAACGAGGGTTACATTTTATACCCTGCCGGTTATCCCGAGGACAAACTTAGGAGAATTCATTCTAAGAAGTCTCACTCTGGCCCTAACCATGCTTTTATGTATAAGGGTGAGACATCTAGCTCTAGGCAACCAACCCGTGCTAAGTTGCCTAAGAAGAAAACTCCTAGTGCATCAAATGAACATAGCTTTTTGTTTAAAACCTTTGATGCATCATATGTTTTGACTAACAAATCCGGCAAGGTAGTTGCCAAATATGTTGGGGGCAAGCACAAGGGGTCAAAGACTTGTGTTTGGGTACCCAAAGTTCTTGTTTCTAATGCCAAAGGACCCAAAACCATTTGGGTACCTAAAGTCAAGAACTAAACTTGTTTTGTAGGTTTATGCATCCGGGGGCTCAAGTTGGTTCATCGATAGCGGGTGCACGAACCCCATGACAGGGGAGAAGAAGATGTTCTCCTCCTATGAGAAAAACCAGGATCCCCAACGAGCTATCACATTCGGGGATGGAAACCAAGGTTTGGTCAAAGGATTGGGTAAAATTGCTATATCTCCTGACCATTCTATTTCCAATGTTTTTCTTGTAGATTCATTAGATTACAATTTGCTTTCTG
Source organism: Zea mays (assembly GCF_902167145.1). Classification (NCBI taxonomy): domain Eukaryota; kingdom Viridiplantae; phylum Streptophyta; class Magnoliopsida; order Poales; family Poaceae; genus Zea; species Zea mays. Next base: position 82,145,988 of record NC_050097.1, on the reverse strand, counting down.
TATCTCAATTATGCAAAATGGGTTACAACTATCTTTTCACTGATGTAGGTGTTACTGTCTTTAGAAGAAGTGATGATTCAATAGCATTTAAGGGAGTGTTGGAGGGTCAGCTATACTTGGTAGATTTTGATAGAGCTGAACTCGACACTTGCTTAATTGCTAAGACTAACATGGGTTGGCTCTGGCACCGCCGACTAGCCCATGTTGGGATGAAGAATCTTCATAAGCTTCTAAAGGGAGAGCACATTTTAGGACTAACCAATGTTCATTTTGAGAAAGACAGGGTTTATAGCGCATGCCAAGCAGGAAAGCAAGTTGGTGTCCATCATCCACACAAGAACATCATGACGACTGACAGGCCGCTTGAGCTACTCCATATGGATCTATTCGGCCCGATTGCTTACATAAGCATCGGCGGAAGTAAGTATTGTCTTGTAATAGTGGATGATTATTCTCGCTTCACTTGGGTGTTCCTTTTGCAGGAAAAATCTCATACCCAAGAGACCTTAAAGGGATTCTTGAGACGGGCTCAAAATGAGTTTGGCTTAAGGATCAAGAAAATCAGAAGCGACAACGGGACGAAGTTCAAGAACTCTCAAATTGAAGGCTTCCTTGAGGAGGAGGGCATCAAGCATGAGTTCTCTTCTCCCTACACCCCACAACAAAATGGTGTAGTGGAGAGGAAGAATCGAACTCTATTGGACATGGCAAGAACCATGCTTGATGAGTACAAGACTTCGGATCGTTTTTGGGCCGAGGCGGTCAACACCGCCTGCTACGCCATCAACCGGTTATATCTACACTGAATCCTCAAGAAGACATCCTATGAACTCTTAACCGGTAAAAAGCCCAACATTTCATATTTTAGAGTCTTTGGTAGCAAATGCTTTATTCTTGTTAAAAGAGGTAGAAAATCTAAATTTGCTCCTAAGACTGTAGAAGGCTTTTTACTAGGATATGATTCAAACACAAGGGCATATAGAGTCTTTAACAAGTCCTCCGGACAAGTTGAAGTTTCTTGTGACGTTGTGTTTGATGAGACTAACGGCTCTCAAGTAGAGCAAGTTGATCTTGATGAGATAGGTATTGAAGAGGCTCTGTGCATCGCGCTAAGGAACATGTCTATTGGGGATGTATGTCCTAAAGAATCCGAAGAGCCTCCAAATGCACAAGATCAACCATCCTCCTCCACGCAAGCATCCCCACCAACTCAAAATGAGGATGAGGCTCAAGTTGATGAAGGAGAAGATCAATCAAATGAGCCACCTCAAGATGACGACAATGATCAAGGGGGAGATGCAAATGATCAAGACAAGGAGGATGAAGAACAAAGGCCGCCACACCCAAGAGTCCACCAAGCAATCCAACGAGATCACCCCGTCGACACCATCCTCGGCGACATTCATAAGGGGGTAACCACTAGATCTCGTGTTGCACATTTTTGTGAGCATTACTCTTTTGTTTCCTCTATTGAGCCACACAGGGTAGAGGAAGCACTACAAGATTCGGATTGGGTGGTGGCAATGCAAGAGGAGCTCAACAACTTCACTAGGAATGAGGTATGGCATTTAGTTCCACGTCCTAATCAAAATGTTGTAGGAACCAAATGGGTCTTCCGCAACAAGCATGACGAGCATGGTGTGGTGACAAGGAACAAAGCTCGACTTGTGGCCAAAGGATACTCCCAAGTCGAAGGTTTGGATTTTGGTGAAACCTATGCACCCGTAGCTAGGCTTGAGTCAATTCGCATATTATTAGCCTATGCTACTTACCATGGCTTTAAGCTTTATCAAATGGACGTGAAAAGTGCCTTCCTCAATGGACCAATCAAGGAAGAGGTCTATGTTGAGCAACCTCCTGGCTTTGAAGATAGTGAGTATCCTAACCATGTCTATAAACTCTTTAAGGCGCTTTATGGGCTCAAGCAAGCCCCAAGAGCATGGTATGAATGCCTTAGAGATTTCCTTATCACTAATGGCTTCAAAGTTGGAAAGGCCGATCCTACTCTATTCACTAAAACTCTTGAAAATGACTTGTTTGTATGCCAAATTTATGTTGATGATATTATATTTGGGTCTACTAACGAGTCTACATGTGAAGAATTTAGTAGGATCATGACACAAAAGTTCGAGATGTCTATGATGGGGGAGTTGAAGTACTTCTTAGGCTTTCAAGTGAAGCAACTCCAAGAGGGCACCTTCCTTAGCCAAACGAAGTATACTCAAGATATTCTAAGCAAGTTTGGGATGAAGGATGCCAAACCCATCAAGACACCCATGGGAACCAATGGGCATCTCGACCTCGACGAGGGAGGTAAATCCGTCGATCAAAAGGTATACCGGTCGATGATAGGTTCTTTGCTATATTTATGTGCATCTCGACCGGATATTATGCTTTCCGTATGCATGTGTGCAAGATTCCAAGCCGACCCTAAGGAAGCTCACCTTACGGCCGTAAAACGAATCTTGAGATCTTTAGTTTATACTATACTAAGTTTGGGCTTTGGTATCCTAGGGGATCCACTTTTGATTTAATTGGTTATTCGGATGCCGATTGGGTGGGGTGTAAAATCAATAGAAAGAGCACATCGGGGACCTGCCAGTTCTTGGGAAGATCCTTGGTGTCTTGGGCTTCAAAGAAGCAAAATTCCGTAGCTCTTTCAACCGTCGAAGCCGAGTACATTGCCGCAGGCCATTGTTGCACGCAACTACTTTGGATGAGGCAAACCCTTAGGGACTACGGTTACAAATTAACCAAAGTCCCTCTTCTATGTGATAATGAGAGTGCAATCCGCATGGCGGATAATCCCGTTGAGCATAGCCGCACTAAACACATAGCCATTCGGTATCACTTTTTAAGGGATCACCAACAAAAGGGAGATATCGAGATTTCTTACATTAATACTAAAGATCAATTAGTCGATATCTTTACCAAGCCACTTGATGAACAAACTTTTAACAAACTTAGGCATGAGCTAAATATTCTTGATTCTAGGAACTTCTTTTGTTGATTTGCACACATAGCTCATTTATATACCTTTGATCATATCTCTTTCATATGCTATGACTAATGTGTTTCCAAGTCTATTTCAAACCAAGTCATAGGTGTATTGAAAGGGAATTGGAGTCTTCGGCGAAGACAAAAGGCTTCCACTCCGTAACTCATCCTTCGTCGTCGCTCCGCGCAACTCTCCATCCCTTGGGGGAGAGAACATGAGTCCAAAGCAAAAGGACTCCGTCTTTGGTATAATCTTCACTCATTTGTTTGTGACCAAAGAGGGAGAAAGTAATTCTAAGGTCTCTAATGATTCCGTTTTTGGCGATTCATGCCAAAGGGGGAGAAAATACGAGCCCAAAGCAAAAGGACCGCACCACCACCAATTTCAAAAATTTAGTTTTTCAAAGAGTATTTTCAAATTGGTATCTTACTTGTGATATAATTTCAAATTGGTATACCCTCTTCAAAATTAATATCAAAACCCTCTTGAACACTAAGAGGAGGATTTCATTAAGGGGGAGTTTTGTTTAGTCAAAGGAAAAACATTTGAAACAAGGGGAGAAAATTTCAAATCTTGAAAATGTTTTGCAAAATCTTATTCATTTACCTTTGACCATTTGCAAAAGAACTTTGAAAAGGATTTACAAAAAATTTGCAAAAAAAAACAAAACATATGGTGCAAGAGTGGTCCAAAATGTTAAAAACAAAATAAACAATCCATGCACATCTTATAAGTAGTTATATTGGCTCAATTCCAAGCAACCTTTGCACTTACATTATGCAAGCTAGTTCAATTATGCACTTCTATATTTGCTTTGGTTTGTGTTGGCATCAATCACCAAAAAGAGGGAGATTGAAAGGGAATTAGGCTTACACCTATTTCCTAATTGATTTTGATGGTTGAATTGCCCAACACAAATAATTGGACTAACTAGTTTGCTCTAGTGTATAAGTTATACAGGTGCCAAAGGTTCACTCTTAGCCAATAAAAAGACCAAGTATTGGGTTCAACAAAAGAGCAAAGGGACAACCGAAGGCACCTCTGGTCTGGCGCACCGGACTGTCCGGTGTGCCACCGGACAATGTCCGGTGCACCAGAGGACTCCAAGTCAAACTCGTCACCTTCGGGAATTTCCAGAGGCGCTCCGCTATAATTCACTGGACTGTCCGGTGTACACCGGACAGTGTCCGGTGCTCCAAGGAACGACGCCTCAGGAACTCGCCAGCTTCGGGAATTCGCAACGGCTAGTCCGCTATAATTCACCGGACTGTCCGGTGTGACATCGAAGCAACGGATACTTCGGCGCCAACGGCTACCTGCAGCGCATTGAATGCGCGCCAGCGCGCGCAGAAGTCAGGCACGCCCATGCTGGCGCACCGGACACTCTACAGTACATGTCCGGTGCGCCACCGGACATCCAGGCGGGCCCAGAAGACAGAGCTCCAACGGTTGGAACCCAACGGTTTTGGTGACGTGGCTGGCGCACCGGACATGTCCGGTGTGCACCGGACTGTCCGGTGCACCATACGACAGTCAGCCCCACCAAACGGCTAGTTTGGTGGTTGGGGCTATAAATACCCCCAACCACCCCACATTCATTGCATCCAAGTTTTCACACTTCCAACCACTTACAAGAGCTAGGCATTCAATTCTAGACACACTCAAGAGATCAAATCCTCTCCCAATTTCCACACAAAGCTTTAGTGACTACTGAGAGAGATTTGCTTGTGTTCTTTCGAGCTCTTGCGCTTGGATTGCTTTCTTCTTTCTTGATTCTTTATTGCGATCAAACTCACTTGTAATTGAGGCAAGAGGCACCAATCTTGTGGTGGTCCTTGTAGGAACTTTGTGTTCCAAGTGATTGAGAAGAGAAAGCTCACTCGGTCCGAGGGACCGTTTGAGAGAGGGAAAGGGTTGAAAGAGACCCGGTCTTTGGGACCACCTCAACGGGGAGTAGGTTTGCAAGAACCGAACCTCGGTAAAACAAATCCGCGTGTCACACCTCTTATTTGCTTGCGATTTGTTTTGCACCCTCTCTCGCGGACTCGATTATATTTCTAACGCTAACCCGGCTTGTAGTTGTGATTATTTTGAGAATTTCAGTTTCACCCTATTCACCCCCCCTCTAGGCGACTTTCAGGTGCCATCTGGATACTCTCTTGGTAACTATTGTTGTAGGAGAATTCAGCCAACGGCAAGCACTCATCCCATTTTTTCGAATAAACTAATACACATGCTCGCAACATATCTTCCAAGATCTGATTTACTCTTTCGGTCTGCCCACTGGTTTGGGGATGGTAGGCTGAGCTATGAATTAATTTGGTACCAAGAGACGTATGCAGCCCTTCCCAGAATTTGGCCACAAACTGAGGACCACGATCTGAGATAATCGTCCTTGGCACACCGTGCAGGCTCAGGATGCGTGCAATGTACAATTTGGCGTAGGAAACCACTGAATCTCTAGTCTTTACTGGTAGAAAATGTGCAACCTTGGTGAAACGGTCCACGATTACCCAAATAGAATCACAACCCCTGGAAGTCTTGGGTAAACCTACAATGAAATCCATGCTGATATCCTCCCATTTCCCTTCCGAGATAGGCAATGATTGCAATGGCCCAGCAGACCTTAGATGTATAGCCTTTACTCGTTGGCAAACATCACACCTAGCAACATAACGAGCAATCTCAATTTTCATCTTAGTCCACCAGAATCGCAATTTCAAGTCTCGATACATCTTGTTACTCCCAGGATGGATAGAATACCGGGAAGTATGAGATTCATCCAGTATCTGTTGCCTCAACTCAAGAATCTTTGGAACTACTAATCGGTTCTTAAACCAAAGAATACCTTTGTTATCCATGTGGAAACACGTAGTAGGATCCATTGCCATGTGTTCCTTGATATGGGTTATCCCAGCATCCGTCTTCTGAGCTTCCACAATTTGATCAATTAAAGTTGACTCTAATTGTAAATTAGCTAGTAGGGCAGGTTGGAACATACTCAGATTTAGTCGTTCCATTTCTTGACAAATTGTGGTCTCAAGAGGACTAGCCAATAGATAACATAAATGCTCCTTGCGACTGAGCGCATATGCAACCACATTCGCCTTGCCAGGATGATAATGCACTTCTAGATCATAGTCCTTGATTAACTCAAGCCACCTTCGTTGTCTCATATTTAATTCTGCTTGAGTGAAGATGTACTTGAGACTTTTATGATCTGTATAAATATGGCAAGTATTGCCCAGAAGATAATGACGCCAAATTTTTAAAGCATGCACAACTGCCACAAGCTCCAGATCATGAGTAGGATAATGTTCTTCATGTCTCTTTAATTGCCGTGAAGCATATGCTATTACACGGACTTCTTGCATTAACACACATCCAATGCCCGTACCGGAAGCATCACAATATACGTCGAAAGACTTCTCAATATCAGGTTGTGCTAACACAGGTGCCGTGGTTAATAATTTCTTTAACTTCTCAAAGGCTTCATTACACTCCGGTGTCCAATTAAACTTCACGTTGTTCTTCAACAACTCGGTAATAGGCTTAGAAATTTTTGAAAAATCAGGAATGAACCGACGATAATATCCTGCCATGCCCAGGAAGCTTCGAACAAGATGAACTGTGGTAGGTGGCTTCCATTCTAGGATATCCTTCACTTTACTAGGATCCACGGCTACTCCTTCTGCTGACAAAATATGACCAAGAAATGGAACTCGATCTAACCAAAACTCACATTTACTGAATTTAGCATATAACTTATGTTCCCGAAGTCGAGTCAGCACCACCCGAAGATGAGTAGCATGTTCTTCTTTACTCTTGGAATAAATCAGGATATCGTCAATGAAAACTACCACGAACTTATCCAATTCTGGCATAAATACCGAGTTTATTAAATAGGTGAAATGGGCAAGAGCATTAGTAAGTCCAAACGACATAACCAAATACTCATACAACCCATATCTTGTCGTAAAAGCCGTCTTCAGAATATCCTCCGGCCGAACCCGAATTTGATGATAACCGGAACGAAGATCAATCTTTGAAAATACCTTTGCCCCAACAAGCTGGTCAAACAACAGGTCTATTCGCGGCAGCGGATATTTGTTCTTGATAGTTACCTCATTCAGGGGTCTATAATCAACACACATCCTTAAAGTTTGGTCCTTCTTTTTCACAACGATGGCAGGGCAGCCCAGGGTGAGGAACTGGGTCGAATGAAACCTTTTTCTAACAGATCTTGCAGTTGCGTCTTCAATTCTGCCTGCTCATTTGGGGGCATTCTATATGACCTCCGAGAGACAGGAGTTGTACCAGGTTTTAATTCAATAGAGAATTCCACATCACGTTCTGGTGGCAAACCCGGCAACTCTTCTGGAAACACATCCGGAAAATCTCGCACCACTGGAATATTGATTAATTCTTCAACTACCACACTATAAGCCTTTCCTAGCACTTCTTCTAGAGAGGACAACTGAATTGTTAACTGACTTTCTCCCATCCCTGTTTTTATCTGAATAGTCCGTTTCCTCGTGTCAATAATAGCTTCATGTTGAGCTAGCCAATTCATACCTAGAATCACTTCTATGTCCTGTCCCTTCAATACTATCATATTGGTGGGGTAGATATGCCCACCCAATTCTACTGGCACATGAAAGGCTACCTCCTTTGTGCCTAACTTTCCCCCAGGAGATTTTACAATAACTCCCATATGTGTTTCTTGAATTGGAACATCATAATTCACCGCAAAAGTTCTACTAATAAATGTATGAGATGCACCAGTATCAAAAAGTACTTTGGCAGGATGATGGGCAACAATAAACGTACCCATAAGCACAGGATTTCCCTCTAGAGTCACATCCACTTGAGTATAGAATACTCGCCCGAATTTTCTGTTGTCCTTTCCTTTTGCACTGTTGCCAGAAGTATTCTTGTTCTGATTTTGAGAATTATTTCCTGCTGGTTTCTGGAAATTTGAGTTGTTTTGGCGGGGGTAGGGGCAGTCTTTAATGAAATGCCCTGCTTTTCCACAGTTGTAGCAAGGATATTTGGTGCCAGTGGGAGCAGGAAAACGGGGAGCTTGGTTATTTGTAGGTAGTGATTGGCGTTGCATGTTTGTGGGACGGATGTAGATAGGAGTCTTAGCAGGATAAGCGGCTGAGTGATAGGGAATGTTGGGAGAACCAGCTGTTCTGATTACTACCTTTTGACGCTTTGATGGGTCCTGGGAAGATCCAGCTCCAGAGCCTTTCCACATCCTTTTAGCATTTTGATGCACCCGCCCCTTATCTTCTACTGCAATTGCCACACTGACTGCTCTATTAAATGTCAAGTCATAACAGGTAGCCATTTTCTTCTGCAGCTTGAAACTCAAACCCCGCATGAAACAATCTCGCTTTTTACCGTCAGTGTTCACATGATCAACAGCATACTGGGACAAGTGATTAAACTTCCCAAGATATTGCATCACCATGTCAGGACCTTGCTTAAGCCTTAAAAATTCCTCCAGTTTCATTTGCAGGACTCCATCTAGAATATAATGTGCTCTAAAAGCTTCCTTAAATTCAGCCCAAGTAATTTGATGTCCTGCTGGTTGTACAGCCACAAAGTTTGCCCACCAAGTGCTGGCAGGTCCACGAAGTAACTGAGCTGCGAACTGAGGTTTTTGCACTTCGGTACACTGGATCAACCCAAACTTTTGCTCCACCACCCAAAGCCATTCATCAGCTTCAAGTGGCTCTTCAGCTTTTATAAAAGTGGGAGGTCGAGTCTCCATGAATTCCATGTAAGAAGCATTTCTGGCATTATTTGGAGGTACCCGAGCCCCATGTTGATTTTGGTTCTGAAGCACTTCACGCAAAACACGTGCATTGTCAGCCGTCGCATTTACTAACGCGGCAATTGCATCAGCTAGGGTTGGAGGAATTGGTGGCGGTGGAGGATCAGAGTCATCTTCCACACCGCCCTGAGAGGTGCCAGCTATATCAGATAGTCGAACACGCCTAGGCATCTGAAATGAAACAGAACTCATAAATGGGCGTCCATAACTAGGAATATATTATAAAAAAAACAAAATACATGATCCTTAATGGTTACAATACCAAAATTTCCAGACTGCTGCTGGTACTAATATTACAACAAAGGATGCACTCATAGACCTAGTGCCTATTCTAATCCTCTGCATTAGTGTCTATTCCTGACACATCACTACCCACTGGAGAATTTCCACCTGGTGCAAACACAGGCGCTGCTTCTTCCTCTGAGTCTGCATCCGGTTCACCCCCATCAGCTAACACAACACCACCCTCTGCCTCTGCGGCTCCTGGTGCATCATCGGGGTGCAGCTGGTAATACAGCTGGTGAACTTCCTCATGCAGTACATTGGAGTAGTCCTACAGATCATTGTAGGCCATGACCAAATCCTAAAAACGACCCATCAAATGGTTCTCACGAGCAAACGCTGCCTCCCTAGATCGCATTGTCGCAGCCAGTTGCTCCTTCTGTTCAGCTAACTGCTTCTGAAGCTGCTTCTTTTCAGCCAGTAGTTCTAGAATATGAGCAGCGTCCAGGCCCCGTTCGTTGACTGACACTTTTAAATCTTGTTGTAATTGTTCCACCTGCGATAGAGGTGCACGACGGCCACTGTTCGCCTCCACCTGCGACGGAGGTGCGCGACTGCTACTGCCGGTCTCCACAGTACGGGAGGCCAGCTGATGCTTGGGCACGCCTCGCGGTCCAACATGCATGCGGGGCGTCTGCTTAGGGGGAGCCATTCTGAATTTTTTAAAGAATAAAGATACAAGAAAAGATCAAGGATTAGTAGAGTTAGTCAGAATTTTTTTTAAACCCACATATATTCTGGTAACCATCTTGCGTTAGGGGGGAAACTTTTTAATAAAGAGTGAATGTTATGATGCATGCTTCGGGTCCTATTCGCCCCTCAACTACTGCCAAAATATATGGCTATCACGTTCTATGGCGGTGGCAACCCTACTCACTCCGAGATTAACTAGTCGTAATCTGCTAGTGTTTTGTTAGTGTACCTGCAGAAGATTCTAGCCTAAGTTGTGGGTTAGTGGTTAGTACCTTCAACTAAGCCACCTATTAGTCCTTGACTTATTATAATACTAATTGCACTTATTACTACCTGGCATGTAATCCTAGTTTTAGAATTTTCCAAAAATTCATTTGAACTCAAATTCCTTTAAAGATAGGTTCTGACGATTATTCTATTACTTGCAAATTGTGTGAAGGGCTCTGATACCAGCTGTCACAACCCAACCAAGTTATCGGGCCCACGTACACCAATCCTTGCCCTCAAGGCCTCGGATAGATATGTAAGTGGATCAGATAACTTACTCGAGTTGCTGAGCTTCGATGAACTCGTTCCTTTCCAAGGACCATTCACGCAAAGTTGCAAATATTACAATAACCAGTCAAGAACATAAACTTTAAAAACCGGAGTAGAGAGGAAGTCTTTACAATAAGATAATATACATTAACAAGCTAATAAGTTTCAAACCAAGAAGTATTTATTATTACATGCCCGAGGTAGAGTTAAAGTGCTAACTTATTACATCAACTGGGAAGAAACCATCTTCCCGCAGCACACACATAATGCACACCAGTAAAAGTCACCATTATGAGTTTAACAAAACTCATACGTGTTGATAGTTTCTCCTGCAACAACGATGGGATAAACCCTGAGTATGGAAATACTCAGCAAGACTGACCCGACTAAAGAAAAAGACTCTCAAGGATATGCTAGTTGTTGGGAATCAAGGTAAGGCTTACCAAATTTCAAAGACTCAGTTTTGCAGAAAAGCTTACTAGTATTGGATCCTTAAGCCAAACTTTTACTTCACAAGTTAAGTACTTTTCCTGAATCTAGATTTGCCTAATCTAGAGCATTCACTTGTCCTACACTAGCTTCATTTTAACAACTTTAGTTTCACTTGTTATCTACGATGCAGGGCAGTGATCCAGTCTTCATATCCGAGAAGTTCGGCGATCTGAATCGATTAATACTCAGCTGAGGATCTCCAACCACACGACATATGTAGCACTTAACCCTTGCATATGTCAACTCACCCACGGGTTTCTCAAGACCAGAACGGGTCCCCGCCAACCGAGAGCTCAGTACCCCACCATCCAGCCTCTTGCCAGGTGGATACACGATACTCTCGCCATCTCTCCACTCCCATTGCGGGTCGGCCTTTCTGGTATTGGTCCGATCGAGGCTAAGCTTACCCATGACGAGGCATGTGGCCAGTTAAAGGGTCCTAGATCAGCAAGCCTACTTTCGGTACGGTCCTTAATCGACACAGACGGGCGACCTTTCCTGCTCAACGTCTGGTCTCATATTAAAATAATTCTGAAAATCGGGTACCTGTCAGAGGTACCCTACCGAAATGATGAAGTCATCAAGGCCTTTGATACCTTCATCATTCCAGCCCCTTTTTCTTTGTAAAAACATGATTCATACATCAAAATATTTTGTTCCTTGTCTATAAGCAGGCTAAGCATATCTAGCTTTTCAAATCAGGTATCAAGGATGATAATCAATAATTCAAGGAAGTTATGCAGCAAAGGTTTACCCATTCAACTCCTACCACCTAATGCAGCATATAAGTGATAAAATGTTTTTAAAACAGCAAGGAGGTGGCAAATGCACCGGGGTTTGCCTTGGTGAGGAGGAGAGTCGGGCTCTTCTACCAGGATATTGCAGTTAGCAGCAAATCCAAATGGGACACCCTCCGGAGGACCTTCAGCGACAACCTCAGTTGGAGAAGTTTCAGATGGAGGAACAGGCTCCCCTTCTACTTCCACTTCAATTTCTTCTTCAAGGTGCTCTACAAGTCAATTCGAAGTACATGAATGCTTATGTAATGATATGCTATGCAAACTCTCGCTTGGGGAGAGATAGAAAAGTTTAAATATTTTTAACTAAGCATACAGTGATTATACACATGGTTCTAGGTTTCTTAATAGTGGCACAAAATTATCAAATTAAACTTACTTCCAACAATTAGAGAACTAAATAGATTAAAGTTTACTAAACAAGTTTCTGGTTTTCTAAGTAAATCAAACCTAAACATACGCAAATTTCTACCAGGAGCTATTCTAAGGGTATATAATTTTTCTGCAAATTTTCACAATTTTTGGTGCGCTGGTTTTATTTCTAAAATTCATTTATACACTCCAGAGGCACTTTTAATTACCCAAAAATTTAATTATTGCTGCAAAAATCCTAAAACTGTTCTCAGCAGAAACTACAAAATTTTGCGGATTCAACAAAATTGGTTTCACAATTTTTACATTTTTCTACATTTTCTGGTGCATTTTACAAGTTGTCAACTAAAAGAAAAAGGAAAAAACTGCAATAGTGACTGGGCCGAAACCAACTGCTTGGCCCACAAACGTAGAGAAATCTGCCCTGCGCTGGTATTATTGTGCAAAGGCCTCTGTCGATTCAGTTAACTTGTTAATAGGTCAAGCATTATTTTCCCTTCTCACTGACAATCGCATTGAGAACCCTAGGTTTCTCTGCTTTCACAAAGTATCGTCCCTGGCCGCGACCCTAGCGGTCCCAGGTCGAACACCTGGGTGCAGCCGCTAAGACTCGCCATTGACGACCTTCTCAGACGACGACAACCCATCATACATGTACTAAGAAACGTAAGCAAATCGGGCATATTACCTTCCAGAAAAGACCGGCCACTAGGAGATGAGGAATTTTGTGGTGGTGGTCACCACACACGCCCAGAACTTTGTGGTTCAGTTAAAGCAACGGAGCCAAGGGGTTGAGAAAACATCCAGAAAGTAATTTAAGTGTAGAGGAACGGTATGATACGGTGAAGAGTCTATGGGGACAACCGAAACATGAGGGAGTTCATGCGTTGAACTTTGTTACACTATGAGAGGGCACCGGAGTTAACGGCTTGGTTGAGACTTCATTTAGGCTTTCAGGGAGAATAACCGGTGCCAACATGACCATAATACTATGCATGACCACCACGTAAGGGTAGATGTACAGGGACACTGCAGAGGTGGTAAAGTCTCCCATGGACAGCAAACCAGCACAGTACAAGCAGGTGAGTCATTGCTGCTAGGCTGCAGGTTGATTCAATCCAAAACCTTTCCCCCCTTGGTCTGTAAAAATCGTCCATGTGACCCCCAAGCACAGGGACTGGTTGAAGCAGATTTTTACACGCCGAGCAGAGAGGGTAACAGAATGGGGCTCCATTTACTGACAGCACAGCAAACCAACAGCTGAGTCACCAGCTTCTAGATGAATTTTAATTCTGCATCGTTTCCCCCTCCCCTGGACAACAAAATATCCAATATGATCACCCCAGAATTCCTTAGAAAAACTAGTGAATGGAAATATTTCTGCTGCTTTCAGACTGCACTTAACTGCCCTGAACTTCTTCAGTCTACTGCAGAAGCAGATCCATCCCTCTATTTCTCAAATTTCTCCACACAAACAGAGCTACCTTGCCACATCAAACTTACTCACAAAATATTGGTCTTTACCTTTGATGTAAACTTCTAAGATCGATCTGCACAGATTTTAATTTATACTAATCCAAAGTGAGGCACATTTCACTGGAGCCATAATTTCAGTTAGCTGAAATAAACTCTGAATGCACAAACTGACAGGATGACTTTCAGACAGCTTTCCCTTTCCTTTTTGTGTTGGATCAAACCCAACTTACTTAAAGGAATTTGTTCATTTATAGATGATCTCCAGTTTTGTTATAAAGATCTCAGCTCAAAACTGCCTAGAAAAGACACCATACAGCTCCAAAGCTGAGCCAAATGACTGAAATTCAGACCAGCACACTATTCCTCATCTGAAGCTTTAGAAGTCTGACAGCCTATCTTTCAGCATTATTTACTCCAGTTTTTATAGAGTACCAAGTCCATCTTCCTTAAACAAAGTTGCACACTGATAAATCCTCTACCATTTTGATATAATGGTCCTAAGCTAAAACCCAATAGACTGAATAATAAAAGGGCTTCGAAGTTGGCTTAGGCATAAAAGTTCAGAACCCAGAATTATCACTAAGTCTGAATTCAGATTTAGCACATTGAATCTTTGGACTACTGTTACTGTCTGTTCCAACTGGTTTTAGTGGCATTACCCTGAATCAAATCTGCACATCAAAGTAGGGGCTTCCACTTTGGTACAGCACTCATAGCCCAGAATTACATGGATCAGCCCTTAAGGAGTATCCCAAATCTGCTTCAGACTGAAAAATCAGCAGGACTGAATTTCTAAGTCTGATTTTCCAAACTGAACACTGCATCTTTAGGCTCCTTTTTCTACCAGTTCCATATAGATTTAGAGCTTTAATACTTAACAAAAGTTGTTCTCCTATAGTTACTCTACAAGTTTACTATAGCAACCTTTTGCCAAAAGCCCCCAGATTAAAACATACAGGGGTCCAGAAATAGGTAAAGCAAACTGTTTTTAGTTGAACCAAAACTGTATTAAATCTGAAATCTGCAAATTATTCCAAATTTCTCTTCAAAACTTGAAAATCTCAACACATGAAAATTCTTTGGTTTTGGAAACTCTACAACCTTGGTATTTTAAGTTTTGGCAAATTATGGCCAGATCTCATATTTCACCCTTTGGACCAAAACTGGAGTTTTAAAACTAGTTTTTCCACTCTCTATTCATTACCACATTTCATTTTGAGTTTTTTTGTCCTAGTGAATGCAATCTAAGTGTTTTACAATAAAGATGCCAATGCATATGATGTCATGCCAAGTTTTAATTTTCGGTAACACCAGGGGTGTTACAGTAATTAGCGGTAACTCTGTGAAAATCATGTAGAGATTTGTCATATCTTTCCAAGGAGTACTTATGTGTTCGATTCAGAGGTATATTTTAGGAGATATCGCATTTTGAACTCACCTAGGTTGCTGTTCAAAAACTGAACGCGGGGTGTATCTTGTGGACTGTTTGGGGCCATCTAGATGTTGGAATTTAATTATCTTTTGTATACAAAACTTATGGGGAATTTTATGTAGATGCTTCTGGAGTTTTTGTTTGATATCACTGTTGTCATAATTTAAAGATATGAAATTGTCAAGCAGCGCCGCTGCAGTTTGGTGGGTGATGGGGAGAGTTATCGTTCGCGACGGGTTGGGAATTGTGCGTAGGTGCGACGTTGTTTATGAGCGTTTAATATCTAGATTTGTGCACTAAGATGTGTGTCAAAAACAGGTGGTGGACTTCCAGATCATACTTAGGGCTTTTTCCAAATTCCCGATGAAGGCAAGTAAAATAGTGATGGTTTATACCATTGGTCGATTTATGTGTCCTGTTCTTGATTGATATCCATGCCAAATGTGTTCATCCTCGTATTCCATTTTGAGAATTGTTGCTTGAAGTTATTCATGTTCTACTATTTACATATGTTGAGAGTGTTATTCGAGCATGTTATATGTGTTGATTCTTATTTTGAGGAAGTGGAAGTATATATTTAACACATGTTAGATGGGGTGGTCTCATGTTGGTGTCATGCATAGTGCATCCATCATTCTTTGCATGAAAGTTTCGTCGCGATCATATGGTCTGACCGTACAGGTACAATAAGCATCGTACGTTTCCTGAGGAGGGGTATGATGCAGCTTCATATCCTTAGAGGTATGAAGGCAGAAGTCATTACTGCATTTGTAGCCATGTGCATTCATGGGTAAAACATGGAACCTGTCATGGTTACGTGGCTATTGTGGATCTCCTTTTTGTGATTTTTGGAACTGGGTATTTGGTACCTTGTATACTTGCTGCGTTTTAATATTTAAGAAGGGAGTTGTGAACTTTGTGGTTGTTAAAACACGGTTTGTTTACGTTGTCCAATTGTTGCTTGATCATTTTACTTGCTGAGATGTGTCATCTCACTCTTGCATTGTTTGATGCAGGCACTTGAACTTTGCTTTGGGGAAAGGAGGGAAGTAGCAGCACGATCACTACACCCCTAAACAATTATACCACTGCTTAGTAATGATGTTAAACAGGGGTTTCGGGTCAAGGAGGTTGATTATTATGAAATAGTGTGTGCTAGTGGTCTATTATGTTCTAGTCTTTATGGTGGTCGTATTTTTTTGTTGGCTGAATTAATTTTGTCCTCAATGTTTATTTCTTCTTTTGCATCTTGATTATACACTGCGGATTACCTTTCTATTGCATCATGTATAAACTCTGTGTTTGTCTCGTTATGCAACTTTCAAGGGAGGTGCTGCCGAATTTTTTCTTTCTGACTCCATCTTTTTATGCTTTCTAATTTGTGGGAAGGGTTTTTGGTAACACCCATTGTGTGGGAGCAATGGGGTGTTACAAGACCAAAGAGCCAAAACCACTTGAAGGTTCAAAATTTTTAAATTGGTAGTGTTTGGTGTTTGATAACATTTGATTGCTTTGGTCCCTACAACTTCTCTCTCTTTGGCATCAACCATCGAAAAGGAAGACATTAAAAGCACGTAGGAGGCAAATAAGACTTGCCCTCATAAAAGATTTATCAATGAAACCGATTGAAGCAGTAAAATTATTACTCCCCCTAAATGAGTGTTCGATTTTTGGAAGCAACTTCTCCCCCTTTAGAGATGAAGAAATACTCCTCCTGACAGAGATCTTCTACTTAGGAAAAGGCATGTGAGAAATGGATGTGCATGACATGATTTGAATAGACTAACTTCCCTTATGCATAGGTAACGAAATATGATTGAACCACTTATGCATGTATAGCAACATGGGAAGTATAAGATATGAAATATAGTCTAACCAAATATTGGAGAAAACATGTAAATGATACAAAATGTAGTCTCAAAAATACCAATTGAAAATCAACGGTTGTTGGGGACTTGTTCTCAAATGCTAAGAGTCAAGAACAAGGCAACACAGAGTATTAAATGTTAATGTCCTTCGTCCTTCGAAGCATTATTCCCCTTAGGATATAACGATCTTCGGACGAAGGTCATGAAGGACATACCTTCGTGATCAAAAGTTGTAAGATAATGAAAGACGAAATATATGAAACATGAAACATGAAAGATAATATAAACAAGCACATAATATCATTCATATATATCATCATACAAACTTGAATATTAAAATACAATATTTAATTACATTTATACCTTTGGTTTGACAGAAGGCAAGGATCCAAGTGTTGGATGCGAGCGATTACAAGACAACGTGAACAGTACGGGGGTACTGTTCATCTGTTTATAGACATAAGGCCTAGCCTGTGAGATATTACATTCATGCCCTTTACAAAAGATTACAATTATGACACAGACTCTCATGGATCAATCGGTCATTTCATCTTTAAGTCGGTGCAGTCCTTCGTCTTGAGACATGCCACTATGCCGAAGCTTTATGGATGATAGCTTTGGCACTGCTTTTGAGAGGATCTGCCGAAGGTGTTTCTTCTTACAGGATCTTCGGCGACGAAGCATACCCCCAACAGTAGCCCCTTCGCGGTGCTAGATCGTTTTTCATAACGAGCTTGATCCGTGAAAAAGCCTCCTAGGCTTCGGAGAGCCGAAGATCGAAAAACACCTTCCCTGAGCTCGTTGCCGAGAAACGATCACAATATTTCGAGCGTGAAATGGTCCCACCATGCAACGGGTACGTGCGTCCTAGCGATTCACCTTCTCGGGCTCTGTGGCCCACCATTCAGTGGGTGCGGGCGACTGTTCGTCCGGTGCGGAAGATTTGACGATTCACCTTCCCACCTGCGGCACTATATAAACAGACGGGTAGGTGTGAAGTTACCATAGCATTTATTGCTATTGCACTGTTTTGCTACCAAAAATTGGACCATAGCCGAAGCTTGTTCATCGCACTCAACCGAAGCACCGCTGTTGGTTTTGCTTCGTCACAAGAGGAAGAGCTTCGGGAAAATTAAAAAATTAAAAAAGGCAAGGGTACGTTCCACTGCCAGGGTTACACGTGATGGAGAAGAAGTCGAAGCTGCTGAAATCGCTCCGATTCCGAAGTGATGAAACGGTCGGTGCTGGTAGCGCCAGAGGATGTTTCTGACGAAGGTGCACCTGCCGCTGAAGCTGAGCAGGTTGGTGCTGAGGAAAGTGAATCTGAAGATGATTATAGTGTCGTGCCATCTAAACCAGCCACCTGGAGTTTGGGAGGTCCACTGTTACCGAAGATGATATGCCTAAGTTGATGAAGTTAGGCTATTTCAGTGAAGCCAAAAAGGAACTAATTCGCTTTGGCGGAGAGGAAATTACTCCGAAGCCAGAAAAGGATGAGGTGGTAGTCTTTAAAAGCTTCTTTAAAGCAGGATTAAGATTTCCTTTGAATGAGATGATTGCGGATGTTTTGGGAAGTTTGGGATTTATCTTCATCAACTAACTCCTAACGCCATTGTTAGGCTCAGCGTCTACATTTGGGCCCTCTGAAGCCAGGGGTAGAACCGTTTGCCAAAGGCTTCTGCCGGGCACATGAGCTTCATTATCAGACAAAAGATAGAGAAGATGGGCTGCACGAAAACTTCGGCTGCTACAATTTTGCTTATCGCAAAGATGCGAAGTCTCCAGTTATCAGTTATCGTACCAAATGGCCAGCTGGCTGGAAGACTGAATGGTTTTATGTCAAAGTTGATGAGAAAAAGGAGAAGCTAGTTCAAAGCCCATTAAAATTAATCTTCGGAGAGACTAAGCCCCGGTGCGACATGAAACCGGATAGTCCATGCCAAATTGCACTGGGCGAATTTCGAGTTATTGCGAAGCACATTGGTACTAGGGATCTGGTGCAAGAATTCTTAGCTTTTAGAGTGTTCCCAACTTTGAAAGAATGGGACATGCCGAAGCTCAAAGGGGAAAAGAAAAAGAAGGAACTTGTTCGGTTGCCCTATTACTATAAATTCAAGAAACACTTCAAAGAACCTTGCCAAGAATGGTTAGACACGATTGAAGTTATGTGCAACGAGATCCTTGGCAATTATTCTATAAAAGAAGATCAATTAATGACTGCAGCCTTCGGCACTCGACCGAAGCGAAGGTTGAACCGGGTGATGGATGCCCTGAACTTTGAGTATCCTGACTATGAGCGATTGGATAGAGGTGTTGAAGGACAAAAAAGAAGAAGAGTTGCTAGCGTCCTGGATAAAGAAGCTGCTAAATTGGTGAAAAAGGATGAAGAAACTTTGAAGAAAAGAAAATTAAGCCCTGAGCCGAAGATAGCTGCATCGAAGAAAAAGAAGGCTGCAGCTCTGAAGCAAAAAACGACTGATATTGAGGATGAAGCTCCTTCAACACCTCCTACTACCGATGTGGAAGAAATTTTAAAGGTAATGACTGAATCTTTGCCTGTCAAGCTAAGTTGTAACGCCCTGAATTTGGGGGCAGAATTTTTTCTTCTTTTCTCTCACCAAATTCAGGCGTTACTCTTTCATTTTCCCTTTTCTTCTCTCTAAGCCTTGATCTTTTCCAAAGTCGCAGCGGGTTTTGGCTTTAGACCTCGTGTAAAGCAAAACCTTAAAACACTTTATTTCGTGTGATGCACCATGCCGAACCATGCATACTTTTGGTTGTTTAAAACGTAAAAGCTTTCACCCCGAGAAAATTAGATTTTAGAAAAAGAAAACTCTTTCTTTTTCTCTTCCCCCCTCCCTTTCCCATTTCGGCCCAGCCGCCCCCCCCCTCCCCCTTGCGCGCCGGCCCAGCCGCGCCTCCCCCCCCTCCCCTCCCGCGTGGGCCCCGGCCGGCCCAGCCGCGCGCGCCCCCCCTTCCCCCACTTTGGGCCCATCCGGCCCAGCCCCCCCCACCCTTTTCTTTTTTTCCAAAAATCCCCCCCCCGCGGGCCCCGCCCGTCATTCTCTCGCTCTCTCTCTCTCCCCAAACCCTAACCGCGCCGCCCTTGCCCTAGCGCCGCCGCCGCCGCCGCCTCTCCCCTCCCCGGCGCCGCCGCCGCGCTGCCCCCCTCCGGTGAGGCCCCCCCCTCCTCCCCTCTCCTTCCCCCTTCTCCCTCCTCCTCCCTCGCCCGCCCGGCCACCCGGTTCGGCCGCCCCCGCCCCGGCGGCCTGCGCCCCGACCTCCCCCGGCTCGGCCCCGCCCGCGCCGCCTCTCCCCCGGTTGCCCGCGGCTTCCCGCGCCCGGCCGCCCTCGCCCTCGTCCGTCCCGGCCCCGGCGACCCCGGCCGCCCGGCTCGTCCCCGCCCCGCCCCCGGCCGCTCGGCTCGGCCGCTCCGGCGAGCCCGCCCTCGCCTCGCCCCGGCACGCCCCGCGCCGCCGCGCCCGGCCGCCTCCGGCGAGCCGCCCGGCCCGTCCTCGCCCCGGCGCGCCCCGCCTCGCCGCCCCGACCGCCCTCACCCGCCCCCGCCTCCGGCGAACCCGCGCCCGGCCGCCCCGGCGAGCCCCGCGCCCGCGTCGGCCCCGCCTCGCCGCCCTCCGGCGAGCCGCCCTCGCCCGGCCCCGCTCGGCCCCGCCCTCGCGCCCGCCTCCCGGCGAGCTCGGCGCCCCCCCGGTTCAACCGCCCCCGTGCCCCGGCTCGACCGCCCGTCCCCGCGCTCGGCCTCGTCCGGTCGCGCCCTCGCTCGCTCGCGCTCGCTGGCCCCGGCGTGCTTGCCCGCTCGCCGTGCCTTGCTCGCGTCGTGTCGGCCCCTGCGTGGCCTCGAGCTTGGCCCAGCGTGCCTATGGCGCGCGGCTTAGAGCTCGGCTAGCGCACGGCCCCGACGTGCGTACGGTTAGTCCGTAGCGTGTGCGTGCGACCTCGCGTGCGTGCCCGCGTAGTGCGTGTGCCTTGGCACGACTCGTCGTGCCTCGTCTACCCCCTAACCCCTCGTCTACCCCCCCCTCTCCTATATGCGCTAATCACGTCGTTTATATTAATAAGATAGGAGTCTCAATTTGGGAATTGGTTACGTTAGTTAATTCGTATAACTAATCATCTATCTCGTTCAATGTTAATCTACTAAAAGTGGTTGCGATTACATTAGTGCATGTAGCTAATTCTTTTGTTAGAACTAATTAAAACTAGAGCACGTGACGTCTAGTCTTTCGTTTACCCGTAGTGTTCCTCGAGTATAAGCCTCAACCCCTGCGAAACTTTCCCTCGTTTCTTTCTAACCAAGGTAAATTCATTATCGTATGTGGTACTCTATGCATATTTGCTTTACTTGTTCTCTTGTATGGTGTACTGTTGGTTTCCTAATTTCAATGGATGGATGTATGTATGTTTGCACCCGCTTAGAGAACGATCCGGTTGAAGAGCCCGAGGAACTCGCAGGAGAAGCCCCTGAGCAGCAGTCGGTTGGTGGAGGCAAGTGTCCTTTGACCTATCTATGTCCTATTCATTATTTAATTCACCTCCCGCTTTACACATTTATGCCTAAGGATTGACTAGCTTTTGTTATCCATGTCCTTGTTTACCTATCTGGGTTGGATTATTACTGTTTAGCTTTATGCTATTGCTTAAACTCTAATCAATGAACATGATGAGAATATCTATGATACGCTGTTTTCCCTTCTCTTATTATGATGTTGTACTTGTGGTCATCAAGGGGGCTCGAGCGGTTTCTCGAGTGCCTCTCCGTAAGGACCTGTTCTATGGATGACCGCCCGGGAAAACAGTGCAACCATGAGGGTGGAATGGGGTGCCCTTAGCTGAATAATTAGAGGATCCGGGGTGTAGTTCACTTAGCCGTCGTGCCGTCAATGGGGCTCGGTGTATGCGGCTCGCTCTGCCAAGTTTGGGTTCGCCCCTTGGGGAGGAGTGCGGTGCATTTAGGAAACCTAACGGGTGGCTACAGCCCCGGGGAATCTTTGTAAAGGCTACGTAGTGATGCCCTGCTAGGCCACCTAGGTAGTGGTCAATGGGGAGTAGCTCTCTCCGGGCAGAATGGGAATCACGGCTTGTGGGTAAAGTGCACAACCTCTGCAGAGTGTTTGAAAAACTGATATATCAGCCGTGCTCGCGGTTATGAGCGGCCAAGGGAGCTCCAGTGATTAGTGGTACTTGATCAGAGATACTTTGGTACAGGTGGTTATGAGATTGATGGTTTTGGTTATGACTATGGTGCTGGTAAGCGGTACTCTTTCCGTTTGGAAAGGAGTACGTTTGGGTTAATAACTTGGGTTAATGCTAAAACTTGGCTTTCTACTAGTAAGTAATAATCTGACCAACTAAAAGCAACTGCTTGACTTATCCCCACATACAGCTAGTCCACTACAGCCAAACAGGATGCTTGCTGAGTATGTTGATGTGTACTCACCCTTGCTCTACACACCAAACCCCCCCATCCCCAGGTTGTCAGCATTGCAACCACTGCTCAGGCGAAGATGAAGCTATGGAAGGAGACTTCCAGGAGTTCCAAGACTACGACGAGTTCTAGGTGTGGGTTAGCGGCAACCCCCAGTCGGCTGCCTGTGAAGGCCGCGGTTATCTACGTTTCTTTTCCGCACTTTGATTTATTGTAAGGACTATATGGACGTCTCAGACGTATGATGTAATCGACTATTTCCCTTATTAATACTATTTTGAGCACTGTGTGATGATGTCCATATTATGTAACTGTTGTGTACGTGAATAACTGATCCTGGCACGTACATGGTTCGCATTCGGTTTGCCTTCTAAAACCGGGTGTGACATAAGTGGTATCAAAGCCGTGCTGACTGTAGGACCGCTAACCTAGAGTAGAATGGTCGTTCTAAGGACTATAGACCTCTGTCTCTACCTTGACTTTGATATCCCTTCAAAAGTTGGTCATACCGACCAAACCTATGTTCTACTATATATTATACCTTGCTGAAAATCATGTTTTATTCTAATCCTTCATTTACTTATGATTCATTATTTGCTGGTCATATTAATTCTGTTCTCACCCTTTTGCTTGCGATGTCTTTTGTAGATGGCTCGACTTAGACACACTGCACGAAAGTCAGTCATCCCCTTCTTACCCTCCCGCCTTGCTGAGCGTCCGCTTCGCCGTCCCGTGGCCGGACAGTCCAGCCACTTGGAGAGACTACACCACCGCCTGCGTGAGGAGCAGGAGCGTCGACGACAGGAGCAGCAGGGCTCTTCCTTCTCGCTCCAGCAGGAGATAGAGTCTGTGAGGAGCTGCTCCCCTGTGCTTCCTCTGGAGCCGCCCCCTGCACCACCACTAGGCGCCCCAGCTTCTGGAGTAGCTGCTGGAGGAGACCCAGACGACGGAGATGGCGACGACAGCTCGAGCCACGACACCGACTTCTCTGCTAACCCTGAGCCGGAAGGATGGGTTGCTCGACCCATCACTCGCGACGCTGCTCGCGGGTGTCACTTCCACGATGCGCTCGACACCCTGCTACGCCGGGCATTTAACCGGCATACTTGGTCCGTCGAGTATCGCTGTGTGGTCTACCAGCATAGTCGCGGGGTCTACCCGGACCGCTGGGAGGCGACTTGCTTGGTGCGCTGCCCGGAGAACAGTCTCCAGGGTGCAGAGGCCTGCTCAGAGCACTATTCTATCTCTGAACGGGACTCAGCTGAGGCAGCCATGCAAGATGCTGCACGGCGTGCGCTTTCGCACTACTGCTCGGTTTTCGGTGGGGCAGCTGACGGTCTTGACCTGAAGTATTACCCCCGCCGTCCATCTGGCAGCACAGGAGGCGTGATTGTCTCACCTGTCGGTGAGAGCAATCCTAGGTTGAGCAGCACAGTCAACCTAGCCGCCGTGCTAAACACGGAGCTGGACCATGCATTAGACGAGCTGAGTAGGGCTCGTGCTGAGATCGCCCTGCTGCGGGCTGAGCGCGCGGAACGTCGTCACCTGGATGGTGGTTCCCCCGCTCCCGTTGGGACTCAGCACCCGTACCGCTCACCTCAGCGTGGACACCAGTCTTATGGCAATCCCGCCTGCAAGACCAAGATAACTCTAGAACCATAAATCGTTAGAGTTGGATCTTGTAATTAATACGAAATATATACGTAGAAGCTTCAGTCTTAGCGTTAGTCTCAGTCTTAGTTAGACAGGGTAGTTTGCTATATCCTGTGCATTTATGTTTGTCATGATGAACTATGTTTGATTTGGATCTTTGTAATGACTGTCACCAGAGTGTGGGTATCCCCCGCATTTTGGTTTACCTATTATGTTAATGGAGTTAGTTATATAGTTGGGAAACCTCTTATTCCACTTTCCTCTTTATCTGAGAAGCTGTGTGGTCTGTGTTGGAGATCAGTGAAGATGCTCATCCGTTCAGTGCTGTTGAAGGATTCTATACTCTTTTCTTATGCTGCAAGATTTGTCAGATCAGTTCTGATGTGCGGTTGCATTCTGCAGATGTCAGAGAACAGGCGCAGAGGAGGAAGACGTGCTCAGCAGGAGCGAGCCGCTCAACAGGAGGAGGTGCCCCAGCAGCAGCACCTGCCGCCCCCGCCCCCGATGTCGATCGA
Organism: Zea mays; assembly: GCF_902167145.1. Taxonomy (NCBI): domain Eukaryota; kingdom Viridiplantae; phylum Streptophyta; class Magnoliopsida; order Poales; family Poaceae; genus Zea; species Zea mays. The sequence continues at coordinate 82,121,585 of NC_050097.1, read as the reverse complement.
GCAGATGTTTCTGATGCAGACTCAGGCAGTTCAAGCCATCGGTCAGACTTTGGCCGCCATTCAGCAGCAGCAGCAGCAGCAGGCTCCACCTCAGCCCCAGATGCCTCAGATGCCCAGAGACAAGCGTGCTGAATTCATGAGAGGTCATCCACCAACGTTCGCTCATTCTTCTGACCCTATGGAGGCTGAAGATTGGCTGCGCACTGTGGAGCGGGAGTTGCATACCGCTCAGTGCGATGACAGGGAGAAAGTTCTGTATGGTCCCCGTCTGTTGAGAGGAGCAGCCCAGTCGTGGTGGGAGTCTTACCTCGCCACCCATGCCCATCCTGATGCCATCACTTGGGAAGAGTTTAGAGGTAGTTTTCGTCAGTACCATGTGCCTGCAGGTCTGATGACGGTGAAGAAGGAGGAGTTCCTGGCCCTCAAGCAAGGGACATTGTCTGTTAGTGAGTACCGGGACAAGTTTCTGCAATTGTCTCGCTATGCTCCCGAAGATGTCAACACCGACGCCAAGCGACAGTACCGTTTCCTGAGAGGCTTGGTTGACCCTCTGCAGTATCAACTGATGAATCACACCTTCCCGACATTCCAGCACCTGATTGACAGAGCAATCATGACAGAAAGGAAGCGTAAGGAGATGGAGGATCGTAAGCGCAAGATCAGTGGACCCCAGCCTGGAAGCAGCAATCGTCCTCGTTTCTCAGACAATCAACCCCAGCAGTTCAGGCAGAACCAGCGTCCACCTCAGCAGCATCAGCAGTTCCAAAGGCAGTATCCTCAGCATCAGTACCAGAACCGTCAGAGCAATCAGTCAGGAGGTCAGTTTCAGAGGCAGAATCAGCAAGCACCTCATCTTCCTGCCCCAGCAAACCAGCAGAACAGTCAGGCAGCACCAGCTCAGGTTGGAAACAGAGCATGTTTCCACTGTGGAGAGCAAGGACACTGGGTGATGCAATGTCCGAAGAAGGCAACCCAGCAGCAGTCAGGCCCCAATGCCCCAGCAAAGCAGAATGTGCCTCAGCCTGGAGCAGGCAATCACTCCCACCCGCGCTATAATCATGGAAGACTGAACCACTTGGAGGCTGAAGCAGTTCAGGAGACCCCCGGCATGATAGTAGGTATGTTCCCAGTCGACTCCCATATTGCAGAAGTGTTATTTGATACTGGAGCAACGCATTCTTTCATTACTGCATCATGGGTAGAAGCACATAATCTTCCAATTACTACCATGTCAACCCCCATTCAAATTGATTCAGCCGGTGGTAGAATTCGAGCCGATAGCATTTGTTTGAATATAAGTGTGGAAATAAGGGGGATAGCGTTTCCCGCCAACCTTATAGTAATGGGTACTCAGGGAATAGATGTCATCCTAGGGATGAATTGGCTAGATAAGTACCAGGCAATTATCAGTTGTGATAAAAGGACAATCAAGTTGGTGTCCCCACTAGGAGAGGAAGTGGTGACCGAGTTAGTCCCGCCTGAGCCAAAGAAAGGAAGTTGTTATCAGCTAGCGGTTGATAGCAGTGAAGCAGACCCAATTGAGAGCATTAAGGTTGTGTCCGAGTTCCCAGATGTGTTTCCAAAGGACTTACCGGGTATGCCACCAGAGCGGAAAGTTGAGTTTGCTATAGAGCTTCTTCCCGGAACCGCCCCTATCTTCAAGAGAGCTTATAGAATATCCGGACCAGAGTTGGTTGAGCTTAAGAAGCAGATTGATGAGCTGTCAGAGAAAGGTTACATCCGGCCAAGCACCTCGCCTTGGGCCGCCCCTGTCCTATTTGTGGAGAAGAAAGATGGCACCAAGAGGATGTGTATCGATTATCGAGCTTTGAATGAGGTCACGATCAAGAACAAGTATCCTTTGCCCAGAATAGAAGATCTGTTCGACCAGTTGAGAGGAGCCAGTGTGTTCTCCAAGATTAATCTGAGGTCAGGTTATCATCAGCTCAGGATCCGACCTTCGGATATTCCGAAGACGACATTCATTTCCAAGTATGGGTTGTATGAGTTCACAGTGATGTCTTTTGGTTTGACCAATGCGCCAGCATTCTTTATGAACTTGATGAACAGTGTATTCATGGATTACCTTGATAAGTTTGTGGTGGTATTCATTGATGACATTCTGGTTTATTCTCAAAGCGAAGAAGAGCATGCAGGTCATTTGAGGATGGTATTGCAGAGATTGCGAGAGCACCAGTTGTATGCAAAGTTGAGCAAATGTGAGTTCTGGATCAGTGAAGTCCTGTTCTTGGGTCACGTAATCAACAAAGAAGGATTGGCTGTGGATCCGAAGAAAGTGGCAGACATTTTGAACTGGAAAGCGCCAACAGATGCCCGAGGAATCAAGAGCTTCATTGGAATGGCCGGATATTATCGACGATTCATTGAAGGGTTTTCGAAGATTGCGAAACTAATGACAGCGTTGCTAGGCAACAAAGTTGAGTTCAAGTGGACCCAGAAATGTCAAGAGGCCTTTGAAGCGCTGAAAGAGAAGTTGACTACAGCGCCTGTCCTAGTCTTGCCTGATGTGCACAAGCCCTTCTCGGTGTATTGCGATGCTTGCTACACAGGTTTGGGATGTGTGTTGATGCAAGAGGGAAGAGTTGTGGCTTACTCGTCCCGACAGCTGAAGGTTCATGAGAAGAATTACCCAATCCATGATCTAGAGTTGGCAGCAGTGGTTCACGCACTGAAGTCATGGAGGCACTATCTGTATGGACAGAAATGCGATGTCTACACAGATCATAAGAGTCTGAAGTACATATTCACTCAGTCAGAGTTGAACATGAGGCAGCGAAGATGGTTAGAGTTGATCAAAGACTATGAATTGGAGATTCATTACCATCCAGGCAAAGCAAACGTAGTGGCAGATGCTTTGAGCAGAAAGAGTCAAGTCAATCTGATGGTCGCTCGTCCGATGCCTTATGAGTTGGCCAAAGAGTTTGACAGGTTGAGTCTCGGATTTCTGAACAATTCGCGAGGAGTCACAGTTGAGTTGGAACCTACCTTAGAGCGCGAAATCAAAGAAGCGCAGAAGAATGATGAGAAAATCAGTGAGATCCGGCGACTGATTCTAGAAGGCAAAGGCAAAGATTTTCGAGAAGATGCAGAAGGCGTGATATGGTTCAAAGACCGCTTGTGTGTTCCCAATGTCCAGTCCATTCGGGAGTTGATTCTCAAGGAAGCTCATGAGACAGCTTATTCGATTCACCCTGGCAGTGAGAAGATGTATCAGGATCTGAAGAAGAAATTCTGGTGGTACGGAATGAAAAGGGAAATCGCAGAGCATGTGGCTATGTGCGACAGTTGCCGAAGAATTAAGGCAGAACACCAGAGACCTGCCGGATTGTTGCAACCGTTGCAGATCCCTCAGTGGAAATGGGATGAAATTGGTATGGATTTCATAGTCGGATTGCCTCGCACTCGAGCCGGCTACGATTCCATCTGGGTAGTAGTGGACCGCTTGACCAAGTCAGCCCACTTCATACCTGTCAAGACCAACTACAGCAGTGCAGTATTGGCAGAATTGTATATGTCTCGGATCGTTTGTCTTCATGGTGTGCCAAAGAAGATAGTGTCAGACAGAGGAACGCAGTTCACCTCTCATTTCTGGCAGCAGTTGCATGAAGCTTTGGGCACGCATCTGAATTTCAGTTCAGCTTATCATCCGCAGACAGATGGCCAGACCGAAAGGACCAATCAAATTCTTGAAGACATGTTGAGAGCCTGTGCGTTGCAAGATCAGTCCGGATGGGATAAGAGATTACCTTATGCAGAGTTTTCCTATAACAACAGTTACTAGGCCAGTTTGAAGATGTCACCATTTCAGGCGCTTTATGGAAGGAGTTGTAGAACTCCGTTGCAATGGGATCAGCCTGGAGAAAAGCAAGTGTTTGGGCCAGACATTTTGCTTGAAGCCGAAGAGAACATCAAGATGGTCCGAGAGAATCTAAAGATAGCGCAATCGAGACAGCGAAGCTATGCAGACACAAGAAGAAGAGAGCTGAGTTTCGAAGTCGGAGACTTTGTCTATCTGAAAGTGTCACCAATCAGAGGAGTCAGAAGGTTCGGAGTGAAAGGCAAGCTAGCACCCCGCTACATTGGTCCGTATCAGATTCTTGCAAGACGTGGAGAAGTGGCTTATCAGCTCAGTTTGCCCGAGAATTTGTCTGTTGTGCATGATGTCTTTCATGTGTCTCAGTTGAAGAAGTGCTTGCGTGTGCCAGAAGAGCAGTTGCCAGTGGAAGGTCTTGAAGTCCAGGAGGACTTGACCTACGTTGAGAAGCCAGTGCAGATCCTTGAGGTTGCAGACCGAGTCACCCGAAGGAAGACCATCAGAATGTGCAAAGTCAGATAGGATCATCACTCAGAGGAAGAAGCAACCTGGGAGCGTGAAGATGATCTGATGGCCAAATACCCTGAGCTCTTTGCTAGCCAACCCTGAATCTCGAGGGCGAGATTCTTTTAAGGGGGATAGGTTTGTAACGCCCTGAATTTGGGGGCAGAATTTTTTCTTCTTTTCTCTCACCAAATTCAGGCGTTACTCTTTCCTTTTCCCTTTTCTTCTCTCTAAGCCTTGATCTTTTCCAAAGTCGCAGCGGGTTTTGGCTTTAGACCTCGTGTAAAGCAAAACCTTAAAACACTTTATTTCGTGTGATGCACCATGCCGAACCATGCATACTTTTGGTTGTTTAAAACGTAAAAGCTTTCACCCCGAGAAAATTAGATTTTAGAAAAAGAAAACTCTTTCTTTTTCTCTTCCCCCCTCCCTTTCCCATTTCGGCCCAGCCGCCCCCCTCCCCCTTGCGCGCCGGCCCAGCCGCGCCTCCCCCCCCCCTCCCCTCCCGCGTGGGCCCCGGCCGGCCCAGCCGCGCGCGCCCCCCCTTCCCCCACTTTGGGCCCATCCGGCCCAGCCCCCCCCACCCTTTTCTTTTTTTCCAAAAATCCCCCCCCCCGCGGGCCCCGCCCGTCATTCTCTCGCTCTCTCTCTCCCCAAACCCTAACCGCGCCGCCCTTGCCCTAGCGCCGCCGCCGCCGCCGCCTCTCCCCTCCCCGGCGCCGCCGCCGCGCCGCCCCCATCCGGTGAGCCCCCCCCTCCTCCCCTCTCCTTCCCCCTTCTCCCTCCTCCTCCCTCGCCCGCCCGGCCACCCGGTTCGGCCGCCCCCGCCCCGGCGGCCTGCGCCCCGACCTCCCCCGGCTCGGCCCCGCCCGCGCCGCCTCTCCCCCGGTTGCCCGCGGCCTCCCGCGCCCGGCCGCCCTCGCCCTCGTCCGTCCCGGCCCCGGCGACCCCGGCCGCCCGGCTCGTCCCCGCCCCCGGCCGCTCGGCTCGGCCGCTCCGGCGAGCCCGCCCTCGCCTCGCCGCCCCGGCCGCCCTCACCCGCCCCCGCCTCCGGCGAACCCGCGCCCGGCCGCCCCGGCGATCCCCGCGCCCGCGTCGGCCCCGCCTCGCCGCCCTCCGGCGAGCCGCCCTCGCCCGGCCCCGCTCGGCCCCGCCCTCGCGCCCGCCTCCCGGCGAGCTCGGCGCCCCCCCGGTTCAACCGCCCCCGTGCCCCGGCTCGACCGCCCGTCCCCGCGCTCGGCCTCGTCCGGTCGCGCCCTCGCTCGCTCGCGCTCGCTGGCCCCGGCGTGCTTGCCCGCTCGCCGTGCCTTGCTCGCGTCGTGTCGGCCCCTGCGTGGCCTCGAGCTTGGCCCAGCGTGCCTATGGCGTGCGGCTTAGAGCTCGGCTAGCGCACGGCCCCGACGTGCGTACGGTTAGTCCGTAGCGTGTGCGTGCGACCTCGCGTGCGTGCCCGCGTAGTGCGCGTGCCTTGGCACGACTCGTCGTGCCTCGTCTACCCCCTAACCCCTCGTCTACCCCCCTCTCCTATATGCGCTAATCACGTCGTTTATATTAATAAGATAGGAGTCTCAATTTGGGAATTGGTTACGTTAGTTAATTCGTATAACTAATCATCTATCTCGTTCAATGTTAATCTACTAAAAGTGGTTGCGATTACATTAGTGCATGTAGCTAATTCTTTTGTTAGAACTAATTAAAACTAGAGCACGTGACGTCTAGTCTTTCGTTTACCCGTAGTGTTCCTCGAGTATAAGCCTCAACCCCTGCGAAACTTTCCCTCGTTTCTTTCTAACCAAGGTAAATTCATTATCGTATGTGGTACTCTATGCATATTTGCTTTACTTGTTCTCTTGTATGGTGTACTGTTGGTTTCCTAATTTCAATGGATGGATGTATGTATGTTTGCACCCGCTTAGAGAACGATCCGGTTGAAGAGCCCGAGGAACTCGCAGGAGAAGCCCCTGAGCAGCAGTCGGTTGGTGGAGGCAAGTGTCCTTTGACCTATCTATGTCCTATTCATTATTTAATTCACCTCCTGCTTTACACATTTATGCCTAAGGATTGACTAGCTTTTGTTATCCATGTCCTTGTTTACCTATCTGGGTTGGATTATTACTGTTTAGCTTTATGCTATTGCTTAAACTCTAATCAATGAACATGATGAGAATATCTATGATACGCTGTTTTCCCTTCTCTTATTATGATGTTGTACTTGTGGTCATCAAGGGGGCTCGAGCGGTTTCTCGAGTGCCTCTCCGTAAGGACCTGTTCTATGGATGACCGCCCGGGAAAACAGTGCAACCATGAGGGTGGAATGGGGTGCCCTTAGCTGAATAATTAGAGGATCCGGGGTGTAGTTCACTTAGCCGTCGTGCCGTCAATGGGGCTCGGTGTATGCGGCTCGCTCTGCCAAGTTTGGGTTCGCCCCTTGGGGAGGAGTGCGGTGCATTTAGGAAACCTAACGGGTGGCTACAGCCCCGGGGAATCTTTGTAAAGGCTACGTAGTGATGCCCTGCTAGGCCACCTAGGTAGTGGTCAATGGGGAGTAGCTCTCTCCGGGCAGAATGGGAATCACGGCTTGTGGGTAAAGTGCACAACCTCTGCAGAGTGTTTGAAAAACTGATATATCAGCCGTGCTCGCGGTTATGAGCGGCCAAGGGAGCTCCAGTGATTAGTGGTACTTGATCAGAGATACTTTGGTACAGGTGGTTATGAGATCGATGGTTTTGGTTATGACTATGGTGCTGGTAAGTGGTACTCTTTCCGTTTGGAAAGGAGTACGTTTGGGTTAATAACTTGGGTTAATGCTAAAACTTGGCTTTCTACTAGTAAGTAATAATCTGACCAACTAAAAGCAACTGCTTGACTTACCCCCACATACAGCTAGTCCACTACAGCCAAACAGGATGCTTGCTGAGTATGTTGATGTGTACTCACCCTTGCTCTACACACCAAACCCCCCATCCCCAGGTTGTCAGCATTGCAACCACTGCTCAGGCGAAGATGAAGCTGTGGAAGGAGACTTCCAGGAGTTCCAAGACTACGACGAGTTCTAGGTGTGGGTTAGCGGCAACCCCCAGTCGGCTGCCTGTGAAGGCCGCGGTTATCTACGTTTCTTTTCCGCACTTTGATTTATTGTAAGGACTATATGGACGTCTCAGACGTATGATGTAATCGACTATTTCCCTTATTAATACTATTTTGAGCACTGTGTGATGATGTCCATATTATGTAACTGCTGTGTACGTGAATAACTGATCCTGGCACGTACATGGTTCGCATTCGGTTTGCCTTCTAAAACCGGGTGTGACATAAGTCCACTAGGGCCACATCTGACGAAGCTTTTTCAGAAGGAAAAGGAGCCTTCGGTAGCGAAGAAGCCAGATGAGCCGAAGAAACAAAGAATTATTCATGTAGTTGAAGTTATCGAGCAGACACCACCGCTGGCATCGGCGTCAAAGACTCCAGCTATTGAGAGCACTGCTACTGCCGAAGCTGCTCCCACCGAAGCCGAAAGTGCCGAAGCTGAAACCGCTGAAGATGTAAATCTAGATGCCACACTCTCTGAAATTGATATCATGCTTCTGGATGCGGCCGCGGAAGAAGCTGCTGTAGCCGCTGAAGAGATCCCGGGCACAGTGGCTGGAAAAGGAAAGGAGAAAGTCGAGGATACTTCGGAAGAAGAAGACTTCAATTTCCAAGATATACTTGGGCAAGAATCGTCAAAGGCTGAAAAAGAAGAATTGAAAGAGTATGCTATATCTTGCGGGTACATACCAGGTGCGTTACTCTTCAGGGGAGTCAACGAAGAAAGCTTAGGATGCCTTCGGGACCACACTGGGGCGAAGGTTGTCGACACTCTATCAAAGAGTGTTGGCTTCCCGAAGGTTGAGGCAGACCTCAGCAGGTACCGGCGGCAGCATATCGCGGGTAGCCTATTTTATGCTAACTTTAAGGTAAAATTCTTAACTTTTTATTGCTTTGATATGAAGATTGTTTTCTGATGAAGCTTATTTTATCAGAGCTTACTGCTGAGCAAAGTCCTGAGGATGCAACAAGACCTCGAGGACAAAAAGAACGAAATTATAATTGAGGGCCTGGAGAAGAAGATTAAAGACCATGAGGCTACCCTGGAGAAAAGAGACTTCGTACTTCAAACCATGGAAGGTTCACTGGCGGAGGCCTAGGCCGAAATTGCTAGATTGAATAGTGAACTCTCTATGGAGAAGAAAAATTTTGAAGCCAAATTCGAAGCTGAAGCTAAGAAAAATTCAAATTTGCGGAAATCACTGAAAGAACTTCAAGAAAAATGCGTAGACTTCGGCAACCAGTGCCTGCAGCGGCTAAAGCAGGTTTTCAACTCGGTTGGAGCCAGCGCTGAGAAATTCAGTCCTTCGGTTGAGAACCTGTCGGAACCCTTCGAACATATTGAGGGCGAAGTTGATGCACTCGACGAAGTTATAGCTGGACACGCCGATTTCTGCGCTCTGCTAGCTTCTCGGGGCACAACTATTGCCTTCATAAAATCTGGATGTGAACATGGAAAAATTTTCAACGGACCAAATTTTAGCTTATCACCGACAAATTTAATTGATATCCCCAGCCTAGCTCGGAGTACAGGAAATAGATTTATAACTCAAATTTGGGTAAAAGGCGGGCGAAAAATGGCTGGCGACGAAGCTCGAAGCCACCTTAAGCCGGTAAAAAATTTGTGCCTGTTACTTTACCTTCTCCTTGAACTCTGCACTTCTCTCATACCGTTTTAATATGTACAGGATGACGATGCTGAGGAACAATGAGCTGAAGCTTAACAGGTGATCCAAAGCTCAGATGATCCGAAGCTCAATGATGTCAAAGCTGAAGACCTTGCTGAAAAAATTCTAGAGAAAGTCTTGTAATATCGTTGTAAAAATATTTGTAATTTAAGAATCAAATACTAATTCTGTAAATTTGTGCATACCTTGTAATATATTTTTACCTTTCCGTCCATGTATGAACTGCTTTGATGTGGACGAAACTAGTATTTTTTGAGCCGAAGGCGAAAAACCCCTTCCCTTCTTTTCGTACACAACGAAGCATGAAACTGCTTTTTTTTCTTTTTGTCGAAGCCTTATCTTTATAGCCGAAGCATCTGCCTGTGTCTGTATGTTATGATGATGATGATCCTATGTATGTCTAAATGAATGTTTATGAATGCAAAATGTATGATGTAATGTGTCGTGCAAATGAATGCCTAATCTCACACATCCGAAGCTTCACCCACAACCTTCATTCCCTAAGGAATGACTGAAATCTCTTTGCCGTTTATTTTTCGGCTGCACCGTTTATTTTTCGGTGTAAGTTCTGCATTCCCTAAGGAACGTCTTTTGAACTTCTTCACCTTCTATTTCGGTGGTATTCGCGTTGACTTTTCGCGCTTCGCCTTATATTTCGGCGGTATCAGCGTTGACTTTTCGCTGTAAGCTCTGCATTCCCTTGGGAACGATTTTTGAGCAGAAAACTTACGCTGCGCTCCCTTAGGAATGACTTTTTTTGTAGCTTCATCATGCTCTGCATCCCCTTAGGGACGACTTTCGAGCTTCTCCCTGATTTTTCCTTTTTCCCTGCACTCGATGGTGCATGCTCAGCTTTTACATTTACATATTTGGGGGATTTTGCTCTCGTAGAGTTGAATAAGAAAAAGAGAAATTACATGCTATGGCCCCATTAAAAACCTTTCTCCCCCTTTGGAAAGGACAAGGGTGCCATAGGAAAAATAAAAAGATTACATCAAACTAGACATAATATCGCCGAAGCTCATCCGCATTCCAAGATCTAGGAATGTCGTTGTCGTCCATATCCTTCAATCTGTAAGAACCGGGTCTTGACGAAGATACTACCAGAAAAGGTCCTTCCCACTTCAGTTGTAGCTTGCCTACTATATCTGGGTTGGCCACTCTCTGAAGTACCAAATGCCCTGGCTTAATGTTCTTTAGCCGAACTTTTCTGTCACGCCATTTTATTGTTTCGGCTTGGTATTTATTGATATTCTCCACGGCCTGAAGCATGATCCCTTCTATAGCATATTTTGCCACAGAATAATCAGCTTCGTCCTCTGCCGAAGCCACTGTTCTTATTGATCCTGCCTTAGCTTCTTCTGGGGTTTGCTTCGTCACCAAACAATAGTTTGAATGGTGTAAAACCTGTTGACCTTGATATTGTTGTGTTGTGGCTCCACACCACTTTGATCAATTCATCTGGCCACTTTCCTCTGGACTGATTGAAGATTAACTTCATTATTCCCGTCATTATAATGCCATTAGCTCTTTCAACAAGTCCATTTGACTCCGGATGTCTAATCGATGCAAAATGAATCTTCGTGCCAATTTGTTCACAGAATTCCTTGAAAGCTTCAGCATCGAACTGTGTTCTGTTGTCTACAGTAATAGCCTTCGGCACTCCAAAGCGACAAACAATGTTTTGCCAGAACAATTTCTGGACGGTGACTGAAGTTATTGTGGCTAAAGGCAACCTCAATCCACTTGGAAAAATACTCTACCGCCACCACAACATATTTTAGATTTCCTTGTGCTGGTGGAAGTGGGCCTAGCAAATCGAGGCCCCACCTTTGCAACGGCCAAGTGGGCTGTATTAACTGAGTGAGAGATGAAGGTTGCTTCTGGTCTCTTGCACATTTTTGACAGCCTTCACATTTTTGGACTAATTCTGCTGCATCTGAAGCTACCTTTGGCCAGTAAAATCCTTGTCGAAAAACTTTTCCCAACAAGGGCCTAGATCCAATGTGAGATCCACACAGACCTGCATATATCTCTTTCATTAATTCCATACCTTCAGTTCTTGATAAACACTTGAGGAGTGGTGAACAAACTCCATGTTTATACAATTCCCCTTATATCATCACATATGGTCTTGTTCTTGCCTCCATTCTCTTGTTATAAGCTTCGTCACTTGAGAGACAATTGCCTTGGAGGAAAGATATTATTTCAGTTCTCCAGTCTTCACTGTGCACTGGAGAAATAGTAAGCACTGCTCTCTCCATGAGCTCAACCGAAGGTGCTTTTATTGTTTCAAAAAATACTTTCGAGGGTAGGGGGAGCCGCTGATTTGGCTAGAAAATCTGCATGCTCATTTTCACCTCTTGGGATATTCTTGACAGAAAAACCTTCGAAGGAAGCTTCCAACCTTCGAACTGTATCCAGATATCTTTCAAGCTTCGGATCTCGTGCCTTGCTACTTTTGTCCACGTGGACAACAATAACTTGAGAATCAGTCTTTAGGATGGCCCTTCTTATTCCCATTGCCCTTAGTTTCCAAAGCCCCAATAGAAGTGCTTTGTACTCAGCAATATTATTTGTGCAACTGAAATCCAGTTTGACTGCATAACGTGTTTTGACTTTTGAAGGTGCCACTAGGACCGCAGCTGCTCCTGCACCGAAAGCTCCCCAAGAACCATCGCAAAACACTGTCCAAGCTTTGGCATCTTTGCTTGTCCCCTCTTCGTGAACCCCTGGCATCCAATCAGCGATGAAATCTGCTAGCGCTTGGGATTGAATTGAAGATCTGTGCACGTAGTCAATAGTGAATTCATTAAGCTCTGTGGCCCACTTTCCAATCCTTCCAATAGCTTCTCTATTCCTTATGATATCCTTCAGAGGTTGTGATGAAGGAACAATTATGTGATATGTTTGAAAATAATGCTGAAGCTTCCTGGACGCCATTAACACAGCATACAACACCTTCTCCAATTCTGTATAGTTTTTCTTTGATAAACTCAAAACTTCGGAGACAAAGTATACTGGGACTTGCTTTTTAGATTGTCCTTCAAGCTTCTCTTGTACAAGCGCAACACTTACTGCAGAGTGTGAAGCTGCCACATACAATAGCAATGGAGCCCCTAGCACGGGTGGAGTTAATGTTGTTAAATCAATCAGGTATTGCTTCACCTCTTCGAAAGCTTTCTGTTGAGTTGGGCCACATTGAAAAACTTCAACTGACTTTAGTACTTCAAAGAATGGTAAATTTCTTTCTGCTGATCTAGATATAAATCGATTCAAAGATGCCATTTTTCCTGTCAGCCGTTGGGCCCCCTTCTTTGTGCTTGGCGACTCCATTCGAAGGATAGCTTCGATCTTGCTTGGGTTGGCTTCGATCCCCTTCGTTGAAACTAGACAGCCAAGGAACTTGCCCTTCTTCACTCCGAAGACACATTTTTCTAGATTTAATTTCAGGCCAGCTTGCCTAAAATTAGCAAATGTTTCCTGCAAATCAGTAATGTGGTTTTCTTGCTTCGTGCTCTTCACTATGATATCGTCAACATATGTTAGTACATTTCTGCCTATCTGAGAATGAAGAACCTTGGCTGTCATCCTGCTGAAGCTTCCTCCAGCATTCTTGAGCCCCTCAGGCATCCGAAGATAACAATATGTACCACTAGGGGTTATGAAGCTGGTCTTTGGCTCATCTTCCTTCTTCATCCAGATTTGATGGTAGCCTGAATAACAATCTAGTAAACTCATGAGCTCTGACGAAGCTGCTGCATCTACTAGAGAATCTATTCTTGGTAATGGGAACTCATCCTTTGGATAAGCCTTGTTCAGGTCAGTAAAATCAATGCACATTCTCCATTTACCATTGGCCTTCTTCACCATAACAGTGTTGGCTAGCCATTCTGGGTATTTTACTTCTTTGATGATACCAGCACTGAGAAGTCTTTTTACTTCGTTTCGAGCACCTTCGGCTTTATCGTTAGACATTTTCTGAAGCTTTTGCTTCCTGGGTTTGAAGGATGGATCGACATTGAGTAAATGTTCAATGACATCCCTGTTGACACCACAAAGATCGTTGGCTGACCATGCAAAAACATCTTTGTTTGGCTGACCATGCAAAAACATCTTTGTTGTTGAATAAAAAACCTTATCAAGGTTTTCTCCTGCTCTTCAAATAATTGGGACCCCAGCAATACCTTCTGCTCTGCTATGTCGTCACATAGAAGCATGGGCTTCGACTGATCAGCCGAAGCAGCCTTCTCTCTTCTATACTTATACTGTTCACAAGCTTTGGCTCCATCTATATTGTGGATTGCTTTTGAGTCTGTCCAATTTCCTTCAGCCTTTCTGGCAGCTTCCTGACTTCCATGAATAGCAATAGGCCCTTGATCTAAAGGTATCTTCATGCATAGATATGCTGGATGAAGAATTGCTTCGAATGCGTTGAGTGTTCCACGACCAATGATTGCATTGTAGCGGTATTCCATGTCAACAATATCAAACACAACCTGTTCAGTTCTTGTATTGTGGACAAATTCGAAGGTCACTGGCATTGTGATCTTGCCAAGTGCTACAATCTGCCTTCCTCCGAAACCACAAAGAGGGTGTGTAGCATCATGGATCTTATCCTCTAGCTCTTGCATTTGTTTGAAGGCCTTAGCAAATATGATATCCGTTGCACTGCCTGTATCAACCAGAACATTATGGACTAGAAATCCCTTGATGACACAAGATATGACCATAACATCATTGTGAGGGTAATCCTTGAGCTGAAGGTCCTCTTGGGAGAAGGTAATTGGGATGTGAGACCATTTTGACTTGATGAAGGGTCCCTGCACCCCAACATGCTGTACCCTTCTCTGGGCCTCCTTCTTCTGCTTCTTGTTGGCCGGCTCTGAGCATGAACTGCCTGTTATCGGGAGCACCAGTTTCGTAGCCGAAGCAGCTTCAGCTTGATTGTTGAACGAAGCCATCAGCTCAAAAAGTGGAAGTGAGTTCACCGGAGGTGGGCGCCAATGTTGGGGACTTGTTCTCAAATGCTAAGAGTCAAGAACAAGGCAACACAGAGTATTAAATGTTAATGTCCTTCGTCCTTCGAAGCATTATTCCCCTTAAGATATAACGATCTTCGGACGAAGGTCATGAAGGACATACCTTCGTGATCAAAAGTTGTAAGATAATGAAAGACGAAATATATGAAACATGAAACATGAAAGATAATAGAAACGAGCACATAATATCATTCATATATTTCATCATACAAACTTGAATATTAAAATACAATATTTAATTACATTTATACCTTCGGTTTGACAGAAGGCAAGGATCCAAGTGTTGGATGCGAGCGATTACAAGACAACGTGAACAGTACGGGGGTACTGTTCATCTATTTATAGACACAGGGCCCAGCCTATGAGATATTACATTCATGCCCTTTACAAAAGATTACAATTATGACACAGACTCTCATGGATCAATCGGTCATTTCATCTTTAAGTCGGTGCAGTCCTTCGTCTTGAGACATGCCACTATGCCGAAGCTTTATGGATGATAGCTTCGGCACTACTTTTGAGAGGATCCGCCGAAGGTGTTTCTTCTTACAGGATCTTCGGCGACGAAGCATACTCCCAACAACGGCAGACCATTTGAAGACCAATGGCAGGCTTCTGAGACATAAGAATTCTTGTAGATTTGTAGTGGAAGCTTGTTGTCTTTCTATGGGGACTTCATTTTCCTTACAATGAGACTACTACAAGAAATAGACTTGAAAGAGGTATTAGTCTCAAAGTCTTAGATTATAGAGTAACCTCCCCCTGAAAGTGTACATACAGGTTTTGAATACTTGTAGGAGACATGCACTTTGATTTGATATCAAGAGGAGCAGATTATCCATAATCCGAGCTTTGGCACATATAAGTTAAATGATACCAATTGAAGCATACCAAATGAAGTGTTATACCACTTGAAATATTTCACAATATCAATTGATGTATCATTTTCTTAGAAATGTTAAGTAAGCTATGTGTCGTGCTTAGAATATAGGCTAATTGGTAGGACTGAAACTTAGGTTGCAAAATTCCGATTGCGATAGAGATAGCAATACTTAGACAAAACCTTAATGCACATTATTATTTAGTTATTCGCATAGGTTTAGTTTAAGAGATTAATTATTGGCCTATTTTGGAATGAGAAAAATAGAAGTCCTAATTCACCCCACTTAGATGTCCTCGTTCCTTTCGGAGATCAACTTGTTTTTAGTATTCTAAACACTTTAAATAATATAGTATTTTAATTTTTTAGGCACATTTTTGAAGCACTTTGTTGGAGATGTTCTAAGAAGATTGACCAGCTTCATACAAAACAATCTAAGCTTCTAAGTGATTTTGGAGTCAGTATTTAGAATGGCACGTGATTAGATTTGAAAGAACTGATTATCTGTCAGACGATAAATGTGAATTATCGGATTGTATTAAATTTCTTTTAAATATGTGTGTGGCACACTTATATCTAATGGTCTTTTAAAATATCTATTCATATAAAACACCCATTTTCACTTTTTTATTGTCCTCGTGCGTACGCGAGGTTGAAGGTGGCCAGCAACAAGTTCCACGTGTCGCTTCAGCATCTAGAGAACAAATCTGAAATTCGCTACTGAGTTCAACTGAACAACAAAATGAGATTAACAACCTTTATCCAGTTTAAAAAGAGAAAGAGATAAAAATGATAAAATAATTACGGATTTATGGCAGCCAACCGACAGTATAAAGACATGTTTGGTTCACTGCCTAACTTGTCACATGTAACACCCTAAATTTGGTGGTATAATTTTTTTTCTAAATATCTACCAAATTCAAGTGTTACTCTTGTCTCTCTCTAGTCTCTCTTTTTCTTTTGGTTAGAATTAGGTTAATTAGGAGAGAAGTTAATTATTTATTTTGTCAAAACAATGTAAGTCATGAATTGTTGCATCATGTGGAGTCCAAAATATTCTTTGAATTGATGCACATGTTTGATTTGGTTTAAATTTGAAATTTGGTTTCAATTTGAATTGAAACCTAGAGAAAATAAAAATAGAAAAGACATTAGAAATTCCAAAAAAAAAGAGAAAAAACCAATTCAACCCAGCCGGTCCAGCCAGGCCGCGCGCCCGCGCTGCCGGACACGTGGGTTCCACCTGTCAGCGGTGGTTTCTCTCCGCGCACGCTCCCTTCCCCTCTACCTCTGCGTCATGGGGCCGGTCTGTCGGCACCAGTTGCCCTCGCTCGCGCGCCCTTTTCCCTCTCTGCCTCACGGGCCCATCCTGTCAGCACGATGAACTGTTTCTCCGCGCGCCCGCTCCCTCTCTCTGCGCTGTGGGGCCGTCCTGTCAGCTCCGCCTTCCCAGCGAACCGTCGTGGACCAGCGCGCACGCATGCCGAGATCCCTAGCCACGTCGCCTGCCCACGCACTCCCAGCTCCCTTTGAGCACTGCCCGCACCCACACTCGCTCTCCTGCCTCATTTCGCACAAGCTCACCCTCTCCCGCGCTCTGCTCTCACCGCTCGGCTTCGCCGGAGTTCCGCGCCTGTCGTGCCGGCCATCCAACCCGCCAGGACCGCGCCAAGCCACCCCGAGCTCCATCCCGAGGTGAGACATCCGTCCCTGTGCTTGATTTTCCTTATTCGCGCCTGACTGTAGCCAATTTGGCCTCGTCGGAGTTTGGTCGCGCCTGCTCGCCGTGCCCCGAGCGGTGTCCGGCCAACTCAGTCCCGCCCTATGCCCCGATGTTGACCCATAGCGCTCCCCTACCCTCACCGGAACTAGACCGAGCCCTATCGCGCTCGATTGCCCCTCCCCGCGGCCGGAATTCCTCGCCGGAGTTACCCCCGACCCGCCCGGAGCTCTCCCTCTGTCGTTCTCCCATCTCTGACCCCGATCTCGTGGCCGAAACCCCCTCAGTGTGTTCATTGAGCCCTCCTCGACAATTCTGGCCAACCCCGGTGGCCTCGGAACCGCCATAGCCCACACCCGCCCCGACTCCGACGACCTCACCGCCGTGAGCAAGAGCGGCACCGCCCGCAGCCGTTAACCCCTCCGGTGCTTGATTTCGGCCATTCAATCTCTATCGCGCGGTCCGGATCACTGGATACCGCTTCGCGCACGCGCACTCGGCGCATGGACCCACCTATCGGTCGCTTGTGCCCCTGGCACTGGGCCCGACCGGTCAGTCCACTTCCTCGCCCCCGGTCGCTGACCGCCCTGGCCCACTGGTTAGTGCGCGTCCGCGCCCGCGTCCGCGCGCTCGCCCGTGGGTCTAATCTCGGTCGTTGATCGTAGATCTGACAGCTGAGGAGACCCTGTACCCCTTCGTGCGGCGGTTTTGCTAAAGAACCCCTTGGGTTTCCGAGAATCAACCCATTGTCCCTGATTTTGTGTGCAGGCCCCTGGAATCTTATAAACAGACCCCTGGCCTTTTAAATAATCACAAAATTAGACCTAATTTTGTATTTCAAACTTCAAAACTTGTTTATTTCTTATCTTTTTCATATGAACTCCAAATTTAGTGATTCAAATTTAAAAATGTTCATAGGAATATTCTCTGTTCAAATAAATTATGTTCATCCACAGTCTGTGCACTCTAATTTTATGTCTAAACTATAGGTTAGTTTATGTGTTGATTTATTTGCTTAATAAAATGAATAAAAAGGAAACCCTAGTGGTAAATAGATGTTTAATATTGTGAAGGTTATAATATGTGATGTATGAACTTATCCCTGGTTTAAATTTGATGTCTCATTAAATAAGTAGAATTAGATTATGTAATCATGGAGATAGACAACACTTAAAGAATAATCAACTACTAGATGGTATTAGTTCACCCTATACCCTAAACTCCCTTTTGAGTCTATACTTTTCCTTTTGAGACGTGTTCCATTATTTGTACAAGATTGATGTGTTGTTCATTTGTTATTTACCAAATATATTGAATGTATGATCGCTTTATTTAGACGATGAGCAGCCCGTGGTTCCTGAGTGTGTTGCCGAAGATCTTCCTGAGCAACAACCTGGTGAAGGCAAGTGTCCTCTAACCTATTATGTCCTACTTACTTTATAATTCACCGTCCCGCATTACTTTATGGAAACCTAAGGATTGACTAGTTTGTATTTACCTTATCCTTGTTTACCTTTTGGGTTATCATGGTTAGCATTATGCTATTGCTTTAACTTAATCAATGAACATGATGTGAATATTTATGTTACGATGATGTTATCCCGGTGATGATCTAGTGATAATTTAGGGGACTCAGACCATTTTCCTGAGTACCTCTCCGTAAGGACCTGTTCATTGAGTGACCACCCGGGATAACAGTGCAACCATGAGGGTGGAATGGGATGCCCTTAGCTGATTAATTAGATGAACCTGGGGGTGTAGTTGGCTTTGCCTGAGGGTCGTCAATGGGGTCGGGGCGTAGTGCTCGCTCTGCCAAGGGGGTGCAGAGTTTCATTCGATTTGGTTTTGTTAGTCACCCACCTTGGGGAGGTGTACTGTGTTTGTACAACTAGCGAAACCTAACGAGCAGCTATGCTCCAGGGGAGTCTTTGTAAAGGCTACGTAGTGTATCCCTGGCCATTCACCTCGGTAGTGAAGATCGGGTCTGTACAACCCAGGCTAGAAAGGGATCACGACTCGTGGGTAAAATGTGCAACCTCTACAGAGTGTTAGAAACTGGTATATCAGCCGAGCTCACGGTTAAGAGCGGCCTTGGGATCCTCATTAATTAGAAGAACTTTGGTTACTTTTATGATGATGGTTAATAATGATGGTATAATTATGATCTCTGGTATTTCCTCTTGGAGGGAGTACATTTGGGTAATAACTGGCTTTATTACTAAAACTTGGCTTTACTAATAGTAATAAATACTTGACCAACTAAAAGCAAATGTTGAACCTTAACTCCACATACAACTAGTCCACTTTAGCCAAACGGGACATTTGCTGAGTACGTTGATGTGTACTCACCCTTGCTTTACAAACCACCCCCACCCCAGGTTGTCCCCACTGTACTCAGTGCTCAGGAGGAGATGCTGGCAACATGGAGGACTTTGAGGAGTTTCAGGACTACGACGAGTTCTAGTTTTTCTTAGTGGCAAACCCCCAGTCAGCTGCCTGTGTAGGCCTTATCTACTACGTTACGTATTTCCGCACTTTGATGATATTAATGACTATGCTATGTAATAGACTTCATGGATGTCTAGGACATCTTGTTGTAATAAAAGTACCTTTCTGCTATTTACTTTGAGCAATGTGTGACGATGTCCAATTATGTAATCGCTATGTACGTGAGTTTCTGATCCTGGCACGTACATGGTTCGCATTTGGGTTGTCTTCTAAAACCGGGTGTGACACCACACTTTGCATAACTTTTCTTCCTAAGGTTAGTTATTCAATTCAGATGACTAACCTTAAGGAAAGTGTAACATATTTAGCCACGAATCAAATAGGCTCTAAATATGTCACATACCACAATAACCTATCCTATCTCATCAATCTGTATTGTATCTCCGTTTCTCTCGACAATGGTGGGAGCAACCAGGAGCTCGCTTCTTCTCCTTGATCAGCTTGTTTTTCCTCTTCCACCATGCCACCACTTTGCATACCATGATCATCGCCGGGGGAGCAACCACCAACGATGGTGGTCACTCCAAGATCAGTTACAACATATGCTAATCCATATATATTGTATGTTTCATTCTAATTATTAATCTCCAACGATTAGTTTAATATCGTGCGCGTGTTTACGTACATGTGTACATTGTGTTCACGGAAAAGGCTCCCCACAGCTGTAGAACCGTCGTCGGAGTAAGACGCTAGCGCGACAACCACATGATACCATCACAATATATCATTATATTATGATTGTGATTTATGCCCTTAATTACAACAGTTTAGCACGCCTTGGAACTAAACTATACTTAATTTTGGGCTAGCTTTCTTATGTATCATTAATTTGGACAAACTAATACATGCTAATTTGGGAGACTAAGCAAGACATGGTTTAATTAGTCGTGTGTGCTCGCTCACTTTTGTTGGCGATCTAAAGGAAAAGGAGGAATCCTCCCCTAGGACCTCACACCCACCGCCTCTCCCCCGTCACCACCTCTCCTCACTCGCTCCCAGCGTCCCTGCCACCGCTGGCCCATCCCCTCCCTCGTGCTCGCCGTCGTGTCCCCACTCGCTACCTCTCCTCGCCCCCTCCACTTTTTGCTGCAACACTGTCTCAAAACATCCCCACACCAATGGATCTCCGTGTAGCCTACTATGACGCTAGCATGACCATGGGTGGGTATGAGGATGGAGCTCCTTGGGTGGAGGTTGTGGCTGCTGCTCCTTGCCCTCGCTTTCGTGTTCTCACCGTGGAAGCCTCTGAGGGCGACGATGATCTGTTCTATAGGTACGAGATCCCCCTCCTTCCTCTGTTGCTTGCCTTCGCACGTTGCTTAGCCTCGCTGTAATATCCCAAAAAAATGTTGCCAAAGGTTGATCTTCGGTGCGTGGATGTGGGAAAAGGGTTGTGGGCCATTGGATGCTAAGTCGGAGTCATCTATGGTGTCGCTTCTTTTCTCCTACAAAGAAAACCCTAGTGGTGGTCTTTTCCCCTTTTTGCCCCTACTTGGCCGCCACCCCTTCCCCCCCTTCCACACATGGCCGCCCCTCCCTCCTTTCCCCTTGGGCTGGCCGTCCTCTCCTCCCATGGCAGCCCCTCTCCACGGCTTCCTCCTCCCTCTAGATCTCCCCCGCGCAGCAAGGATCGAGAAGAGGAGGAGCACGTTGAATTGAAGGGGAAGAGAGGATCAAGGAGATGTTCTTCCCCATCTCTTCTTGCGGAATTTCTTGGGGAAACCCTAGATATGGATGAGATCCTTGTTCCTCCCTGTAATTATGTGCTTTTGGAGGTTGTGGATCATGGGAATTAAAGGATTAGAGGTTGGATTAGATGTGGGGTTAGGTTTTGATCTCGAATTTAGTTTTCTGCAGAATGGCAGATTCGATAGTTTCTGTTCATGCCAGTTTTCCGTGGTCTTAGTGGCCTCAAAAAAATAAAAAGTCTATATATGAATCGTAGATAATTTGTAGATCTTTCCGTGGCCGCGAAGAACACCTCAATCGGACATCAGATCAGAGAGTTATTGCAGTTTGATTATAGCAGTTTTTCAGTCTCTTAATTCTATGCAGAATCTGTTCTCTTAAGATTTAGGCAATTTTATCAACAGAATTAAACCTTGGGTTTGTAAGAAAAGATGTAGATAATTTTATAAGATTTCCAGATTGTTAAAGAGTGCATTCATATGAATTATAAAACTCCAGTTATGTTTGTTTTACTGTGGCTGTTTCTGTTGGCCTGACAGAAATGAGAGGGTCTGTTCACAGGTAGGTTTCATCAGGAAAATGGCCGCATTGGCTCTCCCAGCTATGGAGACTTTTGTAGAGGGATAAAAGTTCTTACTTCCAGCAGAATTTCATGATTTTTGGTTGAGTAGTTTGTGAGATATCAAATTTTGAAAGTTAACTATGCTGCTGTCTAAAACAGATTCAGTCAGTTATCTTGTCAGATGTTTTAGAACTTATAGATGGCAGAATTTAATTATCCATCGAATGCCGAAGTTGTAGAGTATTTTGTGTAGATACTCCTAGAGTATTTGTTTGATATCACCACTGTTATAATTTTAAAGATACAAAATTAACAAACAGTGCTGCTGTTGTATGGCATGTGGTTCAGGGTGGGAGTCTTTCTACTGGGTCTTGGTTTCAAGTGTAGGAGTGTTTTGTTGATTGTTGGCAAATGTTTGTGAAATATTTGTACTAAGTTTTATGCCCGCTAGCAGGTGGCTACACTCCATATCATGCCTAGTATATTTTTCTTCTTCGATGAAGGCAAGTGAATGTAGCGGTGGTTGCTACCGTTTTGACCTGTTATTTCTATCACCTACACTCTAATATTTAGAATTATTGGATTCTTTCATAATTGAACTCTATGATGATGTTTTTCTTGATTGTGTTATATTGATGCTCTATCATATATTGATGATGATTATGGTTCAAGTATGACCCATGAGATTAATTCACACCCCTGAAGGCAGATGAAGTCTTATTTGAGGTTTGCATTGTATCTAAGGGCAGACGAAGTATTATTCGAGGTTTGCATTGTATCTGAAGGTAGATAAAATATTATTTGAGGTTTGTATTGTATCTAAAGGAAGTGAAATTTATTGATAAATGCAGCATGCCATATACATTGCATGACTCATTTGCATCTGAAGTTTTGTCGTGACCTATGGTCCGACCGTACCGGTACAACTTTGTCGGGGACCATAATTAGGGGTACCCTCAAGACTCCTAATTCTCAGCTAGTAACCCCCATCAGCACAAAGCTGCAAAGGCCTGATGGGTGCGACTAAGTCAGGGATCGGTCCATTCGAGGGACTCGATCACGCCTCGCCCGAGCCCAGCCTCGGGCAAGGGCAGCCGACCCCGGAGGATCTCCGTCTCGCCCGAGGCCCCCCTCCAGCGACGAACATACTTCCGGCTCGCCCGAGGCCCAGTCTTCGCCAAGAAGCAACCCTGGCCAAATTGCCACGCCAACCGACCAAATCGCAGGGGCATTTAATGCAAAGGTGGCCTGACACCTTTATCCTGACGCACGTCCTCCAGTCGACAGAGCCGAAGTGACCGCAGTCACTTCGCCGCTCCACTGACCGGCCTGACAGAAAGACAGCGCCGCCTGCGCCGCTCAGACTGTTGTGCCACTCGACAGAGTGAGGCTGACAGGCAGTCAGGCCCATCCTCAGACACCATAGGAAACTCCGCGTCGCCCGACCCAGGGCTCGGACTCGGGCTCAGCCCCGGAAGACGGCGAACTCCGCTCCGCTCGACCCAGGGCTCGGACTCGGGCTCAGCCCCGGAAGACGGCGAACTCCGCTTCGCCCGACCCAGGGCTCGGACTCGGGCTCGGTCCCGGAAGACGGCGAACTCCGCTCCGCCCGACCCAGGGCTCGGACTCGGGCTCAGCCCCGGAAGACGACGAACTCCGCTCCGCCCGACCCAGGGCTCGGACTCGGGCTCAGCCCCGGAAGACGACGAACTCCGTTTCGCCCGACCCCAGGGCTCGGACTCAGCCCTGGCCTCAGCCGACGGTCTCCGCCTCGCCCGACCCAGGGGCTCGGACTCGACCTCGGCCTCGAAAGACAGACTCGACCTCGACCTCGGAGGAGCCTCCACATCGCCCAACCTAGGGCACGGACCGACCACGTCAACAGGAGGCACCATCATTACCCTACCCCAAGCTGACTCAGGCTACGGGGAACAAGACCGGTGTCCCATCTGGCTCGCTCTGCCAGACAAGTAATGATGGCGCCCCGCACGCTCTATGACGACGGCGGCTCTCAGCCCCCTTACGGAAGCAAGTGGACGTCAGCAGGGACTCGACAGCCCCAACAGCTGTCCTTCCGCCAGGCTCCAGCGCTCCTCCGACGGCCACGACACCACACGAACCGGGTGCCAAAACCTCTCCGGCTGCCACGATGGCATGTACTTAGGGCGCTAGCTCTCCTCCGCGAGACACGTTAGCACTCTGCTACACCCCCATTGTACACCTGGATCCTCTCCTTGCGCCTATAAAAGGAAGGACCAGGGCCCTCTAAGAGAGGGTTGGCCGCGCGGGGAAGAGGACAGGACAGGCGCTCGCGTGAGGCCGCTCGCTCCCTCTCCCGCGTGGACGCTTGTAACCCCCTACTGCAAGCGCACCCGACCTGGGCGCGGGACAAACACGAAGGCCGCGGGATTTCCACCTCCCTCTCTCCGGCTGCCTTTTTCCCCCCTTCGCGCTCCGTCTCGCGCCGACCCATCTGGGCTGGGGCACGCGACGACATTTCACTCGTCGGTCTAGGGACCCCCCGATCTCGAAACGCCGACAGTTGGCGCGCCAGGTAGGGGCCTGCTGCGTGTTGACGAACAGCTTCCCGTCAAGCTCCAGATGGGCAGTCTCCAGCAACCTTTCCAGCCCAGGACGGTACTCCGTTTCAGGAGTCTTGAGTTCATGTCCCTCGACGGCAGCTACGACATGATACTCCTTCCCCCGCCGTGCGACAGCGACAATGGCGGCCGACAGCCCGCCCGCCGGTGGCGGAATCGACGACGTCTTCCCCGCGTGGTGGAAGAACAACATTCGAGCTCACCCCGCCCTCTCCCCCGCCGACGGAGGAGGAGGCGGGGCAACCAAGGCCAAGCAGGAGGCGGCACCTCGTCGGCTGTCGAGCGAGTCAATGGCGCCGGCGCCCCAACGGGGGGCGCGTCGGGCATCAACCTCGCGTTCGAGACGAAGACGAGCGTCGTCTCCCCGCAACACGCCAATTCCAAGCAAACGGACGACGCCAGCACGCTTGCGAAAGGCTTGCTGAGCGTCACCCTCGTACCTGAGACGACGGTGCAGTCAGTCCCTGACGTGACTCCGTCACCGCCCGTCGACCAAGAGGTACCCACCGATTCCCATCTCACGCCCTTTGGATTCAGCCTCGACCCGCCAAGCGACTTCGCTTTGGCGGATGCCCTCGTAGAGGCGAGTCCAAACCCTCTGGGGTTTCATATGCGGCCACCCTGGGACCGGCTGACGGACGTCTCGACCTACGGGCCCTCGGGGTCCGAGGAAGATGACGTGCCCGACTTCTGTTGGGATTTCTCCGGACTTGGTAACCCCAGTGCCATGCGGGACTTCATGACTGCATGCGACTACTGCCTTTCCGACTGTTCCGACGGTAGCCGCAGCCTCGGCGACGAGGACTGCGGCCCAAGTCGTGAATGTTTCCACGTCGATCTAGGGGGTCCCTCCGAAGGCAACCATCTTGGTATGCCGGAGAACGGTGATCTCCCTAGGCCTGTGCCTCGCGTTGACATCCTACGGGAGCTAGCAGTGGTCCCCGTTCAGGCGGGCGGTCATGACCCACAGCTCGAGCAAATCCGCGGGGTGCAGGCTAGGCTCGACGAGGGAGCAGGAACACTTGAGCCGATCCGCCGGGACGTCGCGCAGGAATGGGCGGGCCAACCTCCGGCCGGGGAAGTGCGTCATCTACCCCAGGGCTTCCATCACCGCATCGCCGACGATGTCAGGATGAGGCCGCCACCCGCTTCCAGTGGAGTCGGCCAGAACCTGGCTGCAGCAGCGATGCTTCTCCGCGCGATGCCGGAGCCATCAACCACCGAGGGGCGGCGAATCCAGGGAGAGCTCAAGAATCTTCTGGAGGGCGCCGCGGTCCGACATGCCGAAAGCTCCGCCTCCCGAAGGCAGGGGTACCCCTCGGAACATCGCGCCGCGACTTCCCGATTCATGCGGGAAGCCACGGTCCACACCGGGCGCACGCGCAACACAGCGCCTGCGGCCCCGGGTCGCCTCGGCAACGAGCACCATCACCGCGACCGTCGGGCCCACCTCGACGAGAGGGTGCGCCGAGGCTACCACCCCAGGCGTGGGGGACGCTACGACAGCGGGGAGGATCGGAGTCCCTCGCCCGAACCACCCGGTCTGCAGGCTTTCAGCCGCGCCATATGACGGGCGCCGTTCCCGACCCGGTTCCGAACCCCGACTACAATCACAAAGTACTCGGGGGAGACGAGACCGGAACTGTGGCTCGCAGACTTCCGGCTGGCCTGCCAACTGGGTGGAACGGACGATGACAACCTCATCATCCGCAACCTCCCCCTGTTCCTCTCCGACACCGCTCGCGCCTGGTTGGAGCACCTGCCTCCGGGGCAGATCTCCAACTGGGACGACCTGGTCCAAGCCTTCGCCGACAATTTCCAGGGCACGTACGTGCGCCCTGGAAACTCCTGGGACCTCCGAAGCTGCCGGCAGCAGCCGAGAGAGTCTCTCCGGGACTACATCCGACGATTCTCGAAGCAGCGCACCGAGCTGCCCAACATCACCGATTCAGATGTCATCGGTGCGTTCCTCGCCGGCACCACTTGCCGCGACCTGGTCAGCAAGCTGGGTGAAAGACCCCCACCAGGGCGAGCGAGCTGATGGACATCGCCACCAAGTTCGCCTCTGGCCAGGAGGCGGTTGAGGCTATCTTCCGGAAGGACAAGCAGCCCTAGGGCCGTCCACCGGAAGATTCCCCCGAGGTGTCAACTCAGCGCGCGCGCCAAGAAGAAGGGCAAGAAGAAGTCGCAAGCGAAACGCGACGCCGCCGACGCGGACCTTGTCGCCGCCACCGAGTACAAGAACCCTCGGAAACCCCCCGGAGGTGCCAACCTCTTCGACAAGATGCTCAAGGAGCCGTGCCCCTATCATCAGGGGCCCGTCAAGCACATCCTTGAGGAGTGCGCTATGCTTCGGCGCCACTTCCACAGGGTCGGGCCACCCGCGGAGGGTTGCAGGGCTCGCGACGACGACAAGAAGGAAGATCACCAGGCAAGAGAGTTCCCCGAGGTCCGCGACTGCTTCATGATCTACGGTGGGCAAGCGGCGAACGCCTCGGCTCGGCACCGCAAGCAAGAGCGTCGGGAGGTCTGTTCGGTGAAGGTGGCGGCGCCAGTCTACCTAGACTGGTCCAACAAGCCCATCACCTTCGACCAAGCCGACCACCCCGACCACGTGCCGAGCCTGGGGAAATACCCGCTCGTTGTCGACCCCATCATCGGCGACGTCAGACTCACCAAGGTCCTCATGGACGGAGGCAACAGCCTCAACATCATCTACGCCGAGACCCTCAGGCTCCTGCGTGTTGATCTGTCCTCGGTCTGGGCAGGCGCTGCGCCTTTCCACGGGATCATCCCCAGGAAGCGTGTCCAGCCCCTCGGACAACTCGACCTTCCCGTCTGCTTCGGAGCACCCTCCAACTTCCGAAGGGAGACCCTCACGTTCGAGGTGGTCGGGTTCCGAGGAACCTACCACGCAGTATTGGGGAGGCCATGCTACGCGAAGTTCATGGTCGTCCCCAACTACACCTACCTCAAGCTCAAGATGCCGGGCCCCAACGGGGTCATCACCGTCGGCCCCACGTACCGACACGCGTTCGAATGCGACGTCGAGTGCGTGGAGTACGCCGAGGCCCTCGCCGAATCCGAGGCCCTCGTCGCCGACCTGGAGAGCCTCTCTAAGGAGGTGCTAGACGTGAAGCGCCACGCCGGCAACTTCGAGCCAGCGGAGACGGTTAAGTCCGTCCCCCTCGACCCCAGCAGCGACGCCTCCAAGCAGATTTGGATCGGCTCCCAGCTCGATCCCAAATAGGAAGCAGTGCTCGTCGACTTTCTCCGTGCGGACGCCGACGTTTTCGCGTGGAGTCCCTCGGACATGCCCGGCATACCGAGGGATGTCGCCGAGCACTCGCTGGATATCCGAGCCGGAGCCTGACCCGTCAAGCAGCCTCTGCGCTGATTTGACGAAGAAAAGCGCAGAGCCATAGGCGAGGAGATCCACAAGCTAATGGCGGCAAGGTTCATCAAAGAGGTATTCCATCCCGAATGGCTTGCCAACCCTGTGCTTGTGAGAAAGAAAGGAGGGAAATGGCGGATGTGTGTAGACTACACTAGTCTAAACAAAGCATGTCCGAAGGTTCCCTACCCTCTGCCTCGCATCGATCAAATCGTGGATTCCACTGCTGGGTGCGAAACCCTGTCTTTCCTCGACGCCTACTCGGGGTATCACCAAATCAGGATGAAGGAGTCCGACTAGCTCGCGACTTCTTTCATCACGCCCTTCGGCATGTACTGCTATGTTACCATGCCGTTCAGCTTGAGGAATGCGGGTGCGACGTACCAGCGGTGCATGAACCATGTGTTCGGCGAACACATTGGCCGGACGGTCGAGGCCTACCTCGATGACATCGTAGTCAAGACGAGGAAAGCCTCCGACCTCCTTTCCGACCTTGAAGTGACATTCCGATGTCTCAAGGCGAAAGGCGTGAAGCTCAATCCCGAAAAGTGTGTCTTCGGGGTACCCCGAGGCATGCTCTTGGGGTTCATCGTCTCCGAGCGGGACATCGAAGCCAACCCGGAGAAGATCGCAGCCATCACCAGCATGGGGCCCATCAAGGACTTGAAGGGCGTACAGAGAGTCATGGGATGTCTTGCGGCTCTGAGCCGCTTCATCTCACGCCTCGGCGAAAGAGGCCTGCCTCTGTACCTCCTCTTAAGGAAGGCCGAGTGCTTCACTTGGACCCCTGAGGCCGAGGAAGCCCTCGGGAACCTGAAGGCGCTCCTCACGAATGCGCCCATCTTGGTGCCCCCCGCTGCTGGAGAAGCCCTCTTGATCTACGTCGCCGCGACCACTCAGGTGGTTAGCGCCGCGATTGTGGTTGAGAGACGAGAAGAGGGGCATACATTGCCCGTCCAGAGGCCAGTCTACTTCATCAGCGAGGTACTGTCCGAGACCAAAATCTGCTACCCACAAGTTTAGAAGCTGCTGTACGCGGTGATCCTGACGCGGCAGAAGTTGCGATACTACTTCGAGTCTCATCTGGTAACTGTGGTGTCATCCTTCCCCCTGGGGGAGATCATCCAGTGCCGAGAGGCCTCGGGTAGAATCGCGAAGTGGGCGGTGGAAATCATGGGCGAAACAATCTCGTTCGCCCCTCGGAAGGCCATCAAGTCCCAGGTCTTGGTGGACTTCGTGGCTGAATGGGTCGACACCCAGCTCCCAACAGTTCCGATCCAGCCGGAACTCTGGACCATGTTCTTCGACGGGTCGCTGATGAAGACAGGAGCCGGCGTAGGCCTACTCTTCATCTCGCCCCTCGGGAAGCACCTACGCTACGTGCTACGCCTCCATTTCCCGGCGTCCAACAATGTGGCTGAGTACGAGGCTCTGGTCAACGGGTTGCGGATCGCCATCGAGCTAGGGGTCCGACGCCTTGACGCTCGCGGTGACTCACAGCTCGTCATCGACCAAGTCATGAAGAACTCCCACTGCCGCGACCCGAAGATGGAGGCCTACTGCGATGAGGTTCGGCGCCTGGAAGACAAGTTCTACGGGCTCGAGCTCAACCACATCGCCCGGCGCTACAACGAGACTGCGGACGAGCTGGCTAAAATAGCCTCGGGGCGAACAACGGTTCCCTCGGACGTCTTCTCCCGAGAACTGCATCAACCCTCCGTCAAGATCGACGACACGCCCGAGCCCAAGGCACCCTCGGCTCAGTCCGAGGCACCCTCGGCTCGGCCCGAGGTACCCTCGGCCCCCGAGGGTGAGGCACTGCGCATCGAGGAGGAGCGAAGCGGGGTCACGCCTAATCGAAACTGGCAGACCCCGTACCTGTAATATCTCCACCGAGGAAAGCTACCTCTCGACCGAGCCGAAGCTCGGCGGTTGGCGCGACGCGCCAAGTCATTCGTCTTGCTGGGGGATGGGAAGGAGCTCTACCACCGCAGCCCCTCAGGCATCCTCCAGCGATGCATCCCCATCGCCGAAGGTCAGGAGCTCCTACGAGAGATACACTCGGGGGCTTGCGGCCATCACGCAGCACCTCGAGCCCTTGTTGGAAACGCCTTCCGACAAGGTTTCTACTGGCCGACGGCGGTGGCCGACGCCACTAGAATTGTTCGTACCTGCGAAGGGTGTCAGTTCTACGCGAGGCAGACCCACCTGCCCGCTCAGGCTCTGCAGACGATACCCATCACCTGGCCTTTTGTTGTGTGGGGTCTAGACCTCGTCGGCCCCTTGCAGAAGGCACCCGGGGGCTACACGCACCTGTTGGTCGCCATCGACAAATTCTCCAAGTGGATCGAGGTCCGACCCCTAAACAGCATCAGGTCCGAATAGGCGGTGGCGTTCTTCACCAACATCATCCATCGTTTTGGGGTCCCGAACTCCATCATCACCGACAACGGCACACAGTTCACCGGCAGAAAGTTCCTGGACTTCTGCGAGGATCACCACATCCGGGTGGACTGGGCCGCCGTGGCTCACCCCATGACGAATGGGCAAGTAGAGCGTGCCAACGGCATGATTCTATAAGGACTCAAGCCTCGGATCTACAACGACCTCAACAAGTTCGGCAAGCGATGGATGAAGGAACTCCCCTCGGTGGTCTGGAGCCTGAGGACAATGCCGAGCCGAGCCACGGGCTTCATGTCGTTCTTTCTAGTCTATGGGGCCGAGGCCATCTTGCCCACAGACTTAGAATACGGTTCCCCGAGGACGAGGGCCTACGCCGACCAAAGCAACCAAGCTAGTCGAGAAGACTCGCTGGACCAGCTGGAAGAGGCTCGGGACATGGCCTTACTACACTCGGCGCGGTACCAGCAGTCCCTGCGACGCTACCACGCCCGAGGGGTCCGGTCCCAAGACCTCCAGGTGGGCGACCTGGTGCTTCGGCTGCGACAGGACGCCCGAGGGCGGCACAAGCTCACGCCTCCCTGGGAAGGGCCGTTCGTCATCGCCAAAGTTCTGAAGCCCGGAACGTACAAGCTGGCCAACAGTCAACGCGAGGTCTACAACAACGCTTGGAACATCCAACAACTACGTCGCTTCTACCCTTAAGATGCTTTCAAGTTGTTCATATACCTCGCTCCTACGCAAAGTTTAGTCATCAAGGAAGGGTCAGCCTTGCCTCGGCAAAGCCCGACCCTCCCTCGGGGGCTAAAAGGGGGGAACCCCCTCTGCGTTGAAATTTTCCTCGAAAAAAGATCCTTTCTGCCAGAATGTCTTTCGTGCTTTTCGACTACTTCGAAAGTGGATCCTAAAAACGACGGAGTACACGTAAGCAGCCAAAGCTGACCGAGCCGAGGGACTCCTACGCCTCCGGGATACGGATACCTCACTCATCACCTTCTGCGATAAGTAACTCGCGTTCGGATAAGCGATTCCACGGACCGAACAAGTCTTCACGCTCGAAAGCTCCTCTGCCAAAGCGATTCTTCGAGCCTTCTCGACTGCGTCGGTGGTAGAACCCTATGGACGGGCAAAAGTGCGCGTAAGCGGCAAGGCCGATCGAGCCGATGGATTCCTACGCCTCCGGGATACGGACTCACTCATCACCTTCCGTGAAAAGCAACTCTCGCTCGCACAGACAATTCTGTTACCGACGAAAAAGTCCAGATACTCGAAACAAGAGGAAAAGAAGTGTAGTTTAACAACACAGCGAGGGTGTGTTTGGGCCTCGGCGGCCGCAGAAAACGCACACTACAAGATAATCCGATCCTGTAGGCTCAGATCTTGACAGTTGAAGGGAGCAGCAGCACCCTCGGCGTCAACTACACCTTCGGCGAGGTCCGACCTAACCTCGGACGGCGACGCGGTCCGAGGATCTCCACTCTGAAGGACGACATCATCATCATGCCCGGGCCATCGCCGCCAGGGTCTTCTCCAAGAATCCGGCTCGAGCAGGCGGCTCGGCTGGTCATCCCGAGGCCTCGGCCAGATGTCCCCCGAAGACATCAGCCCGGCCCGAGGCCTCGGCAGATCAACTCCGGCGTCAGTCCCGCTAACGGACGACCCGGCCAGGCTCCGGCCGACCAAGTCTTCTTTTCGAGCCAACTCTGCCTCTGTCCGTGCTGACACCGCTACCCCTGGCTTTGGCTCATCGAAGAGTGGCTGAGGGGTTCCTTTAACTAAGCAAGAGAAACCTCGGATAGCAAGGCCGACCGAGCCGAGGGACTCCTACGCCTCCGGGATACGGATACCTCACTCGTCACCTTTGCACGGGGCGACTCGCGCTCGGTGAAGCGGTTCAGACAACCAACAGGCGAGTCTTAGTGCTCGAAAATGAGGAAACACATGGCTCCGCGCCAAAAATACATACATGTTGAGGCCCCGACAGCCACAATGAACAAAAGACCAGCATTTAAGGTGCCATTACAAGCGGAACCCCGGTTCCACCTCCGCAGGTACGAACAACCCCACATGATTGGGTGGCCTGCGGAGCAACAGAAGACCGACGAACGGCTCGCCGTCACCCGCTCCAGCAGCGGCGACGACGACGACTTCTGCTCCGGGGGGCCGAACAGCAGCAGCGATGACCTCAGGGCGGATGCTGCTGCCATGAGGCCCTCGCTCGTGCCCAAACTCGTGAGGCAAGGACGGACAGAAGGCCGTAGAGTTGGAGGTCGGTCCGTGGGTGGCCCCGGCTATCTCGTCGGCGGAAGAACCTCTTCCAGCTGCCGTGGCGGAAGGCGGCGCCGGGAGCGGCTCCGAAGCCACTCGGGTCAAAGAGCCAGGCACGCGGCAGCTGCCAGCGCCACGAACGGTGAACGCCCTTCCCCCCGATCAGTGAGGGAAGGAGCGGGCCGCCGCCCGCGCGGGGGCCGACCCCAACTCGGCACACTCCCCTCCCCAGCACTGATGATGAAAATCCTTGAGGCTGAGGGAGGGGCAGAGGCCGCAGCCCGGCTTGCTTTCCCCAGCCATCGAACTGGAGGTCACCGTCTTGGGTGACCGCCGGCCGAGGGGTGCAGTCGGGCTGCATGATGAAAATCCTTGAAGCCGAACGATGGCTGAAAGGTACCAACTCCCACAGAGTTGCGTTCCTCCAACGACAAGGCGAAAGGATTGCGGGTGTTCCCCATCCGGGGGCTCGGAAGGTGGAAAGACACGATGCATAAGGGAGCGCGAAGACATGGTCGCCTTTCAAGGGGGTCACCCTCCTTTTAAAGGCGACTCTCCCTACTTGCGTCCCCAGCCGTCGTGGGCTGAGTCATCTCCAACACGCTCCAAGGTTCTCCCCCTACGGCGCGGGGGCTGGGTCCCACGCGTCATGCAAGCTAGCCCAGGGCAGAAGAAGCCAAACCGCCGCGCACGGTGCATGCAACCGCCCAGCGGTTACAAGCGCCCCTCCACTTTCGCCCAGTCCAGCGGATGAAAGGGCGGGCAGCCATGCAGGCGGCATGCAACCGCGCCAAGTGGGCGCACCTCTCCGACTTCCAACACGCCCAGCATGGAGGCCCAGGCCCACGCGTCATGCAACCGGCGCGCCGGTTGCTACGTGCGAGCAACTGCACCGCCACTCGCACCACTATCGCGCCTCCTCGACTGCGGAACCAGTACCACGACTCGAGGCGACCCAGCGCACGACCCAGCAGCGCCAGCCTGGCGCGACGGTCAATGCGGCCAAAAATGGGCCGGCAGTAATGGCGGTGGCAGGCGGGCAGGAGCAGCGGTCACGTCGTCAGCCAAGCTTACATCCCATCCGGGGGCAGCGAGAGAACCCTCTCTCACGGCGTGAAGACGGCGCACCCGTGTTCCGTTCCTCGAACGGCTCGCGCACGCGCAACGGACGCCCCGTGAACCACTCGCCCCGTCGCATTAACTCCGCGGCGGGACAGGCGGCGCCTCTGGCAGGGGAAGCAAGCGACGCTTCGCCTTCGCCATAATGACCGCGTCAAAAAAGGTACGTCGCGTCGTTTGATTTTGTATCCTTTTCCTTTTCCTCTTTCTCTCTCTTGCAACAGGGACCGGGAAAGGGGGATACCCCGAAAA
The DNA here is from genome assembly GCF_902167145.1 of Zea mays. Taxonomy (NCBI): domain Eukaryota; kingdom Viridiplantae; phylum Streptophyta; class Magnoliopsida; order Poales; family Poaceae; genus Zea; species Zea mays. The sequence continues at coordinate 82,088,037 of NC_050097.1, read as the reverse complement.
GGATCCTTCTCCGTGAAGGAAACAGGCCCCGAGCCTCCCTACTGATCAGAGGTTCGAAGGCTGGCCCCTCGGAGGGGTTTAACAGCCGCCTCAGAGCGCGTGGGCTCCACACCCACTACTGGTCAGAGGTTCGAAGGCCGGCCCCTCCGAAGGGTTCAACGGCTGCCTCAGGCTACTCGGGCTCCGCGCCCACTACTGATCAGGGGTTCGTAGGCTGGCCCTCGAAGGGTTCACAGCCGCCTCAGACATAGAGCGAGAGATGACCCTAGGTACGTTCGATACATAACCGAGGCTCGGGCTACGCTCCCGAGGTACCCTAGGACATTTCCGAGACCAGCGGGAACGATCTTGTAACGGAATCCCATCAGAGGGAGGCATCGAGCCCTCGGACCCCGTCGATAGGGGACCGGGTCCGGCAGATCACCCGCAGGTACTTTTGGGCGCGCCTCCGGGCCTCTAGTCGACCCCTAACAAATGGGGCACGGGCGTCCACTCGGATTACCCGCCAGCAGCTCACCGGAGACACCATGTTCGGCGCCCTCCGAGGGCAACATGGCGCTTCCCCCCCCCCTCCTCCTTGCGGAAAGGCGACGCAGGGGCGTATGTAAAAAAGTCGAGTCTGTCCTTGACCGTCCTCTCGCCCTGTGCGGAGGCTCGAGGGCTGCTCTCGCAAACCCGGCTCCGGCCAAACCGTTGACAGCGTCAACATACCAGCCCGAGAACTTAGGACCCGACCGTGCACCCGGGCTACGGCCAGCTCGCATGAGGGAACGACCAGACCAGCCGAAGCATTGCGCGAGGCATTAAGACCTCGGAGGAGTCAAACCACTCCTCCGAGGCCTCGGGGGCTACACCCGGCGGGTGTGCTCGCGCGCACCCACCGGAACAAAACGCAACCGAGAAAGGCTGGTCCCCTTGCAAAAAAGTGCGACAAAAGCCTCCAAGCGAGTGTTAACACTCCCTTCGAGGCTCGGGGGCTATTGTCGGGGACCATAATTAGGGGTACCCACAAGACTCCTAATTCTCAGCTGGTAACCCCCATCAGCACAAAGCTGCAAAGGCCTGATGGGTGCGACTAAGTCAGGGATCGTTCCATTCGAGGGACTCGATCACGCCTCGCCCGAGCCCAGCCTCGGGCAAGGGCAGCCGACCCCAGAGGATCTCCGTCTTGCCCGAGGCCCCCCTCCAGCGACGAACATACTTCCGGCTCGCCCGAGGCCCAGTCTTCGCCAAGAAGCAACCCTGGCCAAATCGCTACGCCAACCGACCAAATCGCAGGGGCATTTAATGCAAAGGTGGCCTGACACCTTTATCCTGACGCACGTCCTCCAGTCGACAGAGCCGAAGTGACCGCAGTCACTTCGCCGCTCCACTGACCGGCCTGACAGAAGGACAGCGCCGCCTGCGCCGCTCTGACTGCTGTGCCACTCGACAGAGTGAGGCTGACAGGCAGTCAGGCCCGTCCTCAGGCACCATAGGAAACTCCGATCCGCCCGACCCAGGGCTCGGACTCGGGCTCAGCCCCGGAAGACGGCGAACTCCGCTCCGCCCGACCTAGGGCTCGGACTCGGGCTCGGCCCTGGAAGACGGCGAACTCCACTCCACCCGACCCAGGGCTCGGACTCGGGCTCAGCCCCGGAAGACGAAGAACTTCGCTCCGCCCGACCTAGGGCTCGGACTCGGGCTCAGCCCCGGAAGACGACGAACTCCGTTTCGCCCGACCCCAGGGCTCGGACTTAGCCCTGGCCTCAGCCGACGGTCTCCGCCTCGCCCGACCCAGGGGCTCGGACTCGACCTCGGCCTCGGAACACAGACTCGACCTCGACCTCGGAGGAGCCTCCACATCGCCCAACCTAGGGCATGGACCGACCACGTCAACAGGAGGCGCCATCATTACCCTACCCCAAGATGACTCATGCTACGGGGAACAAGACTGGCGTCCCATCTGGCTCGCTCCGCCAGACAAGTAATGATGGCGCCCCACACGCTCTATGACGACGGCGGCTCTCAGCCCCCTTACGGAAGCAAGAGGACGTCAGCAGGGACTCGATAGCCCCAACAGCTGTCCTTCCGCCAGGCTCCAGCGCTCCTCCGATGGCCACGACACCACACGAACCGGGTGCCAAAACCTCTCCGCCTGCCACGATGGCATGTACTTAGGGCGCTAGCTCTCCTCCGCGAGACACGTTAGCACTCTGCTACACCCCCATTGTACACCTGGATTCTCTCCTTGCGCCTATAAAAGGAAGGACCAGGGCCCTCTAAGAGAGGGTTGGCCGCGTGGGGAAGAGGACGGGACAGGCGCTCGCGTGAGGCCGCTCGCTCCCTCTCCCGCGTGGACGCTTGTAACCCCCTACTGCAAGCGCACCCGACCTGGGCGCGGGACAAACACGAAGGCCGCGGGATTGCCACCTCCCTCTCTCCGGCTGCCTTTTTCCCCCCTTCGCGCTCCGTCTCGCGCCGACCCATCTGGACTGGGGCACGTGGCGACATTTCACTCGTCGGTCCAGGGACCCCACGGTCTCGAAACGCCGACAAACTTAGCATCGTACATTGCCCGAGGAGGGGTACGATGCGGCTTCATACCCTTAGAGGTATGAAGGCAGAGGACATATGCATTGCATTCATATGTATACATTGAAGTGATATTTGCAGATGATGTGGTTTTATACCCTCAGAGGTATGAAGATAGAGGACCTACACATTGCATTCCTATGCATACATTGAAGTGATATTTGCAGGTATTGTTGATGCAGGGAAATGTTATACAACCTATTGTGGTTGTTCGAGGAAATGAGATGGTATTGGTTATATTGGGACTACTGAGTTCTATATCTACAAGTATTTTTGATCTTGATTATGATTCTTTTAAAATGTTGATTAATTCAATTTGTGGTTTAAATATCTCGTCAAAACAATTAGCTTGCTGAGATATTTCATCTCACTCTTGCATTACATAATGCAGGTGCTTGTTGCTCATCAAGGGGAGTGGGATGTAGCAGCACATCCACCTTCACTCTCATAATAACGCTGCCCAGGCGCAGTCATGATTTAATTAGAAACTTCTTGTCAAAGGATGTTTGTTTTTAACTAGTCGTGCGCACTAGTTAATTCAATTCATATCGTTATGGTTGTCTTCCCATTGCTAGCAGATTATTAATGTCTATTATGTTTTCTTATCATGATATCTATTTATACTTTGTTGCTTCCCCGTTTATGCAATTTTCAAAGGAGATGTTGTCGAAACTTTATATATGAATGTTAGATGTGTAGTTTAGTAGCATTCTGGGGTGTTTGTGGATCCCGGGGTGTTACAGTTGGTATCAAAGCATAGGCTTTAGATTCTTGGCAATTTGAAGATAAATTTGACACACTTGCACATATAGGAAGGGTATATATGGGTTCAAATATCTTTGATATATATTAGTGTATTTGAAGTGCAGATGACAATAATTTCACCCCTCCCTATTCCTTTATGGTGATGTGGTAAGTTGTTTATGACTTAATGCCTGATATAATTTATCTCTAAATCTTTATATTGTTTTATTAATACGATTGATATCGCTGGTCTTTTGTGAGATTGAAGTTGTTATTATACTTGTGATATACAAGTATGTCTATGGTGTTTTCACCATGTTTTTCATGGTTGAGTTTTATTACAATAATATTGTTATATATGCTTGATTTAGGATGTTTCTCAGAGGAGTGAGAATTGCATGTTTTGGGTTACAAGGTAACCGTCATTTTGAATTTAAGTTGTTGAGCGGTTGGTGGATAGTTCCAACTATCTTTGCAAAGAATGATTGTTTATGTCGAGAAATCAGTTCTGAAAGAAATGAATATTGGTACTTTTATATGAATTTTGGGGGAAGTCCTTACCTAGCTAGAATGGCTTACATGTCTCTCTTCTATTGTGTGTTTTAGTAGCCACAAAGCCTAGATGTGGTTTAAAGTGATTGCATGTTAGTCATGCTAGTTGTAGAATAAATCTTTGATTTTTCTTGATCCATTGATTATGTATTAATACGTTGAGGATTTGATGGTTCTCTTCCCGATGCATTTTTGTGGAGCCATTGTTGGACCACCTATCTATTGGTTTGAATGAAGCCAGTGCCTAGCCTAGAGTTGGTTGTGTGTGGTTAGTCACCTATTCCTAAATGATGTGGTTTTTACATCAACTTGAGATGTTTGTCAAATGTGTGAAGGATTACATGGTTATTATTGACCTTGTATGTCTGGTACTTTGAGTGCATCGTATGATAGAATGAAATGTATGTTTATGAACTATAGTAGATGAAGACTTATATTATGTGTAGGTTAACCTTACTAGTTTGGATATTTTTCTTAGTTGAGTTGTTGGATGAAGTATAGTGACATTGGTTAACCAAATATTGTGTTGTTGTGCTGTGAGTGCTCTTTGTGGAGCTTTTGGCATTTCTTCGATGAAATGTGCCGCGCAGAATGTTATTGGCTTCTTGTTGGCTTTATTGCTCCATTAGTTCTGTAGATTTTCTCCTTTTTGTGGGGTGCAAAGAATGTTAGATTACATGATTATCTTTTCATGATGGCAAGAAAAAGGTTTTAGGTAGATTAGGAGTTTTGTTTCAATAGAACTACTTGTTTCGTGGTGCTTTGAGGTGAGGTGTTTGATCTTCTTATAGATTCATCGAGTGTTGATGTTTCACCATTTAATTAAAATTAATTGTTGAAGTTGGTAAGGGTTGTGCTTAGTGCATATTACCCCTTCATAAAAGAGTGTTGTCTTAGGACATTGATGTTGATGTATAGTTGCATCCAAATTCGATGGTGTGAAATTGTAGTGTTGATTGCATCTATGACTTGCTTTGAGCTTCATTGCATGTTGTTTCATGCTTGATGTCAGGTTGTGTAGTTTCCTTAGACAATTAGTCCAAGGTAGAAGTTCTTGTGTTAATTAAGACCAATAATGGACCCATGTTTCGAATGGTGGTGCTATATGAGTTACCTGGATGTTTTGCTTGGAGTAGTCGAATTCGAGGACGAATTCTTTTTAAGGGGGGTAGAGTGTAATATCCCAAAACAAATGTTGTCAAAGGTTGATCTTCGGTGCGTGGATGTGGGAAAAGGGTTGTGGGCCATTGGATGCTAAGTCGGAGTCATCTGTGGCGTCGCTTCTTTTCTCCTACAAAGAAAACCCTAGTGGTGGTCTTTTCTCCCTTTTGCCCCTACTTGGCTGCCGCCCCTTCCCCCCCCCCTTCCACACATGGCCGCCCCTCCCTCCTTTCCCCTTGGGCTGGCCGTCCTCTCCTCCCATGGCAGCCCCTCTCCACGGCTTCCTCCTCCCTCTAGGTCTCCCCCGCGCCGCAAGGATCGAGAAGAGGAGGAGCACGTTGAATTGAAGGGGAAGAGAGGATCAAGGAGATGTTCTTCCCCATCTCTTCTTGCGGAATTTCTTGGGGAAACCCTAGATATGGATGAGATCCTTGTTCCTCCCTGTAATTATGTGCTTTTGGAGGTTGTGGATCATGGGAATTAAAGGATTAGAGGTTGGATTAGATGTGGGGTTAGGTTTTGATCTCGAATTTAGTTTTCTGCAGAATGGCAGATTCGACAGTTTCTGTTCATGCCAGTTTTCCGTGGTCTTAGTGGCCTCAAAAAAATAAAAAGTCTATATATGAGTCGTAGATAATTTATAGATCTTTCCGTGGCCGCGAAGAACACCTCAATCGGACATCAGATCAGAGAGTTATTGCAGTTTGATTATAGCAGTTTTTCAGTCTCTTAATTCTATGCAGAATCTGTTCTCTTAAGATTTAGGCAATTTTATCAACAGAATTAAACCTTGGGTTTGTAAGAAAAGATGTAGATAATTTCATAAGATTTCCAGATTGTTAAATAGTGCATTCATATGAATTATAAAACTCCAGTTATGTTTGTTTTACTGTGGCTGTTTCTGTTGGCCTGACAGAAATGAGAGGGTCTGTTCACAGGTAGGTTTCATCAGGTAAATGGCCGAATTGGCTCTCCCAGCTATGGAGACTTTTGTAGAGGGATAAAAGTTCTTACTTCCAGCAGAATTTCATGATTTTTGGTTGAGTAGTTTATGAGATATCGAATTTTGAAAGTTAACTATGCTGCTGTCTAAAACAGATTCAGTCAGTTATCTTGTCAGATGTTTTAGAACTTATAGATGGCAGAATTTAATTATCCATCGAATGCCAAAGTTGTAGAGTATTTTGTGTAGATACTCCTAGAGTATTTGTTTGATATCACCACTGTTATAATTTTAAAGATACAAAATTAACAAACAGTGTTGCTGCTGTATGGCATGTGGTTCAGGGTGGGAGTCTTTCTACTGGGTCTTGGTTTCAAGTGTAGGAGTGTTTTGTTGATTGTTGGCAAATGTTTGTGAAATATTTGTACTAAGTTTTATGCCCGCTAGCAGGTGGCTACACTCCATATCATGCCTAGTACATTTTTCTTCTTCGATGAAGGCAAGTGAATGTAGCGGTGGTTGCTACCGTTTTGACCTGTTATTTCTATCACCTACACTCTAATATTTAGAATTATTGGATTCTTTCATAATTGAACTCTATGATGATGTTTTACTTGATTGTGTTATATTGATGCTCTATCATATATTGATGATGATTATGGTTCAAGTATGACCCATGAGATTAATTCACACCCCTGAAGGCAGATGAAGTCTTATTTGAGGTTTGCATTGTATCTAAAGGCAGACGAAGTATTATTCGAGGTTTGCATTGTATCTGAAGGTAGATAAAATATTATTTGAGGTTTGTATTGTATCTAAAGGAAGTGAAATTTATTGATAAATGCAGCATGCCATATACATTGCATGACTCATTTGCATCTGAAGTTTTGTCGTGACCTATGGTCCGACCGTACCGGTACAACTTAGCATCGTACATTGCCCGAGGAGGGGTACGATGCGGCTTCATACCCTTAGAGGTATGAAGGCAGAGGACATATGCATTGCATTCATATGTATACATTGAAGTGATATTTGCAGATGATGTGGTTTTATACCCTCAGAGGTATGAAGATAGAGGACCTACACATTGCATTCCTATGCATACATTGAAGTGATATTTGCAGGTATTGTTGATGCAGGGAAATGTTATACAACCTATTGTGGTTGTTCGAGGAAATGAGATGGTATTGGTTATATTGGGACTACTGAGTTCTATATCTACAAGTATTTCTGATCTTAATTATGATTCTTTTAAAATGTTGATTAATTCAATTTGTGGTTTAAATATCTCATCAAAACAATTAGCTTGCTGAGATATTTCATCTCGCTCTTACATTACATAATGCAGGTGCTTGTTGCTCATCAAGGGGAGTGGGAAGTAGCAGCACATCCACCTTTACTCTCATAATAACGCTGCCCAGGCGCAGTCATGATTTAATTAGAAACTTCTTGTCAAAGGATGTTTGTTTTTAACTAGTCGTGCGCACTAGTTAATTCAGTTCATATCGTTATGGTTGTCTTCCCATTGCTAGCAGATTATTAATGTCTATTATGTTTTCTTATCATGATATCTATTTATACTTTGTTGCTTCCCCGTTTATGCAATTTTCAAAGGAGATGTTGTCGAAATTTTATATATGAATGTTAGATGTGTAGTTTAGTAGCATTGTGGGGTGTTTGTGGATCCTGGGGTGTTACACTCGCTCCCACGGGTGGCTGGCGCTACAACTGCTTTGCATGTGTTGTTCGTTTTTATGTAATAGTTGTGCTCTAACATTTTATTGAATAATTTGTATGCTTTCGCAATATATGTGCATTGAACTATTACTCTAGTAATTAACTCTAGATGATCTAAATGGAGTCTTAGGACATGTTTTCTTTAGGTCTGTCAAGTTTGCTTGGTGTTAGGCTATCTCGAGCATCTCTTCTATCTCATTCCCTATCACATCTCTTATTTCAAACTCTACTTCGCAAATCAGTGCTATCTATAGTATAAAACAGTGTTTTACATGATTATATGCATGATATGCTGGACACTGCCTTATGGACGTTCTTGAACATATTATACTCTTATTTCGTGTGATATCCTGGCCCCTGGGATGGGATATCCTGGCCCAAGGCTTAATAAAATTAATAGACTACTTGAAAGTCGCCTAGAGGGGGGTGAATAGGCGAAACCTAAAATTTACAAACTTTAAACACGCACTACACTTGAGGTTAGGGTTAAAATAAATTCGAAGTGCGGAAGATAGTTCTCCTTGCTATGAGTTGCTCAATCAATGCGGATAACCTTTGGAGCAAACTCAAATCAATATGAGCAAGGGAACTTTTAGAGAGAGGAAAGAAGGGGAAACAAATCAAGTGGAGATCAACACAAATGAACACGGTGATTTGTTTACCGAGGTTCGGTTCCAAAGAACCTAGTACCCGTTGAGGAGGCCACAAAGGTCAGGTCTATTCCAACCCATTCCCTCTCTCAATCGGTCACATAGACCAGTCGAGTGCTTCTCCTTAATCACTTGGGTCACTAAGACCCCGCAAGGATCACCACACACTTAGGTGTCTCTAGGTAGCTTTACAAGGCACTTAGAAGAGAAGGAGAAAGCAATCCAAGCAACAAGATCAATAAAAGAAACACAAAACACCCTCTCTCAAGTCACTAAGCAATTGAGTTGATTATAAGGCTTGGAGAGGTTTTGATCTTTTGATTGTGTCTTGGAGTGTTTGCTTTTGCTCTTGTATTGAATGTGGAGTTCAGAAAACTTGGATAGCTTGAATGCTGGTGGTTGGGGGTATTTATAGCCTCCAACCACTATTCCAGTCATTGCTGTCGATAGGCACACCGGACAGTCCGGTGGTGCACCGAATATGGCACTGTTCACTGTCCAATACGTGCCACGTTAGCAGATCGTTGGGGTTTGGAGCGGTTGACCGTTGAAGTCCTTTCTCCTCTTACAGCACCGGACAATCCGGTGGCACACTGGACAGTCCGGTGTGTTCTGACTTTGCAGTTCTGACTTCTGACTTCTAACTTCTGTGTTGTCCACTGTTCACTGTTCACCGTAGTCGAGCGTTGGGCACATTTGACTGTTGCTCCGTTGGCTCACCAGACATGTCCGGTCCGCACCGGATAGTCCGGTGAATTATAGTGGAGTCACTCTGGGAAAAACCCGAGAGCGGCCAGTTCGTGGGTGCCTTGGCCTGGGCACCGGACAGTGTCCGGTGCGCCACTGGTAGCACCAATGCTTGTCTTTGCTCCAAACTTTGTAAAGTTCTCCAACTTAGTTTCTTTGTTGGTTTATGTTGAACTTTATGCACCTGAGATAAATGACAACTAGGCAACTAGTTAGTCCGCATGGTTTGTGATGAACGTCAAACACCAAAATCGATTATAGGAAATGTTTTAAACCCATTTTCTTTTCAATCTCTCCCTTTTTGGTGATTGATGCCAACACAAACCAAAGCAAATATAAAGTGTAGGAATATAATTAGTTTGCATTTTGATATTTGTGCATAAGTTACTTTGAATTTAATCCAACCTAAAGTATTTCTAAGTATATGTGGTTGCTTTCTTCTAGTTGACCATTTTGGACAACATTTGCACCACTTTACTTGTTTTTGCAAATCTTTTGGAAAAGTCTTTTCAAATTCTTTTGCAAATAACCAATGGTTTAAGAATATTCTCCCCCTATTTTAAATGCTTTTCCTTTGGCTAAATAAAAGCTCCCCCTGAAGAAGTTCTCCTCTTATATGTCAAGAGGGTTTTTGTAATTTGAATAATTTCTCCACCTTTTGAATTTTTTTAGAAAACATGTTGGTGGTGTGATCCTTTTGCTTTGGGCCTATAAATTCTCCCCCTTTGAATAAAAACGAAGAAGCTTGAGAGGCCAATTAATTCTCCCCCAATAAATATGAATGGAAGTTTATGAGGAGGGCAAAGGTTAAATGATACCGACATAGTTGTAGTGGAAGCCTTGCCTTTGCCAAATTTGCTATTTCCCTTTCATTCTAAGACTAATCATAGATATACTAATGGAATCATATTAGTCTTAGCCTTGGCACAAGAAGGATAAGAAATATGCATTTGTACCAAATGAAAGAGACATGATCAAAGGTATATAAATAAGCTATGTGTGCAATGTTTCAATCAAAGTTCCAAGAATTTAAGATGTTTAGCTCATTCCTAAGCTTGCTAAAAGTCTTTTCATCTAGGGGCTTGGTAAAGATATCGACTAATTGATTGTGGGTGCTAACATAAGCAATTTTGATATCCCCTTTTGTTCGTGATCTCTCAAAAAGTGATACTGGATGTCTATGTGCTTAGTGCAGCTATGTTCAACGGGATTATCCACCATGTGGATCGCACTCTCATTATCACATAGGAGAGGGAATTTGCTCAATTTGTAGCCATAGTCCCTAAGAGTTTGCCTCATCCAGAGTAATTGTGCACAATAATGTCCTGCAGCAATATAATCGGCTTCGGCGGTGGATAGAGCTACTGAGTTTTGTTTCTTTGAAGCCCAGGACACCAGGGATCTTCCCAGAAACTGACAAGTCTCTGATGTGCTCTTCCTGTCAATTTTACATCCAGCATAATCGACATTGGAATACCCAATTAAATCAAAGGTAGATCCCTTGGGGTACCAAAGCCCAAACTTAGGAGTGTAAACTAAATATCTCATGATTCTTTTCATGGCCCTAAGGTGAACTTCCTTAGGATTTGCCTGGAACCTTGCACATATGCATACGGAAAACATAATATCTGGTCGTGGAGCACATAAATATAGTAAGGATCCTATCATCGACCGGTATACCTTTTGATCTACATATTTACCTCCCATGTCGAGGTCGAGATGCCCTTTTGTTCCCATGGGTGTCTTGATGGGTTTGGCATTATTCATTCCAAACTTTTTGAGAATATCTTGAATGTACTTAGTTTGGCTGAAGAAGGTGCCCTCTTGTAGTTGCTTGATTTGGAATCCAAGAAAATACTTCAACTCCCCCATCATAGACATCTCGATTTTCTGTATCATGATCCTATTAAACTCTTCACAATATGACTTATTAGTAGACCCAAATATAATATCATCAACATAAATTTGGCATATAAATAAGTCCTTAGCAATAGTTTTGGTGAAGAGAGTAGGATCAGCTTTTCCAACTTTGAAGCCATTAGTGATAAGAAAGTCTCTTAGGCATTCATACCATGCTCTTGGGGCTTGCTTCAGCCCATAAAGCGCCTTTGAGAGCTTATAAACATGTGAAGGATACTCACTATCTTCAAAGTCGGGAGGTTGCTCAACATATACCTCTTCCTTGATAGGGCTATTGACGAAGGCACTCTTCACGTCCATTTGTGTAACACCCACTTTGTAATTTGCTAGAAATAATACCAATAGAGAAACAATTTCTCTTTATGTGAGTTTGATCTTTATGCATCATCATATGTGAACATCATGCCCAAAAACAATTAATAAAAAAATATATACTACCAAATTATGCATCATGCTGGTATTTTTATTTTGTGTGCATTTTGTGACAACATAGAATAGTGTGAAAAGAAATATATTTAGGACCCAAATGGGAATTTAAAATCTAAAAGAAATTCTAGAGTTTGGAAAGAAAGAAATAAAATACTATGCAATACAAAAATAAAACTTATAAATAGATAAATTTATTCCACAATGATTTACCCAAATCATATACTCAGAAAAGTGAGTACAAGTTCACCACAAATTTGAAATTCAAATTTAGATTCAAAAATAAGAGAAAAGAGAAAGGAAAATGAAATATAAAAGAAAAATAGTGTTGTGCTCGATTGGGCCTAAGCCAACCAATTCGGCCCAATTTCCCTTTGATCTACGCAGCCCACTGACTATCCGCGGCGCCGACATGTAGGCCCCGCTTGTCAGCCACTCCACGTGCGCGCGACCGAACTCCATTCCGCTGCGCCGACAGTCGGGCCCCACGGGCCAGTCTCTCGTCCACTGCGTGCGCGCGCTCGATTCCCGCGGACACTGATAGCGCGACCCCACCTGTCATCAGGCTGGTCGCCGGCTCCAACGAACCGCGCGATCCGCGCGGCGGATCCTCCGGCGGTGCTCGCCCACGTCGGGTACTCCCACCGCGTATATGTGGTCGCGTGCCTAGCGCAGGCTTTGTGCTTCTATACCCTGGACCCGAGACCCCTCTTGGCTGCAGCTACTCGTACCAGCAGAGCAAACCTGAGAGAGAGAGGTCAGCGGCTGCGCCATTGCCGCCGTGGTCGGGATCTTGACTGAGGCGTCGTCTGGTGACCGAAACCAGGCCATGGTGGTGTGCGCCATCGGAGGGAAAATTATCCGGTCAATAAGCGGGCGCGGGCAGCGGTGAATTGAAGGCAATTCCTCACCGTGATCCCGCCACTGTCGTACTTCCGTCCATCGTCGTGGCCACGCTCCTGTGCTCCAACCCCTCGGTAAGAAATCCGTCCCTCGTGTCCGTCTTACCTTCCGCATGGTATATCTCGAGTCGATTTAGTGCTTAGCGCGCGGGGAGCACCGATTGGCGACCTCGCCGGAGTTCGGCTGGGTGTGGAGCAGGGGGCGGCGCCGCCGTGCGTGTGGGCGCTGTTGGGGCGATGATTGTGCGCCGTTGGATGACCAGCAACGGCTGTGATTAGATCATGTGCATACCGATTCGCGTAATAGGCTCGGCGCCGTTCGATCCGCATCTGGCGACCGGAAAGCGATCGTGGGAGAGTTACTGCGTATAATAGATCTGAGCCGTAGGATCTCGATCCACCGATCAGGATTGTTTACCGATTCATATAAGGCATGGGCTAATCCTGGCGGCCGGTTTCTAATCGGACGGTTGTAGGCCCATGATACCCCTTCGTGGGTGGTTTTGCAGATGAGCCCTCGGGTTTTAATGAAATCAACCTGCCATCCACCTCTTGTGTGCGCTGTGTCTTGGGGATTTTTACCCCGAGCCCCCTGTGTTCCTGTTTAAATGAGGCCCAGTCCAGAGCATTATAAAACCAGAGAAAATAATTTATAAATGGATTTTTAATAGGAAAATAATTGCTAGAACTTCAATAATTCATAGAAAATGCATATGAACTCCAAATTAGTCCATTCCACTTTCTAAAATTTTATAATTTTATTCTATATCACTCAGAGCCTCTGTTTTTTTCATGACAACAGTAAGAAAATTAATCCCACACTTAATCCTATTTTAAACACATAAAACCTTTGTAAATTCATATCTTGAAATCTATAGCTCCAAAAATTATGATTTCTATTCCTAGGATTTTATTTTAATGTGTAGAATATTACTGTTTGTTTTGTTTACATGTTTGGTGTGATGTTAATTTTCCTATATACTGTGCTTGTTTGTATTGTGGCGAGTAGAAGAGCACGTGACCGAGGATCCTGGTGAGCAGCAGGTTGAAGTAGCTGAGCAGGAGCTCATTGAAGGCAAGTTGTGCCCTTGACCACTTTCTACCCAATAATGTTCTTTAATATCACTTATTCATGCATAGGTTAATTTTGATGGGACCCAATAGGTCACCCTAGATTGTGTATCTCATTACCTTGTTTACCCCTGAATCACTTGGGTAGTTTGCTATTGCTTTACATGGTTTTGGGATAATCATTTATCATATCTATGTTCCAATTCTTTTGTTATTCTATTTATGTTCATGTTAAGATCATTAATGTTAATTGGAACATAGAGCTTAACTTGAGAAACACGTGCCACCACAAGGGTTTAATGGGACGCCCTTGGCTGACTAATTAGGAAAGCTAGTGGAAGACTACCTTACCCGAAAGGGGCAAGGGCAGTAGCGGAGTGGTCAGTGTAGGGAGGTCCTTGGTTGATTTTGCTGCGATGGCGGTCAGGCAAGAACCCTGCATTGGAGCTTCCTATAAACTGTAGCGGGTTTTCTGAAGCTAGTGGAACTTTGTAAAGGCCTCGTAGTGTTACCCTGCCTCGCCTCCTTGGTAGAGGTGTATGGGAGTCGCGACCCCTTGGCAGATGGGTAACATGACTTGTGGGTAAAGGGTACAACCTCTGCAGAGTGTAAAACTGGTATACTAGCTGAGCTCACGGTCATGAGCAGCTCAGGACTCTCTGATGATTAAATTATGGAACTTAAATTCAATTTTGTCATTTGCATATATGCATGGGTTTATTATTAATTTTGTTCTATTATTTATTAAGGTTTGGTATTTACTTACATCTAGTAATTGCTAATAAAAGTTTGACCAACATTAAAAGCAATGCTCAGCTTTAACCATTCTCTTTGATAAGCCTTACACTCCATGAGCTCCCACCTTTGGTGAGTTCATGTCACATTATTCCCCACAACTTGTTGAGCGATGAACATGTGTGAGCTCACACTTGCTGTCTCACACACCCCCCCACAGGAGAAGAATAGGTGGTTCAGGAGGAGCCACAAGGCGAGGAGTATGAACTGATCTAGGTGGCGTTTCTCAGTTGACATTGGCGCCAACGATCCTTAGTTCGTTTTATGTTTATTCTTTTATTTTGTAATAAGTCTTCCGCTATGTAATAAATACTCTGATGTTTTATGACATTTATCTCTATACACTCTGTTATTAGGGGTGGGCGTTCGGGTTACCCGAAAATTTCGGGTCGGGTAATTCGGGTTTTTAAAATTTCGGGTTTTGAGAATCGATACCCGAAATTACAACGGGTTTTGCAATACCCGAAAATTTGGGTACCCGGAATTTCGGGTTCGGGTTCGGGTTTTCCCGAACTACCCGAACTATTGTGTCGGCTTCATAAAAACACAAATACTCTATTAAATTAGTATAAAAATATAGTTTGAATAATGATATACATGGACATATAAAACACAAACAATATACAATCACAAGTTATGCACGCTTACACATAATTATAGATGTACAAATTAATAATTAAGCATGACATGAGTACATGACACATGAAAGTTCGGGTAATTCGGGTATTTCGGGTACCCGATTGTGATACCCGAATTACCCGAAATAAATTCGGGTTTTGCAAGTTGCTACCCGAAATTCCTGAACAAAATTCGGGTTTCAGGTATTTCGGGTTCGGGTTCGGGTATTCCGGGTTCGGGTTTCGGGTTACGGGTTTTTTGCCCAGCCCTATCTGTTATTATATATGTTGTCTTCTTGGCGCATGTATGAGATGCACCTGGCTTTGTTCCTTAAAGTCGGGTGTGACAGAAGTGGTATCAGAGGAAATGTTGACTGTAGGACGAGACCTAGATAGAAATGGACAAAACTCTTTCCTACTTACCTTATTCTAATTCATTCTATACTTACCTTACTCTGATTCTATCTATACTTATCTTGACCCTGTCTCACCTTCTACTGTTCCACTCTGATGATTCTTATCTTTTCTACTCTAAGACAAGAAGGATTTCACACCTTGGAATCCTACATTTATAGCCTTTTTAAGAGATAGGAGACCTAAAAAAAGAAATTTAAAAATTATTTTTTCTATATTTAAAAATGTTGGTTGATTGTTCTGATGATTAATGCCTGATTTGCTTCTTTGATTGAGTGAAATAGTATAGATGGGCATCTTAGCATGTACCACCATAAGGTAATGTATTAGCTTTAGTGGATAACACACTAATCTACTTAGCTAATAAATCCCCCGCAGTAACATTCCTCGTAATTACTAGCCTTGTCTACAATTCTTCCTTTCTTACCCTGTGTTTCTAACCCAGATGAGCTACCCCTATAGTGTTAGAAGAGAGCACTATAGACGTGATCCTTGGTATGTCATAGTTGAGAAAGGCAAAGGCCATTATAGCATGTGGTAGAGGTACCGTAGAACTCAATACCACTAAAGGAGAAAGATTTCAAGTTAATATTGCAGTGACCACCTCATCCAAACGTGCAATGTTCTTTATACCTGAGGAGTTTGTTGGTGACAACATCTGTGTGGTTAGAGATTTTCCGGATGTCTTTCCAGAGGAGTTACCAGGGATGCCACCTGATAGAGAAGTTGAGTTTGTTATTGATCTCTTACCTGGGACTGCCCCCATTTCTAAACGGCCATATAGGATGTCCGTAGAGGAGTTGAAGGAACTTAAGAAGCAGTTAACTGAGTTACAAGAGGCTGGGTACATTCGTCCGAGTTCTTCACCTTATGGAGCACCAGTTCTAATTGTACAGAAGAAAGAAGGATCACAAGGGATGTGCGTGGATTATAGGTCCCTTAACGACGTCACTGTGAGGAACAAGTGTCCATTACCCCGCATTGAGGATTTATTTAATCGGATGAGAGGAGCAAGGGTATTCTCGAAGATTGATCTCCGATCGGGTTACCATCAAATGAAGATTAGGCCATCGGATATTCCAAAGACGGATTTCTCGACCCGATATGGTTTATATGAGTCCACCGTTATGTCATTTGGACTAACTAATGCACCAGCCTATTTTATGGATCCGAAGAATAAGGTGTTCATAATCTGGATAGATTCGTCATGGTTTTCATCGACGATATTTTTATTTATTCCAAGAGTGATAGTGATCACGAGGAACATCTGAGATTGGTGCTACAGAAGCTACGAGATAACCAGTTATATGCCAAGTTCAGCAAGTGCGAGTTTTGGATTGGCGAGGTGCCATTTCTTGGTCATATTATTTCTAATGGAGGAATTTCGGTGGATCCTGTCAAGGTTAAGGAGATAATGGAGTTGAGAGTACCCACTACAGTTACGGAGATTCGGAGTTTCTTGGGACTAGCAGGATATTATCGGAGATTTATTGAAGGATTTTCTAAGATTGCTAAACCTATGACTTCACTTTTGGAGAAAGGAAAAGAATTTAAGTGGGATGCGAAGTGTCAGGACAACTTTGATCAATTGAAGAAGAGATTGATGTCACCACCAGTGTTGGTTATGCCAGACCTACAGAAAGGATTTGATATCTATTGTGATGCATGTGGCCAAGGCTTAGGGTGTGTGCTCATGCAAGAAGGACATGTGATTGCCTATGCTTCTCGTCAGTTACGCAAACATGAATTGAACTACCCCACTCATGACTTGGAATTAGCAGCCGTTGTGCATGCGCTTAAGATTTGGATACATTATATCATGGGGACCAAGTGCCAAGTTTATACGGATCATAAGAGTTTGAAGTATATATTCACTCAGAAGGATCTCAACCTTAGGCAACGCCGTTGGTTGGAGCTTATTAAGGATTACGATTTGGAGATTCACTATCACCCGGGCAAGGCAAATTTGGTTGCAGATGCCTTGAGTCGCAAGGAGCATGTTCATTCAGCTATTGTTGCCCAGCTACCCGACGAGATTGTTGAGGATTTCAGGAGACTTAACCTGGGGATAGTTGCTCATACTGAAGGAGTTACTATTGATGTGGAACCTACTTTGGAGCAAGAAATCCGCAGAGGTCAACTTGATGATGCTAAAATAAAAGAGATTAAGGATCTGATTACTAAAGGTCGAGTTCCGGAATTCACGGAAGATGAGAAAGGCACCGTATGGTTCAAGGACAGGATGTGTGTTCCTGATATTGAAAGCCTTCGAGAGACTATTTTAAAGGAGGCCCATGATTCAGATTACTCTATTCATCCTGGTAGTACTAAGATGTATCAGGATTTGAAGCGGAAGTATTGGTGGTATGGATTAAAAAGAGATGTGGCTGCACATGTGGCTATGTGCGATATATGTCAAAGAGTTAAGGCTGAACACCATAGGCCAGCTGGACTATTGCATCCACTGAAGATACCCGAGTGGAAGTGGGGAGAGATTGGTATGGATTTTATTACTGGATTGCCTCGCACCCAGAAAGGATATGATGCTATATGGGTGATTGTGGATAGATTGACTAAAGTGGCTCACTTTATTCCTGTAAAGACTACTTATAAAGGTTCTCAGCTAGCAGAGTTATATATGGCTCGGATTGTGTGTTTGCATGGAGTACCGAAGAAGATTGTGTCTGATCGAGGTTCACAGTTTACCTCAAGATTTTGGAGAAGCTTTCATGAGAATATGAGTACGAAGTTAAATTTTAGTACGGCTTATCACCCTCAGACTGATGGACAGACTGAAAGGACTAATCAAGTATTGGAAGATATGTTGAGAGCTTGTGCACTTCAGCATGGAGGAAGTTGGGATAAAAGTATACCGTATGCTGAGTTCTCATATAATAATAGTTACCAGGCCAGTCTGAAGATGTCACCTTTTGAAGCTTTATATGGGAGGAAGTGCAGGACTCCTTTATATTGGGATCAGACTGGAGAAAGACAGTTCTTTGGGCCTGAACTGATTCAAGAAGCAGAAGAACAAGTCCGTATAATTCGAGAGAATTTGAGGGTGGCTCAAACCAGGCAAAAGAGCTATGCTGATAATAGAAGAAGACCACTGGAATTTGAAGAAGGAGATTATGTGTACCTCAAGGTGTCACCACTTCGTGGAATGAGGAGATTCAAAGTTAAGGGCAAATTGTCCCCTCGCTACATTGGACCATTCTTGATCTTTAGCAGAGTTGGGGAGATGGCATACCAACTCGAGCTACCTGCTAGTCTATCGGATGTGCATAATGTGTTCCATGTATCTCAACTGAAGAAATGTCTCCGTGTCCCTGAGGAACAGTTACCAATGGAAGAGCTCAGTGTTCAGGGTGATCTGACTTACACGGAGTACCCGATCAAGATTCTTGATACATTGACTCGAGTTACAAGAAATAAGGTGATAAAGATGTGCAAAGTGCAATGGAGTCACCACGGTGAAGATGAAGCAACTTGGGAAAGAGAAGAAGAGCTTCGCATAGATTTTCCCCACCTTTTCCCTAGATCTTCTTAAATCTCGAGGACGAGATTATTTTTAAGGGGGGTAGGATTTGTAACACCCACTTTGTAATTTGCTAGAAATAATACCAATAGAGAAACAATTTCTCTTTATGTGAGTTTGATCTTTATGCATCATCATATGTGAACATCATGCCCAAAAACAATTAATAAAAAAATATATACTACCAAATTATGCATCATGCTGGTATTTTTATTTTGTGTGCATTTTGTGACAACATAGAATAGTGTGAAAAGAAATATATTTAGGACCCAAATGGGAATTTAAAATCTAAAAGAAATTCTAGAATTTGGAAAGAAAGAAAGAAAATACTATGCAATACAAAAATAAAACTTATAAATAGATAAATTTATTCCACAATGATTTACCCAAATCATATACTCAGAAAAGTGAGTACAAGTTCATCACGAATTTGAAATTCAAATTTAGATTCAAAAATAAGAGAAAAGAGAAAGGAAAATGAAATATAAAAGAAAAATAGTGTTGTGCTCGATTGGGCCTAAGCCAACCAATTCGCCCAATTTCCCTTTGATCTGCGCAGCCCACTGACTATTCGCGGCGCCGACATGTAGGCCCCGCTTGTCAGCCACTCGACGTGCGCGCGACCGAACTCCATTCCGCTGCGCCGACAGTCGGGCCCCACGGGCCAGTCTCTCGTCCACTGCGTGCGCGCGCTCGATTCCCGCGGACACTGATAGCGCGGCCCCACCTGTCATCAGGCTGGTCGCCGGCTCCAACGAACCGCGCGATCCGCGCGGCGGATCCTCCGGCGGTGCTCGCCCACGTCGGGTACTCCCACCGCGTATATGTGGTCGCGTGCCTAGCGCAGGCTTTGTGCTTCTATACCCTGGACCCGAGACACCTCTTGGCCGCAGCTACTCGTACCAGCAGAGCGAACCTGAGAGAGAGAGGTCAGCTGCTGCGCCATTGCCGCCGTGGTCGGGATCTCGACTGGGGCGTCGTCTGGTGACCGAAACCAGGCCGTGGTGGTGTGCGCCATCGGGGGGGAAATTGTCCGGTCAATAAGCGGGCGCGGGCAGCGGTGAATTGAAGGCAATTCCTCACCGTGATCCCGCCACCGTCGTACTTCCGCCCATCGTCGTGGCCACGCTCCTGTGCTCCAACCCCTCGGTAAGAAATCCGTCCCTCGTGTCCGTCTTACCTTCCGCATGGTATATCTCGAGTCGATTTAGTGCTTAGCGCGCGGGGAGCACCGATTGGCGACCTCGCCGGAGTTCGGCTGGGTGTGGAGCAGGGGGCGGCGCCGCCGTGCGTGTGGGCGCTGTTGGGGCGGTGATTGTGCGCCGTTGGATGACCAGCAACGGCTGTGATTAGATCATGTGCATACCGATTCGCGTAATAGGCTCGGCGTCGTTCGATCCGCATCTGGCGACCGGAAAGCGATCGTGGGAGAGTTACTGCGTATAATAGATCTGAGCCGTAGGATCTCGATCCACCGATCAGGATTGTTTACCGATTCATATAAGGCATGGGCTAATCCTAGCGGCCGGTTTCTAATCGGACGGTTGTAGGCCCACGATACCCCTTCGTGGGTGGTTTTGCAGATGAGCCCTCGGGTTTTAATGAAATCAACCCGCCATCCACCTGTTGTGTGTGCTGTGTCTTGGGGATTTTTACCCTGAGCCCCCTGTGTTCCTGTTTAAATGAGGCCCAGTCCAGAGCATTATAAAACCAGAGAAAATAATTTATAAATGGATTTTTTATAGGAAAATAATTGCTAGAACTTCAATAATTCATAGAAAATGCATATGAACTCCAAATTAGTCCATTCCACTTTCTAAAATTTTATAATTTTATTCTATATCACTCAGAGCCTCTATTTTTTCATGACAACAGTAAGAAAATTAATCCCACACTTAATCCTATTTTAAACACATAAAACCTTTGTAAATTCATATCTTAAAATCTATAGCTCCAAAAATTATGATTTCTATTCCTAGGATTTTATTTTAATGTGTAGAATATTACTGTGTGTTTTGTTTACATGTTTGGTGTGATGTTAATTTTCCTATATATTGTGCTTGTTTGTATTGTGGCGAGTAGAAGAGCACGTGACCGAGGATCCTGGTGAGCAGCAGGTTGAAGTAGCTGAGCAGGAGCTCATTGAAGGCAAGTTGTGCCCTTGACCACTTTCTACCCAATAATGTTCTTTAATATCACTTATTCATGCATAGGTTAATTTTGATGGGACCCAATAGGTCACCCTAGATTGTGTATCTCATTACCTTGTTTACCCCTGAATCACTTGGGTAGTTTGCTATTGCTTTACATGGTTTTGGGATAATCATTTATCATATCTATGTTCCAATTCTTTTGTTATTCTATTTATGTTCATGTTAAGATCATTAATGTTAATTGGAACATAGAGCTTAACTTGAGAAACACGTGCCACCACAAGGGTTTAATGGGACGCCCTTGGCTGACTAATTAGGAAAGCTAGTGGAAGACTACCTTACCCGAAAGGGGCAAGGGCAGTAGCGGAGTGGTCAGTGTAGGGAGGTCCTTGGTTGATTTTGCTGCGATGGCGGTCAGGCAAGAACCCTGCATTGGAGCTTCCTATAAACTGTAGCGGGTTTTCTGAAGCTAGTGGAACTTTGTAAAGGCCTCGTAGTGTTACCCTGCCTCGCCTCCTTGGTAGAGGTGTATGGGAGTCGCGACCCCTTGGCAGATGGGTAACATGACTTGTGGGTAAAGGGTACAACCTCTGCAGAGTGTAAAACTGGTATACTAGCTGAGCTCACGGTCATGAGCAGCTCAGGACTCTCTGATGATTAAATTATGGAACTTAAATTCAATTTTGTCATTTGCATATATGCATGGGTTTATTATTAATTTTGTTCTATTATTTATTAAGGTTTGGTATTTACTTACATCTAGTAATTGCTAATAAAAGTTTGACCAACATTAAAAGCAATGCTCAGCTTTAACCATTCTCTTTGATAAGCCTTACACTCCATGAGCTCCCACCTTTGGTGAGTTCATGTCACATTATTCCCCACAACTTGTTGAGCGATGAACATGTGTGAGCTCACACTTGCTGTCTCACACACCCCCCCACAGGAGAAGAATAGGTGGTTCAGGAGGAGCCACAAGGCGAGGAGTATGATCTGATCTAGGTGGCGTTTCTCAGTTGACATTGGCGCCAACGATCCTTAGTTCGTTTTATGTTTATTCTTTTATTTTGTAATAAGTCTTCCGCTATGTAATAAATACTCTGATGTTTTATGACATTTATCTCTATACACTCTGTTATTATATATGTTGTCTTCTTGGCGCATGTATGAGATGCACCTGGCTTTGTTCCTTAAAGCCGGGTGTGACAATTTGATATAGCTTAAAGCTATGGTAAGTAGCATAGGCAAGTAATATACGAATTGACTCAAGCCTAGCTACAGGTGCATAGGTTTCATCAAAATTCAAACCTTCAACTTATGAATATCCTTTGGCAACAAGTCGGGCTTTGTTCCTTGTCACCACACCATGCTCATCTTGTTTGTTGCGGAATACCCATTTGGTACCTACAACATTTTGTTAGGACATGGAACTAAATGCCATACCTCATTCCTCGTGAAGTTGTTGAGCTCCTCTTGCATTGCCACCACCCAGTCTAGATCTCTTAGTGCATCCTCTATCCTATATGGCTCAATAGAAGACACAAAAGAGTAATGTTCACAAAAATGAGCAACTCGAGATCTAGTGGTTACCCCCTTGTAGATGTCACCAAGTATGGAGTTGACGGGGTGATCTCTTTGAATTGCTTGGCGGACTCTTGGGTGCGGTGGTCTTTGATCTTGAATTTCTTGATTATCTTCCTTGTCTTGATCATCTTCATCTCCCTCTTGATCAATGTCCTCCTCTTGAGGTGGCTCATCGTCTTGATCTTCATCCTCTTCTTGTTGAGCCATGTCCTCATCTTGAGTTGGTGGAGATGCTCGTATGGAAGATGATAGTTGATATTGTGCTTGTGAAGGCTCTTCAGATTCTTTTGGACACACATCCCCAATGGACATGTTCCTTAGCGCGACTCAAGGAGCCTCTTCATCATCTAGTTCATCAAGATCAACTTGCTCCACTTGGGAGCCATTAGTCTCATCAAACACAATGTCACAAGAAACTTCAACTAATCTAGTGGACTTGTTGAAGACTCTATATGCCCTTGTGTTTGAGTCATAACCAAGTAAAAAGCCTTCTACTGCTTTAGGAGCAAATTTAGAATTTCTACCTCTCTTAATAAGAATAAAGCATTTGCTCTCAAAAACTCTAAAATAAGAAACATTGGGCTTTTTACCAGTGAGGAGTTCATACGATGTTTTCTTGAGGATTCAGTGAAGGTATAGTCGGTTGATGGAGTAGCAGGCGGTGTTCATCGCCTCCGCCCAAAACCGATCCGGTGTCTTGTACTCATCAAGCATGGTCTTTGCCATATCCAAAAGAGTTTTATTCTTCCTCTCCACTACACCATTTTGTTGAGGTCTGTAAGAAAAGAGAACTCATGCTTGATGCCCTCCTCGTCAAGAAATCCTTCATTTTGAGAGTTCTTGAACTTTGTTCCATTGTCGCTTCTAATCTTCTTGATTCTTAATCCGAACTCATTTTGAGCCAATCTTAAGAATCTCTTTAAGGTCTCTTGGGTTTGAGATTTTTCCTGCAAAAAGAATACCCAATTGAAGCGAGAATAATCATCCACAATAACAAGACAATACTTACTCCCGTCGATGCTTATGTAGGCAATTGGACCGAATAGATCTATGTGGAGTAACTCAAGCGGTCTATCGGTCGTCATGATGTTCTTGTGTGGATGATGAGCTCCAACCTGCTTCCTTGCTTGACATGCGCTACAAATCTTGTCTTTCTCAAAATGAACATTTGTTAGTCCTAAAATGTGTTCCCCTTTAAAAGCTTGTGAAGATTTGTCATCCCAACATGAGCAAGTCGGCGATGCCAGAGCCAGCCCATATTAGTCTTAGCAATTAAGCAAGTGTCTAGTTCAGCATTGTTATCATTAAAATCAACTAAATATAGCTGACCATCTAACACTCCCTTAAAAGCTATTGAATCATCACTTCTTCTAAAGACAGTAACACCAACATCAGTAAATAGACAATTGTAACCCATTTTGCATAATTGAGAAATAGAAAGCAAGTTGTAATCTAAAGCATCTACAAGAAAAACATTAGAAATAGAATGGTCAGGAGATATAGCAATTTTACCCAAACCTTTGACCAAACCTTGATTTCCATCTCGAATGTAATCGCTCTTTGGGGATCATCATTTTTCTCATATGAGGAGAACATCCTTTTCTCCCCAGTCATGTGGTTTGTGCACCCATTATCGATTATCCAACCTGACCCGCCGGATGCATAAACCTACAAAACAAATTTAGGCCTTGTTCATAGGTACCCAAACGGTCTGGGTCCTTTCACATTAGAAACAAACACCTTGGGTACCCAAACACAAGTCTTGGGACTCTTGTGTTTGCCCCCAACATATTTGGCAACTAATTTGCCTGATTTGTTAGTTAGCACAAAAGATGCATCAAAAGCCTTAAATGAAATACTATGCTCATTGGATGCATTTGCAAATTTCTGTTTAGGCATTTTAATATGAGTTGAATGCCTAGAGCTAGAAGCCTCATTACCATACATGTAAGCATGATAAGAAATAGAATGAGATTTTCTAGCATGAATTTTTCTAATTTTGTGCTCAGGATAGTTTTCAGGATACAAGATGTAACCCTCTCTATCCTGAACCATAGGAGTGTTACCCTTAACAAAATTAGATAGTCTGTTCTTGGGGGCATTAAGTTTGATGTTGGTATGGCTCCCTTGTTGGAAGCCAATGCCATCCTTAATGTCTGGGCATCTCCCATTATAAAGCATGATACGAGAAAATTTAAATTTTTCATTCTCTAACTCATGCTCGGCAATTTTAGCATTTAATTTAGCTATGTGATCATTTTGTTCTTTAATCATAGTAATGTGTTCATTCATAGCATCAATGTTAACATCTCTACATCTAGTGCAAATAGTGACATGCTCAATAGTAGATGTAGAAACTATTGGGGGCCTGTTTCGTCGCCGAAGGTCCCATAAGAAGAAACACCTTCGGAAGACTGGCACAAAGCAGAAGCTATCAATCAAAGGGCTTCGGAGTACATTTCCAAATGCACCGACTTAAAGATGAAATGACCAATCGTCCCGTGATAACTTGTATTATGATTGTAAACCTTTGTAAATGACATGAATGTAATTTCTCACAGGTTGTGTCCTGTGCCTATAAATAGATGAATAGTACCCCTGTACTGTTCACGCTATCTTGTATTCGCTCGTGCGCAACGCTTGGATTTTTGCCTTCTGTCAAGCCGAAGGTATAAAAGTGATTAAATATTGTATTTAAATACTTGAATTTATGTAATGAAGATATGTGAATAATGCTATATGACTGTTCATGTTATCTTTCATGTTTCATATGCTTCATCTTTCATTATCACTTATCATGATGATGTAGGTACGTCCTTCATGACCTTCGTCCGAAGATCGTTATATCCTAAGGAAAATAATGCTTCGAAGGACGAAGGATATTAACCTTTAACACTGTGTTGCCTTGTTCTTGATTCATAGCATTTGAGAACAAGTCCCCAACATTGGCGTCCACCTCCGGTGAACTCACTTCCACTGTCGAGCTGATGGCTTCGTTCAACAATGAAGCTGAAGCAACTTCGGCTACGAAGATGGTGCTCCCGATAACAGGCGGTTCATGTTCAGAACCGGCCAACAAGAAGCAGAAGAAGGAGGCTCAGAGAAGGGTGCAGCATTGAAAGGGAATTAGGCTTACACCTAGTTCCTAAATAATTTTGGTGGTTGAATTGCCCAACACAAACAATTGGACTAACTAGTTTGCTCTAGTGTATAAGTTATACAGGTGTCAAAGGTTCACACTTAGCCAATAAAAAGACCAAGAGTTGGGTTCAACAAAAGAGCAAAGGGTCAACCGAAGGCACCTCTGGTCTGGCGCACCGGACTGTCCGGTGTGCCACCGGACAGTGTCCGGTGCACTACCGGACATGTCCGGTGCACCAGAGGACTCCAACGCAAACTCGCCACCTTCGGGAATTTCCAGAGGCGACTCCGCTATAATTCACCGGACTGTCCGGTGTACACCGAACAGTGTCCGGTGCTCCAAGGAAGAGCGGCCTCAGGAACTCGCCAGCTTCGGGAATCTCCAACGGCTAGTCCGCTATAATTCACCGGACATGTCCGGTGTGCACCGGACTGTCCGGTGCAACTCCGGAGCAACGGCTATTTCGGCGCCAACGGCTACCTGCGACGCATTAAATGCGCGCTCTGCGCGCGCAGAAGTGAGGCGTGCCCATACTGGCGCACCGGACACTCAACAGTACATGTCCGGTGCGCCACCGGACATCAAGGCGGGCCCAGAAGTCAGAACTCCAACGGTCAGAATCCAACGGCATTGGTGACGTGGCTGGGGCACCGGACTGTCCGGTGCGCCATCGAACAGACAGCTCCACCAACGGTCAAGTTTGGTGGTTGGGGCTATAAATACCCCAACCACCCCACCATTCATTGCATCCAAGTTTTCCACTTCTCAACCACTTACAAGAGCTAGGCATTCAATTCTAGACACACCAAAGAGATCAAATCCTCTCCAACTCCACACAAGTCTTTAGTGATTAGCGAGAGAGATTTGCCGTGTTCTTTTGAGCTCTTGCGCTTGGATTGCTTCTTTTCTTTCCCACTTGTTCTTGAGATCAAAACTCCATTGTAATCAAGGCAAGAGGCACCAATTGTGTGGTGGCCCTTGCGGGGAAGTTTTGTTCCCGGCTTTGATTTGAGAAGAGAAGCTCACTCGGTCCGAGGGACCGTTTGAGAGAGGGAAGGGTTGAAAGAGACCCGGCCTTTGTGGCCTCCTCAACGGGGAGTAGGTTTGCGAGAACCGAACCTCGGTAAAACAAATCCGCGTGTCACGCTCTTCATTTGCTTGCGATTTGCTCTGCGCCCTCTCTCGCGGACTCGTTTATATTTCTAACGCTAACCCAGCTTGTAGTTGTGTTTATATTTGTAAATTTCAGTTTCGCCCTATTCACCCCCCTCTAGGCGACTATCAATTGGTATCAAAGCCTGGTGCTTCATTAGAGCCTAACCGCTCGAAGTGATGTCGGGAGATCACGCCAAGAAGGAGATGGAGACCGGCGAAAAGCCCACTACAAGCCATGGGAGCACTTCATCGGAAGAGTCCCACACCAAGAGGAAGGAGAATAAGAACTCCTCCAAAGGGAAGGAGAAGAAGTCTTCTTCACACCAAAAGGAGAAGAAGGAGAAATCCTCTTCTCACAAGACGCGTCGGAGTGGTGACAAGAAAAAGAGGATGAGGAAAGTGGTCTACTACGAGACCGATTCTTCATCGCCATCTACCTCCGGCTCCGACGCGGCATCCGTCACTTCTAAGCGCCAAGAGCGCAAGAAGTATAGTAAGATCCCCCTACGCTACCCTCGCATTTCTAAGCATACACCTTTACTTTCCGTCCCATTAGGCAAACCACCAACTTTTGATGGTGAAGATTACGCTAGGTGGAGTGATTTAATGCGATTTCATCTAACCTCACTCCACAAAAGCATATGGGATGTTGTTGAGTTTGGTGCACAGATACCGTCCGTAGGGGATGAAGACTATGATGAGGACGAAGTGGCCCAAATTGAGCACTTCAACTCTCAAGCTACAACCATACTCCTTGCCTCTCTAAGCAAGGAGGAATATAACAAAGTGCAAGGGTTGAAGAATGCAAAGGAGATTTGGGACTTACTCAAGACCGCGCATGAGGGTGATGAACTCACCAAGATTACCAAGCGGGAGACGATCGAGGGGGAGCTCGGTCGCTTCCGTCTTCTCCAAGGGGAGGAGCCACAAGATATGTACAACCGGCTCAAAACCTTGGTGAACCAAGTGCGCAACCTCGGGAGCAAGAAATGGGATGACCACGAGGTGGTTAAGGTTATTCTTAGATCACTCATCTTCCTTAACCCCACTCAAGTGCAATTAATTCGTGGTAATCCTAGATATACATCAATGACCCCCGAGGAAGTTATCGGGAATTTTGTGAGCTTTGAATGTATGATCAAGGGCTCAAAGAAGATCAACGAGCTTGATGATCCCTCCACGTCCGAAGCACAACCGGTGGCATTTAAGGCGATGGAGGAGAAGAAGGAGGAGTATACACCGAGTAGACAACCAATTGACGCCTCCAAGCTCGACAATGAGGAGATGGCTTTAATCATCAAAAGCTTTCGCCAAATCCTCAAGCAACGGAAGGGGAAGGACTACAAATCTCGTTCCAAGAAGGTTTGCTACAAGTGTGGTAAGCCCGGTCACTTTATAGCTAAATGTCCTTTATCAAGTGACAGTGACAGGGATAACGACAAGAAGGGCAAGAGGAGAGAAAAGAGGAGGCACTACAAGAAGAAGGGCGGCGATGCCCATGTTTGTCGGGAGTGGGACTCCGACGAAAGCTCTAGCGACTCCTCCGACGACGAGGACGCCGCCAACATCGTCGTCACCAAGGGACTCCTCTTCCCAAACGTCGGCCACAAGTGCCTCATGGCAAAGGACGGCAAAAAGAAGGTTAAATCTAAATCCTCCACTAAATATGAATCCTCTAGTGATGATAATGTTAGTGATGAGGAAGATAACTTGCGCTCTCTTTTTGCCAACCTCAACATGCAACAAAAAGAGAAACTTAATGAATTAATTAGTGCCATTCATGAAAAGGATGATCTCTTGGACTCTCAAGAGGACTTCCTTATTAAGGAAAACAAAAAGCATGTTAAGGTTAAAAATGCTTATGCTCTAGAAGTAGAAAAATGTCAAAAACTATCTAGTGAGCTAAGCACTTGCCGTGAGATGATTAACAACCTTAGGAATGAAAATGCTAGTTTAAATGCTAAGGTTGATTCACATGTTTGTAATGTTTCAATTCCCAACCCTAGAAATAATAATGATGATTTGCTTGCTAGGATTGAAGAATTAAACATTTCTCTTGCTAGCCTTAGAAGTGAAAATGAGAAATTAATTGTTGAGGCTAAAGATTTTGATGTTTGCAATGCTACTATTTCCAACCTTAGAACCAAGAACGATATGCTACAAGCTAAGGTTGTAGAATTAAAATCTTGCAAACCCTCTACATCTATTATTGAGTATGTATCTATTTGTACTAGATGTAGAGATGCTAACATTGATGCTATACATGATCACATGGCTTTAATTAAACAACAAAATGATCATATAGCTAAATTAGATGCTAAAATTGCCGAGCATAACTTAGAAAATGAAAAATTTAAATTTGCTAGAAGTATGCTCTATAGTGGGAGACGCCCTGGCATCAAGGATGGCATTGGCTTCCAAAGGGGAGACAATGTCAAACTTAGTGCCAGGATCAGAACTCACGTACACAGCGATTACATAAATGAACATCAACGCACAATGCTCGAATAATATCATAAAAGAGTATTAACTTATTACATCACAGAGTCATAGACATCCACATAGTCATCGACTTAACAGAAAAATCAAAGTGCTAGCGAAACGCAGTAAAGATAAGGCCTTCACAGGCAGCTGACTGGGGGTTGCCGCCAACCCACACCTAAAACTCGTCGTAGTCTTGGAACTCCTGGAAGTCTCCTTCCACGACTTTGTCTTCTCCTGAGCAGTGGTTGCAATGTGGACAACCTGGTGTTTTGTGGTAAAGCAAGGATGAGTACACATCAACGTACTCAGCAAATGCCCTGTTTGGCTGAAGTGGACTAGCTTTATGTGGGGTTAGGCTCAAGCAGTTGCTTTTAGTTGGTCAGGTATTTATTATTAGTGAGGCCAGGTTTTAGCAATAACTAACACGTGAATCATTTCCTCATCGAGGAACATCATTATCATCATCGAACTAAAATCATAAATAGAACCATTGTATCTCGAACCATTCGTATCTCTAATCAAAGAGGATCCCAAGGCTGCTCTTAACCGTGAGCATGGCTGATATATCAGTTTCACTACCCTCTGCAGAGGTCGCACACTTTACCCATGAGCCGTGAGTCCCTCTCTAGCCCGG